>NC_087516.1:0-725000 GCF_963921805.1 Phalacrocorax carbo
GAGCGCTAAAATGGCGCCACTGCGCATGCGCGGCTGCCCGCCTGCAGTACCGCGCCTTGGTCGCACGGTGGCGGCAGAGAGCAGAAAAGGGCGCCACTGCGCATGCGCGGCTGCCCGCCTGCAGTACCGCGGTTTGGCCGCACGGTGGCGGCAGAGAGCTAAAATGGCGCCACTGCGCATGCGCGGCTGCCCGGCTGCAGTACCGCGGTTTGGTCGCACGGTGGCGGCAGAGAGCAGAAAGAAGGCGCCACTGCGCATGCGCGGCCGCCCGCCTGCAGTACCAGCATCTGCTTGCACGGCAACAGCAGCGGCCAGAGGAAAACTTCACCCTCGGGAACGGGCGGCTTCCCGTCTGCAGTACCCGGTTTTGATCGACCGGTGACTGCCGCGATCGGATAAGGGGCGGGTGGAAATCTCTACCAGGGTAGCGGAGCTCCCGCCTGCAGGCCCGGGGTTCGGTCGCTCGGTGAAAGCAGCGAGCAGAAAACAACAGGTGGCCAGTGCGCATGCGCGGCTGCCCGCCTGCAGTACCGCGGTTTGGTCGCACGGTGGCGGCAGAGAGCTAAAATGGCGCCACTGCGCATGCGCGGCTGCCCGCCTGCAGTACCGCGGTTTGGTCGCACGGTGGCGGCAGAGAGCTAAAATGGCGCCACTGCGCATGCGCGGCCGCCCGCCTGCAGTACCGCGGTTTGGTCGCACGGTGGCGGTAGAGAGCAGAAAAGAGCGCCACTGCGCATGCGCACTGTCCTCCCGCCTGCCCCACTCGCCCCCACCCCACGCCCGAGGGAGGAGAAGCAGCACAAACCACCTGGGGAAAAAGGTCCCCTTTCCCACCCCCACACCCCCCCGGAGTAAGCCCCATCAGTTGCTGTAGGCCTGCGGCATCAGGGCTGGGACAGGGAGAGCAGCAAGTCAACAGGTCCTGGAGGGTTAAAGAAGAAAATCCATCAGGGGAACACAGCTGCCCCTCTGAAGGCAGGCTGCCCGGGGTGAGGGGGGCAGCCGTGCGTCGGGGCACAGGGCAGCCAGGCAGACCAGATGCCAGCGGCTGCCCTGCAAAGGAGTTGTGCGCTGCTGAGCCTTGGGCTTCGTTGGCTTGGCAGCGCCTCGCCTCGCCACTGCTCATCCTGCGTAAGCACGAGGCTTCAGCGAGCACAGAACAGGAGGCCAGGGGAAGCGGGGGGGAGGAATGTCACCGGGGAAAAAAAGTCATGCAGGGGGGCCATCTCAGGGGACAGCGTCTGGGAGGGCACAGACACACGCAGAGGGAGGGCGGGGGAGGAGGCGGACACTGCCGGACAGGGGCATGTCTGGGCAGACACGCCATGGGGAACATGCATGGGGATGACTGACACCAGGGGGGTCCCCCCAGGATAATCCACAACGGGCAACTCACCTGGGCTCACCTGCAGCAGATGATCCGCTCCAGATAACCGACCCACTCCGGAGAATCCATTCCGGATAAGCCCCAGCAATGCCCCTCAAACTGCCGGTGTTTCACCCCAAATTTTCCCCAATTTGGGGTTTTTGGGGCGTTCGCTTGGTGTTGGTGATTTCTGTTTGGATGGCTTGGCTTTTTTTGTTGTTGGGGTTTTCTGGGGTTTGTTCCTTTGGCTTTTTTTGCTTTTCCATAGGGTAAAAAGTTGGGATTGCTTTTCCAAACAGTTCACTTCTGGGTCTCTTTGGCCCTTTCCACAACACAGAAATCGGTGATTTTTGCTCCTGGTTTTGTGCATGAGAATGGTTAGCGGGGTTCCGCCCCCCCGCCCCCGCTTTCCCCCCCCCCCCCCCCCTTTCCAGCTGCACAAACCCAGCAGGAGTGGGCTTTCCCAGGAGCCCCAGATTGTTTTCTTTCCCCCAAACCTGTTTGGGTGTTTTGCCTGTTTGGGGTTTTTCACCCCCCACTGCAGACCCAGACTCGGGGGCTTTGGGGGTGTTTGTCTGCCCTGGCAGCAGCTCCCAGGCTGCCTGCGCAGCCCCAGAGGGGGAAGTCCCCATCTGGGGGAATCGGCCCCAAATCGGGATGGGAGAGGGAGAACGGGAAAGGGGCAGCATTTGAAAGCGCTTTTGTGTCTTCAGTTGATTGGGGGGTGGGGGTGGGGTGCGTGTCTAATTTTTAAATCCTCTCGATAAACATCTCTGTCAACATGGTTTCTTTGCATTTTAAAACCTTATATAGCATAGACATTTGCACTTGTGTGTCTGCTTACACAGCCTTACGGAGTACATCTATATTTTATACATACTATCTATTTTACATTTACATACAATACCTGTTTAGACTTAGCTATTATATGTACACTTACACCTACTTAGGCTATTTACACTTACACAGAATATCTATTTACACATACCTGTTCAGACTTCCATATTAACACGTATATAAACCACCTATTTAGGCTAGCTATCTGCTTACTTACACTTTGACACTTCAATCTTTTTCGACTTCTCTATTTAGACATCTACTTACAGTTATACCTAGGCTTATTTCACTCTATATAACCTCTATTTAGATTACACATCTGCTTAGACTATGTAACACACACTAAGCGTAGATGCTCGCTCTAGTCAGACTTTCTTCTGCTTTGAATTCCTTCATCTGTCCTTTTTCTTCACTTTAAACTCCTTTATGTTTTGATCTAGATATTTAGACAGTCGAGTTACTTTTGTGTTTTAAAACCCTGTATCTCGATGTAGAATTTTTGTATCCTGAAATCCGTTATATAATATAGGAGAGAGAAGTTCTTATTTTAAATTCCCTTTATACATCTATAAATATTATGTTTCAATATATATAAAATAAGAGGGTTTTGTAATAGCCCCCCTGAATTTTCAGGCATTTTGGGACTGCAACCCCCCTTTTTTGGGGGGGAACCCCTACATGACGCCCCCACTCACCTGTTCCTCTGACGCATTATCAGCTCCCCCAGTGACACCGGGGCGCCCCACATGACATCATCACACACCCCCCAGGACTCCCCCAATTTTATTCACCCCCAAGAAGGGCACTAAACGAGGGAATCTGCTCCAACCTGCAGCTCATTACTTTAATAGTGCCATTTACAAAGGTACACACACACACACCCCCACACCCCCCAGAAAAGGGGGAGCTCTGCTAAAATCTAAAAGGTGGGGCAGCCCCCCCAGCCCCTGTCCGCAGGCTGGCGGCCGCCCCACGGCAAAGCAGGAGCGTGCCAGAGGACGGTGTCACGTCTCTCTCGGGCTCTGCTCGGACACGTTCCCGCGCTGGGACGGGCTCCCCGGGGTGACAAACAGCCCCGGCCCCTGGGGGCCCCAACTCTCCCCACCAGGCAGCCCTCGCGGCCGCACCTGTGGGGCACCCGCTGGAGACAGAGCCGGGAGCCCCCAGGCAGAGGGATGGCCCCTTACCTTCACCACGCTTAACGACCGGCAGGCAAACCCGGGCCGGGGGGCATCTCTTGAGCATCACGAGACACTGAGAAGACATCTGAAAAACAGAAATCCCAACCTATATTTCAGCACGTGAATAAAATAGCACAGAAGAAAATGGAGGAGCTCAGTCAGCACAAGGGATAGGAAGGAAATTGAGCCGCAGCAAGATTCTAGGCAAACGGGTCACGTCAAAACACAACACCTCCTTTAAAAGCTAGAGGGACTGGAACACTTGGAAACGGTATTAAGACTAACCGATACCATTTTGAACAGATTCTTCGCGTAACACTGAACGCTCTGGCTGGTGTCGGAAAACGTCTCATCCCTTCCTTATGGCACCGCTGCGGGGAGATAACCCCGTGAGGCTGCGGGGCAAAGTTGTACCGGAACCGGAACCTCCGCTTACAGATCCGCCGCAGCAGCTACAGCCCTCGCCCTGCCGCCGCACGTCTTGCTGCCTGGCTCCATGAAGCCTGAAGCGAAGCGTCAAACTTGAAAGAGTAACGTAAAAAATTAAGAATAAATCTCAGTAATGCACTTTGTGCTGAGAAGGCGGGCGCGTGTTTACGCACATCCAATATGAGCGTCTAGGCTCTGAAAGCTTTCCATTTTCCTTCTGCGTTCATTTAACTCACACAGCCGTTCACACCCGCCATAAGATTATCTATCTCCAAAATACACAGCAGCAACGTGACTGGGGGGTTTTGGCGTGTTATGGAGTCGGGAGGGACGTCCGCCCAGCTGCCCCGCCCGAGAGATGCTGCTGAACTGCCAGGGAAACGCGCATCGAAAGCGAGACTGAAATAAAATACTTAAGAGCGCTCCCTCAAAATACTGGTGGGAAAAAACCGCCCCCACCCCAACATTCAGTCGCCCCTCGTTAAATATTTACAACAAATACCTACCTGCTTAATTACACCTAATAAATCGTACCCTACATCTGCTTGGCAGTTACAGCTGAAACAGCGCAAGTCACGTCGTAAATCAGACGCTGTTAGCTTTTTTTAAACTTTCATTTATGACAGAGGAATCGGTGAGTGAAGAGATCCCCGATACGGTTTTACTTTTTTTGGGGAAAAAAAAAGACCACAACAAAAAACCACGCAAATCAAATCCCCAGTGTTGCAATACATGGGGCTACCAAGAAGGACCGGCAGATATGCTAATGCGTTTGGCTGTACCGAAGCATGCAGGGGAACCGTATTTTTATGGGATCTCGACTGTTACAACTGAGAACCCAAGCACTACCAATGCCATCAACATTTGGAGTATGTGCTGTGCTTGGATCTCCGCAAGGACCATTGATTTTTTTATCTTAAAAAAACCCCAATACTTTGCAAGTCTTGTGCTGATGAGTTCTACTGACAAAGACATTGTCTCTAAGATGCACTCTGATGGCAAGTTCATAGAACGCAACCTCACTGAATAAGAAATATCTCAATTTTTCAAGATCTCTTCCTAACAAAAGTCACACTGCGGAGCTTTCAGGTGGGCCACATTATGAATCCTTTCACAACAAGAAACACACCAGCTAACCAGGATATTCTCGCAGTGGCCAGGTGCCTCTTCATCATGTGAAAAAGAAAAAAACCCAGAGCCAGCAATAAGTATCACACAGGTCAACATAGATCTCTTCCAGAGCACCCCCCTCATCAAAACGAACATGCCCATCGGCTCACCTGCTCTGCACAGATTCCACCATCACCCCCCGCTTCCGTCATCGCTTGTGGCACCAAATGTATCAACACACAGTAAACTACCGTTACGCTCGTGAGAAATCACCGCCCCGTGACTTCCTCGTTACTACCCAGCTCGCTTCTAATGCTCATACGCCGTTCCAAAGACAGCCCACGTGTTACCTACAGAACTGAAGAGCTCGACGACGGACCACAGCATTCTCTGGTCTCAGATGCTGGCCGCTGCCCCACCTTCTCAGACCTCTCATAGGCACGCGGCAGCACCGCTCCGAGCCTGCCAGCGGCACCTGCAAAAAGCCAAGCGAAAAGGCACCTCCCGAGATGCTGCCCGATGCCACAGCCTGCCCGCACCGATCCCCGTCTCGCACCCCTTTCCCTCGACAGCCTCCCTCCCAGCCTACGCCACTTCCAGGTGCCGTGTCCAGCTCGCCCGCCGTCCGTAACACCCGAACAACGCGCATTGCTTATAACTTCCCCAGCAACACAACACCTCAGAAAAGAGCTGCTACTTCAGCCCACCAATCACCACTCGCCTTGCTCGACTTGCCTCCTTTGCTCATTGCTACGCTACTTCAAACCCCAAACAAAAGACAAACGCAAGGAGCAACGGAGTCATAGAGCCATCGGTCACATCTTCCCTCTATATACACCACGCACCACCTCACCCGCTTACATCGGTCCCCTCAGTTCCCCTCCGTCGCCCTGCACGACTCGTCCCTCGGCATCTCCAAAACCAATACCAAACAAGTCGCCTGGTTGCACAGCAGTACCTTAACGGTTCCTGAAGACCGACTATAACCTGCCATCAAAACAAACATATGACATCAAACATGAAGCCCTACGCACGTACAAGCTTGAACACCCCGCAGAGGTAATCTGCTCAGCTGAACTCTAGCTGCCTCTCCCAGATAGCTACGGTCACGGCCTCCGAGCCCACAAAATGTCACGGTGATTACGGTCCTCGCCCGCTGAGGAGGGCCACTCAATCCGAGATGACGGTACAACCTTTCCCCCAACAGCCTTGGCACAGCAACAGATGAACCCTAAGCTCTCCTCGCTGTGCCACCTACCCGACTCTACAGGGCCAGCAAGGCGGTCCGAGACAAACTCAAACGCACACACCAACGCTATGAGAAACGCTACAAACTGCGCGCCTCCGAGACGAGAGAACGCTCTCGGCAAACAGAGAGACAACTGGACGGAAGAGCTCGTCCAGCAACAAGACCTGCGGAACCCTGGCAGTGACGCAAGGAGGCCCTAACGCGATCCAAAAAGATTAGAAGAGCGTCAGGGCCCATGACAAGAAGTTCCTCTCAAAACTGAGACAAAGGGTGCACAAGAAGCCCGGCTACAAGACCTAAGAATGTAATGGGAAGAATGGATTGGCAAGTAATATCTAAGGTTAATGAAAGATGCAACAGGGATAGGCTAAAGGTCGTTTCAGAACATGATACATGCTGAAACAGCTGGCTGGTTTTCAAAAACTATCTAAAATTGATCATTGTAACTGCTTGCAAGTAGTTTATAAAAAGGCTCCCATCATGCAAATGCTGTCAAGTGTGGTGCTTTTTCTTATACTTTCTTTGTAATTCTGCAGAAAAAAATAAAAGAGAAAAAAAAAACTGACAGAAAAGAGGGAAGGAACAGCTCCATAGTAAAGTAGGCAGGACAGCTATATACCAAGTAGTAGGTATATTCCTTATTCTAATGGAGTCCCTTGTTGGTATTTGAACACAGGCTGTGACTTTTTCTTTTTGTCACATTAGAAAGGGTAGAATAGGGGAGAAAAGCTGGGGAGAGGAGAGGGAAAAGGAGAGGGAGGGGGAGAAGAGAAGGCTAATGTTTTCTGAGACATACAGAAAGCAAAAGTGATTGTATAGACTGTATCAGAGCAGGCAGAGCAGTGTGCCTATAATGCTGGTAAGGGAAAAACACATTTCATGTAACAAATATGAATTTAACATGAAACTTCAGGAAAACCTGTTACTTCGCTCAAGTACACAAAACCTAATACAAGGAGAATGGCACCTAAAGCTATGGAAAAGAAAGCCTTTATGATGATGCTAATGGAAGAGTCAAAGGAAAAGTTTCCCTGGGCCAACAAGTTCCCAGACAGACCTTGAACAGAGATAAGGAATTGCTTCCTGGCAACAGAATGGACTGTTAACCTAATGCATTCAGAATAAAATAGATATTCAAGTCTATTCAAATCTGTTACTGTTGCCTACGGGCCAGAGTACTACCATGATCCCTGCAATAATTTCTGCACTAGCCTTTTACGTATGATGATCTTCTCCACTAACAGGAATATATAGACAGATAGAAATATAGATATACACATACTGTGTGTGTATGTATCTACCTCGATACATACAATGTGGATCTCTCCAGCAGCTGGGCTCAGGCACTCTGTCTGCCCAGTAGCTGCTCCTGGATCCCAGCCTCCCCAGTTGCTGGCATCTGGACATACGCGCGCACACACCCCCAGAGCTGGCCAGAGCTCCCCTCCTCCCTCCAACAGCCACCTCCTCCCATGGTCTCACCCTTAGAGACCCCCTTGCTCCCAAGCCATTTCACCAGCTGGTCCATTTTGATCTTTCCTAATGATCACCTGCTCACTCGCGCTTGCTCCAGCCGCTGCACCACAGACACATGGGCCTCCAACCCGTGATGTGGCTCCAGCTGCTGCAGCGAGACACCCCCCCATGCACACAGAAGGGAGCCCTCACCCAGGGCAGAGCTGGGAAGGAATTTAAGAAGAAGATGGGACGGACTGTGGTGGTCCGGGCAGGGCCTGGCCAGACAAGCATACTGACCAGCCAACTGTTGACGCGGGACTGGCTCTTTTTAGCCCCTCACCCCTCTATTTTCCCCACACTTGTTCTTTCCCAAATCACCTAGCTCCATCCCTCTGCCCACTTTTGGTTCCTCCCCTAAACATAATAAGCCTTGTGCAGTCCCCAGCTGTTCCTCCCCCGCACCCCATAATGTGTCCCACACCCCATGGCAGCAACCCACTCTCGGTCAGAAAGGTGCTTGGGATTTGACTCCCCTTTTTGGGTTTCACACCTGGACAGGAGCTCTCTGGGGACAGCCCAGGCAGCGGCCCCGGGAGGGTGTCCCTTCCTCCCATCCCTAGTTTGGTTTCCTGGTCTGACACCCTGCCCCTGTGCTCCTTTAGGCTTGGGGAAATGGGCCTTCGATGGGCTGAGGGCAGTAGCCAGGATGGGCATAACTTGGGCTCTTCTGCCTGTCACTGTGTCTCTGTTCTCCTTTGTGGGTGCGCAGATGAGCTTCCACCACATAGCGAAACAACTGTCACAGAAGCCACAAAGTAACTGAGGTACTTGTGTAGTTAACAACCATCATTAACTCTAATTTTGTTCACAGCTAGTTTATATTTAATTTTTGTTATCCATCATTGTCCTCTATTTTTAGTAGCTCTTTTCAGTGTTTGACCACTGAAATAATAACAACCATGGCATCTCACACGTTTTGTTTTGCCACCTAAACGAACTGAGCTCATCTGTCATCAGATTTTCCATGTCCTTAGTAGAACTGCTCTGTACCTATCATAGTTTCAATTAATCTATTCCATCCTCCCAAACCATCATCACTCCACCCGCACCATTTCCTTCACTGCTTTTCAATGCATGCGGTTTTTTGCTGTTGTTACTTGGGGTTCTTTTTCTGCTCCAGCTTCTGTCATTGCTCTCACCCAAGTCTCTTAGCTAAAGCTCAGAGCACTGCTCCATCTTTATCCTTCTTACACAGACTGGACACATTTCGTTGTCCTATTGTTGACATATTATCTGACCTTGCATTTCCTGGCTGAACCATCAATTCCTATGTAATTGCTCCCTTTCCATGTGCCTTTCTGGGAATCTCTTTGCAGAAATTATCTTCTTCCTTCATGTCATGCATCTCCATGGATCTCTGCCCTCGATTCTCTTTCTGACTTTTCCATGATCTCTCTATGATCTTATCTGCAAACAGATTCGGTGGGCTAAGGTAAATCAATGCTGATGACACAGATGAACCACACTACTTCAGGTTTTCTGAAACCAAATTCTCAGCCCCTAACATTTCCTCTTTGATGCCGACTTGACTGCCTCAAAGCTAAAACCAAACTTTCTACTTCCTCACTCCCAACTTCTTGAACTAATTGCTTTCTTACTCACAGTAGATATCACCACCACGTCTGTGTCCTCCCATGAGAGAGATGCCGTATTCTCCTCAGGTAACGTATTCCCAGTACTCCATTATTACAAAGCTTTTATCCAAACACCATTGTGACTTGCCCTGTTCACTGGGAAAAATGGGGTTTATTCTCCTCCTCTTTGCATCATCTTATATGCTTGAAGACCAGAGGGTGCCTGTCCCCCGTCCTTCTACTAGACTTAGCCTTTATAGCACATGTGCAGACCTGGTACATCCTCCACCTATTGCCATTTTCTCATTCCTGATTAGAATCAGCTTCTAATTCTAATAAGCCTAAAAATATAATCTCTATGGACAGTCTTTGGGTTTGGTTTTTTGTTGCTTTTTTTTTTCCTCATGCTGTGCTTTTACTCTGACTATCCACAAAACAAAAACACTAGCCTCCTGAAATCAGCTGTATTTTTTTTTATAACTCCTTGGGCATAATAAATTATATTAATCCTACATCTTAAGAATCTTCATAACAGTTGACAAATAATACTCTGAGCCCATTGCTTATCATCATAAATTAGCAGAGATGCAACAAGGAAGGTCAAGGCCCACTTGGAACTAAACCTGGCAAAGGATGTGAGGGATAACAAGAAGGGCTTCTTCAAATACATCCATAGTAAAAGAAAGACGGGGGAAACTGCGGGCCCACTGCTGAATGAGATGGGTGCCCTGATGACGCAGGATGCAGAGAAGGCAGAGTTACTGAATGCCTTCTTTGCTTCAGTCTTTATTGCTAAGGCTGGCCCTCAGGCATCCCAGCCCCCAGACATGAGAGAGAAAATCTGGAGAAAGGAAAATTTCCCCTTGGTTGAGGACGATTGGGTCAGAGATCATTTAGGCAAACTGGATCCTCACAAATCCATGGGCCCCAATGGGATGCACCCATGAGTGCTGTTGCTAAGCCATTCTCCATCATCCTGTCATGAAGGACAGGAGAGGTGCCCAAGGACTGGAGGATAGCAAATGTCTCTCCAGTCTTCAAACAGGGCAAGAAGGAGACACAGGAAACCATAGGCCAGTCAGCCTCACCTCCATCCCTGGAAGGGTGATGGAGCAGTTCATCCTGGAGGTCATCTCCAGGCATGCAGAGGACAAGGAGGTTATCAGAAGTATCAACATGGATTCACCAAGGGGACATCAGGCTTGACCAACCCAATAGCCTTCTGCGATGGTGTGACTGGCTGGGTCGATGAAGGGAGGGTAGTGGGTGTTGCTTACCTTGACTTCAGCAAGGCTTTTGACCCTGTCTTCCATCACACCCTCATAGACAGGCTTTAGGAAGTGTGGGTTAGATGAGAGGACAGAGAGGTGGGCTGAGAACTGGCTGAACGGCAGAGCTCAGAGGGTCGTGACCAACAGGGCAGGGTCTGGCTGGAGGCCTGTCACTAGCGGTGTTCCCCAGGGGTCTGTGCTGGGGCCAGTCCTGTTCAACATATCCATCAGTGACCTGGGGGAAGGGACAGTGTACCCTTGGCAAATTTGCTTATGATACAAAACTGGGAGGAGCGGCTGATACACCAGAGGCTGTGCTGGCATCCAGCGAGAGCTGGACAGGCTGGAGAGCTGGGCCCGGGGGAGCCTCAGGGAATTCAACACGAGCACATGCAGGGTCCTGCCCCGGGGGAGGAACAACCCCCCGCACCAGCACAGGCTGGGGGGGACCTGCTGGAGAGCGGCTCTGCTGAGAAGGACCTGGGGGTGCTGGGGGGCAGCGAGGTGACCCTGAGCCAGCACCGGGCCCTTGGGGCCAAGGGGGCCGGTGTCCTGGGGTGCATGAAAAGGCGTGTGGCCAGCAGGGCGAGGGAGGTTCTCCTCCCCCTCTGCTCTGCCCCAGTGAGGCCACATCTGGGGTGCTGTGTCCAGTTCTGGGCACCCCAGTTCAAGAAGGGCAGGGAACTGCTGGAGAGAGTCCAGCGAGAGCTACGGAGATGGTCAGGGACTGGAGCATCTCCCTTGTGAGGAAAGGCTGAGAGACCTGGGCTTGTTCAGCCTGGAGAAGAGAAGGCTGAGGGGGGTCTCATCAGTACCTATAAATATCTGAAGGGTGGGTGTCAGGGCGATGGGGCCGGGCTCTTTTCAGCGGTGCCCAACGCCAGGCCAAGGGGCCACGGGCACAAGCTGGAACACGGGAAGTTCCCCCTGAACATGAGGACAAACCCCTTCCCTGTGCGGGTGCCAGAGCAGGGGCACAGGCTGCCCAGAGAGGCTGTGGGGTCCCTTCCCTGGAGACATTCACACCCCGCTGGGACACGGTCCTGTGCCCCCTGCTCTGGGTGTGCCTGCTCCAGCAGGGGGTTGGATGAGATGATCTCCAGATGTCCCTTCCAACCCTGCCATTCTGTGATTCTGTGATCCTCTCTTATGAACTCTAATTATGCCCTGTATGAGAAAACGCTTTCTTTCATTTTAAACTTCTGCCAGATCATTTTGTTCAGCATTTCCTGGCTCTTTTGTTAAGAGAAACATGAATAAGCATTTCTGCTTGCTTTCTCAACACCATTCACAACCTTAAATGGTTCCGTCACATATCCCCATTTCTTTTAGAAGCTAAGGAATCAGAATCTATTTAATCTCTTCTTACTCAGAAACTCTGATGTGTATTTCATAACCACTGGTTTTCCCTGACTTTTTCTAATCGTACTTTATCCCCTTCAGGATGGCAGAATCAGAAGGGCATGAATTCTCTAAAAATGGCTTCACAGTGGACTTACACAAAGCAAAACAGTGTTTTCTGCAATGTTGAGCACTTGCAAATTCCTGGCTTTCTGTAGTCTCTTGGGTTTTTGTTCCATGTTTGAACTGTGTTCAGTGCCATTAAGTCCTGCTAGATGACTGTATTTTTTATATGTGTGTGTATAAAGTAATGTAAACACAATATTACTGATTATAATAATAAAGATTCAGAGACTCCAGCCATGCTTTCCCTGAGAAAACATTCTAAAAGTTGAATAATTTTCTAGCTTCAGCTTTCAGTAATTGGATTTTCTCTTCTTCAGCCTGATAGATTAAAGAATACTCTGTACTAGGATACAGAGATGATGCACTTCTGTACTTCTTATCTGAAATCTCCTTAATTGTGTAAGCGGGTAGCACTGCCTCTCTTAACAATTATGTCATTCAAAGATGCTGTATAATTTTCACCATGATCCAAATTCTCTTCTTGTTTCCCGCAAATATGCTACAACCTGCAAATAAGACCTACACATTTCTATTCCAGCTGATCTGTATTTATTAGTTTTTACTGCTCTGGTTATTGTTTTATCTATGATCTTCATCCACAATGACTAGAAACACCTGTTCAAATGAATGATAAAGACGTGGGAGATAACCGATTGTTGTAGCATCTGATCAGAAACACGTCTGATGAGGTATTAGAATGTAACAGAGATTCGATGAATATTTATTTTAGTTTGGTTTATAGTTTTAAGTTTATTACTTAACTGGCATATTCAATTTATGAATTAGTATATAATGTTCTGACATAGCAAGGATCTTTACTGATTTAGCCTATCTATCTCCAGCATGCATTCTCAGACTAAAGTCCATTCTGAAAAATACAGGTTTTCCTTTAAGCATCCAATTCCTAATAGATGAGAGGGCAAAGGGCACAGATAAAGTCTACAGCTACTTTGATGCAGAAGTGACTGTCAGTCCTTCTCTCTGTTCAGCCTCATGGGCTCCTGCCATCCACCTGCATGTGCCTACACGCGTGTATGCCTGCCTATACACCCCATGCATGCCTGTGACTGCGTGGGCACATGCAGGTATGCCCGCGAGCACGTGTGCCCATGCCCACCTTGCACACGTCTGTGGGCGCAGGTGAGGGTGTGCAACACGGCCCTGACCGGAGGGAGGAGGGGTTTGGCCCTGCACTGCTGCCTGGGCCGGTGCCCTGCCAGAGGCGGCCCTGAGCAGCGACAGCCAGAGCCGTCTGTCCGCCAGCGCTGCTGCGCTCTCCTGGGCACATCTGCTGGGGCTGCTGTGCAGGTAACCCCAGCGCCAGCCGCCGCCCGCCCGTGCAGGGCCCCCCTCGCACCACAGGCCCAGCGTGGCTCTCCATGGAGGCCCCTCACAGGCCCGGACTGGGCCCAGCGGCTGCCACAGGCACGTCTCCTACAGCAGGGCCCTGCCCAGCCCAGCATGGCTGCCATGGGCACGTCCCCTGTGGGCAGGGTCCCCATGGGTGGGGAGAAGCTCGCTCCTGACCCCAGTGTTTTTAGACGTGGCGCTTAGGGACATGGTTTAGCAGTGGACTTGGTAGTGTTAGGTTAATGGTCGAACTTGATGAGCATTTCCAACCTACGTGATTCTATGATTCTGTTGTCTGGAGGAGGAATGGCACAGGCAGTGTTTCACCCATTTCGTCCAGCCTGCCCATTTGCTCTAAACCCATCCGTGTTAACCACACACCCTTCTTCAGTGGCCCCCACCAGGGGCAGAGCAGAGAGGATCTGCTGTTACGACAGCATTGCAGCAGAACAGACCCAGCTCACAGTGGGGGAGGTTGCCTAATTTAGAGACCGCAGTTGCCACAGCCACCTTGGCATTTCCTCACATTCCAAGCAGGACATGCCGTTAAAGTGTGCAGCTTTTACTGGGACAGTCTTGTGGGCCAGAGGACAAGTGCAGCAGGCTGCTGCATGCTGTTTTCCCTTTTTCTGAGTATCCGGTCACAGGGCTCATTGGTGAGATAGCATTGCTTCTAAAGCTTTTTAAAAAATAGTACAGGAAAAAAGAACCTATGAGAATGTTACGGTCTGACTAAAAATTTAGAGACTCAGAGGTCACATCCAGGGTACAAGGGGTTTGTGATGTAGCACGTGATCTGGACACACAGAACTGTGTGTGTAAGCAGCAGGCATACATTAGTATTCTAGGGATTATTCTTGATTAACAAGAACTGTTATTAACACGCCATTAACTCATAGATTGTGCTTTCTGCCACTTGTGTCCAGTAAAATTTGTTTATTCTTTTATAAAACCTCTCAAGGACAACTTCCAGGCTTGAAAAATCCTAAACCACACCTTAGGAAAATTGAAGGTAATTGAAAAAAATACATATACTAAATTATGCACTTCAGTTTATCATCTGAATTTAAAGTATTCCATATTCCCTATTGTCATATATGACAAAAGCCATTCAGTAGTAATGGGGAGGTAAAAGTTGCATTACAAATTTGTGAGATGCCATCTGAAATGTTCTGTGTAATTTGAATAAAATATGAATGGAAATGAAATATGTACAGAAATGTTCAAGTTGGTGCAGCTGCAGAAAAGGGCTACTAGGATAACTGGGGAAATAGAGAGTCTGTTTTAAAAGGTGCAACTAGGAAAGCCTTGCCTCTTGAAAGGCATGGCAAAGCTGAGCAGGGATATGATTTTTTTGTCTACAAATATGTAAAAGGCACAAATAATGAGGCAGGAGAAAAGTTATGGAAGAAAAATGTAATGCTGGCACAAGAACAATGGTATAAAATGGGCAGACACCATGCATTTAGGATGGAAATTACTGGAAGGTTTCTCATCACTAAAGCAGTGAGGTTTACGAGCAGTCTGTCAATAGAAACAGTGGGACAGGAAGCCCTAATTACTTTAAAAGTGAGTCTTGACCAGTTAACAAGGAAACTGCATGACATGATAACTGTGATATTAAGGAAAGTTTCACTGACCAATCCCGTATTCCTAATACAGCATGACATTAGTGTCTTACACATCCTATCATGAGACTGCTTCTAGCATAACCTGAAATCATACCACTTGAGATAAATTGCAACTGGCCATCAGTGTAATGTGCAGCCTTCAAAAGAGTGTCAAGTGCTTTGGAGGTAGGAAGGAGGAAGAGTAAGGAGACTGAGCCCCCTGCTAAGTTATTCTGCCCAGGGCCTGACAGAAGCCTCTCTGTTCTTCTGTGGTCTGATATTTGTGATTTCAGCATTGCTTTTTGTCGTTCAGGTGCAAACCCTGTTCAGTCACAGCTGGGAAGGTCCTGCATAGAATCAAAGCAGAACCCAGATTTCTGTGGTGTCAGATTTCTGGGCCTAACCCTGAGTGAGGAATTACCTCAGCTGGCCTGGTGGAAGCAAAGAAAGGAAAGCGGTATCTTAAAGCCTACCCTCTTCTGCATGTAAATGCTCAAGTCTGGGTTACGGTGAGGCAGCTGCTCCTCTGAGAATGCACATACTGGGGTTCTCTCCCAGTGCTGTTAGTCAAATCGCTGCATTCAAAAAACAAGATATCACTCCTCTGCTAAAGCTGATGTGGATATTGCCACTAATCATTTAGTACACTGGAATAATGGCTAGAAAAGACATCCAGAACATGCGTGGTATGGATTCAATGCTGTTCTCAGGGTGAAGAGTTCACATAAGATACCCTCCCTCTCAGAAAAGTGCCCTGATCATCAGGTTAAAGGATATTTCAAGGTGTGATGGAAGGGAAATAGCAGTCCCCTCTTGCTCCGTCCTGTTTCATTGCACTGAAAAGGATTCAAGAGGCCTTGTGTCAGGGAGTAGGAGAAAGAAAGAAATAAAACTGAGCCTGTCTGCCTGTAAGGCGTGACTATGGAGGGCAATTCTAGTCTGCTCTGATACATGCATGTATCTCAGGATTTCACATGCACTTACTAAAGCACCCTCAGTGATGATTGCCTGTCTACAGTTATGTTTGAGGCCTATGAATTATGCAGATTGTTATCCATTTAACGTGTATGTTGACTTCCTATCACTCTAGTTTTTTAATCAAGATGCCAGGCAATATATAGTATATGCCCTATGAGGCTTCATTAATCATGCATATAATCTCATCAAAAAGATATTACAATACCTAAGAAGTTTAACTGAGAGTTCCAGCACATCACTCAAACAGAAGTCCCTCATGATAACACAACTTTCCTCAGAGCATTCTTGATGGGTTTTATGAGTTGGCTGGTTGTTCTATAGGGGCACTTGGGCATAAGCATTATGCATCAGCTTGTGCTTGTTTTGCTTTATCTGTCAACACGCTGGCTGTTCAGCATTCACAATCATTTGCTGCATCATTTTTAGTGATTCAGAATTAGGAAATGCCTTTTTCCAAACGCCTATAGTGTTATAATTCCTCTTCTTTTAAGGAAAAAAAAAATCTATAAAGGTTATAATAAGTTATTTTTAACACTATGATAAAGTGACTATTCTTACTAAGATTTGGTGATTTTATGTCAATAAAAGCACAAGCCTAAAGCCACTTATTTATTATTGGTTATAGCACTGGTGTATAGAAAAATATGTAATATCTTCTGTTATATAGGCGCTTGAATAATTCTGTTTTCAGTAGCTTGATTTTATGCTAACTTTTTTTGTTTGTTTTTATTCTTTTGTTTGTTCTGACCTTTTCAAATAAATGCCTTCCTTTCTAGGCTAGTTAGACAAAAAGATATACACCAGAAGCCACCCACAGTGCATAACCACTTCAGGGCTCAGGCTTCTCCATGGCTTGCTGTTTTTTTTCTCTAGTAATCCCACTTATTTATGCAGCTTGATCTGTCTTCCACATGAGAATTTTCATGTTTCCCAGGGTCCTGAAGCTTAGTCAGAAAATGATGTTTTTAAACCACCTAGTTTGAAACTCCAAATGAAAAATATATGAAAATAGTGACACAGTATAAGACCACAGATTCATCTCCTCCATGAACTTGCGGCCTACAGCAAATGCTTTGGGGAGAGTATAGGAAGCGGTTGAGTCTGCAGCGGTGCTG
The DNA here is from genome assembly GCF_963921805.1 of Phalacrocorax carbo. Taxonomy (NCBI): domain Eukaryota; kingdom Metazoa; phylum Chordata; class Aves; order Suliformes; family Phalacrocoracidae; genus Phalacrocorax; species Phalacrocorax carbo. Next base: position 17,056 of record NC_087516.1, read on the forward strand.
CTGCAGCCTCCAACTATTTGCAGCTCAGGGACTTCCTGAGTTGAAGGTGACATAAGCTCTTATCTTCTGCTTATCTTCTGCTACCTCTGCTGCTCTTTTGGTTAATTGCATTTGGGTATATTAAAATGCATGGTATGCAAATAAGCCCAGTTTGATAAGCAGCTGTGTTAAGCCCTTCTTTGCAACATCAGTGGTTGTGTTTTCTACAGATTTTATGAGATTAATTTTTGTGTATCATCTGTTTTCTATGTAATTAAGGAAAAAACAGCTGTATAATTGCAGTGGGAACCTTTTACTGAACAATCCTCATTTATCTGCAATTTCTCCATTAATGAGCTCTTATCTATTCATTGAGGGGATTGATTGCATTTTATAGTAGTATGGTGACTAAAAGCAAGTGCGTTTAATTTGAATGCTTCACAGAAGCAAATTACACTCTGCTGACACTCCTGCCTTGACCACCTAGGCCTATATGTAATCCTACTAAAATCTATTGATTAAGGAGATTTATTTTGCATAATTACACAAATATTTTAAAATTTGTTATTGACTGCATTATATCACAGTTTCTATGAATTTGCCTGGTATGTACATTATGACAAATAGGCTATTGCTATCCAAATTGTTTTGCGTGCTCCTTGTTTAAACAAGAACATTATGGTTACTCTGGAACTTGCACAGCTCTGAGATGAGTTAAAGGTTACCAGGAATGGTTCAGAGGGCTCCTGGGCACAAAGATCCCCTTTCAGAAATGCAAAACTCACAGTACTAGCAGCTGCAGGTTAATATCTTCTCTAGCTGCTAATGGAAAAGAGAATAATTAGTTATCAGTGCTTTTTTTCTAAATGCAGATCAAAATAGTCATTGAACACTTTTTCTGTATCATTAAAAAAATTATATCCTTATAAGCAGATTTATGCTATTGAGATTGTCTTTTGTTCTTGATATGTTTAAGGAGTAGCATTTATTCTTTGATAATTGACAGAGTAAGTTTTTATTGTCCTTAAACTTATTGACTGTTATTGTTTGTTGGTGCCTTTTGTTCATCATTTTCTGTGCATTTCCTTGCCAATAGCTTGTATTCTTTACTATTGTGTCTCAAGGTTTTCCTGGTTTTACTCCCTAGTTCTCTGTAAACAGACCACTGTCAAAGTAGTTGTCTTCACAGCCGTAGGACCGTAGGGCTTAGCTACCCAGTAAGGCATTCTTAACTTAAACTCATTATTCACATTTTTGTGGTTTTTTTCTTCCCACTTCGAGTGAGGTTGGATCCAAGTTTTGCTGGTACTTATATTAGAAAGAAGATGGAGACTATTCTTAGTATTCTTTAACCAGTGGCTTTGGTGTTGCCTCTCATTTATACTTTTTTAGACTTGGGTATTATTTGATGGGTTTGTGTAACTGGAACAAATGAAGCACTTAGGATAATATGCAACTGCAGAATGTTATCAGCACTCACAAGTCACTCAATGTGGCAAAGTTTTCTTTCTGTCCCTGTCTTTCTAGTTCTGAAAAATGTATGTCTTCTTGCACTGAGCAAATGTACATCACCATTAGCAACAAGCTCTGACAGTTGATACGTTCTGTTTTATTGAGCAGTAAGTTAATGTCATATCAGCTGCTAGAACTAACAGTTTCCATTTGTGCACACTGAATTATGGTGTAATCGCTTAGGCTAGGCTCTCTGTCAGTTCACTTGCTGCTTAAATGAAGATGTGATTTTACCATAGCAACCCATTAGACTATTATACCCAATTCTTCAGTTATCCAGCCTCATCACAGCTAAGTGTAACTGATGTAGGCTGTAAGGGAGGTGGGCTGTTTATGCTGTATGCCAAATATTGTACCGAGAACTGCATATAAATCATACTAATTTTGCTAAGCAGAGATTAAGACACCACAATTATGAAGAAATTAAGTCCATTCAGCTGATAAAGTACATAGCTGATGAGAGATCCATTTTACTAAAGCAGTTTAAAATAAGCATAGTCCTGTACAGTGTCAAGAATGAGAGAATTAATTCAAATTTAGGAAGACTGTGGGGGTTTTTTTTCAGAATCAAAGCTCATTTTTCTCTCTGAAACCAACGCAAATCAAAGACCCAACTCTTTTGTTGGATGGTTTTTGTTTCCTTGTTTGAGAAAGCACTGGGGACTTGCAGAGTTCAGTAGTATAAAGCCTCATCACAAAAAATACAGACAGAAAAGTATTTTCCCATATTTAATTTTCCCAGAAGTAATTTAGTGAACTCTCCTGTAAACTGTAAAGCTCCAGAAGCGACACTGATTAAAGTGGTATCTGTCAGTTTTCCATTTTCCAGTGAAATTATATCAGGTTACTAGTCAAAGCAAGATACCTACACATATGTACATTATATCTATATATATACACATACACATGTATATACATATATGACATTTTTACCAGTTCAATTTTGAAATTCAATCTGTGATCACTCCATTTTGCCTTCGCTGACAAACATCCTAGAAATACAGAGATTTTTTCTGATGTTACTTCAATCACATAGAAATTAATTTCTTGCTCTTTTCAAGGCTTACAGAAATTCTTACTCCAAAGTGCTGGAGGCTGTAGGAAATATAGTAGCTTGTCTCCTTGGTGAATGTAAAACAGTTATTGGTCTCAGCTAAACATACCACACAAAGTACAGGAATGCATACTGGCCCGAGTTCTGACCAGAGCCAAACCATGTAAATCCAGGGTTGCTTCAAATTTTGCTAAGCCTGCTGGGGATTTACACAGCTGTAGGAAGAAATAATTTATTCTAGTTCATATTGAGAAGGTGTGTGCAATTATGTAAGCACTTTTCTGGGCACAAGTAGACTTGTATGGTTACATGCTGCTGTTATTACCAAGACACATTTTTAAAGCATTTTCTATACCCTTAGAAACAGCAGTGAGTGCTTTATGCAGATATGTTTAGACTTAGTGAAAAGAAGACTTTAGGCAAGATCTTTGTTCATGATGAAGGAAGGAAAAGATTTCTTTGACAAGAAAATGCTGGCTCTTGTGCTTAAGATGTATGCATTGAAGGGAAATAGGGGGAAGAAGAAATGTCATATTCAATGTCAGAGGATGAGTACATGTGAATACTTTGCCTCTAAACCTTTAAGCCAAACTACGAGGTGTTCACTCTGGCCTCACGGCTGAGTGGTTTCCTCTGTTCTGTACACCTGAGGTACAGGAAAGACACAAGACCTGACAGCACACCCCTCCTGTTTGTTTCTTGCTGCTTCTCCGCTATTTCACAGAAACAGCCCAATTTTCGTAAAGATTGTGGGGAAGTCTCTCAAAACAGCACCAGCTGAGCTTTATGCATGCGGAGATGTGTAGTGGTGCTGCTGGGTGAAAGGGTGGATATTTGAAAGGAAGCGTACAAAAAGAGGTGGGGGAGAAACGTGTCCTGACCACACAATCCTCGTGTGCCTAAGGGATCGGTGCTCTCCCAGGGTACTGCAACAAGAACCACCTCTCTTCCCACACACACGGGACCCAGGAACTGAGGAGCCCTAATCTTTTCCTTTCCTTCCTTGTGCGAGCTGTCGCCTGCAACACTGACAGCACCAAGCTGTGCTAACAAATCTCTGTGTTGTTTGGCACAGCACAGCCACCTCCGTGCATAGCATTCCCAGCATCTCCAGCCAGCTCTGGCAATCAAAGCTGGCGTTTCACTGAAAATACTTTCTGTTGGAGTTTCTGACATTACAGAGTTTTTAAGGCTTGCAGCACTCCCATGTTTTTGAACAGTATGAGGTACTGCTGGGCAGCCTTAGTGCTGCATTCATTGAGGCTTTTGTCAATGCAGAGAGCTAACCCCAGGTGTTAGGTACTCTGACGGACAAAGGTCGGTCCTGTACCATCCACCAAGTAAAATTTATGTATATGCAATATTTTCTTGCTGCATCATGCTGGCCTTTTTTGGATATGACAGCTACTCGTCTCATACTGGGTATCAAGGAGTGGGACTGTGTTCTCCTCAGGGTGTTTGGGTATAATCACTTGGCCACTGCAGAAGTAGGAGTTCAAAGTCTTGCTCTACAGCAGCTGCTGGAGATCACTTCTTTGCTGGAGATTGATGCCATGTACCTGTGCCATACTGAGGGATCACGAAACATATCACACAGCTCATCCATGGACTAGGCATGGTTTTGCTACTAACACTTTTAACTGCTCCAGTTGCATCTCTAAGAATATATCTACCGTGCATTTTCTTTAGCTGAACCATTTTGTTTGCTGACTGTATGCATTTTCCCTGGTCTTTGTGTGGGTTTATCTTAGAGTAACGATTGCTTTGGAGAAAGCTGTAGGAGTCTAATTCATTACTGTCCGCTATGTCTCAGGCTGCTTTCAAGTGAATGGGAAAGGGGGAGTCTCACTCATTGATACTATTTGTTCATTTTTCCTGTTCAGATGCGGATGGATAACTGGACATCTAATACCCATGTTGAGAAACCATGAATTCCAGAAAATTACTCTCAGAAACACGGAGAACATTTCCTGCTACTAAAGTACACTGCCAGCAGCCATTGCGGATTCTCATTGTGGATGTCACATCACCTTCCTGGACGAACACTTGTTCTGCACTCTCTGAAGCTCTGGAAAACACACTTTGTTTGGCATGCAGTTTGACAGGCCCCTGCCGTGTTCCCCCGCTGAGCCTGTACGTGGTGCAGAACCAGCAGGAGTGTCTGCTTCCCTTTACGGTATGTATGAAATTATGTCTCTTGGGACCTAACGAACATGAATGCAATAAGCTGTTGCAGTTCAGTAAAGAAGTTATTATTTACTACAAACTTGTATCTAAAAGTTAATAATTCTCAAAGAGCATTGTTTCATAGACTTCATGGAAAAGGTGAATTTATGAAAGAATATGTTTAAAAGGAGTCTCATATTTTTGATCTGTGAAGTTGCTCATGTGCATAAATTAGGTTTTGTTCTGTTCCCTTCTAAAACATCTGCTGTACCGCTCCCTTTCATATGCTACTTTCTGCACTATCTGTAATGCTTCTGTACCAAAATATCAAACACAGCTGTCATAATTTGGATGGTGAAATGGTGTGTATACATGTTGATTACACAAATGTTACCACTTTGGGAGAGATTCCAGATATTTAAGGGGAAAGGATCAGAATTCAAAATATTTTTGCTGAATTTGAGAAATATCCTGAAATCACAGAATCATTTAGGCTGGAAAAGACCCTTAATATCATTGAGTCCAACCATAAACCCAACACAGGCAAGCCCACTACTAAACCATGTCCCTAAGCACTACATCTACACGTCTTTTAAATATATAGTTCTAAGTCAGTAAGAACAAGTATTTCACTCATCTAGGGATATGCAGCATAATAAATATAGATAGAGAATGACTAGCAGCTCTACAATAAAAGTTTGGGATTACAAAGCATCATAAAGTTCACAAGAATCTAGGAAGTCATACTATAATAAACAGTCATACTGAGCACTCTCATTTACACTACTTTATTGTAAACACACAGTATTAACCCTTCCACTTTATTCAGCAATGGTGAAAACATTCTGGAATATTTTGTCAAGTTTTCACATCTCAGGAAAGGTAGAGGCTAACTGGGAAAAAACCAACAGATGTCAACAGTAATTTAGCCAATGTGATCTGCAAGATGACTGTGGCTAATGGTGGTGTTTATTTTGTAGAATAGGTTATAGATAATGTGGCAAGGATAACTAAGGGGACACCAAATAAATATTTTCTGGAGATATTGTGAAATCACTCTGATTAGGGGATTTAAGAACAGACACTTGTCTGGCTTCATAGGGTGAATTCACATGTCACTGTAGGATGGACTACGTAATCTGTTTCACAACTGGTTCCCGGCCTGCTTTCTGTGATTTTGCATTATGTCCAAATCAATTTGTAAGTGTTTGAGGCCAAATGCCTGCTTTTGTATTTGCTAGGTGTGTCCTGACACTGATCCAACATGTGGTGGCTGACAGCAACCTCAGGTCTCATTTGGTAATCATGGGTCACCAGAGCACAACTGCACTTTGACACAATCCCTCTACCTGCCCCATCATATGAATCTTCTGCTCATCATAGGCTGTCTTCCTTGTTTAAACAACAATTCCTTATTTTCATAACCATAGTTTTTAAAGACAGAGGAACCCTTAGATCATTGTTTGGCTTCCTTCAAATTACAGGCTATTATATTTCACTAAAGTACTCATATATCATTAAAACACTTCCTCCAGAAAGACATCTAGTTTTCATCTGAAAATATTACAAGATGGAGAATCAAGTACTTCTGTTGATAATTTCTTCCAGTGGTTAATCATTATCATTGTGAAACTTGCACCTGTTTCTAATTTGCATTTATTGGCTTTAGCTCCCAGGGATTTGTTAATACATTTTCTCTTTTGGCTCGATTGAGGAAGGTGCTTGTATTTTATACTTTCTTCCTCTAAATATAAGCAGGTCCATTCTCAATCTTCTAGCTGGTAAATGAAAGAGAACAAAGTATACATCTAACTGCAAAGCATTTTTACAGGCCCTTAATAACTTCCAAGCCCTTCTATGTATTCACTCTTCTGGTATTTTGGATGCTACATCCCAATACTAGACTCAGCAATGCTACACAGAGAGCTAAAAATTACCCCCTCTTTGCATGACTGGTAATCACATCAACTCTTTTGCATTAATATTGTGTTTCTCTGGGAGTTGTCCAAGACAGCAAATTTCACACTCAAAGACTCGAGCCAGTAGTGCATACCCAGTTGATAGGCACAACTCTAGTGTAGGACCCCAGCTCCTCCCCAGCTTTGCTTGGATGTTCTGTCCAGTGAGCCTTCTCTTTGTTTTAGACATCTGCTGTTGTACCTGAAGGCTGTTTTTCAGAACTGTTCTTTCTCTATTAGGAACAGTAAAGTATAGTAAGATGTCTTACTCAACAGACCTAATTTCTCTAATAATGATATCTGGTCCTCTGCAGCTTCTGGCATCAGAGACAGTTTTATATCTCTATCTGATAAACATCTGTTCCATTTCAGCCTCTTCAGAAATACCAGGGCTCCATTGCTTTTTCTGCGCTCCTGAATTTGCCCCTTTGTCTCAACAGGGCATGCCGTTTATCACATTGACTTTCTGATCTAGCTAGAAAAAAACTTGATACTTCTCAGGGAGGAACCAAGATTGATCGTTTTAAAAGTTGCTTATTAGGCTAATCATATGAAGTCAGGAAAGCCTGAGAGCTGAAAATAGAATTTGGGAGAGTATGTGGGGAAGTGTCATATATGGTTAGCCTTTTCTTAGTCTTTCCTGGGTATTTGTTTATGGTTTGTACCGGTCTCCCCTATTGGCCTTACTCTAACAAGTTCAAAGAGCTTCCCTGGAAAGGGCAGGGGATGCCAAAGAAAAGGAAACCAGGAAGAAAATAAATAACTGTGGAGGACAACAGATGGTGACAAGAGGGTAAGTGAGCATCAAAGCGTCAAAAAATTTTAATGTGGGACTGAGTAAGGACTCTGAGCAGAGCACCTCCAGCTGATGGGCTCTGTTCCTACTGGTTTTCCCTTGGGATAGGCAGCTATCCCCCACAATTCCCAGACCCTCCCCAACAAAAAGGGCTGAAAAAGAAACAAGGGAGAAAGTTGTTAATTACAGGGACTAGCAAATTAAGAAAGTGAAGTGGGTGAGGGTACAACATGTGGAAGGAGCCAGAGAGGGCAGTGAGCACAGTGCCTACCCTGGCTCCTGGCCAGCTTTGATCTCTAATTTTGGTAGCTTTTCTCTGAAAGCAATGTAGTGTTGCAGATTACAATAGTTTGCTGGACGCACAGTGTGAAATTATGAATTCTTGGAGTTGTGTAATGAAGGGGCAGGGTCAAATGTGAAGAGACATGTCAAGGCCTATGGCACCAGGCTGGGTGTCAGCACCCAGAACAGGGCTGCAGTCAGAAACAACACAATTTGTGCTTAGAAGTTTAACATGTCCAAAGCACATTCCCGAGGTGAAACTGCAGCTTGCGTAGACTCCCCTAAATTAACATTTAAAGTAGCTGTGCATATACAAGAGAAAATACAATTCTGCTGGTGCCAGTTCCATAGGACAGGTACTTAACTGGACTTCAGGCTGCCCTGCATTCTGTGCTAAGCCCTGTTCTGCCACAGTTAGACAGCTGTTTTACAACTGTGTGAGCTGCAGCTGCCTCCTGGGATGGCAGGGCAGGCATCTGAACTGTAGGGAATTTTGCTGTAGCACTTAGAGAGGCTCCTGGCTGCATCTACTTGGTGCATTTATAAAAGATTGTTAACCTTGCAGCAGAACTGACATAATGGGCCAGATACTTCTCACACATTAGAGTACAAAGTGTGGTGTCCTTTCTGAAGACTACTCTTTTCACCATTCTAAGGCGAGGTTTGAGCCATCCCAGCTTTCTTCCCCACACTATTTGCAGAACCATTGGAGCTGTTTATGAACACATGCCTGAGCCCCTGGTTCCTAACTTAGTCACACTGAAAGACCATGCTGTAAACTGTGGCTGCTCAGGAGTGGTTCAGTGAGTCAGACCTCCAATGATCTGAAGCAAATGAGTCACATGTTCATCTGTTGACTCTTCTGTGAGGAAGGTGAACTCTGGCAGCAGCGCCTTATATTGCTTCAAACAGATTTGGTAGAGTTCACTAATAATCTCTCCTATGGCCAGAATTTGCCAGTTTACCCACTGGGTATGTCTCAACTCCTTTGAGTTCTTGTTGAAACTCAGGTGAACTGACATCTGTGAGATACTCCACACACCTTTGGATCCTGGCTGCTCCCTAGCATTGTCATGTCTGTGCTAAGGAAAGGTCGTGGCTGGGTAATAGACACCAGGTAGCCTCAACTAATATTGCGAGGAGAAAGAGTATGAGAGGCGTCTACCGTGATCCTGGGCAGCCTGGTTCATATTCAGACTGCCTTCTCTGGATTTCAGTGGCTGCTATAAAGTGATACCAGATTCAACAAAGGGCTGAGCAATATATGTAATATAAGGGTTCAGCAGCCTCAGACTGCAGGTAATCTCAATCACCATAGCAGGCAGCGACAATATGGCCTAATGTCCTCCAATCCATGAGACTGATGCAAAGCACCATAGTGGAGCAAAATGGGTTAATAACCTGTGCATTTATAATGTTCATCTTGCCATAATGAGTCAGATCAACTGTCCTCAGGGCAGCCATTGTACAGTGGTAGCTGTTGCCTGAAGGAATAAAACCTTTTTACAAATGACAGATATAGAATAATTTTTCCTTTCTAACACTTGCTCTGGAAGCTCATCTTTGAAGCAGGAGGGTCCACAGACCTTCCACCAGCCTTTACTTTTTGACAATCATTACTGTGGTGAATGTCCTAAAAGAGCAGTATAAGAGCATAAGAAATGTCCTCCTGAGTCAGACCAACAGTCCATCAGCCCAGTATCAAAAGTAAAGGCTATTTTGGGGGAGCAGCCCAGCCAAATCACTTTCTGCACTTCATTCTCCTCACACTCCCCTCGCTCCACAGCTGTTGTATCAAGAATGATAGAGGATACTTTTGAGGCTATTCCTCTTGGTATCTGCCTCTGGACCTGCTACCCATGAGTTTGTGGAACCCCTTTTTGAACCTGTTGCCAAACCCCCCTGAACACAGGTTCCATAGTTCCACAGCTCAACGAGTAAAGGAGCCTGGATATGGCAGGGGTGACTATGGCCTGGGGACATTACACTGCCTCAGCGCTCCTATTTATGCCTCAAGTTCTGCCTCTGTGTTATGCAGGGCCAGAGGAGAGGGGCATGCCAAACTACTACATTTTGGCTAGCAGCAGGCAACAGGTAGACAGCTGAAAACATGAGGAGTGTTAATGTGTGTTGTTACTAGCGTAACTATCAGCTGGTTTTGATTCATATCACTGTCCACTGTTTTCTGACTTGGCTCCTGCCTCCAGTCTTATTTCAGTGTTGTGAATTCAAAAGCCTCCTTCCACATTATGGAAAAATATTTTATATTATCAGTTTGACATTTCCAGTCTTTCAATTTCATTGAATATTGTTCTGCAGCAAGTGAAAGACAACTTTGCACGAATCCAAGCCTGCATTTTGGAGCTCCGTTCGCTACCAAGGGAAGGTTCTTTCCCACAGGGGGGAAATGGAATAGTACAAGCTGTGCAGGATGGATTGCAACAGTTCAAACAATACAGCAGACACACAGCAGCAGGAGGATCAAGAAACAGTTCTGTTGAGGTAAGAAAATATTGGGAAGGTAGTGGGAGCCATCCACCAGACTTGCCAATTGTTGACACATTAAGATGATAGCCTGTGTGATATCTAAGGTCTGTGGGAGGGAGGGAGAGAGCAGTTAAGAAAATAAGCACTCAAAAAAAAATCTGGATGGCAATCTCTGAACGCTCATGGAAACTATCCAGATTCAGGTCTGAGTTGCTTATGGAGGCTGACTTACTTTATAGTATAGAAAAATTAATTTAATTTCCAGGCATTTAAGATTGGATGCTTTTTCAGCTTACTTGCACAGAACAACTGTGTCAAACGCAAAGACATTCACAGTGCTTATGGACATGATTTTCCTTTCAGCCTACAGTTCCATTCTGTGGTTCTAGTGTCTGGAACTTTCCCTGATGCAATAGGATGTTTGTACAAAGGTCCGTATTATGCCTGAAAGCATGTCCACGATTCATTGAAAGTGAACTCATACAGACAAAAGAAATGCATTTCATCTTGAGAGCAGTCGGTATAGTTGCAAAGGACAGGAAAAGTCTACAGAATGGTCATTGTCTTGGCACAGTCCTCTCCAAATCAGTTTTCATAGAATCATTAAGGTTGGAAGAGACCTCTAGGATCACCAAGTCCAAGTGCCTGCCCAACACCCCCAGGCCTCCTAAACCATGGCCCCAAGTGCCACAGCTACGCATTTCTTGAACCCCCCCAGGGACGGTGACTCCCCCACCTCTCTGGGCAGCCTGTGCCAGGGCCTGACCCCTCTGGCAGGGAAGGCATTTTCCCTCATCTCCAACCTAACCCTCCCCTGACGCAGCCTGAGGCCGTTCCCTCTCGCCCTGTCACTGGTGACTTGGGAGCAGAGACCGACCCCCCCCTCACTCCAGCCCCTCTCAGGCAGCTGCAGAGAGCGAGAAGGGCTCCCCTCAGCCCCCTCTGCTCCAGGCTAAACCCCCCCAGCCCCCTCAGCCGCTCCCCAGCACACTTGTGCTCCAGACCCTGCCCCAGCCCCGCTGCCCTTCTCTGGACACGCTCCAGCCCCTCAAGGCCCTTCTTGTCCCGAGGGGCCCAAACCTGAGCCCAGCACTCGAGGTGGGGCCTCCCCAGGGCCGAGCACAGGGGCCCCATCCCTGCCCGGCCCCTGCTGGCCACACCAGGGCTGACACAAGCCCGGGGGCTGGTGGCCTCCTTGGCCACCCGGGCACTGCTGGCTCATGCCCAGCCGGCTGTCAGCCAGCACCCCCAGGGCCTTCTCCGCCGGGCACTTCCCAGCCCCTCTGCCCCAGGCCTGGGGCGCTGCCTGGGGTTGGTGTGACCCAAGGGCAGGACCTGGCGCTTGACCTTGTTAAACCTCACACAAGTGGCCACTGAGAAAGTCTAAAAAGAAGATATGGTCCACATTTGGAATAACAAAACAGTTTGTTTATAATTAGCATTTTCCTTTTCTTGGTGGCTTGGGAATTCCACAGGGCTCTTACTCTGCAAATTGTAACAGGGGTCCCTTACAGTACATCACTGGCAACGGCTGCATGAAATAACCGAAAAGTAGAAAAGGACCATTTTAAGCTCTGTGCAACAGACAGCCCCTGAAACTCAGGAATCATCATATCTGTTCTTGGCACGTGTCCTTAGGTTGGGTGAATGGAAAAAGGGTAATCTCTGACACCTTTGCAGCAGACATGGAAAGAATGGGGAAATCCAACTGCTTTGCCCATGCGCCAGAGAATTAGGGGAGAACTGTGCCTGCTGTAAACCTGAAGCACTAGTGCTTTATCCCCACTCCTTGCAGTTTACAAGGCCCTAAATAAGGTGCAGCTGCTAATGCATTAAGAGCACTCTCTCTCACTTCATGAATCATACTTTATAAATGTTTGTCTCTCATGTTCCACCTACGCTCACATAGTTTAGGAAATTTCATGAAAGTCAGCCTAAAAAGCAAATTCTACAGCTAAATAAGCATTCTTGCATCATGGAAGGTATTTCTGTTCATCCCAGCTCTAGGCTATGTGTTACTCTGTCTCCCATGCCACAGCAGTTCCCGCACTTCCTTCTAAGGAGGAAGGCCCTGGGAAAGGAGCGTAAAGTGTTTTGAAACACCACATGCAAACATTTCCTTTCTGCTCAGACTTTGTGAAGTTTTGGGACTGGCTATTGACGATTTGCCTAGAGAAAGTAGGAAGAACAGCAACTTCAGGTAAATAAGTCTTGTTGGACAGGTTAGTGATATGAGTTGGTATGGTAGGACAGCCTGATGTTTGTCTGGAATTCCAGTACACATACATACTGGTGTCTTGTCTCCCAGGATTCACAGTGGGAATGAACATGCACATAGCAGGTCTGTCCAGTGCTTCCTAAGCCAATTGTGTAGGTGTGTTGTCACCGTTTAGCTTGAGCAGTGGCTCTGACATGACCCTAGGTACAGTGAACATGCCAGAAAGTTTTAGATATTCAGCAATCTAGCTGTCCAGGAGATCCAGTGTCCAGAAATCCTGCGGGAATATATCAAGTCCTCAAATCCCTCTGGGCAGATTCCAGTAGGAAAGGGAACATATCTGGAGAAGTCTATATTACAGCAGTCCTGGGACAGGATCTGATAGGTTTTGGTGTGAACTAGTGGCTGTATTCTCAGCTGGACGTGTATACTTGCATAAGTGGAAGGAAGCTGCTAACAACACGTGAGAACATATGTACAAATGGAGAAAGCAGAGCAAGGTTCACAGGAAGAATTTTTTTTTTAAAGCAGCATCAACTGACGTGAAAGGACAGGCAGTTATCAAGAGGGGAAGGACTCAGAAGTAGTGTTTTCTTCTGGGCATGAGGAAACATCAGCTCCAAACTATCTTTTATTTCAGACTTCACAGGCTAAGGGTCCACCTGATTTTAGAGCTTTGACAGTCCTAAAAAGGAATCCAGACTCCCATGAGTGAAATATCCCCAGTCCTTCTGCTTTATTTAGATTCTTAAACCCTTCTAGAGTCATGCTGTGATTAGACAGATTCTCCCAGCTGTAATTAAGGCTCACTTCTACTCTCTGTCCAGGAAGCCTTTCTTCTGATTTACTGCTTCTCTGTGTTTTCTTAGGGCCTTGAGGTACCTTTCCTGACTCTTTCAAATGTGATGTGTACTTAAACATCAAAGCTGGGGGTTGGAACAAACAGTACCCTTTTGAGGCAAGACCTTTTTTGACACACAACAAAATCCAGGACGCCATCTAGTACAGTTGAAGAATGAGATGCTACATTCAAAATTAAGTTATGCATGAATATAGGGAGTTTATACTCCACTAAGCAATCCTTATTCCTCTAGATCATGCAAGTATATTATGCTTTTCACTGCAAAGGGATCTAAGATACCTGCTGCAGTGATAGGCTGTGGTATTCTATATTTATTTGAAAGCATTGACCACCATTTTTATAATACTTTCATTTTCTCATGGGAACAGTGTACATAAATGCAACACTAATTCCTCCTCTTCTGACAATTTACCAACTCATATCTGCTCTCATGTACTTGGCTCAGCCTGGAAAATTGTGTGTCCTCCACTCTTCTGGAATTAATCTGACCACATACCACTTTGTTGATAATTTTGATCTTTTACCAGATCTTTTTCTTCCTGGTACCAGAAAACAGCGAGTTCACATAGTTTGTTACACTAGTTGTGACCCTGCAGATGTCCTGGATATGTATACTCAGTCCTATCTAAAGACCACCCTAGCAGAGAGTCTTTATAAAAATCCTCAGGGCAACCTGAGGAGATGTAGAGCTAGAAAAAACCAAACAACCAACACAGCAAACCCACAAAGCTCAAACATCAAGCAAACAAAAACCTACTCTCAAACATGCATGGATTCTAACCTGAAAGATTTCATAGGGAGGACAAGAACTCTGTAACTCAGGAGATGGGGCCATTCGTCAGAAACTTTTTGCAGAACTTAAATTGCTGCCTAGAGAACCTCTGCCAGAAACTGTCTCATGCAGAATTAGAGAACCCTTGCAGACAGTCAATTCAACAGGTAGGAGGAGTTGCTTTAGAAGCCTCTCAGACAGCTGAGCATATAATCCCATTCCCTTCCACATCAGAGTCTTTGATTTTTCCTGGTTTCCATACAACAGCAAATACCACAGACATCAGTCACACTTGCCAGCTCTAGTCTTCCCTCTGAGTTGCTCTGTGCTAGCTATATTTCATTTCCTGTTTCTGCTACCTGACTTCCCTTTGAGCTGTTTGTGACAGGCATCACATGTTTCTTCCAAGAATGCATGCCTTGTAAAGCAAAGAGAAAAAAAATTAAATTAAGAATAGCTGTTTTGTGGCTTCATTAGAGGATACAATTTATAGTGATCCTATTTCATTTTAAAAATATCCAAAATAAAACTAGAGAGATAATTCAAAGTATGTAGAGATCAGAAGTATTATAGTACGCTTGATTTTAGCACAGGTACTGGAGAGGATACTGAGGGCTTCCAAAAGGCAACACAACATACTTGCCTATCCTGTGAAAACTGTAGCTCTAAATTTAGTTCTGAGGAGGATTTCAATGACAAAGGACTGTGCTCCAAGCCTGCAGTCCTCCCTGTTCTGCATGCTGCATAAACCTGTGGATACATAAACAGGTAACCTGTGGATGAAATTCAGTCTTCTGCAGACCCAGACAAAAGGTGTTTCACAGACCTAAATGGGATCTAAGGGGTGGCCTTGGTCTTTCACATAAGGGTGAATAAGCACCATCAGATCACTAAGGAGCCAGGAAGCAGCAGAAGAGCACCTACAATTCTCAGATCTTTGTTAGAAAATAAAAGCCAGTGATCACAGAAAGGCAGGGGGGTATTTCACCCTTACAAAAGGCCATGTTTCTAAAAAAGACAGCTTTCTGCTTCAGATACTTCAGTGACTGAAATTCTGATTTCATCACAAGCATTTTTTTTTTTATGCAGAGTAAGTTGGATTTTTATTTGTTTCCTTTTCTCAGGGGCATTTGAATGTTTTTGTTCAGATACAGTATCTTTTGAAGAAGGAAAAATAAAAATACCTTATTGGAACTAAAGGCTGGGTAACTTAAGCCAGCTAAAGTAGGCATTTATCCTGTTAAATTCAACTGTATCAGGTAGACCATGTGTGGAGATGGAGTACTTAACATCTCCCACAAGCATTTTCTGTTTAGTCTATGGTGAAGAGAAACAGCAATTTTTTTTCTGTGATACTTTAAAGCATTAGTGAAATGCTGACCCAGGTTGCCCAGAGAGGTGGTAGGTGCACCAACCCTGGAAACATTCAAAGTCAGGTTGGACGGGGCTCTGGGCAACTTGATCTAGTTGAAGATGTCTTTGCTTATTGCAGGAACAAGAAGGTCTCTCTTCCAACCCAAACTATTCTATGATTAGAAAACATATTAGGGGAGGTATTTCTGCATTTAACTGTAAGGCACGGACAAGAGAAAATAAGCCCTACTTTATCAAGTTTTTGGAACTCTCTAGTTTCATCTGTTTTTCAATTGGACAAATGTCAGGTTCTAGCAATACAATTTCTTTCTTCTGTTTCAAGACCTTCATGCCTTAGTTAAGTGCCCTCATAAATCAGCTGATTCCAGCATTTTGCAGTTAAGATTTAACATAAGGCTTATCTGGAGTGTTTGTTATTCATCAGAATTTAATGCTTTTTATGTCATTTTGATGCATCAATGCCCGATTGCCAAACTGACATCTCTGTGGCCCTGTTACTGAGGTACAGTAACCCATGGGTGCTGGCTGAAACAGCAAATTACAGGCATATAATTACAGTCAGTAAACAACTGAGGAGTAAATGATTAGGAACAAGATCACTCTCTGAAATCCTTCAGCAGAGGGAAGATGCTTAGCAGAGGAAGCACGCAGAGCTGGGCAGGAGGAGAAAAGGCAGCCAGCAAGGGGCCAGACCTCTCCAAGATGCACTGGCTCGTCTCAAAGTTACCATTTCCGTTTGTGAAGACTTCTCTTCAAAAAAAGAGCATTTTCAGCTTTTGCTGTTATGCTTCTAAAGAATACAAGTGAAACCAAAAAGCTTTCCACATGCTTCCATCCGTGTGGAGGAGACCACTCCAGAGCTGCGCACCAGGAACACCTGGCTGCTGCACCGTCTCCGGCACCATCCCACCGCGGGCAAACCCTGGAGTGCAGCAGCAGGGGAGCATGCTGCAGGCAGCCGCGCACACGCCAGCTGCAGCTCAGGAGGAAGAGGCAGGAAGGGCAGGACAGGACTATGAGCAGCAGTAGGATAAAGAAACATAGTATGTCAAGGTGCTGATGAAGTGTGCTTACATGTGAGCTAGCAGAAACACAAGTGCTTAAGGAGGTATTACGGTTACATTACAAGTACAGTTTCTTTAGCGTAAGACCATGATTGCTGATATTTATAGTGCAAGAGCACCACTGGCATTTTGCTTGTGCAAATCAGATTAGTCTTTAGGCAAATATGCATTTTGCTAACAGTTAAAGCACAGAGGCAAGAATGTTCCTAGACGACTAGAAAGTCTAGGAGGCAGACTTTGATACAACCTGCAATCATTTAAAACGCAAGAATTTGTCCGAAGTATTGAAAATGCTTACTTTTCTGAGATCCTGACTTCAGAGGGGAAAAACCACCAGCATCAGCAAAGCTAAGTCTCAGCAGCAGATACAGGGCAGGAAATGTGGCCAATCTGCAACAGGATGAAAAGCATTTTTCAGGTTATAGTAGACCATCTTTTGTCAGATTAGGAAGTAAAATGGCATGAAGGGGTTATATCTAGAAACTGTGGTAATATGAAGGGAAGTCAGAGTAGCTACCTCAGGTTTTGTATGTGGTAAAATATTTCTCCTGGTGTCTGACCAGCATGTGCCAGTATGACTCAGGTTGTGAAAAGGGTAAATTGGAGGCGATAGGCTACAGATGTAATGCAGCTATGGTTTTGATGAAATAAAGGTGCATCAGTGAGGCAAATGCTCTGTCTATAGCTCTGCAAAAGATAAATATGTCTTTTAGACAGTTCAGCTATCCCCAGCTCAAGAACAGTCCCTGTTAGCCATTTTTATTAGTTCCTAAAAGGAGCCCATAATAGTAATAGGAACTCAAAGGCAAACATTAGAGATAAGTTTGGTTGGAGCTGTATACCTTGTTAGGGGAATCTGGCTTGATCTGACATCAGCAAGGCTGCCACAGCTCCATGTCCCCAGGCCCAACCAGTTGTGAGGCTGAGCATGTATTCCCAGCAGGCAGATGCACACAGAACACATCTATAGAACACAAACATACACATGTGGCTGGTCTCACAGATCACAGACACTCAGACCACACACACAAACATAGATGGCTCCAATGGCCTCAGCTTGCTCCCCTCTCTGGCTGAGCAGGATGGAGATCCACTGGCAGAAATATATATACACACACCCCTATCTCTGTACATACAATGTGGATCCCTCCAGCAGCTGGGCTCAGGCACTCTGTCTGCCCAGTAGCTGCTCCTGGATCCCAGCCTCCCCCAGAGCTGGCCAGAGCTCCCCTCCTCCCTCCAACAGCCACCTCCTCCCATGGTCTCACCCTTAGAGACCCCCTTGCTCCCAAGCCATTTCACCAGCTGGTCCATTTTGACCTTTCCTAATGATCACCTGCTCACTCGCGCTTGCTCCAGCCGCTGCACCACAGACACATGGGCCTCCAACCCGTGGTGTGGCTCCAGCTGCTGCAGCGAGACACCCCCCCATGCACACAGAAGGGAGCCCTCACCCAGGGCAGAGCTGGGAAGGAATTTAAGAAGAAGATGGGACGGACTGTGGTGGTCCGGGCAGGGCCTGGCCAGACAAGCATACTGACCAGCCAACTGTTTACACGGGACTGGCTCTTTTTAGCCCCTCACCCCTCTATTTTCCCCACACTTGTTCTTTCCCAAATCACCTAGCTCCATCCCTCTGCCCACTTTTGGTTCCTCCCCTAAACATAATAAGCCTTGTGCAGTCCCCAGCTGTTCCTCCCCCGCACCCCATAATGTGTCCCACACCCCATGGCAGCAACCCACTCTCGGTCAGAAAGGTGCTTGGGATTTGACTCCCCTTTTTGGGTTTCACACCTGGACAGGAGCTCTCTGGGGACAGCCCAGGCAGCGGCCCCGGGAGGGTGTCCCTTCCTCCCATCCCTAGTTTGGTTTCCTGGTCTGACACCCTGCCCCTGTGCTCCTTTAGGCTTGGGGAAATGGGCCTTCGATGGGCTGAGGGCAGTAGCCAGGATGGGCATAACTTGGGCTCTTCTGCCTGTCACTGTGTCTCTGTTCTCCTTTGTGGGTGCGCAGATGAGCTTCCACCACATAACCTAAAGGTCTTCATGAAGTTAAGGTATACTGCTGTAGGAAATGCTTAATCCATAGCTGTATAAAAGAATAATAATATCTTTAGATGGTTCTGTTCCACCCAAGTCCAGAACAGTTCCTATTATCCGCTTTTGCCAGTACATAAAGGAGATCATAATCACTACTTCATTCTCAATAGCTCATAGATAAACACTAAGGATAAATCTGGATGGAGTATACTCCCTGCCTTCTGCACACACCCCCCACCCCCCCACCCCCCAAAAAAAAAAAAAATCTGTAACCCTTGAACTATCATTTCTGTTGGTGTTATCTAATACCTTTGTAGTAGAAGTCATCTGTGAATGTCTACCATAATGTTTCCCCAAATGCTCCCTACATTATATCTGTTAGCAGCCTTACCTAAAATACACCTTATCTTTTATTTAGAGTTATTAAATAGTCCCTCAGAGCAATGAGCAGATGTGCTGAGAAGGCTCAGTACTTCACCATCACTAAATATCTGGCAAGGTCAGAATTTGAAACTTCCTTAGCTAACTACTCTTTGAAGGTAGAAACTGGTGTCAAACATGCCTGACATGTTTCTAGAAACTGTTGATGATTGTCAGTGATGAAAAAGCTCTTGCAGTCACTTAATTAGTATTATACCAGAACTGGGAGGTGTGAATTACACCTGCCATTAGTCTCTTAAAAAACATCTTCAGGATAGACCATATACTATAAACAAAATTCCCATTCAGCCTTCAAGTGAGATGGCCAAATTTAGTCTGCTTGAACTATAATTGATGCAGTAATGGGAAGTAGCACTTTGTCCCTCAGAAAGCCTCAGGCAGAGTCCCTCCTATGCACACACAGGCTCACTGACTGTAAGTGTAAAGTATAGAACATAAGAAAGTTGTACATTGTTCCATCTTCTTCCAGCAGTGGCACAAAACCTGTTGGTGTTCCTACAGTAAACGTCTCAATCCATTTCCTATTGGCTTAAGTATAAGGCAAAGCTCAAAAAAGAATGCTTTTAAA
Organism: Phalacrocorax carbo; assembly: GCF_963921805.1. Taxonomy (NCBI): domain Eukaryota; kingdom Metazoa; phylum Chordata; class Aves; order Suliformes; family Phalacrocoracidae; genus Phalacrocorax; species Phalacrocorax carbo. The sequence continues at coordinate 36,628 of NC_087516.1, forward strand.
TAAATGAGATATTTTAGCAAGATTTCTCTGCTCTGTCCATAGCAGGACCTGTGCTATTCAAACAGACCAGGCATCATCACCTATCAAGAGAGGAGTAAGGTAGAGGCAGCTCTTGCACACTCTGATTTGTGTTTCAGATCACAATTTTGACTAGCCAGCCCGGCAAAGAACTGGTAAAGCAGCTGGAAAAGAACTTAAAAGATGTAGACCTTGTGAGTCTGCGAAGTATACAAGTCATTGAGGTTTTGAAGAGGGACTTTCTGGAGCCTGAGGACATAGAACAGTGCATGCCAGCAGAAGAGCCCAGCAGCAATGGTGAGCATAAGACAGAGTACTTGGGGAAGTTATGGCTTTGGACAGCAGGACAATCACTAGTTCTTGCTTTGGTCCAATATATGCCAGTTTGTACTATTTAGTGTCACTCATATAAGTGAGAACTACTGTGCCCAGAGGGACAGCAATAAGTGTGTACCACAGCACTTCTCTGCTGTTTTATCACATTTGGGCAAAATTAACATATAGGCTCCGTGCATTACTGCATCTCTTGGTATTACCTACAGTTGCCTTAATGTGCAATACAGCTTTATTGAGGGATTAAAGAGACAAACGTGTAGAGTTTATGGGGGTAACACACTGTCAGACACACATATGCACATGCTGCTGGACACCACCCTGGGCAAGTGACTGATTGATCAAAAGGAGCGGGCAGAGGCAACCAGACCCCTTGAAGCAGGTAGTCAGGGGAGAAAGAAGCAGGCAGACAAGCAGAAAGGAGGGAAGGAGAAGCAGTTTCAATGATCCTACAGAGATAACCCTCTCCTCCCCCTCACCAACTCAAGGTCTTGTCCTTTTACAATATGTTTGGTTTCCAGACAGTTCTTAGCCTTTAATCCTTTCCCCCAGGCTACATATTGCACAATGCAAGTAAAAGTTACTTTCCCAGACCAAATCAAGTACTTACACTGTTGATTAGCTGGTTTTTTGTCACTGATATAATCCTTACTTGGCTGCTGCTTCTTTTCCTCTATGGCTAGGGCAGTTTCTCTTGAGCTTTTGAGGTTGTACTTCTTTAGTAACCAGCAATTGCCTATCAAGGAGCTCTCTATAACCCTGAAGCCTTTGTTTTCTAATCCAGGCCTCCGTTTTAAATACTGCTGACACTTAAACTCCCCATCAACAAGACACACCTGGTACCAAGCTCTGGTTCACACAGCAAGTTGTCACAAAGAGGTGATAACAAGCTTAAAAACCTGAGTCCTGATGCCTTGCAAAGTTTGTGGAAGGCCAGTTACTAGCAATGATAATGTTGTTTTTACTGAATGATAGGTAGTGTTGGATGTTGTTGTCTGAACTGTCTCTAGCTGTCCTTCTTTTCTGGTTGCAGTAGCAAATTTCTGGTTAATTGGCAGAGTAGGGAGTTGGGAATGTTTAGGTGGATCGCAGATCCCCTTTTGCCCTGTCCCTCGCACACCTGGCCACATGCTCCATTAGTGAAAGAGCGAGTACACCTCAGATGCTGAATGTTATTTTTCCTGGCCATATCTCTGAAGAACTCCTCTCTTAATCTAACAGTTTTCAACAGTGAGAATTTAAGCTATGGTAATGAGAAAGTCAGAAACAGAAATTTCTGCTAGCTCCTGTTTTGAGCTTTTTTTTTTTTTGTTTCAAAGCAAAAGGTGCTGAGCAGACTCTAAATAAACCAGTCAGATGGTGATCAAAAGTCCAATACCAGAGCGGTTCAGTGGTAGAAGCCTGTACATTGCAATGCTGCTATACCTGCGGATTTAATTTCTGTGTTTTGTTTTACCTAATTTCCAAATCTGCTCAGTTATTTCAGCTCTTTCTCGAGGCTGATAAAATGACTGTTAAATAGCAGGAGTTTACCCTGGTTTTCCCCAATCTGCAGTGCAGCACTGAGTAGGTGCACCTTGCTACAGAGGATGGCTGCTCTCCCTGCTGCCTCTGTAACCCACTAGTCTGGTGGCAGAGCAAATCAATCACTAAGTTGTATAATCAAGCACTTAGAGGTATATCAACCCTCTTACTACCCGTTCAGAACTTCCTGCCCTGAAGGGACAGTCTTCCTCAATGACACATAGCTGGTTATTCTGGACTCTGCCTGTTTGAGAGCAGAGGCCTCAGGGAGAGCACTCATGTCTGCAGGTAAAACTGCTGTCCGGAGAAAGGGAGCATCTTCTCTTTCTGGCCAGCACCTTGACCACTAACACCGGGAACAGTGATTCCTAAGGAAGAGGAATAAGGTTCTGTTACTCTGACATGACTTCAGAATTAATTTAATATGCCAAAACTGCACCAAAACTGTGAGTTACTAAATTGTGGAAGGAACCATTGCCTACAGCTCCATGGCTGAGGTATTAATTAAAAGCACCGATCTTGTCCATATGGGAAGAGAGCAGTATTTTGGGTGGCTGAAAATGGTGGCTTCTCAAGCAAGGAGGATTATTGTAAAGACTTCGCATCAAGCTGGTGCTGCACAGAACCCTGCGGCGAGCCTTGGAAAGCTAGACACCACAGAACAGGAGATGCTGTGTGCCTCTTGGACACAGGACTGCTTTACAGCCTGCAAAACTCAACCATATTGTTTTTAAAAGTGGAGTTGTGTAGCCCTTTCACCCAATAAACAGATATTGCATCCTGCATTTGTATTCATAGCACATTGAGAAATCATCTCTTTTAAAATCCCCTGCCTGCGAATTTAATTTTGTACCCTCTCCATCTCAGCTTATTGGGAGCAAATGACAGTTTCCAATTTATTTTTTGTTATTGTTTTACATAGCTCTTCCATGGAGCTCAGAGATCTTAAAATGTTATGAATCTGATTAACCTGAAAAAAAATTAACCTATTTGTAATGTCTTTGGTAAATTGCTCTAAAAAACTCTTCTGACTTGCTCTAGGGCTTTAATGTTAGATTGCTAGAGTTTGAGCTCTTTGCTTAGTTGGCCCTATCATCCTCTTTTTGAGGTCTTAATAGTTAATTGTCTCCATATATACTAAGGAGAATGGAAATATTTTCTTACTGGGTTTCATGAAAAGTCTTTGTACTATTGCAGGCTTCTGTCTCTTTTTGCTGGACCTCATGTCAGCTTTGTAAGGATCAGTTAGCTGTGTCCTGCTAGCCAAACTTCCTCGAAGTTCTTTCCTCTCACTGCCCAAATTTTCAAAAGGGATGGTTTAAATCTGGTCCCCAAATCAGGAAGCTCTACTGCCCAATGCACCTTTTGACCAGACCACACATTGATTTTTTTATCCAACCGTTCTGGGTGTTACTTTCAAAACAGCCTTTCAGGCAGGAGGGTTGGTAGGAGGCAGCAGTTACTGGCATTTCTCCCCTTTCCCTTGTGTGGATGTTTGTTGGGTATGAAGGCACTGAGTGCCTCTGTATCTGACTTCTGACATTCACTGCAGTAATCCTTACATGTTCTTCCCTAAGGGCAACATTCTGCTTCTCCAGAACCTTCTGTTAAAGCATACGTAAAATCAAGGTTTTGTTTCTCTCCTGACTTAATATTCAATGACTCCTGATTTCAAGGAGAACAGGAACGTGTTATTTTCCCAGCTTCACCTGTATTCCCTAAATACATCCACTATCTGTCTGTAATGACTAACCTGGACCTTGGTAGAATAGACCAGAATGGTCTGTTTGGTGTTTCACCTTTCTCTTCCAGTTAACTTGGATGCATTAATTTTTTATTTTTTTTAACAGACTGTGTGTCATATTTCCTCTGGGAGATAACTGTCTTGGCCATTACACAACTGGAGTGAATGATTTTTTGTTTTGTCTTTTAAATACTGACAGACTTCAGGAATACAACCTAATTTTGTTCCCTTTATAACACGGGGGTACATTTTTATTAGATTTCGGAATCAAGCCCATGGTTTCTGGAAAGAACCTTTAGATAGGCATCTAGCTTTAAGGTAAAGAAATAAGGTGGAGAAAATTCTGTTATAGACCAGCAACAGTCACCCATTAGCATGAATGTCAAGTCTGGAAGCAGTAGAAGTGTGGACTGACTCTAAAAAATGAAAAGCTGTAGCTCTTGATTATCACTAGAATTTTGGTTTTGGTTTTTTTTTCACCCAATGACCCAAGTTTTTTTACTGGCAGACTCCCTGAAAGGAAGTAACAGGTAAGTACTCAGGTGTAACATTAGTGCAATCAGGCAGTTCTTCTGCATGCGACAGTAGTGCTGAGTTTTATTTTCTCCAAACCTGAAAAACAAGCCGGTAATTTCTTTCACTATGTGTGGTTACACTATTTAAGGAGATGTGGAAGTGAAATTTTAAGCACAGTTTGCAAAGACCCCTTTGTCTTTAACCCGGAGGCATTCGGCAGAGCAGTCGCCATCACCATAGTTGACTTTGATACATTCAAGGTTTTCCTTAATGTAGCGTGCAACTCCTCCGCCTCTTCTACCCTGCCTGTCTTTACGAAAGAGCCTGTAACCGTCCACCGCGATCCCCCAGGCGTTTGGGTTGTCCCACCGTGTTTCAGTTACTCCTATGATGTCGTGCCCTTCTGAGTGGGCACGGAGCTCCAGGTCCTCCTGTTTGTTACCTAGACTGCGTGCATCCGTGTACATACACTGGAGGTGATTACTCTTCTGTCTCAAATCTTGGGAGACAGCTAAGGAACATACGTTACCACACTGCTTGGCCTGACTTATTCCCCTGTTGGACGTGCTGGTGTGAGCATTTCCACAACAGATCCCACCAGCCAAGTCCTTCAGTTTGAAGCGCACCTCACCAAATTAGCCAGCCTACTGCTGAAGATTCCCTTAATCCTTTTGGGCAGGTGAGTTCCATCCCTGGCATCAATGGCATGTTGTAGCCATTGAAGCCATTGAAGAATACCCCATTGTCATAAAAGCCAAACGCCTCACAATGGCACCAGCCACGTAGCCAGGAGTTGATATACATTATGTGCCTATTTCTGGCTGCTCCCTTCCCTCAAACTGGCAAAATTGAGAAGATAATTTGGATGCCAATATTTTTCACTTGCTTCCCTAGGGCTCAAAATTCTTCCTTGATTTTACCCAGGTTACAGCTCTCGGTGTTGTTCATGCCTTCATGAAATAGTAGGAGTGGATAGTAGTCTGTTCTGCTGATGAGTTGTGGCACCCTCTCGGCCACGTCTCGAACCCTGGCTCCTGGGAGGCAGCGCACCTCTCGTGACTCCCTGTCAGGCCGGCAGATGGGTGCCTCAGTACCCTTCAACAGAGAGTCACCCACCACGCGCACTCATCATTTCTTTTTACGATGGCCACTGTGTGTTGCTGGTACAGTCTCCCCTTGCAGGGGACTTTGCAGACCTTGCTCATGGGTGTCCTCAGTTGTTAAGGCTTCCTATCTGTTTCTGATTGTGACGGTGGAGGGTGCAGGCTGACGGGGAACCCTGCTCCTGTGAGTCACCAGGGTCCGCGGTGCCTCATTCTCGGCGGTGTCTGCCACAGGAACATGATTCTGAAGCCACCTGTCTATCTCTGCCTCAGCTCCTCTAACACTGTGCAGCCTCTTAACTGTTTGCTGCAGTTCGGCCGCCTGATGTAACAGGTCATCAACCTGTGCACACCTCGTGCAGGTACTTACCTTTTTGTCAGGAGAGGGGTTGGGGCATTTGCCGCAACCCACGGCCTGTACTGGTGTGTCCTTTCTTACCAGACCCGTCTGGGTGGATGCGTCTGACGTCTCAGGGCTTTTGCTGCACGAACAGTGGTTTCAGCTCTGAGGCGCGTGCCCACCATTTCACCAGAGACCAAAGCACTTGCCTGAGCTGTAGGCCTACAAGCGGGCTGTGGAGTCCCTCCTGCTCGCCCTGCTTGTGCGAACTGCCACGCCACGCCCTTGCACCACACCCTGGCGCCACGCCCTGTTCGCCCGTCCCGGTGGCTCGCGCTCCCGAGGGGCCGTTTAAATCTCCTGCCGTTGCTTCTGGCAACGCCCCAGGCCGCGTCAGCCGCGCGTCAGCCTCGCTCGGGAGAGCCACCGGCTCCTGGCGGGTCCCTCCGCTCACCCCTGGGCTTCTCGGGTTCGAGGAACCGCCTTGCCTGCCCCAGTCTAGCGCTGAGCCTCAGGACTTGCCCTTGCCGCCGCTGTGCTCCTCACGCACTGAGGTCTGCTGGCAGTTAGGCCACGTTTAAATCTCCCGCTGTTGCTTCTGGCCGTATATATGTATATATGAACATATACCCGTCTTCTGCAAGTGACAGCAAACCTCTTTCTATATCACTCTGCAGACCGCTGAGCAATAAATGGCTCTGCATATCAGGTCTCCAGGAATTTTAAGATCCTTAGCACAGGTTTATGACCTCCGTAACTCTGCTGTCCAGCCTACATTTTCCCATTCCTAAATGCTGTTGCTAGATCATATGCATTTGCTCTGCACTTCCAACTTGGTAGCTTGAATACTTGCTGTGTCCCTGCAAACACTTTTACTTTCTCCTTTTATTTTCTTCTAAATAAGTCTCTAAATTTGATGCATTTCACTGTTTGAAATAAAATGTAATGTTGGTGGATAGTTTTGGCTGTTGTTGTATCTGCAAAGATGTTCTGCTGTGGGACTGCTGTGTTATCAAGTAGCGCTTCAACAGTAATACGTTGAAACACGTCCTCTGTGTTGGTCAGGTCCAGGTCAAGTTTTGCTTCTGTTCTCAGGTGTGTGACTAGCTGCCCTTTTAAACACACGGTGAGGATGGTTAGCAATGTAGTCATGGGGCCATATTGCAAAGTAACATTCATCTTCTGTACGAGGAGTAGTACTTTTCCGTTGTGACTACAGAATTCCCCACTAGCATACCATTTCAGGTTTTCAGTCTCTCATTTCTCATAGCACCACGCAGCCAGTGTCCCTTGCTTAGGGAAATGGAGGAAATGGTTTAAAATTGTGAGAAGAGTCTCTGAGACCAGTGCCAAGATGACCGCAGCAGAGGATGGTTTGCATCAGTCACAGCTAGTCCTCTGAAGATGGTAGTAGCCAGTCCAGCCACCCCATTGACAAGACAGGTGTTGGTGTGGTCTGTGAAGCAGCTCAGCTTCTATCAGTGTCCTTTTAGAAGGGCAGGGATCACAGCCCTGTGCTGTGATTTTCATGGTAATGGCTTCTGAAGTACTTCTGATGTGAAAGCGCTTGAGGGATTAGTGTAGCAGAAAATGTAAAACAATGTTCTTTTCTATGGCTGAAAACATTTGTGTCTTTTCACCTTTTCTTCCTGCAGATATTGCAATCCTGGGAATAGACATCAATGTGCAAACCATAGAGGACAATGTCATCAGCTTGGAGATGCTGTTTAAAACGTGGCTACATGACTACGGCACAGAGAGCGAACAACTCCATCTCCTCCTTCCGTCGGGAGGCTTCAGCCATGCCAGTGCACCCAAGACCACCCTAAGTATTTAATTTTCTCTCCCCCTCTGCAGGGTGCTCCTAAAACCCACAGCCTTAAAGATTACTCAGGCCTGTCCTATGGGCCTGTTCCCTCACATTTAGAGACCCAGGTAAGGTCTCTAGGTGACTTTGAAAGCTGTGTGGAGTTTCTGTTGTCTCAGGCTAAGAGAGGCCATTTGCTTAGAATACTTCCAGGTTGCTACCATGTCCTGTGGCTGCTGATGTTATAATTAATTTCCATTCTACAGCACAAATGTGCTTTGAAGAGTGTATGACTTTACAGCCACTTGGTCAAGGTAAAAGGGTCTTTACATACTGAGAGCCAAGGACCTTCTGGCTCAGTTGTATAGTCCTAAAAATTGTGTTCCTTGTCTTTGATACTAAAAGTCTGTGCCAGAGCTGCATTTAAATAAAGACTGTCTTACAAAGTGACTTGTCTTGTATTTATATCCATTGATTTAGCACTAAAATAGCTAATGTTCTACCCGGAGCTGCCAACAGTTATAATAACACATGGGAAAATTTATAAGGAATATTTAATTTTTTTTCTTCACTAGTCTTAAGTCCAAATCCCTAATCCATCCTTGGGTGAGCACTGAAAACACCAACAGCTACAGCAGACATAGGTGTTTCCTGTAAGTTGTTAACTCTGTTATCACCATTGCACTGCCACAGGAATCTGCACATGCAGTTCTGGCAATCCTCTTCCCACGCCTCTCCGATACAATACTATATGCCACCGCAATATGGTCCCCACATGCAGCTTCCCATTGCCATCGCGGCAGAAGCACACTTGTTTCCTTCTGGGGATCCACAGGCCAGTTCCAGACTACAAGTAAAGCTCATAGAAAGTTGCTGGTGGCTTTTGCAGATATCCTCCATAGCAAGCAGATCAGGAAGCCTGGTGTGACTTCTTATTTATGTAGTAGCTACTGTAATAGCCTGCAGACCAGCACAGGCAATTATAATATTTTGTGAAAGGTGGTTTTTCCTTCATCGTAACATTGAATTTCATACCTGATGCATTGTCTTATTATAGCTAGCAAGACAAACCAGGTTACGCTGCAGTCAGGTTTTTCCACCTTCCCACATTCAAGAAATCTGTAGAAGGCCAGAGAAATTGTATGGAGCTATATATCAAATTATACCAGAATTCGTGTCATCAGTGTGCTGGGTTCCTCCACAAACACAGATAGAAAAGTTGGCAGGAAATGTGTGGCCCTGAACCCAGTATGGCACTGGGGAATGAGCTTCTGCTCCCTCTATAGCTGGCCACTCATCACCAAAACTGGAACTTGTCTGCCCATTTACCAACCAACCATTGTTTCATTAACATGCAAAGCACGTGGTATTTCCCCCTCTGTGTAAAATGGGGATAGATTGTTGCCTTTTGTCACAGGGTTTAGCGTTGTTTTCCCCTTAATAGTTGCTGTTGCTAGAAAATATTAATTTAGTAAGTGCTTTGAGCATGTCATGTGCTAAACATTGCCATTTCCAACAATCTAAACCAATCTCCTTCTCCTAGTGTGCCTGAAGTGCGATTTGCAGGAGAGACTGCTTGACCCAGCTCTACTTTCTGGGACTGCTGATGGCTCAGTGAGAGCAGCAGATTTGAATTCACCGTGCCAGATGGCAGCCTGGCAGACTACAGTGCTGTATAAACTCCGGGTTGTAAAGTAAGTGGTGTTATGTGATTTGTGCTTGGTAACTGGAAGGCTGGTATAATAGCAACCTTCACTCTTTCTGTGCAATTTCAACTAGGATCTTGTAACATCACCATAAAGCGCTGGGGGACTCAAAGTGCTAGTTAGCAAAATTCTGGCCTAAGATACCCTCAACCCCTGTAACTCTTAGTGTTACCAAACAGCACGTCCCACATATGCAGACAGGAGTGCAGAGTCAAAAACGGTGTTACCACGTGTGGGGCCCTGACCCTGGGACCGGACTAATATCAGGGGTCTGCTGAAGAGGGGAACGCTACAATGAGGCCGAGGTGAGGGGTGGAACTAGATGAAGACTAGGTCACCGCTTCCTTAGCCCCCAGCCCCAACTGTGCAGACACTGATAACATGCCTCTGCCACTCCCTACGCTGCTTACCAGCTGCCAGAAAATTAGGCTAAACTTATGTCAAAAGCCCGGAGAGAACACCTTGGGGGAAGTATTTAAACCAAATCAAGAAGCTGTCACCCACTCGCAACTAAACACTAATCACAAGCACAAATTGTGGTTGAGGGTTTAGTTGTGTGGCTCCTTTAAATTATAGAAGAGTGAATGTTTTTGCTAAACCATGAGGCCTTCCTCCATCCTTGCCCCTCATTTATCTACCCAAACTGCCCGGTCACCTCCAAGAGTCGTAGCAGGGCGTGCTGCGGCAATTAAAACCCTGGATACAAAGATATGTGGGGCCTAGGGCCTTCAAACCAGCTATAAAATCGGATCATGGGGGTAACTCAGTGGAGCTCCCTCTCAGCTGATCCGAGACCCCCACCACCTTTGACCTTGCTGTGAACTGCTGGAACACCGAACAGGTCGTATTCCCCTTCCTCCAATTTCATGTGTCTTGCTCTACCAACTTCTGTCTTATCATGTATTGGGCTTACTATATAGGTTAAAATAACTTGCTTAAGGACAGTGGAAAATATAATAAAATTGTGGTATATGTTAACCGCCTGGCGTCTCGTCAGTGAAGCGCGTTAATAGACAAAATCTGGCTCACTGCAGATAACAATCCGGGAACAGAGCATGACACCGTGACACTAGCACTTTTTGAGTGTAACACCATAGATGTTATTCATGCTATGTTATTCGTTCCCTCCAGTATGAAGTTCTGTAGATTGCAGCCACTGCTCCATATGTAATTCTGCTGTTCTCTCACTACTTAATGAGGCCACAGCAATAAGCTGGATGTCAGAGCCTGAGATAACTAGTTGACTGTAGTAAAAAAAAAAGCAAGCAAAGCCTCATAGTGCTGTGTGACTTCACATAAGAATTTATTCACTTTCCCATCAGCAGTCTATGGCCGGTAAGCCCCGAGCATAACAAGAAGAGTGATGCTCTTTAGTGTCTTTTCTGAGGTTTATTTATAGGGAAAGTTTTGTGTAATTTCTGAACTATACAGTCGTTCTTAAAATGATTCGCATCCTGTCAATATCTGAAGAACACTCAGAAATTGCACATAAATGGCCCACAGCCAAAGCACTGAAGCTACTTAATAATGCCCTGCCATGAAGCAGAAGTGTGCTACGGACAGGCAACGTCAAGCACTACGAAGTCTGTAGTAGTGTTTGTGGTGGGATGTTGGCTCTGTGCAGGAGTAGAGCACACATCACTTTCCCTTTTCCCTGGGAAGAGAACCACAATCCAGCAAAAATCACTTAGGAAGAGATGTAATTGCCTGGGTGAGCTATTGCCCAGGAGGCCAGATAAACAATCTGTTTTGTACACAAAATGCATGAACACTGGATTTGCTTCTTGGCCTGCTCTTGCTGGTGCAGGTGGAAAGGAATCTGGAAATCAGCAAGAAAGCCTCTTTTCGCTGCAATTGGACTTTTCTGCAAGGTTTCATTGTGACAGGCCACAGCAATACAGACATAAATTGCTTGCAGAAGTATTGCAGCTGATAACTGCCATAGCCACTTGAGCCAGGCACCTCCTGGTAGATGGCCTTTCTGGTTTCATGTTGGCTGTGCTTCACTCACGTGTGCTGTATATTCGCAGGGCTCTGAAGTCTGAAGGGGTCTGTGAGTCTGTACTGTATGGCCTGCCCTTCATCATCAAGCCCACAAGCTGCTGGCAGCTAGACTGGGATGAACTGGAGATAAACCAGCACAGCTTCCATGCTCTGTGTCAGAGTCTTCTGGTGAGTGTGTGAAAATTGCAGTCTCATGGGGAGGGATTGCCATAGAACGGCCTAGTTAGTGCACATCTAATAAGACCTGTCCAGCCTGCACCAGAAAACATGTTTCAGAAGCTGAAGCTTCATCTTATGGCCCAGAGTTAGGCTTGTAAATCCTTCCAGCCAATGCATCCACTGCGAAGATGCTACAGCACATCAAACCTTAAAGAAGACTCTCTAGCCTATCAGAAATCAAATGTGTGGAGGTATGAAATGCAAAGTCAGGGTTGGAATTAGATGTGCATCTTTAATGGTGAAAATAATTAACAAAGGCTGAGGATGTGGAGGTCTTTCCTTTACTGACAAGTAATAAAGCAAAATTAGATGTTTTCTTAAAAATTGCCTTGCATTCAATTAGGAAAAAAAAAAAACCAAACCCAAAAGCAAAAATCCCAAGCAACATACTATCCTCAACCATAATGCAGAATGGCATTCTTATTCTGATGTGTATGAATGTCTCTGCTCCTGAATCCAGAGCAGCCCCTACAGTGAAAGTGCTGAAGGAAGTGGCTGTTGCCCATTGTTCACATTGTTTTTGGCTTTTGCCATTTAGAAAAGGAAGTGGATGCTTTTGGCCAAACGTGAGCCACAGAACACTAGTCCAAACTGGAATACCATGGTGCATGCCTACTACATCATTGTCCCTTCTGACTCTGCCACTCTACTTGTCAAAGCAGTCGCCATCAGGGAGCTCTTGCTGCCGTCAACCTTCCCAGCCCTCCTTGCTGAACATCCTGAGAGAGTGCATGGCGCTATCGAGGTAAGTCATTGACAGCCCTGCACAAATACCTATGGAAAGGATCCCAGTTGTACAAGCAAGGATCAGAATAATGAGCAGCCTCTATCACAGGACATGCAGCTGCTGCTGAAGATGTATCTAGCTCCCTCATTGCTGGGGAACATGGATCTCCTCAGACTGCAGAAGTGCTTTAGGCACAAGATAAATCAATACATAAAGTTTGTTCCAATAGATTCAGGCTTCTGCATTTTCTGTTGAGCATCCATATGTTCTTCTCCTGAGTTGTCTGCCTCTGCTTCAGGTGGTGCCAGGAAGGGCAGAAACCTCACTATATGTCTTAGCAGATGAGTAGAAAGGAAACAGCTCTGAAAATGTCTAGTGACAGCTGGGATATGATGGAGCACTCCAAAACTACTTCCTATCAGCCAATATATCCCACAGCTTTCTTCACAGACGGCAGATGCCTGTCCTTCAGAGCAATGTTGCATCTCTGTTGGGGGGAAGGGGAAGAGGTCTTATGAAGCAGAGAGTTGAGGGTGACGGTGCCCGGAAAGGGTGTTCCAGCTTGTTGGCCAATTCTGGGCATGGGGGAGGATAGGACTGCATCCTGCAAGGGGATACCTTAATCCATTAAGACCTGGTTGCAGATGCCTCCTGTTCTATACACAGCTAAGAGTGGTCCTTGTGGGTAGCAGCACAGCCAAAGATCCCTTCTTCCACTACTGCACAGTGGCATGGAGCGGCTGTAACACTCATCCCTGCAAAAAAAGGCCTCGACACTAAAAATAACAACAACAAAAAAACCCCAAGCAAACCCCACAGCCTCTACCTGTCATATCTCATAGCTACTAGGTTCTTTGTTCTGTCTGAACAGAGTGCCCTGAACAGCTTGGAAGTGGAAGTTGCTTATAACCCCTTGCACCTAAAAAGCAACCTCTACAAATACCTGAAGAGTATGCTGTACAAACCTCTGCACAGGCAGCAGGCCCAGCCCAGGGACCAGCGACCAGAGCGGCATCAACCCAAGCAGGTATGTCTCTTGCCTTTGACTTGCCTAGTCTCTGTTCTGCCTTCTGGTCTGTTTACTGCAGAAGGGCTGAGGGCAGCTCCCTGACGACCTAGTGGCACAGGGAAGGAAGGCAGCGCGTGGCAAAGGCAACATTCACTTGCCACTGACAGAGCAGAGGGATGGGCACCGCATAAGCTCATGCAGTTGAGGAGAGGGATGCTGAACAGGTGGCACGTGCAGACACAATCAGTGTGCTGTTGGACAAGCCAGCGCCTCCTTCCACACGGTGCATTCATATTTTGCCCCTGTATTGCAGCATCAGAGCAGAGCCAAAGCTACGGTGGCACCCCTTCTGATGGCTCCTCCTCCTCTCCAAGCGTTCAGACCAGCAGCGACAAGGAGAGATTCTTGTGAGCGCTCCCTGCTCCCCAAAGAGTATGACGAGTTCCTGCAGTGAACCCCAAGGCACTGCTTGAGCCTGCTCACATGCAGTCACGGCTTGGCTTCTTGCTCAGCTGCCAAGCCTTACACACTGGGCCGGAAGCGGTCAGGCAAGACACTAAACTTGGCCTTGGTCAGACAGGCACTTCCCATCGTTTGTTCCTCCTTCTTGTTTTATGGTTTTGTTAGTCACCAAGTCAGTCTGCAGGAAGCCTGCTACTCTGGGGCCCTCTGTCCAGAGATTCAGCTATCCCCCGCAACACCCCATGTTTCCCATTCTTGCCAGCACACATCACCGGCATGCCTCAAATTTCAGTTTCTGATACTAGGCTAGTACAGACCACAAACCACAGATTGCTGTCAGTGGGTGCAGAAAAGCTGCGCGTAAGGCTGTGAGGAAGTCTGACAGACAGATAAACTAAGCAGTAACATCAAGCTGCCCTCATCCTGCAGGAACAGGTTCAGCAGGGCTTTTGAATTTAAAGCCCAAAATGCTGCCCTCCTGACAGCAGCACTACCCACAACGGTGCTGATTTTCTTGCTTCTGTAATTGGTCTCAGTGTCCAACTCCCCAGCTCAGGAAGGTGTTTGTAGCAAGAGCCAAGCCAGCCGTAAGGCCCTGGCTGGCTGCTACACAGCGACAGCTCACTGCAGCTAGAGCTGCAGCACAGCACCGTTCTCCCAGCCAGCTGCTGCTTGGATGCTTTCCTCCTTAGGGCTCGTCTGCCTACGGGGCTCTTCTGCAAGCCAACACAGCACCAGCAGGGGGTTGTGTTCTCCTTACTCTGTTCTGACAAGTGGTTTCAAAATAAAGTTATCTACCATAACATTCACCTACTGCCAGTAGTTTATAATGTGTACTGTATGCAGCAATCCCAGCACTGACCTGTACTTCCTGAGAAACAGCTGCAGTTGACCAAGGGCACGATGCAAACACCACGCTCCTGGGAGGACTGCTAGAGCAGGAGAGCAGAGCCATCAGAGCCATCTCGTTTCCCTGGGATCCCAGCTCAGTTAACAGGCCCCGCTAGCCACCATGCTCAGCTCCACGGGACAGAGCATATACAGCAACCGCAGTGATAGAGATGCACAAACACCCATGGCCATATGGAAGGGAGAACCCTGGGGCTCTGCTCCCGGGAGGCTGATATTGTTTAAGTCTTGGAGCCTCACACTGGAGTCATAAGCAAGGATTACGGGCAGGTAGCCTGGGACGCTGCTAAGCAATGTCCAGAGCTCTTCTCTGGAGCAGGCAGGCAGAACTGCTCTTGGGATGTGTAGAGGGACCTGCCATGGACAGGAACACAAGCATGGGACCACCCAGCAGCCAACCATGAGCAGCAGATGTTTGCTGCTTGTGCCTCTCATCCCAGGCAGGAACCACCTTGGCCTCCCTCAGATTCCCAAAACCCCGTAGGCTTTTTCCCTTTTCCTGCAGCAAAACCCCAGTGGGGAAGAGGACCCAGCACAGAACAACAGCCACAAATTAGTCCTGCCTACATCTGTGCTGTATTGTTACAGGACTGAGGCTCCCCCCCGGCAACTTGGGCATCAGACAAATGCTCAGTCAGAGTTCACCACCTTGTCACCATCTCACCAGTCTGCAGACCTGAACCTGATCCTCCATACTTGCCCAGTGGTTTGTGGTTCCCTGGGTCTGAACGGGGGCTGCAGCAGTCATGCTTAGTCCTCTGCACAGGTACCTCACAGTGCTGCTTGTCAGCTGGCTGTCTTACTGCTATCCACATCAATAGGCTGTTAAACCTGCAGAAGTCATCAGTAGCTCTGTCCAAACTCAGGGACAGCCAATGCCAGGGTAGCCCCACACAGAAGGGACAAAAAAAAGATCTACCAAAACCATTACCAGCACCAAAAGGCCAACCTGTTTTTCCCCTGCATAGGTTTCTGCCCAAGGCTGGCCACACAGCAATCACAGGCAAACCCCTAGCCTGAGACCACACAGCAAGGTGACAGTTTTTGCCATTGAAGTCAATGGGATATCCAGACTGGGCCATCCCAGACCTTTCAAGAGCAGCAGAAGGATCAGGGTGGGGAAGAGATATCCTGTGGCTAATCAACAGCCACTGAGCTGCAGCAGAGCTGGAGGCCAGCTCTGCCCAGCCTTACGCTTAGAGGCCATCACATTTTGCACCCCCATCAGCACATAAAGGTATCGCTGAGCCTGACTCTCATATTCCTTAATCCCCCAGCACCACAGCATCCAGCCACAGCTGAACCTGGCATATGCTTTTCGTCATGGTTTCCTCTTAGCTCAGTAGCTCTTGCACAGACATGAATATGCCAGTGTGTGAACGCTGCTCAGCTGGGCTGCCCTGCAGCACTGCACCAACATCTCCCCATCCATATGCCTGAGAGCCCAGACATGCCACAGGCAAATGTTTTATTCTGAGACAGACAGATTTTAATATTAAAATAATTTTGTATAAAAATACTCTTGGAGACTGAAGGCAACCAGTCTTCCATGCACCGCAACGGGCAACCCAACCCTGCAGCCTGGTCAGAGAGGAAGCCAGAGCAAGGCCAGAGCAGCAGGCGTAAGGTGACACAGCCAGCCCTGCAGCGGATCAGGAGGCAGCAGCAGAGTCAGCTCCAGAGCCATAGGAGCATGCTGGCACCTGCACCAGCCACAAGTCTCTTGCTCTTGCTGAGGAAAAGGCCTCCAGGGAAACACAGCCCCTCAGCACTGGTGAGCAAGAGGGGCTCTGCCTGAGCCAGAAGAGTCCCCAGCCCCAAGCCACCCACAGGACCCGTGAAGGACAGCAGCCAGCACTGCTCACAAACAGGCCTGGGCCCCCCAGTCTCTCCCAGGCATGTACGGAGCAGCAGCACACTATATCTCTCCTAAGTCTTCGTAGACAGGTGACAAACTGCACTCATCCACAGACTGCTCCTTCTTCTGCACATGCTGGGGCTTCACCACCTGGCTGTACAGCACCTCCACGTTGTTGTTGTTGCTGCTGTTGAGGCTAGGTTTGACAACGGCCTTCTCAGGGACAGCATTCCCCCGCCGCCTGCCAGGGTCCCCACTCCTCTCAGCACCTTTAGGGATCAAGGCTGCCTGGGGCTTGGGGGCAGGCACCGGCTTGGGGCCCTTGGCCTTGGCCTGAAAGGCAGGTACCGAGTAGTCATCGGTGCTGGGGTTGTAGGGATACTCATAGCCACCCCTGCCGTCATGGCCCTGGGTGCGCCAGGCCTCGCCCGTGGGCCGCGCTTCATCGTAGATGCAGCTGGGGGTGGGCAGCGAGCGGGGAGCACGACCCTCGGGCTCATCGTAGATATGCTCCTTCTGCCCAGGCACGGTGGGGGCCTGGCTGCATCCCTCAGCCCGGACCTGCTCATACGTGCCCGAGTATAGCGGCACCGGCAGCCGGAACTTCATCTCATCCGAGATGCTGCTGGGCACCTTGGCCCCACTCACGGGCTTGCTGTCTATGGGGTCTGAGTAGAGTGTGTCCAGCCAGGGACGGAAGCCCTTCACTGAGTCCAGGGGCTCTGAGTACACACTGGATGGGTCCTCAGCTGGCAGCACAGCACGGGACGCCTTTGGTAGAGGGGAGCGTGGGGGTGTGCTTGGGACCGTGGGCTTGGCCTGTGGCACAGGCAGCTCTGGCAGAGTCCGGGTCTTCAGCAGAGACGTAGCGTCTCTCTCCTCTGCTGCTGCACTGGGCCTGGGCGCCAGCCCCACTTTGGGTACCAGGGTGTCATCCCCCTCCACGGGCAGCTCTAGGCTCAGGGAGTCGGCCAGGGCCTGGCGGATCAGCACCACGCTGGGGCTGTCTGAATCCAGCGAGTCACAGCTTTGCCGGTTCTCCTCCACCTGCGCTTTCTGCTCCCGGATGGAGGCTTCCACCAGGCGGAAGATCTCGTTGCCCTGCTTGGTCTCAAAGGTGAAGTTTCCTGGGCCGGAGTCACAGCGCCTGCCAGCTTCGAAGGAGAACATCACCTGCAGGGGAAGCGGAAGGGTCACATCCTGCCCAGCACCTGCCAACCCAGCGCATCGTGCAGGCTGTGCTTCCTGCTGAGGGGCACACGGCTGCATCGCTGATCCTGCACATCCTACAGGAGAGACTTCACTGAACATCCTGCTCCTTCTGCTGCCGGCAGAGAGGGCCACAGCTCAGCAAGCACCACCCCAGGGGCATGCTGCGCTCAGCAACTGCACAGCGCCTGCGCAGGGGGAGGCTGCGCTGCCCAGCAGCCCAGAACAAGCCGGGAAATTGGAGCGAGATGCACACTTGAGAATACATCACTGCAAGATGCTCCAGGCCCAAAGCTGAAGGCCCTGCTGGAGGCCTGGTGCCTTATGTGAGCAACTCCAGCAGGGTCAACAACTGGCACCCGATAGTCTAGGAAATAATATGCAATTTGCACTGGGAATAGAGTAGGGTGAGAAGATGAGTGACAGTTCAGCAGGGGAAACTATTATGGGCATCTTGGGTAAGTCAGCATTGGTCAAGCAGAAGGGAAGCGATCCAGAGGCAGGAGATTCAAGGCAAAGGAAGACAGCTTTCTACAGGAGAAGGGCCAGAAGCAGCAGCTTGGCTACCAATAGTAAGCAAAGCATTTGCCTTAGTAGCATTACTCTGTTAATGGTATAATGTAATTTAAAGAGAAGTCTTGCACCAAGGCTGTGTCCCTCAGGCCTGAACACATACTCATGCACAGGTTCCCACCAGCAGATGCCCACACCCTTCCTGAACCTCAGTCCCTGAATCCGGATGACATTTTCTGCCTCACTGGTGCTCTCTCATGTGCAGCAGCAGTCTCTGGGGTTGCTGCAAAAGCCTCTGGGGCCAGACTTCCTTTTGTGGGTCAATGCTACCAAACACAAGCACAGCCAACCTATCACTGCTCAGGGACCTGTGAGTGTAGCTGCCTGCTCCCCACACCACATGGCTCCTCTGTGTGGACCTACGCAGGTCAGCCAGGCTAAGAGCAATACCGCCTGTAAGGTGAAGAAATCTAGAGTAACTAGTGTCTCAAACAGCCCCTCCTGCTCTGGCCACCATCCTTCAGGAGTGATGGACTGAAACCAGGGCAGAGCCAGGACTGCAGGGAGCCAAGGTCCCCAGAGGCTGGGGAGAGCACGCCTGCCCACAGCATGGGCTGGGGAGCACTGGGATAGAGAATGGGGGCAAGCCAGCTGCTGCGACGTCCGGCAGAAGGGCCAGCAGGGGCTGCAGTGGCCCCCAGTGGGAGTGGGGCAAGGACCACATAGAGAGGGGCTCTGCCCAGCCATACCCTCAGTGGCAACAGGTGTCCTGCTAGCCCAGGCTCCTGCGTGGCAACACA
Source organism: Phalacrocorax carbo (assembly GCF_963921805.1). Classification (NCBI taxonomy): domain Eukaryota; kingdom Metazoa; phylum Chordata; class Aves; order Suliformes; family Phalacrocoracidae; genus Phalacrocorax; species Phalacrocorax carbo. The sequence continues at coordinate 55,429 of NC_087516.1, forward strand.
GGCGGGAGCTGAGGACAGACAGGATCACAGATGCCCCTGGGGACCCTGCTGTGGTTGCCAAGAGCTGTAGCAGTTCCGGCATTTGGCAGGGCCCACTGCACGGCTGCCACAGACTGATCGGGCACATCAGCTCCTTACCCTTCGGCAAGGGAAAGCCTGAGGGGGAACAGGCCTCAGCACGCGGCACGAGGGGTCCCCACATTCCCTACCTTGTCCCGGCCGTATCTCCGGAGCAGCCGGTAGGGCCAGACATAAAGGATCTCATTTGTCCGCGGGTCCTTGAGGACAAGGCTGTCACGCTCAGCCTTGAGCACATAAGTGCCACGTAGCTCGCATCGCTCTGCAGCCTCAGTCCGTTGCACCGTCACCCAGAAGGTGTTCACTGTGGGGACAGGGATGCTTAGGGGAGGGCAGAGGAAGCCATGTCCCCAGCTCCAGCTGAGGCCTCACCCTGCCCTCTGGAGCCCCAGTGATGGGGTGGCAGCAGGACAGGGCCCGCAGAAGGTGGCCCAAAGTCAGGGCAGTGGCAGGTCCCACCTTCGTCTCTTGAGTAGTAGATGGAGTTCACAGCCATCTCCAGGGCTGGCACCTCCTCGCTGCCTTCTTTGCCACGCCGGGCCACCACACCAGCATTGCTGGGGCCATTTCCCTGACAAGGGAGAGCAGATCAGGCCCTGAGTCCCCTTGCAGCCACTGGCCCCCCAGCCACCCTCCCTGAGGGGCCTACTCCAGCACCACACAGCTTGGCCATCCTGCAGCCATACCAAGCCCTTCCCTGCCCAGAGCCAGCAACAGACCCCAGGGTCCCCCCTACCCTGAGCTGACATGGACATGGATGTACAGGGCCAGGCAATGCAGGAGGGGCTTCCCTGGAGCTCCTGGCAGGACCCTGGGCCCTAGCTGGGCTGTGCAGTGGACAGGGTGCAGAAGCAAGCAGTTAACCCCAGCAGCCCTGTCCTCCAGACCCTGCTCCCCAGTGCAGCACAAACCAGCACTGAGACAACAGCCTCCTGCGGGGCAGCACCTGGGGGTCTCAAGTGCCTACTCCGCTGCTTCTCATCTGACTGCTATAGCATGCCCATGCAGGTGCCCTAGCGCCCAGGGAGGGAACAGCTCTGCTTCCTCACCAACGTACTCCAGCACAGGTGACATCAGCGCCCAAAGCATCACATGGGCCCAGGCACACTCTCCCAGCAGTATGGACAAGGGAGGGAGCTGATGAGGTGACCCAGTAATGCAAGGGTCTGCGTCCTGCTTCTGCACAGGCAGGAAGGTGGTGTCAGTATCAGTGCACAGCCCGCAGAAGGGAAGCAGGCACTTCTATTTTAGTGCATACAGAACTGAAAGTGCAACGCATGCACTTTGTCAGCGACCGTGTCCCAGCAGCAGGGTCCCCTAAGGGTTTGTGTGTGGGATGCACCCTTGGTGGTACCACCAAATAACAAAGATCCTCCTCCAGGGAAGCCCCATGCAAATCAAAGGCTCACAGATGCCCTGCAAGAGCTGCTTCAGACTTTGCACCATTGCATGAGGGTCTGTATTTCGATGGGAGCTGGAAGCTGTTTCTCCCATGTGGGATGGGGCTGCAGCAGAGCGTACGTCCTGCAGAAGGCAAGCTGTCACAGTTTCAGTTTAAAACCTAGCCGCACGAGCTTCTTAACAAGAGGCAAGGCCCAAAAAGGGCCATCAGGCCCTCTTGTTTGGCTACTAAATAGAACGTGGACCTGCTAAAAGCTACTGTCCTTAATGCTGACAGCAGCAGTGCCTGCTCAGCAAAAGCATCTAATGTAGCAGGGTACCAGCCTAGGACTGGGAAGTCAAGGGCCAGCTGATCTGCCAGAGCCCTTCAGGTCTCTGTTTGACTGCACTTTCCCTCATCTTCAAAAGAAAAAGAAATTCTGTTCTGAACTCTGAATGATCTCTGGCCTCAGTTCCCAAGCTCCTGGACCCTGCTTACCCTCTGGCCAGCAACAAACAACATGACACAAAATCATGCTCTCCGTACAGGTGACCAGAAATCACGACTGAGGATCTTCAGCTTTTTTGCAGAGAGGCCACACCCAGCTCCTGTGCCTCTTGCTCCAGGCCAGGCCTTTCTTAGGACACCTGCCATCCTTGCAGCCTTTTGCCCAACGCTTCCTAAACTGGCAGCTTGCTTTTGGACCTCAAGCACACAACTGACAGCTACCACATGAAGGAAGCTACAAGCACACCCGTGCTCTGAGCAGATGCTTCCCTGCCTTGCCACTGCCCTGCACCACTCCAAAGGCATATACAGTGTCCCTAGCTCAGCTCCGCAAGCCATTTCCAGGACAAAGGCTGCAACACTGTCTGCACCAAACAGACACGGGCATGGACATGGAGTAATTTCCAGTACCATGCCAGTGCCTCTTGGCCTGGTCAGCAGGACTCTTGCTGCACAGACACATTTAGCCTGACAGCGGGCTGCAGGGAGATGCAAGCAGGGACAAAAAAAGGCTTATTTATTAAGGTAAATCACACTCAGCAAACACCCAGGTCCTTGTGGGAACATCCTACGATCACGAGCTGTGCAGCCATCCATCCTGCAAGGCAGTCCTGCCAAGCACTCAAAGCCTGGAATTGGCTAGAGCACAACCCAGGGCTGTGCAAACATCTCCTAGGAGGGAAAGCAGGGGACCCATGGGGCGGGGCAGGTGCGGGCTGCTCTTGCAGAGCGGTGCGGACAACCATACTCGTAGGCCAGCCACTATAGAAACTGCCTTCGCAGGGAGGCGTTGTGCTGGCTGACCACAAGCTCCAGGGAAGGCTGCAGAGCTACTACAGGGGCACGGGCAGAGAATAGGGGAGCCAGAGGGCTGTGTCACAGGCCCAGCACTGGTGGGGTGCAGGTAGAGGCGAGCTCCAGGGCTAGGCGAGGGGGTGCGCTGGCCCTGCAGCTGCTGGTGCTGCCACCCAGGAGCCAGGTGGGTCCCAGAGCCAGGCACTGCAATGCTCTTGGGACTCTGCTTCCGCTGCTACTGTGGCAGGAAAGGCAGAGGTGGTTGGGCCAAGAGGAAACGCTCCTCAGCCATCACCCAGCCCCCGCCAGGTCTCTGGAGGGGGCGAGGACAGGCTTTACACTGGGGGAGGAGAGCCTGACTTGAAGTTTGTAGCTGCAGCCAGGAACTACTGACAGCATGCTGCCAAGTCCCATAACCCAGCTGGCTGCTGGCATGGCAGGAGCTATGGAGAGGGAGCCACAGTCCCAGGGCCAGGTGCTCTGACGACCTGGGACCACCCACGCGTGCGCCAGCGTCCCCCTCCCTGCACCACCAGGCCCTCCCGCTGGGTAGGAAGGGGTGGCAGCACCACTCCTACTGCACGTGCTCTGATGCCTTCCCCCCCTCCCCAGGGGCAGCAGTGGCCCCAGCAAGGTGCCCAGGATGCCCCTCTGCTCACCCTGGGACTCACCGGGAAGGCGATCTCACACAGCTTTGCCACCCACTCCTCGCTCTGCTGCTTGTCAGCTGCAAAGAGGTAGCTCCTGTCGCTGGTCTCCAGGCGGAAGACGGCCGTGCCGGGCCGGGGACCGCTCTCGGCCACGGGGGCCACGCTGGTGCAGTCAGAGAGCCGCACCACCGTCTTGTCCAGCCGCTTGGTGCCCAGCCGCCCGGGCGGCGCCGCCGGCTCCTTGCAGTCGAAGAACTCCAGGCGGGCGACGCCGTGTTGGCTGGCCGGGTACAGCACGAACCAGCTCCGCTTCCACCTCTGCAAGGCAGCGGGGTCACACGGGGCCGGGCCGGGCGGCAGCGCGGCGCAGGGGAGGCTCCCATGAGGGCGCCCGGGATGCGCCGCCGGGCGCGGCGGTGGGGCCGGCAGCTCGCCGGGGGCGGCCCCGGGGGTGCCCTCCGCCCGGGCGCCCCGTAAGACCAGCCCCGACCGCGCCCGCCGGCACGACCGCGCTCAGACGGGCCCCTCGGGGCCGGCCCCCGGCGGGGAGGGGCGGAAACGGGACCCCTCGGCCGGGCACGGGGCCGGCGCTTTGTCGGCCGCCGGCCCTGGCCCCACTTCCCCAATCTCCGGGCGGCGCCCGCGGCCCGGCAGCGCGCCCAGCGGGAGCGGCAGCGGGGGCGACGGCGGCGCCGGGGGGAGGGGGCGGCGGGGGTGAGGGGGGCGGCGGGGGCCCGGCGCGGCGGCGGTACGGAGACCATACTTCCCCAGGGAGGGGGGGAGGAAGAGAGCCGGCCCGGCCCGGCCCGGCGTGCGGCCCCGACCCGGCCCTTCCCCCCCCTACCCCGCCCCGCCGAGAGGCGCGCGGCCGCCCACCTTGGTGCCGAACTTGTGGCTGTGCTGCACGAGGAGCGACCCCTCCTTGGCCGGCAGGTCCATCCCGCACCGCCGCGCGCCGCCACACTCCGCGCGCTTCCGCCCGCCGCCGCCCGCGCCCCCGGGGGCGGGGCCGCGCGGGGGACGCACGTGGCGGAGGGGGAGCGAGACGGGGCGTGCGGGTGCGCGCGCCGAGCACGTGCGCGTGGTGCCGCACGCCGCTGGCGCGCGCGCTCAGGTACCGCGCTCCGGTGCGGTGCCCCGCGGCCCTGGGTGCCGGGGTGCGGCTTCCGTCCAGGGTCGTGCGGGAGGACGGGCAGCGGCAGACCGTGCCCTGGCAGAGGTGGGAACGCTGCACCCTTCTGGGGAAGGGGCTGGCCCCTGCTGTGGCTGGCTCCGCTCTGCCATGCTCTCTGCGTCCCACATGAGAGGTCTTGGCTTCCAGAGCCGTCAGAAGACAAGTCCCACACTGTCCTGAAGAGATGGAGCCTTGCCCTTATCCCTGTTACCTCTTCGCCAGCCGTGGGAGCCTTCCCACCCTGCAGCTTTCACATCTCAAGACAGCAGCTGCTGAGCGAGGTCAAGCTCAGAGCGGGTGCCGTGAGCCACAGCTTGTGGCCAGAGCCCGCAAGGCGCCCTGGGAGATCGGCACCCAGGGCCATCACCCCCAGCACGCATGGTCCCTGCCCCGTGTAGCGGGGCAGTTAGGCAGGTTTTGCAGGGAGCAAACAGCTGCAATGGGAGGTCTTTGTAGACATCTAAAAAGATGAGCTGACCAGTGTAACACACCCTGAGGACTGGCCTGTGAATTAGGGGTGCAGCTTGTCAATAAAGAACAAACACGGAAGAGGAGGATGTTGCTGGGCACGCCCTAGATATGGAGTGGCTCCGACCTCCAGAAGGCAGGTCACCTGGGGAAGGAGAGGGATTAAACCAGTGTGCCACAGGGTCAGGACTATCCTGGCCCCTTGCCTGAAGCAGCCTCCTGCGCAACCCCCGCAGCCAGGCATCCTCTGAGGCTGCCTGCATGGGCTTGGGCTGCCGAGGCCTTTGGGCCGGGGAGTGCGGGAAACCCAGGGGAGGCTCTCCCAGACATTATACTCTAGAAAAAAGAGAGGAAGCACTCGAGGGTGTCAAAGTGGAGAGCAACTTCAAAGTGCCTTTCAGAGAAATTTAAGGAATTCAGGGAGCTAGACGTGACATCCAACAAAATGCATTCAGAAAATCTGGCAGGGCTTTAATAAGCAATAGTGCACAATGGAAACCACCCCAGCACTGGGGAAAGGAGGCCTCATAGTTCAGATAATGACCTGAAACTTCAGAAGGAAGGGCATAAAAATAGAAACTAGGGAGGAACAGGAAAAAAACAAACCAGAATATCAGGGAAGCCAAAGTATGAGACGAATTGTAACCAGAAAGAAACAATATGGATTGCAAGAAAACCTTCAAAAAGGAAGGTGTCAGTAGGAGGATGCTGAGCAGCCCATGTGTCCCACTGTCCTATGAATCTGGGAAGGACAGCAGAAGGTGACAGGACTCGAGTGCTCAATGGCTTCTTCCCCTCAGGCTACACTGAGGAGGGTTGCTGCAATCGCATGATTAACACCACTAACATGAGTGACAGAAGTGTATGTTCATGCTAGAAAAGGGAAAATTGGATCAGATTGGCTGGACTGAAATAAATTAGGGTAATATCGAGAACCGGTAGAGGATGGATGAGGTGCCTGTCTTTGATAGGAGAAAAAAACAGAAGTGAAGAATTAGAGGCCACTTAGCTCAACTTCAAAGTCCAAGAAAACCATGGGGCGAATAGAAAGGTGCTCCCAGAGGCAACAGGGAAGGGGAAGAATCCCAGCAAACACACCTGTATATGCACAGCCCTGCCTGACTTCCTTCCCTGACAGTCTGTGTGGACAGGGTAAAGTCATCCACACATCTCTACCTCTAACCACGCCGTGTCCCTGGGCACTGTGGCCACTCCAGGTGTACTGGGCTGCTCCCCCAGTACCCTGCCATGGCTGGCTGCTCCACCTGCCCCAACAGCTTTCTCCAGGGCCAGGCTCAAACTCAGTGTTCCCCAGCAGCAAAACTCAGCAGGGGCTGGTGCAGGCCGTGAGGCAAAGAGCAAGCATGAGCGTGGCCTGTGCCCAGCAAGCCCCAGCAGTTGCTCCCTGCACAGGAATAACCCAACCTGGTAGCACTGAGCTGGCTTTCCCACAGTGTCATTGTCTGTCCTGCACCGAGCACACAGTTTTTGTTGCTCTGTGTGGGTTTGGTTATGAGACCCCTGTTCAGACACTGAGGCTTTAAGTGCTCTGGGCTCTCCTTGCTTTGCACAGCCTCCTCCATGCCATACTGCTGACCTTTGGGCAGACCTCACTAGCCCGCAAAGCACTCTGATGGCTTCTTCCCTGCCAGGTCACTGCTGGTCAGTCACTCTTGGACTCCTTGCTGCTTCGATGGCCCAGACACGATGACTTGCCTTCATAGAAGTAAATTACCCTGCAGAGGGAAGAGGGAGATGCCACAGATCCTGATTTTCTAGGCCTCTGATGCCCACAGTTTATGTGCAAGCCGATGCCTGTGGTTAGATAAAATGGCTGTAGGTGGTGACAGCTGCTGGGAGGGCACCTGGCAGTGCCTCACTGCAGGAGGAGTGCACCTCTGCTCCCTCCTGGCTCCATCCCTCATACTTGCATGGTAACAAAGCCATGTACTTGCTGTCTGGGTTATGATGCCATTTAGCTGGGGAAAGCTGCAGGGATGATGCAGAACACAGGTCCTGCTTACAATGAGACTGACAAACAAGAAAAGTGGTCAGAAAAAGAGCAAAGCGATTCAGTGACATCAAACACAGAGTCCTGCATGGAGACAGGTACCACAGTGACTGTGCAGTGGCAGGACAGGGAACTAATGACATGGCAGCACTTCTGCAAAACAGAACCTGTGGGACAGAGAAGATCACGAGCCAAACATGTCAACAGCTCAAAGCAGTGTGACGACAGGCAAATAAATAGCAGCCTGACATATGCAAGCAGGTGAGTCACAGGCAAAGCACATGAAACAGTCCTGGTATCATGGACCTGCTGAGCCAGAGAGGCATCACACCCTGGGCCCGGCATGCGGGCACCGGTGGGGAAGGTGCCAGCTCAGTGATGAATATGAGGGGATAATGACACCCAACCACGGGGGAACAGCTCTGGGGCCTGGGGCTTTTGGGTCCCGGGAAGCTGCAAAGGAGGGAGAAATCACTGCCCTTGGCCTGCACTGGAGAACACCCGCAGCTGCGGACGCCGGGGTACACGGGGTAGGGGGCTGGCGGGGGCAACAGCCTGGGCCCCGGTGCCAGCGAGTGGCGGCGGCTGCAGCCCCGCTGTGCAGCGCCGGCAGCCCCTGGGGCGCGGGGAGCGCGGGCGGCACCGGGCTGCTGGTCAGGACCAGGCGCTGCCCCGGGCCGGCCCCCCCGGGGGCCAGGGCGGCGGGGTCTCCGGCCCGCCGGGGACTCCGGCCCGGGGGGCTGCCGAGGGGGCTGCTGAGGGCCCGTCCCGGGCCGCGGCCCCGCTCCAGCAGAGGGGCTCGGGCAACTCCCCCCTGGGCGAAATCCGGGGAAGGCTGAAGCTCCCGGCCCCCCGCGGGGCGGTTTTGCCTCCCCGCCCCGCCCCGCGCCCTGGCCCCGCCGCGGCCCCACCCGCCGGGGCCGCCCCCTGCGCTGCGGCGGGCGCGTCTCCGCGGAGGGGCGGCAGGCGGTGGGGCCGCTCCCCCGCAAGTCCCTCCGCTCACTCCTCCATCCCTGCGCGCCTCCTCTTGTCCCTCCGCGCGTCCCTCCGCGCGTCCCTCATCCCTCCTGACATCCCTCTCTCCGTCCGCGCATCCTGCATCTCTCCGCGCATCCTTCCTCACACCCCTCCGTTCCTCCTCGCACCCCTCCATCTCTCCGCGCATCTCTCCGCGCATCCTTCCTCGCACCCCTCCATCTCTCCGCGCACCCCTCGGAACATCCTCCGTTCCTCCTCGCACCCCTCCATCTCTCCGCGCACCCCTCGGAACATCCTCCGTTCCTCCTCGCACCCCTCCATCCCCCCGCGCACCCCTCCGCACATCCTCCGTCCCCCCGCGCACCCCTCCGCCCGCCCCAGCACCGGCAGGGCCGCTCCTGCGCGGGGATGGCGGGGCGGCCGCGCTTCTTCTGCGGCGTGGTGGAAGGTAGGTCCCTCCGGGGCCGCGGCTGGGGCCGGTGCCCCGCCCGGGCATTGCAAGGGCTGGCCCGGTCCACCCAGAGCAAACGGGCCGGGAAGGGCCACCGGGACCCGAGCTGCGCCCGGGATCCCGGGTATTGGGGAGGCAGGGACCCCGGCACAGCACCCTATCTCTGCCCACGGGTGTGGGACCAGCACCCCCCACTGATGCTCCCCAGCTCTTCTCCACAGCACTACTGCACCCCGCAGCCATCCCAGCACAGCCAAGCCCCCCCCCCCCCCCCCACTGCAGTGTGTCATGGGGACCCACTGCTCTGTCTCCGTCTCCATCTCCAGCACTCTGCAGTGGTTTTTTTCTCTGCCCTGGGTGTGGAGCAGCATCCTTGTGTGTGCTTTTACTGCCTCCCTGCCCGTAGTGCAATGCTGTCTTGGGCCGTGCCCAGAGCTGGCCAGGAAGGGCCTGGTCTCTCATGGCAGCTCTGTACGGCTCGGCCCTGTCCTTCTGCCCCTTCCTGCCCTCGACTCCTGTTTCTGCAGCACGACACCTCTGGACCCAGGCTTGGCACCCACTAGGCAGAAGCATCTCCATTTTTCCTGGCAGCACAGTACCCCGCTGAAGCCCATTGCCCACTGCTTTGCCTGGGAGGAAGCGAAAGCACCATGCAAATAAACACAAAATAAATAGAAAGTGCAGAGATAGGGAGGCTGATGTAAAAAGAAATATGAGTCAGACAAGAATCATTGATATAGGAAAGCTGACCTGGTAAAGAGAAGGACACAGATGCTGCCAGCAGAGCCAGTCCAGGAGGAGGAGGTCCCTAGAAAGTGAGGAAGGAAAGGCATCCCTCACCCTGGTAGCACGGGCCCTGGCAGGGAACACAGGGCGATGCTGCGGCAGGCAGGCTGCTGAGCAGGGTGCAGCTGTAGCAGGGCCGAGGCAGGCCAGGAGTGGTGTGCCCCCTGCTCCCTCCTGATGCTCAGGACATTGCTAGCAGCAGCCACAATGCGCAGACGGACTGATGCCTCTGGGTGACCTGCACGCAGGACAGGAGAGGGGCTCAGGAACAGTTGTGGCCTAGGGACTTTGCTTCCCAATGTGTTCATAAGAACTTTGCTAACAGTTGTGAAGAAATTGCTGAGGGACATCTCAGATGGCCCAGAGTTTGGCAAGTAGTGCTGTGACACGTTACTGATGTAGTGATGTGGGCCGTGGGAGGGCTGAGGTACAAACGCAAAGCATCACTCATCAGTGCTCATCTGTCTTCAGAAAAGCAGAGCACCAACATCATTCCTTTGGAGATGCAGCCACAGATAGAAACAGATTTTGCTGGTACGGTTTAAGCCACTTCAGTGGGCAGAATACACTAGGATGGCATTTTCAACAGAGCGCTGCTGGCAGGGAGTGTGTACGGGGTGAGTGTCATGCTTGCAAGGCAGTGTCAGTTCACAGCAAAGCGTGAGTGAGGCACTTGCAGGCAGGTGCTGTACAGAGACTCCTGGGACCTCACTGTGAGCTGAGCAGGAGTTCCTATAGAAATGGAAAATCTATTTATCACGGAAATACTAGGAACCTTGAGTGGCCACAGATTTGGCCCCATGCACGGTGGGGGATCGCTAGTAAGGTGAATACATATTATTTCAAAATAGGTGGAATGACTGTGTAGATGCTCAAGCAGGTAGAAGACCTATCTGCAAAGAAGGTAATGTTCAGTGTGTGCTGTGGTGCAACGTACCGCACCATTGCCCAAGGCTGGTGTTGAGGGCTGCAGGGTGGGCTCCTGCCAAAGGGAGCAGGGCATCAGGGTCCCCTCCCAGGCAGGCCAGCTTGGTGCACTCAGGTGCCTTGGGGAAATGCTGGGCAATGCTGGTGATGCTCGGTATCAGTGCCAGACGCTGAGAGCTGGTCCTTTCTCCCAGACTAACAAAGTAATTGCGATCTGCCCTTGTGCACCACCCAGTTCAGCGAATGCATTTGCTTCCCTGAATATCTGCTCCCGTTGGCCTTGTCTGCCAGAAAGTGCATTGACTAATTTAGAAGTTGCCCGTGATGCAGAGCCCATCCGAAACTGGAAAGCTGCCTTGTTGGCTAATTGCCATCACTCTTCAAGATGTAATGTATTTTCTGTGAGACTTCACATTGCAGCTGCCAGATCTTGCAGAGACTTGAAGTGACTGAAGATTCTTCTCTTGCTAAATTTCAGGTCTGTGCTGGAACACTTACAGGTTCCCCTTAACCTCCTTTTAAGAAGCTGTCAAATCTGCATCTCTCCAAACCCATTTACCTGCCTATTCTCTATTGTCCCCTAGTGAACTGGCTTGCTTTCCACTGGGTATTCTTTCTCGCTGGCTTTGCAGACAACTCTGCACCTCCCAGGTCTTCCTACATGCAGAAATGGGAAGGGCTCCTCCTTGAAAGAGGTCCCAAAAGGGGAATGGCTGCTGCACGTCCGGCAGTGCTCCACTCACTATATCCAGTCACAGACTGGTTCCCTGCCATGCAGAGCACAGGGCAGACTATCAGCTGCTGTGGTGCTGCAGCCTCAAGCTTGTGTCAGACACTGGTGCCCAACAGCCACCTAAAGCCTGCAAGCAGCAGAAGTGGAAATGTTAAGAAACACTTGGAAATTTGCTGACTCCAGATCTGTATTTCCTGCATTTGGTTTTGTTGATGTGAACCTTCTGGAAGGGCGATGTCCTTGCAGCCAGCCTTGGTGCTCATTAATGAGTGTCTTTGTTAGCAGACAGCTGGTAAGGTTGCTCCCTGGTGTGCTTTCCCTCCCTGGATTTTCCGTTTGCAAGCTTGTGGGGACGGTGTTTTCCGGTGGGGGACAGGCAAGGTGTCTGTGAAATGTCCTGTGGAGTCACAGTCCCAGCACTCATGGGCATCCCTACAGGTTGATTGTGTGTCCCTGGTCTGAACAGCTTGCCATGGGACAGGGATGCTGCCTCAAAGTCCTGCCCTCCTGCAATGCAGGTATGTGTTTGCAGGGTGCAGGGGAGAGCTGTGTCGGAGCAATTTTGGTGCAGTTTGAGTTGTGCAGTGATTAAAGATAGAGAGAGCAACTTTTATAGCCCATACAGGAGTGACAATGCTCTGCTTGACACAGCCTGACATTGCACAGAGAGAGATGCAGAGGGACACACAGCTGGTCTCTGTGAAGAAGAAAATCCCCAGGCAGAAAGCTCTGGGATGGATGTACAATAGCTCTGTGCTTCAGTGCACCCCAAGGTCATGGTAGAGAGCCCTATAACCTAGTCCATCCTCAGCTGTGTCCTCTAGGCTTGCCTTTTACTGTGCAAATTCCCCCGCTGAGGTTAAGTGCTACCTTGTGCAATTCTTCCCAGCTGCTTCCTTCTGGGAAGGATGGAAGCACAGACATTATACCCACTTGCTTGAATACCAATACCCAGCAAGGTCATAGCAGGATGATAGACGTCTGAGGTACCCAGAGGTGAGCAACTGGTGGATCTCTGGGTTTAAGAGCAGGCACTTAGGAATGGTACAGAGAGAGACTGTGTTTTAAGGCAGTTACTGACAACTGTGTTTTGTGTTGTGGTTTTTTTTTTTTCCTTTTTCCTCCTTTTATAGGTTTCTATGGGAGACCATGGTCTATGGAACAGAGGAAACTTCTCTTTCAATGGCAAGTACTCTGAATTTTCCTCTCTGAAGGTACTAGCCTGTGGCAGAGTGACAAGGTGGAAGCCAGAGTGTTGTGAAGGCAGAAGCAGTGAGGGATAATGTGCTGGAGGGAAGCTCCTAGACCTGGCCTGCCTTTGGGATGCTGGGGCGATGGCAGACAAGGGGGCTCATGCTTCTCCCAGGGCTGCTTCTGCAGTGCTCCCTCTGTCCCAGCGCTCCTGCACCCCTGGGTCCAGCCCGGGGAAAGAGTCCCCCGCCCTGGGCCCGGGTGTGGTGGCTGCGGGATGGATGGGCAGCCCGAGGACACCCAGACAGATGCGGGCTGTACTGCCCAGTGCCAGTAGATGGTGCTGGGACTCTGCCACAGCCCAGCTGCAGCCAGATGTGCTTGGCTGGGGGGCCCGGGACAGGGCTGGGTGCCCCAAGGCAGTGGGGTCTAGGGATGGGGCCTGGAAGGGGCTGGGTGGGCACTAGTGCCTGTGTGCTGGCACCGCGCAGCTGGCACGGGAGCTCCCGTGAGGGCGCAGACCCACAGGGAGCTGTCAGTGGGACAGGGTCGGACTCTGCTGCCCATGCCGTGCGAGGAGCGATGGCAGCTGGGAAGCATTAGGAGAGGAGCGTGGGGGCTGCGCGAGCCTGAAAATGCCGCCTCTGGAGGCACCAGAAAAGCTGCTCTGCCCTGAGGGGTGGGTCGGCTAGGGCAGCCCGTGCACAGAAGGGGTGTCAGGGAGCAGGCGGAGGGGCTAGGGCTGGAAATGGGAAGTCAGATCAGTGTAAGAGAGAACGTGGCGAGTTCAGCAGTCTGGAAGCCCACCTCGGGCGCCGACCTGGCAGGACAAGCGCCCATTGCCTCATCTCTGAACTGCGTGGGCCTGGGCACTGCCAGGCAGCACCAGCCCCTGTGGGTGTGCTGGCTGCAGGACAGCACGCCGCGTGCCCACTGCCACCAGCAGCAAGCTTGCCTTGCCTGGGGCCACCGTCCCCTCTGCCCTGCACTCCCAGCAAGGGCACCAGGCAGGTGCTTCCAGCCAGCCCAGCCTCACTGGAGCTGGGCTTATCATTGTGGAAACAGACGGCACAGCAAACCGACATCACTCCACCATGGGCACAGGTGGCCACTTTACCCTGAGGCTGCCACCCCTGCCTAGTGTGGAGGTGGCCCTTGTGGGTCTGTGAGTCCCCACGTATGTCTGTGTGTCACCATGTGTCCCTGTGACAGAAGAATGTGGGCAGAATTTGTCACTGACTGGTTGTGAGAATCACCTTGGGATGGGAGTTGATCCATGCAGGAGAGAAAAAGCCCTCTCCTAGCAGCTGGTGCCCATGCACTGGCCGTCAGTGGGATGAGCTGCACTGACAGGACCTGCCACCGACAGACTGGGGCCCTGTGAGGCCTCCCATGGGGCATCCGGCATGGGCAGCACGATGGTCGCAGCCTAGATGGTGCCGTGGTCAGTGTGGGTGCTGCCCTGGTGATGGCATCGGCAGCACACTGGGGATGGTGTGGAGAGTGTGCCAGTCACAGCAGGGGCAGAGCACCGGTGACAGCGTGGGCAGTGCATTGTGGTGGCTGGGCAGTGGACCAGGGGCAGCAGGGCCATGTGCTGGTGACTGCAGGTGATGGCACTGGCAGCCGTGCACTGCGCAGGAAATGTACCAGCCGTGCTGTGAGAGCGCACTGGTGACAGTGTGAGCAGCCACAGTGGGACTACGGACCATAGTGCAGGAACCAGAGATGCAGATACAGAAAAATATAGCTTAGAAAATTTGGTGAAAACACTCAGGAAGGAAAACAAGATGTGATGTTTATCACATCTATATTAGTATGTTTATCACATTTATGTTCATGACATTTATATTAGGAATGAGGAGGTCTAATGATGGTCTTGTCTGGTACTATACTGGGATTATATTCACATGTTTGCACTTGTGAGCGGTATGTTCATTGGTGTTTTTCTTCTCTGGAAAGAAACAAGATGAGGCACTTGTATCACGTGGTACATGAAGAGCTTCACAGTCTGTTCATTGTGGGAAAATGTAAAACATCGTCTACTAAGGAGGATAAATAAAAATAAATGAATATATCAGATGGCTTTCATACAGGAGTGCCAAAAGAGCTGTCTAGGGAGGTGTCTGCCCTCTCCAGATAATTTCCAGTGAGTCATGAATTGCTGGGGAGATTCTGGAAGGAATTTGTGCTTTTTGAGGCCAGAAAGGGCCTTATGATGATGCTAGTCTGATCAAGTGGTTAAAACAGGCCGTAGGCTAAGCTGGGCCCTCGGACACGCTTTTTCCACAGCAAAGGTGTTAACGCAACCCATCTCCCAGGAGGCAATGTCCTGCCGGTCACCAAGGCTTTCTCATCCAGATGCACTGTCCTTCTGGCGATCCCTAAGCAACACAAATCGTTTGGCTCAGCACTGTGCGGCCACTGAAAGTACGCAGGGCAGGGCTCCCTGTGCAGGGGAAGAGCTGTCGCGCTCTGGGGGAGCAGAGGCTGGAAGGCTGCAGGGCACAGTGCAGCTCCGGGGATGGAGAGGGCACTGTGTGCTGAGGAGCTCCTGGTGTTGCGGGCTGGCACGTGTCCGGATGCCTCTTTGCAAAGAGCTGGTCTGGACCCTTGTGTGACCCCTTGTCCTTGCTGCACAGGCTGAAACGCTGGGGACTGAACTGCTACATGTATGCGCCCAAGGATGAGCTGAAGCACCGGCTGCTCTGGCGAGAGCCCTACACAGAGCATGAGGCAGGTAGCGGCTCTGCTGGGCCCCAGCATGGGTGGGCTGCAAGCATCCCAGGTCCTCAAGGGTGAAGCGTGGCCTGCATGTCAGGCAGGGTCAGGCTGGCTGTTACCACTCTTCCTGACAGGAACCTGCCCATTGCATGGAGCCCTGCAGGCCCTGCTTAGTGCAAGGAGACCCCCAGACCCTGCCTGGTACAAGGAGCCTCCCCAGACCCTGCCCATCACATGGAACAGCCTAAGAATCCACCCAGCATGGGGAGCTCCCCACGTGGGTCTCTGTCAGTATGCTCAAATATGCTGGGACCCACAGACCCTTGTGGAGAGTCCTCTGTGTCCCAAGGGACTGGAAACTGTCTCCCCTCCAGATGCTCCCTCATGCCTCCTGATGCCTGTAGCTCCTTCCTTTCAGGCTGCTGTGGTTCCCACTCCCTCCCTCCATCCCTTGCCTCCCAGTGCTCACAGCACCCCCTCTGCTTTGTCCCCAGCCTGTATGCGGTCTCTCATCGAAGCTGCCCAAGACCAGGGTGTGGAGTTTGTTTTTGCCATTTCTGCTGGCCAGGACATGGTGTTTTCAAGTGCCGGGGATCGGCTTCTGCTGCAGCAAAAACTCAGGCAGGTACCGTGGGCCGTTCCTTCATCCCACTGCTCCCAGGCGAGGGGTATGCATGCTTGTGTGTGGGCCCCATGCCCACCCCAAAGGCTGGTGTGGGGCTGTAAACCCCTCCTGCTGCTGCGCATCAGGGAGCAGCTTTGTGGGGTGCCCAGTGGCAGACATGCTGTCCCTGTCACAGTGACAGAGAGCTGAGGGCTCTGTGGATGCCCGACTGCTACCAAGCAGTGCTGGGGGCAGGAGAGGGACTGGCCAAGCCCCAGAGCTTGCTGGGCAGCACCTGAACATGGTGCAGGCTGGTGCTGAGCCCCTGGTCCCCAGGGAAGGTAAAGAGCCGCCAGCATGGAGGGTTTGCTCCGTGGCAGCTGCTCCTCCCCACGGCACAGCCCAGGCAGCGCTGTGCCCAGCCACGTCTCCAGCTGCCCCCAGCCAGCCAGCACCTGCCCGGGTGTACGGTGAGGCTCCTCCTGAGGCTCTGCTGGCCTCCGCTGCTGCGGCGGGGCTCCCAGTGCTGCAGGGCGATGCCGGGGTGCGGTGCGGGGTGAGCGGATGTGGTGGATGGCGAGTGGGGCTGCCTGGCAGCGGCACAGTGGGAGCAGGCTCTGGGCCACTACAGCACAAACTCTGGTGTGAAAGGGCTCCTGGCCCATGGCAAACACGGCCGTGCCCACGGCTTGGAGTGAGGGGGACCGTGGCTGCTGGACTGGCGCGTGCCCGCAGAGCAGCTGGGCCTTGTGTGCAGCATCCGCTGCGCAGGCATGGGGGGTGCACCCCATCTGTCCAGGTGCCCCAGACCTCTGCTGTCCTTACGGGGCCCAGGCAGCAGGGGCTTGTCTGGGGCTCGCTGCCTCCTTTCTCTCTGCTGCCCAGGGATCCTAGCAGCCTGTGCCCGTTCCTGCAGGTGGCTGCCATGGGGTGCCACTCCTTCGCGCTGCTCTTCGACGACATCGACCCCTGCATGTGCCAAGCTGACAGAGATGTCTTCCCCTCCCTGGCACAGGCTCAGGCCTCTGTGGCCAACGAGGTGTACCAGGAGCTGGGCCAACCCTCCATCTTCCTTTTCTGCCCTACAGGTACTGCCTGCAGCCGTGTGGCCCCAGCCACCCTGCCCCTGGGAGCCCGGCGCTTGGCCAGCCGTGGCACCCCTCAGCAGACCAGGGTGCCCTTTGGCTGGCTGCACCCAGCACCTGTGTCTGCTGAGAGCTGACTGCCCTGACAGCCTCCATGGCTCCCCTCAGCCCCCTCATGCTCCTGCGGGAGCCCTGGGGATCTCAGGACTAGGACAGGACCAGGCTGCACATGGGCTGGTGCTTCAGCAGCCGTGCATGCTGTGTTCGCTGCACCATGCATCTCCCCAGCCCCTGTCCCAGGCAGCCTCTCCTCTCCCAGCCTCTCTGCTCCTCAAGGGATGCTCTGTGCTCTCTCCCCAGAGTACTGCAGTTCTCTGTGCTCTCCCAGCCCCAGCCAGTCCTGCTACTTGCTGACCCTTGGCCAGGAGCTGCTCCCAGGGATTGGTGTCATCTGGACAGGTGAGCGCCTGGCCCGGCTCTGTGGGGTGTGTGGCCCTGTGCAGCTTCCCAGCGAGAGCCGGCGTCTGCAAACTCTGCAGCCACGGGCTCCATCCCAGGAGAGGCGCCAGCAAGAGGCCCCGTCGTGGTGCCTTTCAGCAGCAGGGTGTGGAGCCCCAGGCAGGCAGCGGGTCGGGCTGTGGGTCTGCGCTCCATCTGCCTAGGGAGGGTGGGGTGACTCGACCCTCATCTCCATGCTCAGTGCATGTGTGCATGTCCCGGTTGTGCGTGTGCATGATGGACTGTGCTGCCTGTGTGCTTCACGCACATCCGTGCCGTGATGCTCCAGGCCCAAAGGTGGTGTCACAGGAGCTCTCAGCCACACTGCTGGAGGAGGTGGAGGGTGTCCTGCAGCGCCGCCCCATCATCTGGGACAACCTGTATGCCAATGACTATGACTGCAGACGTGTCTTCCTGGGCCCCTACACGGGACGTGCCCCTGGCCTCATGCCCAGGCTCCGTGGACTGCTCCTCAACCCCAACTGCGAGCTCCAGGCCAACTTCATCCCCATACACACATTGGGCAGCTGGTTTCAGAGCGAGCTGGGGAGCCGTGCTCATGCTGATCACACAGGTATCTGGCCTCAGCGCCCCAGGCAGCTCTGTATGTGGGGCCCCGGTGCCGGCAGTGAGCTTGTGCACCCAAGGGAGGGCCCTGCCCATCGCTGCCCATCTTTGCCATGGCCCTGAAGGCTTTCCTGCATGGCAGCCTGGGTGAGGTGTCTCACCTGGCTGGGCACCACACAACATCCCAGGGCATGGGATCCATCCTGGGGCATCTCCTTGTGGGGAGGGGTGGGGGACACTGCCCGCCCTTTGTGTGGCATGGGATAACTCCATCAAGCAAAGAGTGGGGCTGCCCAGGCTGATGAGCTCCAGTTCCTTAGGGATGGAGACTGCGGCAGCCCTGGGAGACAGCCAAGGCCCACCGGAGGGAAGCTACAGCTCCCAGGAGGCCTTGGAGCTGGCGTTGCATGACTGGGTGGCAGAGATAAACCAGCAGGCCTTGGAGCCAGGTAGGTGATGAACGTGCATTGTGTAGCATCCCTCACCCCCTCTGGAGCACTGGACCAGCTCTGCGGGGAGCTCAGTGGGGCGAGGGAGCCCCGTGCCCTGCCCATTTGGATGGGTTGCTCTGGCTGGTGCGGTAGCGGGGTCTGGTGTGTTGTGGTGGGCAGGCATGGGTGTCCATTGCGCCATACTGCCCCATGGGTGCTCCTGCCCTGGACACATCCCAGAGGGGGTCTCCTCGTCTGGCAGCTTGGGAGCCTGGGGCTGTGGTACGGCTCTGGAAGAGGGGGTCCAGCCAGGTGCAAGCTTAGTGTTTTGCAATGTTTGCCTCTGCAATGCCTGTGGCCTCACCAGCCACAGAGACCTGAGCTCCAGAGCACAGAGCAATGCAAAGTCTATGGTCCTGGCAGCTCCCCAGTCCCTGCCAGCTCAGAGATGGAGCTTCCTGGCATGACCACCCCCAGGGCTGTCCTGCCCCCACAGCCATTTCCATGCAGGTGCCAGAGCGGCTGCCCCCTTGCTCCTTTCTGCCAGGAGGAAGGACCCCAGGACACCCCAGCATCAGCCTCAAGGGAGGAACGAGGCTGCAGCTTGGCACAGAGGGAGGACAGGAGGTCATGCCTGACCCCCAGCCCCACGACTCTGTTCCCAGTGGGGCAGACCAGCATGGCCCTGAGCCCTGCAGCGTGGCACCAGGAGAAGGAATGAGGAAGGTGACCTCGGAGCCCAAGAAGGGCAGTGGGAGCAGGACACCCGCTGGCAGTCGGCAAAGCCCTACAGGGGATGGGGACCAGCTCACTGCGGAGAGCAGAGTGAGCTGTGAGCCCTCCTCTGCTCTGCCCACTGTGGCTGGGAGTGCCCAGTCTGCAGGAACCCCAGTGGCTACTGAGACTCTCCACAGCCCAGCCCCACCCATGTGCTGCAGCAGTGGGGCCAACACCAGCCAGAACCTTCCCCTACCCACCAGTGATGCCAGGACAGGGGATGGCAGCTCCCCCCAGCCCCCCAGCAGTATGCAGCCTGAGGTCAGCAGGGCTGACACACCCCCAGGGCCTGGGGCAGGTGCCAGCCCTGGCTCCCCAGTACCACTCACTGATGGGGCTGGTGCCAGCCCTGACCCCCCAGTACCGCTCACTGATGGGGCTGGTGCCAGCCCTGACCCCCCAGTACCGCTCACTGATGGGGCTGGTGCCAGCCCTGGCCCCATGGCCCCATTGACCCCAGAGGAGGCCAGGTCCAGCCCCATGGCTCTGCTGACCCTGGAGGCGGCTGGATCTGGCCCCATGGTACCACTGACCCCCAAGGAGGCCAGAACCAGCCCTACAGCATCAATGACCCCCATGGAGACTGGGTCTGTCCCTGCGGCACTGCTGACCCTCGAGGAGGCCAGGTCCAATTCCACAGCACCACTGACTCTGGGGGAGGTGCGCATGCTGGTGGAGCTCTTCTACCTGCCCTACCATCATGGGCCACTGGCGCAGCATCTCCTGGAGCACTTTCGGTGGCTCCGAGCAAACAGCCTCAGTGTGGGGGTCCCAGCCACGGCACCCGATGCCGGCGAGGTAAGGCTGGCCCGGGCGTTGCTGCGGGATGGTGCCTGTCACAGTTGCCCTGACACCTGGTCCATCCACAGGGCACACAGTGGCGCAGCCGAGCCCAGTCCTTCCAGCTGCTCTGCGCTCAGACATGCCGCCTGCACAGCCGCTTCGTCAGCAGCGCCGGACGGGCACTGCTCTACGACCTCCACCCCTACCTCTGGGACATCCGCAACATGCTGCTGGCTGCCAGTGCCTTCATCCTCTGGCTGGGTATGTGGCTGATGCCAGCCCCAAGCAAGCCCTTGTGGCCCTGTAGCACATATTCGCACCCTAGCCAAATCCAGCCATGGCGAAGTGCAGGGGCTCCCACACACTGCAACACACACAGGTCATCTGAAGCTTGTCTGTGGTGATCCATTGTTTCCCCACCTAAATAGATGAAGGCTTCTGGGACCCCAACCTCTGGGAGGGGGTCCCTGAGTCCAGCCAGGTGTGCTAGGGTCTCTCCTGGCAGTGCACCTCCCCTTGACACCTTCCCCACCGCTGACCCATGCCCCGTGCTCACCACCTCACCTCCTTTGCAGATGGCCACCTCCTCTGCGACCCTGACCCCAAGGGCACCTGGGGAAGCTGCTTTGGCTGTAAGTACCAGTGCTGCCTGGGTGGTGGGGCCCTGGCTGCTGCCCTCCGTCACCTCCAGCCCCGGAGCAGCAGCCAGCACTCGCCATTGGGCTGCCCTTTCCCATGCTCTGCCTGCCAAGCGGAGCGGGAATGGCCACGGAAAGGCTGGCACCCCTGCGCGCCCTGACACACCGAGGCAGGATGCGGCACTGCTGCTGGGGACAGGGCAGTCATCGGAGCAGCTCTTCACCATCTCTCACAGTCTAGAAGGAACACCTATTTCTAGGACATGGTTCCTCAGCCCTCTTAACGCAAGGACCCCTTACCCTTTCTGGTACAAGGGATCCATGGGCCACTGGGAGCAGTAACGCCCTGGGTGACAGAGGTGAGGTTGGATTTTGAATGCCCGTGCATCACTTTGGAAGCCCCTGTTCCTCTGTTTTAGGGTTTCCTGGTTGCTCTGTGGGCCTTGCACCTCTTACAAACCAACAACTGTTACAAGACGCCAACCTGAGACAGTCTCCAAGTTCAGTGTGAGATGGGGCTGTGAGCCTTAGACCACCTCCGCAGGGAAGCAGCTGCGTGCAGGGCAAGCTCCCACAGGCGCTGCAGAGCTGGCAGGCTGGGCAGCAAAGCAGCACACTGCTCTCTGCCAGGCTGCATCTTTCCACTGTAGCCAGGAGCTTACACCTTTCATGCTGGCAGGATCATTCCTTTCCCCATTCCCCCACTCTGAGCCCTGTTGCAGAGGGTGTGTTGCTACCCCAATGCATGGGGCTGCTGCCTGAGCCCAGGCGAGGTCCCATGCCTGGGCTGCACAGCTGTGGGGGCAGATCCTTGGAGCTGTGACCAGTGTGGATCATGAAGTAGCTGTGTGATGGAGGCTGATCTCCCCCTGGACCAGAAGGTTTTTTTTCACCTTGCATACATCTGTCTCCTGCTGCCTCCAGGGTGCCAGAGCATCACTGCCCCGATCCTGCTGGGGGGAGACGCTGAGCCCTGGGCACGTCGTGGGGGCCTCTTTGGAGAATTCCAGGTGAGAGCATGCCCATACCTGTGGGGAGTGAATGAGCTCTTGGGAAGCCAGGATCCCAGCTGCTGCTCATTGGGTTGCTGCAAGCCTGGGAAGGCAGAGCTGCACCAGGCCTCTGCACCTTGGCTGCAGCTCCTGGGGTTTAGGGCGCCTTAGAGGGACCCTCCTGCTGCCTGCAGGGCAAGGTTTGGAGCCAGGACAGCCTGCTCCTTGAGGGACTGTATCTTTTTCAGGCACTGCTGCCTGTGGGGAACAGCTGTGACCTCTTCTACCACCCACCTCCGCTCTTCCCATCCAGCCAGCTGTACCTCCTGCGCCCGCTGCTGCCCCTGGACAAGGTGGGAGCCACAGACCAAAGGGGTGGCCTGCACCACTCAGGCCAGAGCTCGCTTTTGCATGGCCTGTGCCGTATGTGTGCTAATGAGATACGTGCTCGTCTGCTGCTGACCCCAAGACTGAGCTTGCAGTGCAGGGTGATGCGGGTGGGAAGGGACCTCTGGGGTCCAGCCCCTGCTCGAAGTAGGCCAGCCTGGGGCAGATCACTGGGGGCTATGTCCAGCAGTGTGTCAGCCCCTGGGCTGGAGAGCGGGTGTTGTGGCCAGCAGCTTTGGCAGGGACCATCACCCGCCTCCCTGTGACGAGTGCCTGGGCAGAGCCCCTCCTGGCCGCCAGCAGCAGGAGAGGGACACCCGACTCAGCAGTGGCAGGCACAGCCACAGATAAACTGGCACAGACACGGGGTCGCCAGGTTGCGAGGGCGACCTCCAGAGTACCCTGATCTCCAGCCTGAGCCTGTTGAGGTTCATGTCCAAATCAGTTCCTCCTTCCCTCATCCAGTTTACAGGATGATTCCCCACTGGAGAGGCAGTCATGACCTGCTTGTTGCCAGCCCCCCCGCCCTGTTTGACGTCCCAGCAGTTCAGTGGGCTGGGGAGGGAAAAGGAGAATGTGGAAGTGGGTGGACACACAAGACAAACTGCTGCCAAATCCAGCAGAGCCCTGGGTTCCCACGTACCACACAGTCTGCAGCGAACACCCCGCTCCCTCACCCAGCTGCCTCTCCTACCTAAAGGAAATGCTGATGCTGCAGATCCAGCCATCACGGACACAACTGCACATCCCTGCTAAATACAGTACCCGGCGATGCACAGCTGCAGCGCTTGTAAATAACAGAGGAGTAAATAACAGCAAGCACATGAGAGCAGATTATAATACCAGACTGCAGCTGCCAGCAGTTCCCATTGCAAAAGCTTGTTTTCAATCGCCTGTTGTCAGATTTCATCTGATCAGGCTAAACTTGAACAAGCTGAATGTCTGTGTCCAGTGAAACTTTGAGGGAAAAATCCAGCTAAGCACTTCAGCCCCTTCTGGGAATAGCACTCAGAAGGGCACTATCCCGCTTTCGTCGCTCGGTGATCAGGGCAGCCTTTCCTTTGAGAAGCAATGCTTTTACCAGGATGTTCTTTTTGCTAATCCTGTGAGTGGCAGCAAACTGAAATCTGACCAAGATGGGAAATTTTGAGATGTTCCCCTTTGCACATGCTCTGTGGAGACTTGCGTTTCAGTATTGGTTCCGCTGCGGTTCTGGCTGCTCTGAGCACGCTCCGTCCTGGGGCGAGCGGCATTTCTTCAGCAGCTGCTGCTCTGGGGTGCCTGACCGGAATGGCAATTTCTCATTTCAAAGTGCTGCTGTGCTGTGGCAACGAGCCTCAGAGGCCAGCAGAAGGCGATGCACGGTGCATCAGTTGGCACAGATGCCAGCACCCTTGGACAGCCGAAGCACATACCTTCATACCTTCCCCTGGCCAGGACACACTGGAGGCCACAGCCCCGGTCGCAGTCCCTCCTTATGGTCAATTTGGGCAGCTGCTGGTACACCGTGCTCCGGCCGGGGCTGTGGCAGGGGCGGCAGTGGGGCAGGGGCTGGGCAGGGCAGGCAGAGCCAGGGCTGAGGTGGATCTGGGTCTTCCAGGGAGAGCTTTACCGAATGTGCCAGGAGAGTTTGGACTGTGACCCCAAAGTCGCAGAGATCCTCGCAGCCCACCCTGATCTCCTCGGTGACAGGTGAGATGTGGCCCCTCCGGGGCTCCTTCTTGCCAGGCGTGTGGTGAGCCTGGCCGTGTGCTGGGCGATGCAGCACTGGGGTGTGAGGCAGTGGCCTCTCCTCACATCCCTGCAGGGACCAGCTCTGCCTGCACCACGGCGGGAGGGGGCAGGGAGGGCAGTCCCTGCGCTAATGTCCAGCTGGGTCCTGGCAGCTGCTGTGGGGATGGACGCGCTTTCCAACCTGGCTGCAGGGGGGCTGCGGTGGCTCCCCTTGGCCGAGGGCTTCTGCTGCGGGGGGGTCTCAAAGGGATGGTCCGGTGGGCACTGGGGTGCTGTCCCACTGGGGCAGGAAGGAGGAGGCCGGCTGCTCTGAGCTTTCCCGGGGGCAGGCTGGGCTCCGGGTGGCAGCTCAGCAGTGCTCCTGCTCTGGCCGGCAGGCTGCTGGGCAGCTTCCTGAGCCTGAGCCCCGAGTACACGTTTGTGCTGGAGGATGAGGGTGGTCCATGCGGCTATGCAGCCGGAGCACTCTGCGCCGAAGGCTTCCTGCAACAGCGAGACAGCAGCTGGCTGCCAGCCATACGGCACAAATACCCCCGAGACCTGGGCACAGGTGCCCCGGTTCTGGGACAGGTGAGGGGGTGCTGGAGCAGGGGAGAGCAGGTATGGGGAGGATGGAAGGGTTTTCCTCACTTGTGTTTGTCTCCTGCAGGATGCCCTGGAAGAAGCGCTGCTCTTCTTCCACACAGAGCCACCAGCAGTGCCCCTGCCTGTGCTGCGGCGCTTCCCCTCCCTGGTGCAGCTGGGCACAGCCCCCCGTGTGCTGGATGTGGGGGCCAGTCGCAGCCTGGCTATCTGCCTGCTGAGTGCACTCAGGGCCAACGGTGAGCATGACTTCCCCATGCTGGGGGGGACTGAGGCCCCCTTGATCCAGCACAGCCCCATCCTGACTGCTCCCTTGCCCATCCCAGAGCTGGAAGCTGGCCCTACCTGCACCCCATGTCTCAGCACGGGACTGGGGTAGCCCTCACCAAGGCTCCCCATCCCCTTTCTGACGCAGTCTGGCCCCAGCTCCCAGGCACTGTGCCTTCCCCTTGCATCGGGGACACATGAACCTGTGTCTCCAGGCATCACGCAGGCAGCCAGTGCCAAAGGAGAGGCTGACTGCCCTATGGATGGTGTCACAGCCACTGGCCCCCGGCCCCAGCGCTGGGTTCCTGGTGCCAGGGGCCTGACCTCTCACCTCCCTTCCAGGGTCGCGGGGAGTGTTTTGCGAGGTCAGTGCCGCTGACCGGCAGCAGCTGAGCTTCTACAGCAAGCTGGGCTTTGTCGCCCTGCCAGTGGCCTGGGGCAGCT
This sequence comes from Phalacrocorax carbo, assembly GCF_963921805.1. Classification (NCBI taxonomy): domain Eukaryota; kingdom Metazoa; phylum Chordata; class Aves; order Suliformes; family Phalacrocoracidae; genus Phalacrocorax; species Phalacrocorax carbo. Next base: position 80,072 of record NC_087516.1, read on the forward strand.
CTCCTGGTGCGCGGCTCCTGGGACGTCTCCTCTGAGCATGCTGCGCTGGGTGCGGGCACGGGGGGGGCACTGCGATGGGACAGGCTGACACCCCCATCCCGCGCTGCATTGGCCTGAGGGAGCAGGAGCAGAGGGGCACCTTGAGCAGGGCAGGTACATGTGATGGGGGACATGGCGTGGGAGTGAGCAGGATGTCACCGTGAGGGTCCTTGGGCAACAGGTATTTCTACTGTCTCAGGGGATTTGGGCATCGGGGCCCCTCCACTCCTCCCCTGGCTGTTCCTGCTTGCTGAGCACCCTCCACCTTTGCTGGGGAGCCAGCAACATCCCCAGGCTGTCTGCAGACCACCAGGCCCGGCAGGAGCCACAAGGGCAGTATTTAGGGTGGTGGTCTCAGAGCATGGCACAGTGCATTAGAGCTAAAGGAGTGTCCCTGTCCTTCAGGCTGGGCTGTCCAGCGCTCGCCATCCCGTGTGGCCCTAGGCTGGGCAGCTGGGGCTGGGGCTGGCTTTTCGGCACCAAGGACCTGCTTGTCTATCTATAGGGATCAATCTGGTGTGGGGCACAGTAAGGCAACCTCCATCTCTGCTGCCCAGGGGCTGAGGGAAGTGCTGTCCTTGGCAATAAAGCATTTGCTGGGCTCTGACCATGGTTTGTCTCTTGGGGGCAAGTGTTGGGGTGCCAGCATGTCCTTCTCCCATCCTCATGCCCACCTTTCAGCCAGCCCTGTCTGTCTGCCTCACACCGGCTGTTATAGCCGGTCCTGTGTAACTTCAGATGAAGCAGCTCCCCACACATCCACCTCTCCCGCTGCTCACCAGGCCTCGGCCACCCCCTGCACCACGCTCCAGGGAGGGAGCTCCAGGCGCTGGCAGTCTGTGCTCACAGCAGGGCTCTCCATGGGGACAGGCAGACTCCAAGGCTGTGGGATGGGACTCCCTGTGGTCACAGCTGCCTTGTGGGTCTGGGGGCCACTGCACGTCCAGGACAAGCAGGATGGCCAAGCAGGGGGGACGTCTGACCAGCCATCCTGCTGCAGCCTCTGGAGAAGTGCTGGCAGGGAGGGGTGGAAGGAGCAAACTGTCACTGAAGGTTTCTCTTCCACACCCTGCAGATCTGGCTGTCCCCGGCCCCAGGTGTGAGGAGGAGGTTGGGGCAGGGGTGTGCAACAGGCCAGGAGCGGGGTGTACAGCCCTGCCCTTCCCTGCACCTTTGCGCTCTCTGGCTTGCCGTGCCGAGAGCCGCTCTGAAGGGTGTCAGCAGCCCCATCCCTGTACCCGAGGCTGCCGTGGGTCACCCAGGCTGGACAGGGAGTTCGGTGCCCCTGGGCTGCTGGGAACCAATGCCCACGGCCACGCAGGTGGGCGCAAGGCTCGGGGACCCTCCACGGGCGAGCAGGGAGGGCTGTCCGGAGAAAGGCCCGGGTCTGACGTCCCGCAGCGGGCAGCGGCCCCCGGGGCGGCCCCGGAGAAGCGGGGCAGCCCCAGGGGCTCCGTCCCGGGGGGCCGGTGCCGGCCCTGGAGCAGAGCCCAGCCGCGGTGGGGGCCCCGGTGGGGCCGACCCCAGTCCGGGGGGGTGGGCCGGGGGTGGCGGGACCCGTCCTCGTCGTACCGGGTGTGGGGCCGGGCCGGGGCCGCTCGGCGCGGGCCGGCCCCGGACACTTGGGCACGGCGCGGGGCGGGCGGGGGCGGAGAGGGGCGGCTCGGCTCGGCTCGGCTCGGCTCGGCTCGGCTCGGCGCGGCCCCACCGGCACTCGGCTGGACGCTCTTGCTCGGCACTGCCGCAGCCGCGCAGCCCGCGGGGACGAGAGGTACGGCCCGGCGGCGGCGGGGAGCGCGGCTCCGACCGGCGCGGCACCGGCCCGGCACCGACCCGGGAGCGGCGGGGCTGGGTGCGCCGAGCCGCGCCCGGCACCCGCGGAGCCCGTCTGGCCGCGCCGGGATGCGAGCGGGGGCGCGGGTGGGGGCGCCGGGGGTGTCGGGCGGGGGCGCGGGCGGGGATGTCGGGCGGAGGTGCCGCCGTGCCGGCCCCGCCGTGGCGGCGCGGGGCTGGGGCCAGAGCCGCAGGGGTGCGTGGGGGAGCCGCGGGCGGCGACGCGGTGCTGGCGCGGTGCGGGGGGGGGGCTGGTTGTCTCATGTGCGGTGGTTGTGCAGCCCCCGCCGCTGGGGCAGGGACGCGCTGCGTGGGGCCGCGCCGTGCGAGGGCAGTGCCGGGGTGCGGGTTTCTCTGCCCCAAGCCCCTGGCTGTCAGAGCGTGTCTGTGCCGTGCCTGCGGGGTGCTGGCGGCACGGGCTTTGCCTTTCCGTGGTTGTAGGGAGGGAGGCCGGCGCTCGCCGCAGAAAGCTTGCTTTGTGCGCTCTGCGGGCGGCCCGGTGGATGGGGAGCTGGTAACGCCGCTCGCTGTGTCGCGTGTCCCGGTGTGGCAGGGTGGGAGGGTGTGGGCAGTGCTGGCAGCGTGCGTTCCCCTCGTGCTCGATGGGAAGGGGCGCCCAGCAGACCCAGCAGGCTTGTGGGGTGCCGCATTGGGGCTGTGCGGCCACACTGTATCTCTGGGCGCGCTGTGTGCAGGCTTCGGAGGCTTGTTTGCTGAGCTGTGGTTTACAAAGGCTGGTGGAGACTCAGGATTTCCATGAGGACAGAATTTGCTGTAGCCCTTGGAAGAGAGGATGGATGAAGAGATGTGAGGGCTAGGGGGACTGCCTCCCCAATTCTCTCTTTGCTGCTGGCCCTGCATCTCCCCAGCTGCTCTCCAGAGGAGCAGGCAGGCAGCTGAGCATGTCGCCTATCTCCCAGTAGCTCCAAGCAGGCTGCCTCCCTGCTCCGGCGTGCCTGGGCCCCCCAGACACACCACTTGCCCCTCAGCCTGTCTGGGCTGTCGAGACTGTGTGGCTGATGGCTGCAGCGTCTGCACATTCCTCTGGGGTCTTTCCCTCCTGCCTGCAGCTGGTTCCTCCCTGGGCTGCCCCTCCAGAGCACAGGGGAGCTCAGAGCAGGCAAGCCCCTTGGCAGAGCCGAGGGCCCAGCTGTGTCCTGGGGAAACTGGGCAGTGTTAGGAACCCCAGAGAGCTGTACTGTGACCTGCCCTGACTTAGATGGTGACAGCAGGACAGGGGGACATCAGGTAGCCCAATGGGGCTGGGCCCATAGTGAGCAGGGGAAGGGAAGCGCAGCCCTGGTGTGCACTCAGTGCTGTGTCTCAGCTGACACCCTGGACAGCCCCGGGAGCCAGGGTGTGCTGTCCACAGCAGTGTCCCCGTCACTGCCCGGGATGGGGTCATGCAGCAGGGTGGTGGGGACAGGCACCCTACCTTCTGGGCAGTGAGGGGCAGTGAGCTCCTAGCCAGCGGGGGTGGGTGGGTGGTGTTGGGAGGCATCACCAAGCCTGTCAGGGTGGCCAGGCTCCTGTGGTGGCCCTGGGCTGTTCCCCGGTGCTTCTGAGACCAGCTCAGCTGTGGAGCCCGGCTGCCCTCCAGACCTTGGCTGTGCTCACCCTGGAGCTCTGATCCCATGGGGTCCCTGCAGGCAGGGAGCTGGACGGTCCTGGCCCAAGCAGGGTGGGGATGTTGGGGCTCCCCCAGCTCATGTGCACACACTCCCGGCTCCCCAGGGCTGGCGGGAAGCAGGAAGAGCAAAGCATCCCCATCTGGGCAGCCGGGATTGCGAAAGGGCCAGCGCTGGGCTGTGCGTGCTGGGGCTCTGGGGAGAAGGGGAGGGATGGAGCCCAGCGCCTGAAGCCATGGGACCCACAAGACCTTCTCCTGCCCCTAGTGCTGGGGACGCGACCCCACGCTCACAGGGATGTCCTGGTGTGGGCCTCGGCAGAGTGTGACCATGTCACCCCTTAACCTTCCCAAGGAAGGATAAACAGAGGGAGCTTCTTCCTCCTTGTGCTGGCAGGTTTCCCAGTTCTTCAGTCACTTGTGCTGCTCTACTCTGCGTCCTTCCAGTTGTCAGTGCCTGGGTTGCTCCATGTTCCCGTGTGTGTGTCCAAGGCTGCTGGTGAGAAGGCATGTTCCTGAGGTGCCTGCCATGGCCTGGCCCTTCCCTGCTGCTGCGGTCTGGGATGTTCCCGTGCGGCAAGGATGCCCTGCACTTGGCTGCCCTAGCGCACGCTGATCAAATGCACCGGGGCCCCATTTCATCAGGAGCTGCCCTTTCCTGAGGTCTGTTTGCCATTCACTGGGGTTTCACTGTGGCAGACCAATGTCCCTCCAAGTGCCCAGAGAATGCCACATGGCACATCGGATTTGAACAGTCCTTGGGAACCAGCAGCCTGCTCACCCCCACCAGCACAGCCGAGCCCCCCTACGAGGCACAGCCCCTGTGCAAGATGCAGTCGGGGGAGTGGAGCAATGGTAGGAGCAGCACCTGGCTAGGAGGGCTGCAGGCCCTGCCAGGGTGTTCTGTCCTGGGGGGCACAGGAGCCCTCGTCATCCACTGTGACAGGCAGAGCTGGTGGGACTGGTGTGGGAGCAGGTCGAGCAGTGCCATGGCTCTTGCTGCTGTGCAGGGCTGCCCTCTGCACCAAAGGGTCCCTGTTCCCCTACCAGCCTCAGCAGCGCAGGCCTGAGGCCAGGAGAGTGCGGGGAGCCCCGGTGGTTCAGCCCCGCAGGGCTCTAGGATGCCCTGCCACCAGCACCAGCTGAGCCATGGGCTGGGAGGTGGCTCAGGGCCCTGCACGCATCCAGCTGGGACATTCCTGAGGTTTCCTGGGCAGTGGTGAGGACCTGGGCCGCTCTCCAGCTCCCATGCCCAGCATTTGCTCAGGGCCAGCCCGTCCTCCCGAGCCCTTTCCACTTGCAGTGTGAGTGCTGCTGTACATCTGAGCCCACTTGTGTGCTGGGGCAGGCACGTTCGGCGCGGCACAGGCTGGCTGGCTGGCGGCTCTGGCAGGAGCCCCAGTCCAAGAGGAGACGATCCCTGGCTGGAGCAGGCAGCTGGCAGCAGGATGGCTGGGATGCCTGGAGCAGGCGAGGCCAGGCAGGACTGTGCCCAGCTCCTGTTCGAGACGTGCAGTGGCAGCAGCCAGGGGACATGCCTGGACACCCTGTCCCTGTCCCAGGTGATTCCTGGCCCCCTGCCCCCTCCCACAGGTGCTGGCTGGCCATGGCCAGGCTGTCTGCACCTCTGCCTGTTGCCCTCTCCAGCAAATGTGTGCGGTTCTTGCAGATTCCTCATCCTCTGAAAGCACCAGCATCCTCCTGCTGTGCTGCTGGTGGCACCAGCTGTCCCGTGTGCCAATACGGTGGCAGCTGTCACCACTGTGGGACCCTTGCTCTCAGCAGGAATAGCCTACAGAGGCTGGGCAAAGGGGTGCACCTTCCCAAGGCCAGAGGTGGGAAGGAGATGGGAAATCCCCCTTGGAACTCTTGTGCTGGGTGACCAGCACCTCCAGGGTGGAGGGACCCCTCCCTCCAGCTTGTCTGTCCCAGCCCTGGCACAGATCTTGTGCCCTCCTGCTGTGCCAGCTGGCAGGACCACGGGCGTGAGGCTGTGTCAGGGATGGCCCTCCAGCTGGAGGGAAGGCGCCCCGGGCTGAAACTGGGAGATGCTGCGCACAGAGCGGCCCCATCCGCCAGCCTGCAAATCTGTGCCGCAGCTCCCCGGGACAGCCCCGCCGGGGCTGGGGTGAGCTCCCCAGCCAGGAGCAGCAGGCAGGACCCGGAGCAAAGCCTGCCAGCAGAGCAGGGAAGTCGGGCAGCGTCACATGGCTGGAGAAGAGCAAATGCACTGCTCGCATTTCAGAAAATGGAAAAAGTGATCGGACAATGAGAGCCCTGTTAGCCTGACCTCCCTGGCACACAGACTCGGAGCACGTTCGGGGAGGGAGATAGTATGGAAACAGGGAAACGGCTCCTGCTGTGCCTTTGGGAGCTCATGCTGCCAGCCCGACAGCTATCCGAGGCTGGGTGCAGGAGGTGCTGTTAGCCCGTGCAGACCTCAACGGGGCATTTTACTGGGAAATGCCGAGACGAGCGGCAGGAGCTGAGGACAGGCTGAGCTGTGAGGGCAGAGGAAGTGCAGTGGGGATGGGGGACGCTGGACCCGAGCAGAGGAAAGCCAGAGAACCTGAGAGAAGAGTGCTGAGAGTGGCAAGCTGGGGCTAATGCAGAAACGGATGGCAAAAGCTTGGGCAGGTTCAAAAGCAACTGAAGGACTGTGAGGAAGAGAAATCCACAGTGAGCTTTAAATTATGGAGGCTGAGGTAGCTGAGCTGGGGGTGACAGAGCAGGGCATCAAGCAGGACATCACTGCCCTGTCCCAGAGCACCTCCTGCCACTGCTGTAAGGGTCGGGGTCCTGGGCTGGGGGATGTTTGTATGGCTCCCACCCTGACCACCACGTCAGGACATGGAAATCCTCCCAGCATCAGCTCTTCTGGCCGCACCCTGTGAGACCGCAGGCACATGTGGGTCTGCCCCGTGGCACTGCAGGGCTGGGGCTGAGACCTTGCATCAAGCTAAGAGGTCTCACTGACACTTCTGATTTCGGTGATCCTGTTCAGACTGAGCATACCAGGTCCTGGAGGTCACACTGCTGGGCTCGGTGGGGACTGCGGCTTGGTGGGGACTTGGCACTTTGCTGCACAAAGCCCAGGCGCTTTCTCACGTGCCATGTTCTAGTCTCTGGTCCTACATGCTTTGCTGCTAAACGCACAGGCTTAGATTTTCCTTGTAGTCGAGGATGATGCCATTTTACCAGGCTGTCCAGGTCTGTCCCCATCACAGTTCTCCACACTCCCCCCACATTTCTGCCTTTGCAGACTGTACTAGGAGAGGTCTTTTTTTCCTCCTCCAGACACAGTTTTGCTTTGAAAAGCATGTGATCCTCACCAGAAAGCCCAATGAATGGTGACTTCCCTGTTGTAACCACATTTTAGTTCCAGCAGGTGACCAGTTTTAATCCAGTTAGTAGAAGGTGCACTGATTTTGTTGAGTGCTAATTATTCATTAAGAGGTGGTGCAAGATGAATTGAATGCTTTCCAGTCTCAGCCTGTTATATCAACACAGTTCCTCCAATTAACCAAACCTGTGATCTCATAAAAGGTCACACCAGCTTTCTGACACGGGCTGTTTCTGCAGAACTGTGGAGATTGGCATTAATTGTGCTTGTCCTTTAGCGTTGCACTGACCCCATTGCAAAACAGCCCGGAGTCTGCCTGCAGTCCGCATCAGCAGAGATCATCTTGCTCATTCAGTAAAAGTGCTGGTGAAGCTTTAGTCCTTACATGCTTGCACCTTTCACAGTCTCCCAAGGTGTGTTACAATTAGCATGGAGAGGGCCCAAACTCTTGTGTCATGTGCAAAGTGGTATAACTCTGAGGATTTATAATGCTTCATTTGGGCAGGAGGGATGTCCCCTCAGTGACCAATGGGTGGAATAAGAAGGGTTTTATTACTGCTGTGAGGTGGCAAACTCATCCCCCACTGCTTTCTAGGCAGAGCAGAGATACAGATCGTGCGTTCCTGCCCTGCCTGCCCCTGGCAAGCCCAGAGTCCCCCTTCCCTGAGCCGCTGGCGGGGCTGGGCTGGTCCTTTGTGCCTGCCCTCCTCTTTCTCCCGGCATAACAGGCTGATTAAAAGGTTCAGCAAAGCATTTCCCTGCTGCCTGCCCACAAATATGCTTCCTGCTGGGCTTTGTTTTGTTCATGCAGTGCCAAAGCAGGCAGCTGAGGTGTGGCAAGCCCAGAGCCAGGTCCCACCAACCCCAGGGCTCGCAGGCTGCCCTGAGCCGGGGTGTGCTCCTGCCTGCTGTTGTGTCTCCATCAGCACTGTGGTGTCCCCCCGTGCCGCAGGCTGTGACAGAGGAGAGAGCCTGACCCCACACTGATGTGATTGCCCCAAGGGGGTTGGTGTGCTTCCCACCACGATACCTCGCATTGGCCTGGACCTGTGGTGTTGGTCCTTGTTACTCTCTCCTTCTCTCCCTGAGCATCTCTGTGGGCACGAGGCACTCATCCCAAGAAACTCGCTGCTCTTGGTGTCACCTCCAGCATGGTGCATGCCTGAAGGTGCAGGCAGGCAGCAGCATTGGGGCCCTTCAGGGGTTTTTGTTGGTGCAACCGGCATGGAAAAGGGGCTGTCTCTGGGGACCATCCTGGTTCGTCCTTGCCTTGGGTCCAGGAGGCATTCCCAGAGGGTGGAGGGGTTGCCTGGCCTCCATCATCTGGAAAAGTGAACAGAGCAGGAACGGGGCCGATTCCTGCTAGCAGAGCCTCTGCGGGAACCCTGCCACAGGGGCTGGCATGGCAGAGGGTCAGCTGTGCCAGCCCCCAGCCCTGTGCTGGCGGCCAGGCTGATGGTGAGGCTCTGGAGAGGCTGTGCTGTCCGAGGGTGGATTCCCCGGCCCCTTCGCTCTGTGAGGACACCCTTCCCAAAGCTGCTGCGGGGACCCTGCTGTGACCCCACGGGTGCCAAGGGGCCAGGAGCAAAGGGGCGACATGCAGACAGGCCTTAGTCCAGCGAAAGGGGCTCCTACAGCACAGCACCTGAAGAGCAGCTGCGGTCCCTGAGGATGCCCCAACACACCCTGGCCATCCCACCAAACTGGCACACAGGCAGCAAGTCGAGAGAGAGCAGCCATGAAGGCGTGCAGGGAAGTGTGCTGGCTAAGGAAGCACGCCGGCACCATGGGGAGGGTCTGCAAGAAGGGTCCCTGCGGCACAGCCCCACACTGGGAGCATATGTGGGGTTTGCATTTGTTTTCCTTCCCCTGCAGCTAAACACTGGAATTTTAAATCACCCCCACCTGTCGGTAAGGCAGACCTTATTCTTTCTAACGTTGCCAAATGACAAGCACAGCCTGTGTGAGTGTGGCCTGCAGGATCTGCTCTCAGGGCAGGGGGTGTAGGAGGCAGAGATACGTTTAAGGTGGCCTGTCCTGGGGGTCTCCCAGGTTTGGGGGGGGTGCTTCCTCGCCTGCGGAAGGGGCTGGCTGGAAAGGTGGTGTGGTGGCGGGAGGCAGGCGGGTCGCTGTGCTGGATGAGCATCGGAGCTTTGCCGTCAAAAGCACAGCGAGCCCAGGCTGGAGCAGGGCTGACACTGCCCGTGCAGAAATGCTGTTCCTGGGCTGCCACGGCACCCACAGGGTTAAAGTGGTCCCATACAGGATAAATGGGATTAGGCTTGGGAAGGGTTCACAGAGAGGTGTTTTCACCATTGTTTGATGATGGGGCTGGTGCAGGAATACCACATATCCCTCAGGTATTTGGGGAGCCACACATGTTATTGGAGAGCTGGAGGAATGCCGCACAGAGAGGAATGCGAAAGGCTCCAGTTGCCTTGCTCCTCACAGTGGGCAGGAGCGTGGGCTGGCAGCCCCTCACAGCCAGCAGCCCTTGCTCTGCTCGTGGTGGATCAAGCTCGTGGATGGTCTAAGCCAGGCTTTCCCCGGGCCCTGGTCCTGTTCTGGCTCCCTCTGCTCTGGCAGCTGATCCCCCTCCTCTCAAGCTCACTCTCTTGGGGGTGACGCAAACCCCTTTGCCTGTCTGCCATCACTGCCCTGCGGCGCAGGAGGTGCGACCCGGCAGCACGGTGGGATTTCAGTAGTGGCCGTCCGCAGAGCGGCGCGAGGTGCCAGGGAGGCGCTGGGCAGAACCCCGGCTGATGGCAGCCCTGGGGGCACGGGGCTGGCGCAGGGGGCTGCCTCTGGGAGGCGCTGGGTGGGCAGCGAGAGTGGGGTGGCTCTGCCCAGGGACAAGACGCGTGGGTGCGCCGGCGCTGAGCGGAGCTGCGTCTGAGCCAGGGGTTTAACCAGCACGGGATCAGGGGAGCTGGTGTTTCGGCACAGCTAGTCTGTCCCGCATAACCTGACCCTTTCTGCCCTTGCAGAGCCAAGCTGCCATGGGGAGCTGCGGCACATGGGCATGGCAGGAGCTGCTGGTGCTGCTAAGCAGCCTGTGGCTCTGGGTGGGCAGTGCCCAGCCCACGCCCCCGGGCCCCACACACGCCCCCGGACCCCAGCTGAAGTTTCGCCTGGCTGGCTACCCACGCAAGCACAACGAGGGCCGTGTCGAGGTCTTCTACAACGACGAGTGGGGCACCATCTGCGACGATGACTTCACGTTAGCCAACGCGCATGTGCTGTGCCGGCACCTCGGCTTTGTGGCCGCCACTGGCTGGGCCCACAGTGCCAAGTATGGCAAAGGCGTCGGTAAGAAAGGGGCGGTGGGCACAGCCCCCTGTAATGCATGGGCTGGGGTCGGCCTGGCTGCACATCAGCCCGCTGGCATGGGGTGGTGTGTGTGCCGCCGCAGGTTTGCATGCACTGGTGGGGGCAGGCAGGTCTTGTGTTTGCTGGGTGCCCGGCCGCGTCTGTGGGCGTGCGTGCACGCACGTGCGCACGTAGGCGTACGCAAAGTGGGCTGGGAAACTGCGTGTTTGTGTGCGAGCAGCTGTGCGTGTATCCAGGGCATAGGTGGCTGCAGGCGTGCACTACAGCAGCAGGGCTGCTGGGTGGCGTAGGGGGCTGCAGGTCTGGGCTGGTGTGGGCATACGGTGCAGGGGTGTGGCAGGCTGTGCTGCAGGTGAGATGCTGTACAGACCCCGGGGTGCATGTTACATGGGCTTTGTGTCTCGCAGAGCAGCCCCTTGGGGAGGTGGAAGCTCCCCATCTGCAGATTCCCCACTCAGGGCTTTACTCTTGGCATTTTTCCGGCCTCAGCTTTGTGCCGAGGGAGGGCTGCCCCCAGCCCAGCATCCACACTCCAGCTCTACACCTGCGTGGTCCCTGGCCGTGCTCCACGGGCACCTTCCCTGCTCCCAGGGAGTGCTGCATGGGCTTGGGCCCCCCTCACCCCTGGCCCTGGTGTCTGGCAGGGCGGATCTGGCTGGACAATGTGAATTGTGCCGGAGGTGAGAAGAGCATTGGGGACTGCAAACACCGGGGCTGGGGGAACAGCGACTGCAGCCATGAGGAAGATGCAGGTGTCATCTGCAAGGACGAGCGCATCCCAGGCTTCAAGGACTCCAATGTCATTGAGGTGAGGAAGCTGCTGACCAGGGCGGGCAGCCAGTGCTGCCCAGGATGCCACAGAGCCAGCTGCTGGGAGCCCTGCCATGAGGCAGCCCTGCTCTGGGTCAGCCCAGCCTGGCCTCAGTCCTCCCTGAATAGTCAGGAGGCAGCTTCTCCACTGCACACTGGCAGGCTCCCATGGGCAGGACCAGGGGACACTGCTGGTGTCTTCCCTCAGCCCTAGCATGGAAGCTGTCCCCATCTCCCCATGGAGAGGGGAGCATGCTGCCCCACCGCCCTGGCTCCCCAGACCCACAGTGCCCCTGAGTCACACAAGCACCTGTTTCCCTGGGGTGCGCCCAGCCCAGCCTGGCTCTGGGGCTGAGGGGAGCAGTCGTGCTGTGGTGGGCCACCCTGCAGCAGGCACATCCCTCCCCTGCCCCACATGGGAGCGTGGCGCTGCCACGGCCTCCCCCGAGCAACCCGAGCTGCTGCTTCACCCGGCAGCTTCTCCGAGCCGGGGGGTCTGTCTCACACCTCTCCTGTTTTCTTCTTTCTCCTGCCTGCCAGGGACCCTTGGTCCCAGACCTGCTCCTCTGTGCCACACTGCTACGGCACACTTGGCCTCTCCCTCCCTCATTTTCTCTTCCAGGCTCTCTGTTTCTCAGATCAGGGCTTGTGGCCGCCCTTGTCTTCCCAGCGGGGGCCCTTGTCTGCCCGCTCCATCCACAGCGCCTGTGGATGGAGGATGAGGCTCTGCTCATCATGGCTTGGGTGTGGGACATGGCACAGCTCTGGGCATGGGGCGGCAGGTCTCCTGCGAGGCAAGGGGGGCTGGGGCTGCATTTCCTTCAGTCTAGGTCCAGTGTCCCGGCACCCCTGCTGCCATCCTGTTCTGGGTGGGTGCCTGGGGCAGTCTGGGCACCCTCCCTCCGGGTGCAGGGTCCAGAGGTGATGGGCCGGCAGTGCTGCCTCTCCTGGCTGCACTCCCAGGAGATGCACCCGGGGGACCAGGGGGATGTGGGTCACTGGCTGCACAGGATGGGATTAGGTCCCTGGCCACCCAGGGCCATCGGATGTGGCGTGCAGGGATGCAGGACCTGGCTGTCCCTGTTCCCCACCTGGGACTGGGGACCCCATCTCCTGTGGGCGCCTGCGTCCTCAGGGCATCCCTGGGAAAGGGCTGGCAGGGAGCTGGGGCGGTGGGGTGCAGTGCAAGCCTGGGCTGACCTGTGCCCTGCAGACCGAGCAGAGCCACGTGGAGGAGGTCCGCCTGCGGCCGGTGGTGTCTGGGGCCCGGAGGCAGCTGCCGGTGACGGAGGGCATCGTGGAGGTGCGCTACAAGGATGGCTGGGCACAGATCTGCGACGAGGGCTGGGACAGCCAAAACAGCCGTGTCGTCTGTGGCATGATGGGCTTCCCTGCTGAGAAGAAGGTGAACAGGAACTTCTACAAGTGAGTGAGGCTGTCAAGGAGCCCGCAGGGTTGGGGTGTCAGAGCAGAGCTGGGGGCATGAGGCTGGGGCAGAGCTGGGGACAGTGCCAGGCACACGGGGCAGTGCTGGGGGGACAGTGGGGGGCCATGCTGTTGGGTGTTGTGGCTCCCCAGCACCCCTCCCATCCCTGTTGCTCACCAGCTGGCCACATGAGCACTGGCTAACCAAGGCCATGCCGTGGCTGGGGGGGGCTGTGGCTGCCCACCTGCGCCATGCACTACTGCAGAGGCTGCTCTGAGAGGGCAGCTTTTGTTCCCTGGCAGTGGCCCACCTCCTCATTTCCCTCCAGCGCAGAGTGCGGGGGTCCCTGTACCAAGGGGAGGTTTGCAGTGCAGCCAGGCAGGGACGCTCCAGCAGCACCGCAGCCCGAGCGAGGGGCCCAGGGGTGTGGGCACGGACATGCTGCCCAGCGCGGTGCCCGGTGCGGTGCCTGGCGCTGCACGTGTCCCTGACCGGGCAGCTGCGGTGTCGCTCCTGCAGGCGGTTGAAGCGTGCAGCCAGGATGAAGGGCCGGAGCCCGAGGCCAGGCAGCAGGTAAGGGGCCAGGGCGCCCCGTCTGCTGAGCCCTTGGCAGAGCTGGGCTGTCCAGCCCCACCGGTCTCTGCCGTCAGGATGGATCCTGGCGCAAATGGATCTGGACGGAGCAGGCTGTGCTGGGCAGGCAGGACGAATGCCATGCTGGTGGGACCTGCCTGTGCGTGCTGGGGTCCCCTATCCCCCATGACAGACAATCTTTCTCCCAGGCTGGCCGTGCCCCAGGCAGAGCAGCCCCCATCTGGCACACCAGGCAGGAGTCCTGGCACAGGGGTCAGGGTCTGCAGACCCGCTATGGGCAGGATCCCCTGGGAGGCGCGGAAAGGGCTGCAGTGTCCTGTGCTGCGGCCCCATGGGGACCAGGAGGCCTCGGAGTGGAGCTGTCTCTCCTGGAGGATGGGGAGGGAGAGCTGTGGAAATGGGCTGCTTTCTGCAGAAAGCAGCAGTGGGAAAGCAGGAAAGGCTGCACGCCCCTCCATTCCCCGCAGGGTGGGCTGGCTGCGTGGGCTGGCACGGGAATGAGAGCCCTTGCTCAGCAGTGCTAGCAGTGCTGGGCACCGGTGTGACGGGCACAGTGTGGCAGGTCTTGCCATGAGTGCTGCGTCTGCTCAGGATCTCTTGCATCCTCTGCCCACTTGCTCTTGCTGCCTTTCTGCCAGTCCCAAGGGATAGTCTGGCTGCCTTTTCCCTCTGTCCCTGAACCCGGCTGCCAGATTTGGTGGTGGGTACAGCAAGCCAGAGCCCGTCCTCTCTGGGCTATGACATAGCACCTCTTGCCTGAGCCCACTGCCGCATGGAGACATTGCTCTGTCCCCAGCACACAACCTTGCCCTGGTCACACCACCTTCCCTGGTGACGAAGGTGCCCCACACGCTGGACCCATCCCGAGCTCTTCATTGTGACAGTTGCCAGCTTTGTGTCCCCAACAGGCATCCTCACCAGCTCCTGCAGCTGGCCCTGCACTGGTGATGGAAATCCAGCCAGGGTCAGCCTGTGGGGTCTCCTCAAACCCCCGCCACAGGTCCTGCTCACTGCTGTTATTTGTCTGGTTTGGTGCTGACTGCCCTTTTCCAATGAGTGGGTGTTTCCCCTGAAGCACTGGGTGAAATGATCTGTGGAGTCCGTGGAGCTGCAGCCTGCTCCCTTCCCTCTGTCTGGATCAGGAGCTTTCTCCTGAAAGCCGTGCGCTGGTTTGCTGGGGCTGAGCAATCTGGGGATGAACAGCTGCAGTCGTATGTGGGGTGACGGGCTAACCCAGGCTGGAAGGGACCTGGGGAGTCCTGGTCCACCCCCCTGCGTGGAGCAGGGACAGCTGTGGGTCAACCCAGGACTTCATCCTCTTGGCTCTTGAAAACCTCTGAGGATGGAGATCCCTCAGCCTTGTGGCCTCTGCTCCAATGCTGAACAGCCCTCATGGGGAAAAAGTTTTCCTTGCACCGAGTCTGAACCTCGCATTGCCAGTCATGCCTGTTTTCTGTCGTGCTCTTCTCTCCCACGGCTGGAAGAGCTGGGCTCCCCAGAGGCAGGTCAGCTGCTGCCAGAGGCCCCTGAAGGCATCTCAGCCCCCGGCTGGAGCAGCCCTATGCCCTGTCTCTCCTCCAGCCCAGACTGGCTCAGTGGCCCTCCCCGGAGCCCGCACTGCTCAGCTGACGTCTTTCTCGTACTGGGGGCCCAGAACTGGGTGCAGGATCGAGGTGCGGTTTCATGAGTGTGAACGGGCACCGATGCCCTCTGTCCAGCTGTTTGAATCTTGGTTCCTGGCAGCCCTGTGCTGTGTCCTGGGGCTCGCTGGTCTGCACAGGCTGACACGAACCTGCCACCGGCCAGTGGGGTCAGTTGCCAGGCTTGGTTTTGCCTTGTCCCTAGCGGGGGTGTCAGTCCCCTGCCCTGTTTTGGGGCACTCCACACTTCACTCCTTGTGGTCCCTGGGATTTTTGCCCTGCTCAGCATTTTCCTCCCCGAGTGAAGCAAAGCATTTGTGCTTGTTGGGACCATACCTACGTCACTTGTATGCCGGGCCCTTGGGCAGCCTCCTCTTCCTCACACCACTCAGCATGTGCCCAGGGAGCTCCCCTTGCTGGCAGTGGGTCCTTGCAAGCCTGCAGCTAGTCTCACCGTGCCCCATGGCACTGGGGAGAGCACTTGCTGCCTCTGCTGCTTGCTTGGTCCTGTGCTTGCTGGGCGTCTTGCTCCCTTGTCTAGTGTCTGGACAAGGACATGGGCACACCTTGCTTGGACCTGACAGATCAAATCATTGCCAGTGTTTGATCTTCTGCTGTGTGACAAGGCAGCAGGGGATGTTGCTGCATCCGGCACAGTTTCCTCATGGGATGTGGGCAGGAAACTGCATCATTGCTGTGGAGGGCAGTTGTGTCACATTGCTGGCAGCAGATGATGCCGTTGCACCCTTGCGAGCACAAAGGGGACGTGCATGAGTCTCCCTGGGAGGCCAGTGTTCCCAGTTCAGTCTTCAGTGAAAGCTGGGGCAGGCTGTGGTCCCCGTGTCACTGCAGCCAGCGGCGGTGACAGCCTGAGGCCCTGGGCTCCTTGACGGTTGTTTTCTGTTTTCCAGGCAGGCCAAATCTCAGCCTAAACAAAAGCGCAGGGAGGACATAGGGTCCAAGAAGAGGTAAATGGCTCCAGTGGAGAGCCTGAGTGCCAGGAGCCCCGCTCAGTGCTGCTGGAGCCATGCGTCTCCCCGTGCTGCTGGGGATGTGGGGCAGGCAGCCAGCGAGGGGCGGGCACCCTACAGTCACCGCACGTCTCGCCCTGGGGGACACTGCACGGGGCACGGACAGGCAGCGTGGCTGTTGACACGTCCACTGCCGGCTGGCTGTGCCAGTTGTGTCTCAGGGCTCCTCTCTCCTTGCAGGCTCTTCTCGGAGCGGCAGCAGCTCAACTACCGCCTGCACTCTGTGTCCTGCACGGGGACGGAGGTGCACCTCTCCATGTGCACCTTCGAGTTCTACCGGGGCAATGCCTCAGCCGCCTGCGGGGCTGGCATGCCCGCTGTCGTCAGCTGCGTGCCTGGGCCCCTCTTTGCCACTGGCAATGCCCACAAGAAGAAGCAGCGCCAACAGCAGCAGGGCCAGGTGAGCCCTGCAGGGAGGGGGCTGAGTCCTGTGGTGGCCCACAGCTGGACACTGCAGTGCTCTGTCCCCTGGGCTGCACCTGAGAGTGGGGGTGTGGGCCCCTGGGCGATCAACGCATGGAGCAGGCGGTGGGGACGGTGTCCTGTCCCTGCACATCCCAGGAGTCGTGGCCAGCAGCCGCTGTGCCGCGCTGTGCCGTGCCATGCCGCGCCGCGCCGCGCCGCACTGCGCCATACCGCGCTGTCCCGAGCCGTGGCCTGACCCCGCTCCCCTGCAGCCGCGGATCCGGCTGAAGGGCGGCGCGAAGGTCGGCGAGGGCCGCGTCGAGGTGCTCAAGAACAGCGAGTGGGGCACGATCTGTGACGACCGCTGGAACCTGCTGTCAGCCAGCGTGGTGTGCCGTGAGCTGGGCTTCGGCAGCGCCAAGGAGGCCCTCACCGGCGCACGCATGGGCCAAGGTGAGGGTGCCAGGGCGGAGGAGTCAGGCGTAGACTTGGATGAGGCACTTGTCCAGGCGCAAGGCTCTGCTGGGCTGTTGGGAGCCACAGCTGGGCTTGTTCTGTGGGCACCTGTCTGCTGATCGCACACGGTGCAGGACTCGCCCTGAGCATCCCCAGGCGACTGCAGCCACTCAGCTGTGCTGCCCTGGGCAGCAGCCGTGGGGGCCAGGAGTGTGCCAGGCTCCCTTGGTGCACACTAAGGAGCAAGGGCAGCCACGATGGCAGGATGGCCATGGCTGTCCCTGTGCCTCTGGGCCCTGAGCCCTGCTGTCCCCCCGGCAGGGACGGGGCCCATCCACATGAACGAGGTGCAGTGCCTGGGCACCGAGAAGTCCCTTTGGAGCTGCCCCTTCAAGAACATCACACAAGAGGACTGCAAGCACACAGAGGATGCAGCCATCCGCTGCAACATCCCCTACATGGGCTACGAGAACCTGGTGCGCACTGCGGGGGGCTGCCTGCATCTGCGGAGCCATGGTGCCCGGGGGCTCCCAGTATCAGGGTCTACAGAGTGGGGTGCTTGGGAAGGGCCCATGGGACTTGCTGTAGGATGGCCCATCACCTCTCCTTCTCCTCCATGTCCCATTGCAACCCACGCAATTTCCCCTGATCCGAGGCAAGGGCTGCCCTGGGGGGCTTGGGGATTTTGTGAGTGGGAATCTCAGACTGCCCCTATGAGGAGAGGGGTGGAAGGGAAGCTGTGGGGGGCTCTGGGTGCCCTGTGGTGCCCCGCTGTGTGGGGTGGTGTGGGGCAACTGCTCCCTGCTGCTCTCCCTGCTGCCCTCCCTGCTGCCAGCCCCCAGTAGAAGCACCAGAAAAAAAAATCGCTGTGGGCCAACCAAGAGATTTTTTTTTTATTGCTGATGAAATGAGCAAATGGAGCCATGTGTTCCTGTTTGCTCTGCCCTGTCATTTCATCGACTTTGGGCTTTTTAATAATTTTTAACGCCCTCATAACTGTCATTTCTGAAATGAGAATGCCATTTCAAAATGAACCATTTTCCCTGCTTTGGTGAGGCAGTTCCCCAACTCACAAGCAATTTCTTGTCCCCAAACCTACCATTTTTGGTGAGGTGCCTGGCTCTGCTCAGCTCCTGGCTGCCACCTCCTTGTGTGCCCTAAAGCCCCTGGCCCAGGGCCCATCTGTGGGTCCTGCCCTGGCTGCACTGGGGACGGGGCAGCTGCAGCAGCTGCAGGACGGGTTGGGCAGGACAGTCCCACGGCATGCAGCCCCCGCAGCGGGAGCATCACTTGTGATGGTGATGATGCTGCTGCCACTGCCTCTCTCTGCAGATTCGCCTGAGCGGGGGCCGGAGCCGCTTCGAGGGGCGGGTCGAGGTGGCGGTGGGGACTGGCAACGGGGACCAGCCCCGCTGGGGTCTGGTCTGCGGCGAAGGCTGGGGTACGCTGGAGGCGATGGTGGCCTGTCGCCAGCTGGGTCTGGGATTCGCTAACCATGGCTTACAAGTAGGTGCCAGCGCCAGCTTGGCCAGAGCAGCAAGCCGCCGCCACCACTGCTCCGCGGGGACAGGGACAGGGGCAGGAATGGGATGGGGATGGGGTGGGAGGCAGCATGGCATGGGATGCCCGCTCACGGCCCCAGGGCTTCCCCGCAGATCCGCCTAGCCGGTGGGAGGACAGCGTTTGAGGGCCGCGTGGAGGTGAAGCGAGGCAGTAAGTGGGGCACGGTGTGCAGCGATGGCTGGACCACCAAGGAGGCGATGGTGGCCTGTCGCCAGCTTGGCCTGGGCTACTCCCTGCACGCAGTGACGGTAGGTGCCGGCGGGGAGGCCCCTGGTGACACCCCAGCGAGCACAGGCACCGGAGCTTCCCTGACGGCTGCAGGGGGGCAAAGGGATGCGGCCGCTCCGTGCTGTGGGATGGGACCCTTGCGGGCAGCCTGGGTACGTGGGCAGCGCTGCGGCATGGCTAGGTGCTGGCTGCAGCCTGGGTGCGTGCGAGCCGTGTCACCCACAGTAGCCAGCCCTGCCACCCAGTCTGTCTCACCTCCTCCCCAGGAGACGTGGTACTGGGATGCCAGCAACGTGACAGAGATGGTGCTCAGCGGGGTGAAGTGCGCCGGCCATGAGATGTCCCTGAGCCACTGCCAGCACCACAGCGCCAGCCTGAACTGCAAGAACACGGGCACCCGCTTCGCCGCAGGCGTCATCTGCTCTGAGAGTGAGCGGTGGTGGGGCCTTTGGGCAATGGGGGCTGTGGGTGATGGGGGCTGCAGGCGGTGATGGCTGCGGGCAGCGGGGGCTGCGGGCAGAGGGGACTGTGGGCAGTGGGGTCTGCAGGCAATGGTGCTGTAGGGCCAGGGGCTTCAGATAAAGGGGCTGTGAGCAATAGGGCTGCAGGCAATGGGGCTTGCAGATGATGGGGCTGCAGGGTCAGCCTGTGCCCAGCTGATGGGGAGGGCATGCATCCCCCCGCTGGCTCAGCCCTGCACTGGGCGCTTGCCCCGTCCCTGCTGCCCGCCAAGCAGCGGGGTGGCCGTCAGTCCCTGATCAGCCCCCTGCTCCCCAGCCGCCTCCGACCTGCTGCTGCACGCCCCGCTGGTGCAGGAGACAGCGTACATTGAGGACCGTCCGCTGCACATGCTGTACTGCGCCGCCGAGGAGAACTGCCTCTCCAGCTCGGCCCGCCTGGCCAACTGGCCCTATGGGCACCGGCGCCTGCTCCGCTTCTCCTCCCAGATCCACAACAACGGCCGCGCTGACTTCCGCCCCAAGGCCGGACGGCACTCCTGGGTCTGGCACGAGTGCCACCGGTGCGTGCGCAGCGCAGGCAGGGACAGGCCTGCAGGCAGGGGAACCTCCTCGTCCGGGGGGGAGTCAGTGTGGGGAGAGGGTCCTGTGCTGCTGGCGGGGGCTGGGTGAGGGTGGTGCTGGGTGAGGCACCTCCTGCTGCCCGGTGTCCAGTTTTGCCTGCTTTGGCTCAGGGCTGTCTAAATGAGCGGTGTTGGGGCTGGGGGCCCTGGGGGTGCAGGGGCTGCGCCCTGCAGTGGAGCCCCCTGCTTGCCTGGGCCATCTGGTGGGACAGCCGTCTCCCTTCCCAGGGCAAGAGCGAGCTCTGCCTGACCTCGCAGCACTGCGGCCTCAGCGCAGGGGCTGTGGGACCTTCCCCAGCAGCGAGGGGCTGGCCAGGCGGCGGGAGGCCTGCCACAGGGCAGGGCGAGCCTCCTGTCTGCTCCGTGGGTCTCCTCCTCTGCCCCGAGCATCCCCCGAGCTCCCCAGAGTCTGGGCACTGGTGCAGCGGGGTGCTGCGGGCTCCCTCTTGCAGGCACTACCACAGCATGGATATCTTCACCCATTACGACATCCTGACCCCCAATGGCACTAAGGTGGCGGAGGGACACAAGGCCAGCTTCTGCCTCGAGGACACCGAGTGCGAGGAAGGTGGGTGCTGTGAGGCTTTGCGGCACTGTCCCTGCCGACGTCCCCAGCCACCGCACGTGCTGGGGCCGGGCTGCGGCGTGGTGTGGGGGCCGAGCAGAGGGCTGTAGCAGGGACAAGCCACGCTCTTTTCCTGCCAGCAGACGTGGCCAAGCGGTACGAGTGTGCCAACTTTGGGGAGCAGGGCATCACTGTGGGCTGCTGGGACCTGTACCGGCACGACATCGACTGCCAGTGGATCGACATCACTGATGTCAAGCCAGGCAACTACATCCTGCAGGTGCTGCAGCTGAGCTGCCCCCAGCCCTTCGGTCCACCCTCCCACGTGCACCCCCAGCCTCCACCCCTGCACCCCCAGCTCCCCATGCACCCCAGTCACCCAGCCTCTCTTCCCTGCCCTCTGAGCAGGCTGGAGCATGGTGGGGCTGGCAGGGTGTGTGCTGGTGTGGGACAGTGCCTGTCTTTGTGCCCAGAGACGTGCAGGGCTCGTGCGGGAACTGCTCAGGTGTGCTTCAGCTGGGGTTTTCCTGCTCTGAGCAGCACTGCTCATGAGCACTCAGAGCTCAGTGACAGGGCCACCCTGCCACAGCAACAGCCACCAGCACATCCTGCTGCAGATGGGGAGACAAGTCCTGCCAGGGCTGAGGTGCTGGGGGCCATGCTGCAGGCAGCAGCTCTGCTGAGGCCAGCAAGGCCAAGGTGAAACAGTGTGGGGCTGCAGCACCGCTGTGTGTGGGGCAGGGGGCTGCAACCCTCACTGTCAGTGCCCCACAGGTCGTGATCAACCCCAACTTTGAGGTGGCAGAGAGCGACTTCACCAACAATGCCATGAAATGCAACTGCAAGTACGACGGGCACCGCATCTGGGTGCACAGCTGCCACATCGGTAACAGCTCTGGGAACACAGCATGGGGGGCAAGGGCACACCAGGGCAGGGGGTGGCCTGGCAGGGGTGGCCCAGGGGGAGGGCAACGAGGGGGCTGCAGGAAGCAGCAGGGATCGGGGCAGGATGGCCAGGCTGGCGTGGGGAGGCTGGGTCTGGGGTCCTGGGGGCAGCTGTGGTGGGAGTGGAGGGACTGGGGGTGCAGGCAACATACAGCGACCAGCTACAGAGCCGACAGCTCTTGCCCTCTGCCTGCCCAGGTGATGCACTCAGTGAGGAGGCCAACAAGCGGTTTGAGCAGTACCCAGGTCAGCTCAACAACCAGATCTCATAGGGCCCCAGCCCCTGGGGAGACAGGCATCCCCCTCCCTCACCATGCACAGGTGGGAGGAAGCTGCTGGGGGGCCAGCGGGGAAGCCTCACGCCTGGCACCGCCGCCATCGTGCCCTGCTGGGGACTGCCCAGGACTCTCGCTGTCACCAGCTGCCCTTCCCCACCTTGGGGAGCTGGTGCTGGAGGCACTGCACACCTGCACCTCCCAGCCTGGGGCCACCAGCCCAACCACTGGCCAGAAGACTCTGTGCCCACAGCCCCCGGGCTGCGGCACATGGGTACGGTCTGGGAGGTCCTGTACCCCCACCATGGCCCCCTCTGCTCCCAGTCCCTGCCGTCCCAGCTGCACCCCACCTCCTGCTCCCCCATCCTGCCCTGGTTCCTCTCAGCCCCAGAGCCCTCCCTAGGGCTCTGCCCTCAGCTGGCCCGCCCCAGGACCCACTGCCCACACAGGGACTCACCCCTGCACAGCACCGGCTGAGCCCCCAGGAGCCCCTTACCCGCAGGGGATGGTGTGGCTGCCCCTGCCCTGGCAGCACTGCCTCCAGCTGCCCGGCAGCAGCTCCCACACCCATCTCTTAGTTGTAATTTTATTTTCTCTATAAAGTTGTTAGTTCTATTTCCCCAGTGGCTGCTGGCTCTTCTCTGGGGTGGGATGAAGAGCCTGGCAGGACCAGGAGGCACAGCATGGTTCATGCTGCAGGGCTGGCTGGCGTGCTCTGGCACAGAGGGTGGGAGCTGCCCCCATGCCCCATCCCCTGCACCCACCTCCAATGCCCCCATGGAGCAAGGAAGCTCCCCCCTGCCCACACAGCCCTGGCTGGGTGAGGGCCAGCCCCACGCCAGCACCCTGGCAGCTGCCCGCACCGCCCTCAGCCAGCGCTGGGCTAGAGAAAGGCAGAACTGGTCCTTCTAGGGGAAGCCCATGCAGGTGAGAGGAAGGGGCCAGCAGGAGGCCAAGTGTAGCTGCTGTGGCCTGAAGCAGCCCCGCAGCACTGCACCGGAGGGGACAGACAGGGCCACGCTGGCGCAGCAGGGGTGTGGTAAAGTACTGGTTCCCCCACACCAGATGCAATAAAAACACTACTGAGCAGAAAGCCCCCCACGCGGCTGTGACCCACAAGGATTGAGGTCCTGCAGCAGAGATGGGCTGCCTTGACTGGCGTGGAAGGAGCAGAGTCCAGCGGAACCAGGGGCAGTGAGACAGACACCCCCGCTCCTGCAGCTCTCACCTCAGCCAGGTGCTCCGGTCCCATCTGCAGCAGACAGCAGCACAGAGAGGCAGCTTCAGCCACATCCAAGCTGCTGGGGGACAGACCGCTCCTCCCCACGGCCAGGGCGGAGAGGGGCAGCCGGTGGCTGGGCTGGGGCAGGCACTGGCTCCAGGCAGTGGAAAGCACTGCGGTCAGCACTGCCGGAGCAGCTATGCGAGAAACGCCGCCCGGCGTCTCAGCTATTTCCCCTGTGAACAGCCAGCTGGGCCTTGCCGGGGGAGCAAATTTGAGCAAATTCCTCTGGCGAGGCCAGGGCCGCCTGAAAGGAGGCCTGTTCTCCAGGGCGGGAGGAACGCACAGGGGGAGCAGTGGCTCAGAGCCGCCCTTCGCCACAGCACCCCCAAGGAACTGTGCTTCTTTCATCTCCTAAAAATAACAGGCAGGGGTGAGGGCTTGGGAGCCCCGTCACGGGCAGGGCCTGGCTCAACAGGCACATTCCTCCCACTGGAGCAGGGCTGGACACAGCCCCTCAAGGCAGCCCTTGCCACAGAGCTGCCTGCCTCCCACCGCCTCTGGCAGGGGCCAGAGCAGAGCAAGGGCTCTTCCAGGAAGGCGAGGAACAGCCGGAGCTGCTCCTTCCCAGAAGAGCCAGCCGGGCTCTTCGCCGCCAGCTGCAGAGCACAGGGAGGGCTCGGCCAGTCCCCAGGGGGAGGCTGCGTGCGTGAGAGCAGTGCTCCAGCCCAGACACCGGGCTGGGGGAGGGACAGGCACGCGTAGCCCCGGCGCAGGCTCCCGAACATCAGGGCCAGCGAGGTGCTGCCCCAGCCATCTCTGAGTCTGGCATCGACACCCCTTTCTCCACGGCCCAGAAAGCTGCTTCATGGGTGCAGATGTGGATGCAGACCTTAGAGCATTTGCCATGCTCTCAGTGGAAGCAATCTGACAAGGCAGACATGTGCCACATCCTCTGGCCTCGTGAGCACAGCCACAGCAGCGAGTGCTGCCCAGGACCAGCTCGGCCGGCACACCAGGAGGCCCCAGCAAAGCCTGCCCCAGCACAGCTCCAGGAACAGAGGAGGTGGCCTCACAAGCCACAGCTCGATGGGTGCCCGCAGATAGCCAGATCCCTGCCCATGCGGGTGCCCTCTACCCTACCATGAGGAGATCCCTGGAGGCATAGCTGGGATACTCCTCCCCAGCTGGAAGGGCTCATGTGAGGACTGGCAGAAGGGGCAGGGTCCCACACAGCCCAGCCTCCCCTACACAACTGCTGCTGCCGTGGGAAAGCGGCCACATGGCACTGGGAAGTCCCTAGAAAAGTGCTTTATTTGAGTACAGAGGGGAACGGTCGCACCATGAGTCCACCCAAGCACTGGGCCGGGCCCCTCTGCCTGGCCCCTTCCAGCCCCTCACAAGCTCAGTCTCTCCCTGACCAGCACACAGACACAGCTCAGTCCCGTGTCCTTGGCTCTCGGCCCGCGCCGCCAGCCAGCGCCCGCAGCAGCCTGTGCAACAGCTCTGCTACTCCGTGACCTCGGGGACGACGCTCACCAGCAAAGTGTCATAGCCACGCCGCACCAGCAAGGCCAGGCTCTGCTGCGTCCGTACTGCCTCGTACACGTCCTCCGCGCGGCGCGATGCCTGCCCGTTGATCTCCAGCACGACGTCACCTGCCTTCATCCCTGCCCTGCGGGGAGAACGACAACAGGAACGCACAGCAGGTGAAGCAGACGCTCAGCTTCATCTTCCCAGAAGGAAGGGGAGCTGGGCACCACAGGAGGCTTGGGCTGCTGTACCAGGCATTCCCCCGGCCACAAAGGTACCTTGGCCAACAGGACACCAAGTCTGTTTCCTCCTGCAGGCTGATGGCTGCAGGGCCCAAGCTCCGCTGCTCTGGAGCAAAACACTTGGAGCTAAATGCATCCCGTCCTGCATAGTTGCTCTCCCACATCACCCGCTCAAGGGCAGCACTTACTGATGGGCCGGGGAGCCGATGATCACCTTGTGGATTAGCACTCCATAGGAGACATCGGGGAAGCTGGGGTCACGCAGCTTCAGCTCAGCCAGGATGCTGCAGAGAGAAAAACCAGCATCATGGTAAAGAGCTGGGAGGCAGAGCAGGGCTCCCACTCCACCATGGCTGCACAGGCTTGGAGACCGTGGCACAGAACCTCTCCTCCTGTACCCTGCTAAGCACAAGTGACCAGCTGCAAACCCCAGGGGCACCCAAACACCACCGTCTTCCTGTCAAAAACTAGAGGACAAAAGTCCTAACTGCCCGGGAGAGGTGGAAACTGGGAGAGCAGTTGCCAGCTGGATCATAGTTGTTGGTGATGCACTTCCCCTGTCTGAGCAGCCCCATGTCAGACCAGCCCTCTGGCGTCAGATCTAACCCTTCCCTGCTGCAGTTTCACTTCTCTGCCTTTGGCAGGTAGAACGCAGAACAAAAGCTATGCCCCTCTTTTTGCCAGATGTGTCAAGCAGAGCTATACCCACATCTCTCCTCCAGAGTCCGTAGACTAAACAATCCCAGTTCCTCCAGTCTTCCCACAGATTAGGTTTTCTAAACCTAGCTTAGATTCTGCACCTCTCACTGCTCCTCTTTGGACTCTCTCCAACTGCTCCTCACCCCTCCTAAAAGCGTCCACAACTGAATAGTGCTCCAGCTGGATCCCACCAGAGCAGAGGGACAGTCCATCATGTAACCAGCATTCTTCCCCCAAACACGGTGCATCAGCTCTGATTCACTGCAGCCCCAGAAATTCTCATGGTCTCTCTGCCCAGCTCCTTGCTCCTTATCAGGTACCTTTCAGTCAGCTATCGCTCCCCACTTGGCACTTGCTGGACTCTACTGTAGTGTTTCACAGACCTTTGCAAGCTGCCACCCCTTCTTGATTTCACAGGATCACAGCGTGGTTGAGGTTTGAAGGGACCTTTTGAGATCATCTAGCCCAATCGCCCTGCTCAAGCAGGCTCAGTCAGAGCAGGTTGCCCAGGACTGCGTCCAGTCAAGTTTTGAGTATCTCCAAGGTTAGAGACTCTCTGACCTCTCCAAGCAACCTGTGCCAGGCTTTACCACCCTCCTCACAGTAAACAAGTGATTTCTTGTGTTCAGATGGAATATCACGTGCTTCAGTTTGTGCCCGTTGCCTCTTGTCCTATGACTGGGCACTACTGGTAAAACTACCGCTTTGATGCGTTCTGCACATTTACTAAGTCAAGCCTGCTTCTTCGCCTCAGTCACTAAAGCTGAACAACACATGCCCTTAAGCGGGTCTCTGCGCAACCACAGTAAATGTGTGATTGCGTGATTTTAGGCTACATTGCACCGAGTGGCTGTGCCCAGTTGTGGTGGGTTGTAGACCCTGGCTGGCAGGTAAGTCCCCACCCAGTTGCTCCGTCACTCCCCCAGCAGGATGGGGGAAAGAATTTGAACGGCAAAAGCCAGAAAACTTGTGGGTCTAGATAAAGATAGTTTAACAGGCAAAAAAAGAAAGTTACAGAAAAAAAAGGCAAAAAAAAAAAGGGCAAATGACGCGAGGCACTTACTGACCACCTCCCACCAGCAGACTGATGCCCAGCCAATCCCTGAGCAATGGCTACCCTGGAAAAACTCCCCCCAACTTTATTGCCGAGCATGACGCCATACAGCACGGTCAGCTCGGGTCAGCTGCCCCAGCTGCGTCCCCTCCCAGCCTCCTCCCTGGAGGTGCTAAGCGAGAAACAGGGCAGGCCTCAGCACTGCGTAAGCACCGTTCAGCAACAGCTAAAACATCTGCCTGTTACCGACAGTTTTGGCCCCAGATCTAACAGACAGCACCACGTGGGCTGCTATGAAGAAACTGACTCCATGCTGGCCAGACCCAAGCCACAGGTCAGTCAGATGAGGGTCCATCTTCCCCACCACCCTTTCGCCTACAATGCCAGCTGTGGATGAGATAGTTCCCCGGACACTTATGGCCTCCAGCTGCCTGGCTCAAGAAGCTCCTGAGCTGTAACACTGCATCTTGGCATTCGAAAGCCAGCAAGATTTTTCTTCTGTAAAGTTTTCTAGTTGCTCTTTTGAACCCTACAACATCAACAAGTTCTATCACACACTGCATGAAGAACCAACCCATGTTTTGGTCTTCCCTCTAGTAACAACCCTGACCAGTAACACACCCCAGCAGCAGTCTCACGTAGAACCTGTTGCCACTAATCAGCCTCTCTTTCCTTTGCTGTTTTCAAAGTCCTTTGCTCAGTCCCTACTTACTCCATGCTGTAAGATGACTGCAGAGGGCTGTGCTAGCCAGGGCCCTGTCTCTGCCCGTGGCCAAGGTGAGGGTACCTAGGAACTCCACCACAGCTGAGCTCAAAGCCATTGGCACTCCTCTGTTCCCTTTGGGCAGATCAAAGGCCTGGTGCCTCAGGAAGCTCCTGCCTGCCAGGCAACCTGTGCAGCAGGACCAGGATGCCGAGGAGCTTGTACCCAACATGGAACTTCTCCTTCCTGTGCTAGAGCAAGTTTCTGGCCTTTCAAACGAGCATGTTCAGACAGTGTAATCACCCGATTCCAAGGGGAGCAATCCCTTGTTGGGAGCTCTTCCCAGCAACTGGGCACAAACAAGCCTTGCAGTCAGATGGTTTCCCAGGACCAGCTGCCAGACTGTCTGTGCTGACGCTGGACCCGCTTCCCAGGAGCCATGCCCTCAGCATTTCGTGCTCCTTCCCTGACAGACTTCAGCCTACATGCCTGTCCAGTGAAGCAGGAGGAGGTTGGGCTCCCACAGCCCACAGGTTTTGTCGAGTACCAGCACCATCTACTGGGCATGCCAGCAACGCCGACAGCACTCCCCTGCCCACCCCACTGTCCCGAATCTTGGAAGGCACAGAGCATCTGCTCCTCTGTTTGCGTCCCAGGCAGCAACCCCAGAGGCTGCTTGTGGCATCCAGATGTGCAGGCAGCTTGCAAACCCAACCAACGCACAAGAGCCACGAGAGCTTCAGCAAGGGGAGAACACAGCCCTGAAAGCTGTTTCTGCCAAGGACGCTACAACCACCAACCTTACTAGTAAGCTGAGTGAGTTAAAGCACTCCTGAAAGATGGCTGCAAGATCCAAGGAACCAGAGCTGGCACTCTGTCCTTGAAAAGGCGGACTGCTCTCAGAGGTGAGAATGCAGGTCCAGCACTCTCCTAACACATGCACTTGATGCATCTATAAGGCTGCTGGAAGGCGTTCAGGTATAGCTCCTGAGCAATTCCGTCCCAGGGCTTGCAGCCCTGAGCGGAGCTCCGTGCAGGCCTGACCAGGGCTGTCCAGCCCTCAGCAGGGCACAGCTGCCACTCCCTGCAGGGGACCTGTCTCAGAGTGCTTGGTTGGCTGCCAAGGCCACAGGCATGTCCTGGGGACAAGCTGAGGCAAGGGCAGCAGGTAATCTTCTATCAGACCCAAGCAGGTTGTCTGCCTACAGTCCTCTTTGCTGACCAGAGCGTTCCTGGAGATACAGAGGTAACACAATGCCCTTCCCAAGTCATAGCCATGAGGGTGAAGAGTCTCAGACCCACCAGAAGTCATCCTCTTCCCACCTGCCAGTGCTGTACTGGTCAGCACCATGACAACTTCTTCCCAGAGGCAGCATCCAGCCTCCCTCATGAAACCCAGGAGCCTCACACCACCCTCTGGGTGGCAGCCACGCTGTGTGTACCAGCGCAGCCTGCTCTCCTACCTGTTTACGTACTCCCTCAGTCAACTACTGCAGGCAAACTTGCCATTTCTTATTCTCAAAGTCCCGTATTCTAGAACTGTTTCTGCACCACAGCAATTCACCTGGTGGATCCCTCCTCCCAGAGAGTACAACTTGCCCAGCTGTTTCATCACAGCTTTCAGTTGGCACATTGCATATCTATTAATTACGCAATGTTTCTGGTGACTTTTCCTTCGTGCTGTGTTGCAAGGGCTCTTCATTGAATTCCCCTCGATGATTACAGACCGATCTGGCACTCTGGAGGGGAGGTTCAGGGACGTTTTATCTGCTTGCAGATTCTGCTACAAGCATAGAAACTTGCAAGATTCTAATTTACCTCTGATGCAGCCTAGAGTCTAAACACAGAGGCACAAAGAGATTTGACAGTGAATGCTTAAGCTGTGAAGACAATCCTCTCGAAAACAGGCACTCTCAGTTAGTTTAGAAGATCCCATCAGAGTCACCATGCCCCAATAAGACTGGCCTGTTGGCCCCTGGCCTTAGAACACATACCTGGGTGTAAGAGTCAGCATCATCACCCCTATGTAACGGCGCTTTGTCTCTGTATTGCCAAACCAAGAGCCTGTCAAAGGAAAGGACATTGAATGACAAGGCTAAAAACAGAAATGCACTCGAAATGGCGCTGGGCTGAACCAGCCGAGTCACAAAGCCTCATGCCTCAAGGCGGACACCGTGCAGTGGGAGTCATTCTAGTTCCCTACCAACAGCTTATTTAAGTTCCATTTACCAGTTACAGCTTTACAGGTATTGCATACTTTGCTTTCCTGGTTTCAGCTGTAATTTTTTTGACTGAGACTATGACTCCACAGTGTCAACGCGAGAACCAGAAAGCAAGAGTCTGCATGAAATAAACTATCACAAACCCAAAGGAACAAAAAGAGGCAATGTTCTACAGGACTAAATTAACTACCTGTCCTCTATGATACAGCTGAATCCTGCACCTGCGTTTCCATTAGTACACACAACGCTAAGTAGCACCCAGTTTCCAGGTCATCCTTTCCCATTTTTGAACACTAAATAATGGTCCACTGATTTTCCCATATGCTGAGAGCTACTGAAAAGTAGCAATGAAAAAAAAAAAAAAAATCCTCACGTACTCCTGGGGACTTAAGTGCAAGCTACTTAGGACACTTTAAAAGTCTTTACCTGCAGTAGATACAGGTCAGCATCCTCCTTGCAGTTTGTTAGGCCCCTGTGGGCATGGAAGTAGCAGCACAGCTATCCCATGGCAGAGGGGAGTTTCATGCCAGATGGGAAAATCTTCTTACCCCCAAACACTCTTCCTCCTGCTGTGCTTGCCTTTCTCTCAGAAGAAGGGCCCAAAGCCCCGCTCTGCCAGAGCTTCCCTCTTTCACCCTCCTCCTTCTGGCCTCCTTCCCCCAATAACCAAGCAGAGATGCACCCAACTCACTTTTGCGCTGCTCCTCCTTTTGCAGGAACTTCCGCAGCCGGTCTGAGGGGATGGCAAAAGATATGCCTGATGTCACCTTCATAGTGTTCACCCCAATCACTTCGCCATCCTGCAGGGGAAAGGGGACTGTGCTATCCAGCCTGCATCGTCGTGGAGAGGAGGGGAACTACCGTGCAAGCCTGTGTACCCATCCCTTCCCAGCCTGCTTCTTCTGGAGCCTGCCTGACCCTGCTGAGGCTGGGCAGGGACCGGTTCCACAGGCCGCAGCCAAAGCAGCCCCTCCCTCAGCCCTGCCAGCATCAGCCATGCCAGCCTCACCAGAGTAGGGCTCAGCTCCATCACGCTAGAGTCCCATTGGCCCAGGCTCCCTGAAACAGATGCTGCGCAGGGCTCCTACACTGGGCTGATCCCCTGCTCCTCCTCACAAGGAGCCTGGTGCATGCAAACAGTTCCTCCCTCCCAGCAGCTGTAGCACCCACAAGTGCTCCCACCGAGGGGCACCTAGCCCCAGGGGACACAGACCACAGGGCACACGTCACCTCTCTGGCCCAGCCAGCAAGGGTGCAAGCAGAACTTACCAAGTTGACAAGGGGGCCCCCGGAGTTCCCAAACTGCAGCAGAGGAGAGAGCAGTAAACAGGCCATGAAAGCGACATCCTCACACAGCAGGACCCGCGGCAGGGAGGCAGAGTCTAGAGAACAGGGTCAGGCCGAGAAATGCAGCCAATGCCCGGGTCACCGGACAGAATCCCTTCATCTCCCAGTGCGCTGTGTTCAGCCTCCTCTGACCTCCGGGCACCCGCAGCCCTTCCTCAGTTCCCCCCTCCCCAAAGAGGGCAGCCGCGATGAGGTGCCAACCCGCCGTGCACTGCAAGCTCCCCTTACATCGATAGCAGCATCGGTCTGGATGTACTCCATGTCAGAGGTGGTCAGGCCCAGCTCCCGGCTGCCCCGCTGGGCAGAGCTGACAATGCCGGAGGTGATGGTGTTCTGCAGGGCAAAGGGGCTGCCCATGGCCACCACGAACTCTCCCTGCCGCACCTCAGAGGAGCGTCCAAGGGGTAGGGTGGGCAGCGGGTGCTGGAAGAGAGGAGGTCACTGAGGAGATGGGAAGAAACAAAGGGAGCATCACCACAACCATGATGCACACCTTAGGCTTGATCTTGATGGTAGCAATGTCTGCAACCTGGTCCACATCCTGCACCACAGCATCGTACTGCTCGCCACTGGCCAGCTTCACCCGCACGCGCCGTCGGTTCGCCACCACGTGCGCGTTGGTCACAATGAGCCCGTCCGGAGACACCAGGAAACCCGAGCCATTAGAGATGGGCACGTCACGTCCTGAAAAGGGATGCCTGCAAGGTGGGCACAGGTAAGGGAGGGGTGGCAGGGACCCTCATGGGACTGGTGGGGACTCGGGAGCTGGGGGGGGCACAGTGGCAGGGGAGGGCAGGCACGGGCCACGCAGACTGGGTAGAAGTGGGGAATAGTGAGGATATCTGGGCAACAGCACAATGGGGGAAGACTCCTTCACTTCCCCATGAAAGGTCCCCATCCCGAGAGTCTGGACAACCGTGCACACAACAAGCAGGAAGAAGCCGGAGTCCATGCACAACTGCAAAGGTACCATCCTGCTGGGGCTACAGAGACGCAGTGGGAGCTTACATGAGTGGAGAGCTGCAACAGATGGCTCTTTGGGGAAAGCAGCAAGGAGGTAAGTAGAAAGGGTTGTGATCTGCACAAAGAAGCAGTCTGAATGCACACAGCCTTGCCTCGGAGCAGGTAATAAACTTTTGGGAGGTGATGGTACATCTATAGACAGCTAGAAGACGACTCATGATTGCAGTACCTGGTCCCCATGGGGGACATCAATCACCTCTGTGGAAAGGCCTGGTGCTGAGCGAGGCAAGGGACCTAGTGACACAAGGCACAGAAAGGGGTGAGGTCGTGCCTTTTTGCCTTGTTCCTTTGGCCTCCCAAATCCCTGTGCCCAGAGGCAGAGCCTATGGGAATGCAGCACTGCACAGAAGACAACAAAGGGAGGGATCGCAGAAGCCAACTTGACGTGCACAAGTCCACAGCACCAGACCGGATACACACGAGGGGGGTGGCTGATGTCCCTGTGGGTGCTCAAATGTCACAGTGGTAAAGGGGGGCTCCTGATGGCTGGAAATAGGCAAACATCAGACCAGCCTGCAAAATTGCCAAGAAAAAATGTCCTGAAAATGGCAGGTCAGCCAGCTTCACCTCCTGCCTCTGGGAAAGTGATGGAGCAAACACTCCCAGAAACACTTCCCGGCACATCTCACACAAGAAGGGGAGTGGAAACATCCAGCACAGACTTCCCAACAACAAATCATGCTTGACAAACCTGGCTGGCTTCTGTAAACAGATGAGTGGCTGTTGCAGGTACGGGGTGAGCAGCCGATACAGTTCACCTTAAGAAGGCTTTCAGCATGGTCTCCCGTGGTACCCTCTAGCCACACGGGTGACATGCAGGCTTATAATCAGATAAGGTGAACGGAAAACTACCTGGACCACCACGGTCCTAGTCCAGCTGCTGGTCATCTACTAACACCACACCTCAGGAACTGAAAGAAGGACCAAGGCCATCTAACACCTTTCACAGTCACAAACCGGAGGATGGGACATTGCACGTACTCAGCAAGGCTACAGGTGACACCACACTGGATGGAGCGGTCAACAAGCTGAAGGGCAAAGCTACTATTTGGAGGTGCTTTGACAGGCTGGAGACACAGGCTGGCAAGAGCGTTATGGAGTTCAAAGGTAAACGCAGAGCCCTGCTCCCGGGGCAGAGCGATCCTGCGCCACAGGACAGCCTGCGGCCGCTGCCTGGAAGGCGGCTTTGCAGAAACGGTCCTGGAGGACATGAAGGCGGCCATGGGGCAGCAGCGCGTCCCAGTGGCGAAGGCGGGCTGCGTGCGCAAGCAGCAGGGCGAGGGGACGGATCCATCCACCCGCGGCACTTGCGGGACCCCGCCGGGATGCCGTGCCCGGTGCAGGCTGCCCGGGACGGGGGGCGGATGGGGAGAGTCGGGGGATCCCTCCCTGCGGGGTGCGGGGAGGACGGGGCCAGACCCTTCTCGGAAGGGCAGGACGGGAGGGAACCGGTCCGGGGTCAAGAGAGAAACTGCCCCGTCGGGCAGCGGGGAAGCCGGCTCCGCGGGGGGCTGCGGGCCGGGCGCGGCCGCCCGGTGCCGGTACCTGCCCACGATCTCCACGTAGACCAGCGCGGGCGCCGTCTTCTCCACCACGTCGGCGATGAAGTTGAAGGCGGCGCGGGGCGAGGCGGGCGGCGGCGGGGCGGGCACGGCAGCGCGCAGCGCGGGCAGCGCGGGCCGGCGGCCCTCGCCCTCCCGGGCCCACAGCAGCAGCAGCGCCGCCGCCCCGGCGCCCAGCGCCGCCGCCAGCGCCCGGCCCCCAGCGGAGGAGGGAGGAGGAGGAGGAGGAGGAGGAGGAGGAGGAGAAGGAGGCGGCGGCGGGGCTGGGGGCGCCTCGGCGGCCCCACACAGCGCCCGGCACCAACGCGCCGCGCCCGGCCGCAGCGGCACCCTCACCCACCGCGCCAGCGCCGCCATGCTGCTCCGGCGCCCGCCGCAGGGCCCGCCGGGAGCTGAAGCCCCGCCCCGCCAGGCCCGCCGGGAGCTGTAGTCCCGCCGCGAGGCACGCTGGGAGCTGAAGCCCCGCCCCGCCAGGCCCGCCGGGAGCTGTAGTCCCGCCGCGGGGCACGCTGGGAGCTGAAGCCCCGCCCCGCCAGGCCCGCCGGGAGCTGTAGTCCCGCCGCGGGGCACGCTGGGAGCTGTAGTCCCGCCGCGGGGCACGCTGGGAGCTGTAGTCCCGCCGCAAGGAGCGCGGGTAGCCGCAGTGCGACCGCTGGCGGGTAGGGCAGGGAGGCGTTGCGGCGAGAGCAGCTCACCGGGCCCGCCGGCCGTCGGGGGCCCGCGGCGAGCGGGAGGGAGCAGGCGGGCGGGGGAGCGGCGCGGTGCACGCCGGGAAGGCGCCGCGCCTCCCAGGCTGCCCCGCGCGCGCCAGGCGGGCGTCCGTGGGGGAAGATGGCGGCGGGCGTCGTGCGCCCCTGAGGCACCGGGTGCGGCGGGGATGGAGCCTCCTGCGGCCCCGGGCCCCGAGCGGCTCTTCGACTCGCACCGGTGAGAGCCGCGGCGGCCTTGGGGACGCGCATGGCCGCCTCCGTGTGTCGTGGGGGCGCACCGCGGGCTCTCGGCAGGCCCGGGGGCTCGGGGTGTCCCGTAGGAGGCCCGCGCAGGAAGCTGGGGTGTCCGTGGGGGGAGGCCCTGGGGGCCCACTGAGGGAGGGGGTGTCCCACCGGAGCTCCGTGGGGAAGGTCGGGGTGTCCTGTGGGGGGGGGGGACCAGTGAGGGTCCAGAGTGTGCCTGGGCGGCCCGCGGGCAGGCCCCGAATGGGCCAGCTATCTCGTTGGGGAGGCCCGGGAAGTTACACGGAGCGGGGGACGCAGGGTGGTCCCTGGGGAGGGCCCGGGTGGGCAGCTGGTGGTCCGACTGTCTGATGTGTATCCCAGCTGTGCTCAGGTAGCCTGTGCTGCTCCTTGGCCCTACAGGTTTCCGACCGACGGGTTCCTGCTTCTGGCTCTGCTGCTCTATGCACCCGTGGGGCTCTGCCTGCTCGTCCTGCGCCTCTTCATCGGTGTACACGTCTTTCTGGTCAGCTGTGCCCTGCCTGACAGCGTGCTGCGACGGTGCGTGAGCCCAGGTCTCCCCAGGCCACTGTTGCCCGGGGTGGGATGTGGTGTGCAGACGCTGCTATGGGGCAGTGTGGGGAGGGAGGGCTGCCCTCGCCCATTTGGGGTCCATAGCCATGGAGGCTTGGTTCACACAGAGATTTACAGGGAGCTGTGCTTTCAGGACTCTTTGTCCCCAGGACCCGTGAAGGTGCCTTCTCTGCCAAGTCCAAAGCTGGCAGTTGTCTCTTGAGTGCTCAAGGACTGGTCTGAAACACTTGTATCAGCTGGGTATCCTGCCAAGATATTCCGCATGAGG
Organism: Phalacrocorax carbo; assembly: GCF_963921805.1. NCBI lineage: Eukaryota > Metazoa > Chordata > Aves > Suliformes > Phalacrocoracidae > Phalacrocorax > Phalacrocorax carbo. The sequence goes on from NC_087516.1 coordinate 114,664, forward strand.
CTTGCTGACCCATACTTTGTGCTGCAACTGTAGCTCTGAAGGCAGCCTTCGGCTCCAGCTGCAGCCCCACAACAATTCCTGTCCCAAACATCTGTCATATCGTTTCCTTTTTGTACCAGTGTCCTTTTGCAAGTCATGTGAATTCCCAGGTCTCTGTTCCATTTGTTGGATACGTAAGCCACGTTGGCTCAGACTGCAGGACTTGAGGAGACTGCTTTCCCCCCCCCCAGGTTTATCGTACGTGTGATGTGCTCAGTGCTGGGCTTATTTGTGCGGCAAAGTGATCCCCGGCTTCGTGATGTCAATGTGAGGGTGTATATCGCCAATCACGTGACACAATTCGATCACAATGTCATCAACCTTCTGACCTCATGTAATACGGTGAGTAACTCGGAGCTGAGCATGGTGAGTCTGGAAGTACCTTTCTCTAAGAAAAGTACACAGACAGCTTATTCAGAATTTAGGTGTTGCCATGGTTCTTTTCAGTGCTTATTTATTAACTCAGGATTGCACAAATCTGAGTGAGCGTCTGAGGTTCAGTGTCGTGCTTTAGGTGCTGCATGAAAAAATAAAACAGGTCAAGGAGGAATAGGAAATGTTACAGGAGAGCGGGCAAATCCTAGCATCTGTATCTTTTTCTGGAGTTCCAAATAAGTGGTGTCAGAAGCAGAGTTGGTTGTGGGTTTCCCCCCAGCGCTGGGTGCCACTTCTGTGCACGTGGACAGCCAGCTGCACTGCGGAGGAGTGCTGAGGGGAGCTGCGGGGCGGTGGTGGTGGTGCTCAGGTTATTGTGCTGGGCTGGTGGTTGTGTAACTTTCCCTGTACTCTTGTGAAATTCCTTATGTGTGGAGTTCCTGTATGAACAGGCTCCGAATGTGCTTGGGAGTGAGTTGGCTGGTCCTATATCCTGAACAGCAATAGATTTGCTCCTTACCTGGAGAAAAGGAACTCTTGGAAGTAGTGTATCGTTTGCCAAGTGTGTCAGGAACTGCTAGAGAGAACATGGGGAAACACAGTTGTCACCCAGGGGAGGGGGCGACTTTGTTTCTCTGGCAGACAGGGTACAGCCTGAACCGAAGATTAGGAATCAAATTCCTAGGGAATTGGGGCCAGAGCAGTTACTGAAGCCTGGTAGTAACATGTTATCTGCCACTAGGCTTTTAGCTTGCAGGTTGCTGCCTCAGCCCCCAGATTAACTTTTGCTGATAAGTAGGAACTTTGTCTTGCACTGTCATCTGGGAAAGTAGGCCTTGAGGGGAGTGCAGGATGGCATTTCTTCCTTACCCTTGTTTTTCCTTGCAGCCTGCATTGAATGGTGCCCCTGGCTTCATTTGCTGGTCACGGGGATTCATGGAGCTGGGAGTAACAGGAAGCCGAGCAGAGCTGGTGGATTCCCTGAAGGTGTATTCGTCCCACAGAGGAAACCCACCACTGCTGCTGTTCCCGGAGGAGGCTGCCACCAATGGCCGGGCTGGCTTGCTCCGCTTCAGGTACAAGGAGTGGATATTCCTGCGGCAGGGCTGTCGTCACTTTGTTTTAGCTTTGGGGTCATTCACTGCTGAATTCTTCCTTTTCAGCTCTTGGCCGTTCTCAATCTTGGATGTGGTACAGCCAGTTGCCCTACAAGTTCAGAGGCCTTTGATCACTGTGGTGAGTCAGGGACGTAGGGCAAGGAGGAGTTGTGGAGGCGTGTACTGTGCGAGGGTCTTGGCGATGCCATTAATTCTGCTTCTGCTTTGAAGCCTACGGGTAGTGCAGCCTGGACTTGTGTCCTGTAACCTCAAGGACTAGCTTCTCAGTGCTAACGCTTCTGTTTTTCAAGTGCCTTTTGCAGGGAACTGCTACGTCAACACTCTCTTAGTTACACTGGCAATTTTGATAAACGTTTTAGTGGCTCAGCTGTCTAACAGTGTGCCATCTGGCTGCCGTGACCATAGCATCACTGTGTCTCGTCTTCTCTTTGTGAGCTCCCTTTTAAAAAGCTTTGAAAGAGTGGCTCCAGACACCTTTGAGAGTGGCTGATGTGCCAAAGGTCATGCAGGGCTCTCAGGGTTAGGTTCTTGAACTCATACCTCCCAAATGCAGATATGTAATATGATGCAACATTAGCGTCAGAAAAGTGGCAAAGTTCACGATGTTGATATTAGCGCTGCTAAATAGACTGCAGTAAAACTGTAGCTTATTTACAGAGCGAGATTTTGTGGAATTTCTTATCTCTTGATATGATTTATGGATCTACTTGATTAAAAGACACATTTTATATTTGTCAGATGTTTTAGTTGATTCTCTATGGTCTGTCTTTTTAAGGTAGTAGGGCACAGTGGATAGATTTAAAGCCACTCACCAGCAGGTACCAAAACATCATTGCTCATACTACAACGTCAACATGCAGGTATTTTTTAAAGTGAGATTCTGTTAGGGATTAGTTCTTTGCCCAGTGCTATTTGGTGCTTTATCGGCACTGCAGATGACAATATTGAGATCTCTGCTGGTAAAGTTCAGGTCAGTGAATAATGAAGAAGGTAGATAATTGATTGTGACCCAGTGAACTGCTGATAGCTGCCAGTGAATGGCTGTTACCTGTAAGTCTGATGTGGCCTATGGGTGTATAACACAAGGAATCTCTGGCGGGGTGAGGAACACAGCGTTAGCTGCATGTGTGCAATGGTGAAAACCACTAAAATATTATGCGAAGGTTTGGTAACCGTGCTGCCAAGAAAGTGGGGCAGTAGTAGAGAGAGTTCAAGGAGGCCATAAGCATGATGCAGAATCCAGAGAGCCACGCTTAAAGGTGCTCAGCTTATCAGAGAAAAGCCAGAGAGGCTGTTGTGGATACCTGCTTGCATGTTGGAGAAGAGGCTTAAGAGTGGAGAATTCTATTCTGGGCTTTTTTTTTTTTCCCTGACCAAGCATGCGGTAGCAGTCTTCGCAGGTGCTGGGACTAAATGTTGGTACGGCACAAGTTCAGTTTTGGATTAAGATACAGTTTTCTAACAGTAAAGATACTTTACATTTCTGAACTACTACTCCAGAGAAGTGGGATAGCTGTCTCATTCTGGGCTGTTTATAGCGAATATCTCACCTCTTTATGATTTTGGCTCATCTGAGAAATTCTGTGACGTGTTACGAGTTGTATATTTGCCTGTGCATCCTTTCCTTCATGAATGTTAGGAAGAACAGCACGCACATAACTGCAGATCTGTTTGGAGATACTGGTTCTAGTCACTTCTTGACTCAGATTTTTACCTTCAGAGGTCAAGCAGGATTTTTTGCCCTTCGTGCACATTGGCTAAGTAAATCCTAGTGGATTTCTTACATAATTTTAGACCATCAGAAAATTCCGAGTACTGGAGATGCGATACTTTGAATGGCTCGATCAGTGCTTTACAGAAAGCATTATTAGACACTTATGTGATATATATCAGACACTGGGCTGAGTAAACCACAAAATTCGGTTTTAAGAAAGAATTTTCTCCAGCTGCAATTGGCTGGAACCTTGGAGGAGGGTGTTCTGTGGCACAGGGCGGTGTAACTGAAGTCTGGCTATTGGCATCACTATAAGGCATTTGATTTTAGGTTTCTTAGATCTGTTTATCCAGATGAGGCTTCTTTATGTTACCCTGGGTACCTGTGGCGTCTGGGCTTTTCTCAATTACAGCGCCTCTTTCCAGGCCATGGAATAAACCAGGCGTGAGGCCTGTTTTGGAGCCACGCTACTTTGATCAAGGATGAAGTAATGTGTAAAAGAAGCGGAGGCTACATTGCGAGCTGTAGATCTTGAGATGGTGTCCTCACCAGCTTGTGGGAAGTTTGGTCGCTGCAGGATAAAAGTAACCAACTACAACAATCCTAGGAGCGACGTCCATTCAATAGCAAATTCTTTAGAATCATTGAAAAGTGTAGGTTGGGGGAAGTCTCTGGAGGTCTTCAGTTCAGCTTTCTGCTCACGGTCTGACTGCCTCCTGAGTGTAGTCCAGCTGCTTGGGGCTGTGTCCTGCTGAGAGGGATGTAGAGCCCACTGCTTGGGAGCTCCTTTTCCAGTGCTCTCTTCTGGCAAGCATCACAGTACTTCCTAGGGAAAAGGTTGTTTTTAGAAATAGGAAGAAAGTAATAAATTACAGCTCACCTCTAATGATTTATCTTCAAAGGAGAGGGTTGTTTAAGACTTCACCATGCAGCCTGTTTGGAAAAGAAGAGATAAAGCTTACAGGAGTTGAGACATTACATGGGCTGTTCCCATCAGAATAAGGGAGGATTGTGCATGATTCTAAGGAAGCGTTAGTGGGTCTTAAGGCATTTTCAGTCCTCTCTAAAGGCACAGTCTAGTAGAGAATGTGGAGATACTGAGGGAAAATCTTGCTATCCTCGTGCGAGGAAAAGATGACTTGGAGCAGTGAAAACTTTGACTCTTTCGCTCTGCCTGGTGAAGACTAATGAATGTGAATCTGCCCTGGGGTTTCCCCTCACTGTGCGCTGGGTTTGCCATTCCATCTTCCCTAGTCCTCCACATCTCTCTGCCCACATATCTGTTACTTGCTGCCATGGCTTAGCTGTGTTCTGTCCACCTGCTTCCCTGATGGAGACCTGACTAGCTCGTGTTTTGTGGGCTGTGTTCTCATTGTGCTCTCTTCTCCAGAGCGTGGCTGACTCCTCCTGGATTACAGAGCTGCTCTGGACCTTCTTTGTTCCCTTCACAGTTTATCAAGTAAGGTACTATCTCTCCCTCTTTCATTTGGGGCAGGGTTTAGGGTGGGCATAGAGCCTAAAGGTTTTGCCGTTGTAGTAAGAGATCTTTTGGTATGTGCTGATGCGCACCCTCGTTGTGGTATCTCAGCATGGCTTTGTTCAGCATTATTTGGTCCATGCCAGGTCCAGCTTCTGGACCAGCTTCAACAAGCTTCTGAAGTGGTGAGGGCTCTTGGTTCCTGCGTTCGGCTGGTGAAGGAGAGGAGTCTCTTAGGGCTTTTATGTCGAGTTTGTGGGGTATATTTTTGAAGCTAGCTGCTCTGCTGTAATTCACCCCAGGGTTGTCCAGGTCCCATGGGTGATTCCCTGCAGGCAGCTCAGTCCTCTAGTGTCTGTCTCTCCCCTGCAATCCCTTCTGAATTGCAGAGGTGCTTCAGACACCTGTTTGGGGCCCAGGTAAGCCCAGACTGGCTGAGTAGCATGGTGTAGTAAGGGTCCATAGGCAGCGGAAGGGGCTTGGAGTCAAATTTAGGGGTTGGGGTGTCTCAGCAAAGAAAAGTCTTGTGCTGTAGCTTTCCCCAGCTGTATCTGGCTTGAGTCTTGTTGATCTGTTTTCTACTCTCATGTAAACGGCAGTGTCTCCTCATTTGGGGCCTTTTGGGGAACTTAATTAGGAGACACTTCACAAGTTACACTTGAGTGCTAATAAAGATTCAGTGAGCTAGTTTTGTCTCTCGGGCCGTGCCTTGCCCTTAATTTTGCAAGCTAGTGTTGAGGTTTGACAATGTCTTGTGGGGAGAGATTTGGGGTGAGCAGGGAGAGCTGAGGTGGGGATAGCACCGTTGCTCTACTGATCCCAGATGGGGCTGGCTCCTCCAGCAGCCCTTGAAGCAGTCAGCCCAGTGCTGTTGTCCCCATTCAGGTGGATGCCGTCTGTCCCCAGACGAGCTGAAGAGCTGAGTGAGGATTTTGCGCTCCGAGTTCAGGAGGTAGGAGGATGACGTGGGAGAGGGATGTGTAGAACTGCTGCAATTTGGGATGGTCATAGAGGAGAGTGGGGTGCAAGCAGAGTTGCAAAGGGCATTTCTGGATGGGTGTATTTGTATGATGGGAACTCTGGCCCATATTTATTGCCCCTTATAATTATTCAGTTTTTCCATGGCCTATTTGCTACCCCATATTTATCCTTTCTGCCAGTTATCAAGGCTCTCCCCATCTATTTCAAACCTTTCACTCCCTTTTCCTAATACCACAAATCAAATAAAGCAATTCTTTCTCCACCATTCCCTTATGTGCTGGGTACTTCATAGCTCCTGTGCGAAAGATCTTGTATCTTCCTGTCAGCCTGTTTTGGCAGGATGATATTGCCTACTCCTGGTCCTTCGTGTGCTCCATGCAACACTGAAATGCATCACAGAGGCCCTGGAGAAATCACTTCCCAGTCCTCTTCCCCTCGCCGTGGCTCCATGCAGGCCTGTACATCTGATACACTCCCCTGCAAGATGGGAATGCCCGGGTCATGCGTGTTGTGTGTCGTGTACATGTGACTCTTCTCTATGTTTCTGCAGCTCTTGGCCATGGAGCTGGGTGTGGTATCCACACGGCTCACTGCAGCAGATAAAACTGAACACATGAAGAGGCTGAGACACACATCGCCTCTCCCCTTTGCCCCAGGTAGGTGTCCTGGGTAGTGTCCTGCCTATGGAACTGCAACTTAAGCTTTGCCTTTGGGGAGGCCTCAGTCTGCTCTTGGGTACTCACGTGTGGAGGGAGAGGAGAAGGAGTGTTTGACATCCTCCTGGGAGCAGGGGCTGCCTGTGTGCTCTAGGCGAGGGGTTGTAGCTAGCTGGCGGGGAGGGGACCACCGCTCGTGGGCACAGACGTGATGGTGGCGTGCAGGAGGTCTGGCTTCATTATCACACCAGTTCATGCTAGAGAAAGTGGAGCTGCTGCAACTTGAAGGCTGTGTACCTCTAGGCCACCTTCTTGTGCCCACTGTTCTTTCTCTTGCAGCCTCAAGCCAGTCCCTGGCAGCCAGGCCCAGGATGCCTTCCAGCCTGACTGGTGTTGCTCCTGAAGATGTGCGGATCACGGCAATGGCTCAGCGGGTCAAGGAGGTGCTGCCTCACGTGCCTCTGGAGGTCATCAGGATAGACCTGGGTAAGCGATGCCTGGGGTATTAGCAGGGACACAGGGTCACCTTCCATGCCAAGCCTCTGTGATACCTGAAAGCAGAAACCTTGTCCCTGCTGCACCATGGAGCACAGTGGCAGTGAGGATGTGAGTGTCCTGATGTAGCAGCTCCTTCTCTAAGAGATCCTCTTTGTCCCTACAGCCCAAACCAACTGTGTGGATACCACCATTGCCAACTTGCTGGAGGGGAGAGTACCCTTCTTCCCTGAAAGTAAAGAGGCTGGTAGTGACCTGTCTGCCCCGTCTACCTCCCAGGCTGCAGCTGCTTCTGGCATCCAGGGCTCCGTAGCTGTGCCTTCTTCCAAGGTACTTTTGGTGGTTGTGTTGTCTCCTCTGGTCGTCTCATCACGCTCACAGCCAGAGCGTGATGGCCTGTGTTCAGGACTAGCCACGATAGTCCCCACAGTCAGGGGAATGGAGCATTTTAAACTGGAGACCGAATTGGCAGGCTGGGTCCTTGCAGAGCGGCTAAGGAGGTCTCCTGGTTTTCTTTGACTGTCTCCTGATGGCTCCCATGCTTTCTCTTCCAGCCAGCTACAAAGCAATTTGCAAAGTCCCCTGTGGAGCGGCATCTGTCCTTGCAGGAGCGGAAACGAGCATTGTACGACTATGCCAGGAGGTGAGACCCCACCCGCACCTCACCCTGTCAGAGTCCCAAAACCCCGTCCCCAGCAGTACCCAGATACAGCCCAAGCAAGGGTCAACCCTTGCTTTGCCTCGTGCCCTCCATTCCTCTCCTCTGGCCCAAGAGAGAGCGGGCTGAGGCAGCGAACCATGGCTGAAGGAGAGAGGAGGCAGATGTTTGCCCGCCTCGCCCCTTGTCATTCCTGGCAAGCACTCTGTCTCCAGAATTGCCACTGGGCTGCTGGTTTGGGGGACTAGGCGGGATAGAGCTGTTTGCCAGGAACACAGCTGCTGAGGAATAGGGCTTAGCAAAGAAACCTCATTTGCTTCTTTGGTGTAACGGGTTTGACTGATAGAAGTCATTGGGGACTATAGATTTATTTGAAATTGGTATTGATGCTATGGAACACTCATTTTAGAAAGAAGTTTTCTGTTTGGCATCAGGGACAGTGCAATTAATCTTCCCCAGTGTAAGGGGAGATTTACAGAGAACGAGTTTGACCTCTGTGCGTGGTTTTGATGAGGCAAATATTGGAACAAGTGCCCAGTTCTGGTGTCTGGGTCTTTTTTTAGAAAAGATACAGGAAGCTCAGAATGAGTTTGGAGGGGAAGTTAAGTCTGTAAATGTACTGTAAATGGGATAGCACACTATATATCATTCTGGGTGAAGGAACCAGGTTCCGAAAGGCTGTTCAATCTGGCAGAGAAAAGCAGATTAGGAGGTAATGGTTAGAAGTTGTAGGTAGACAGACTTTACACAGGTAACGGGGTAGTTGTTTCTGAAAAGGAAGTTGATTACTCAGTGGAATAAGCTTCTGGCAGAAATGATGGCTTCTCAGTGGCTGGTCGGCTCCTTAGAAGACAGTGTAGAAGACGGCAGAGATGACGGAGTGTGTGGCTCAGTCTGGAGCAACAAGGGGCCTGCTTGCTTGTCTCTACTCTGCAGGGCCTTGCTGTGAAGGGGAGAGCCCAGCTGGTGCCATGCTCAGGCGTTGCACTGAGCTTTGCTCCCGAGCACTCCGGGAGAAGACTGCAGAGGCTCAGGGATCAGTTAAACCTTTGCGATCCTGTGGCTTTTTGACACTGCATCAGCTTCTCCCTGCTATTGAAAGTCGAGGAAATTCCCTTGGTTGGAAGTTGAAGCTAGACAAATTCCAAGTGCCCGTTTCTAAAGGGCTAGCCCTAGGTGGCTCTGGGTACCTCTTTGTCACAAAGAATTTAATTGAAACAGGTCTGTTTTTCTGGAAGATCATTTTAGTTTTGAGGAATTACATCTCAGAATAGTCCTGTGGGATAGAGAATGTTAGACTCCATCTTCAGAGCTGTCCCCCAGACCTTTTAACATGAGCACAGAGATGGGCTCTTGCTGGATCCACCAGGCATGATCTCTTCAATAGCAAAGAAAAGGGGGTGGAAATCCTTTCCTGTTGCCCAGCTAGCCGGTGTTTAATGGCAGCACAGGCAGGACGTGGCACTAGGGGTCATCTGTCAGTTCAGGGTGGTGGTTGCAGGAGCCTGGTGGTCTCGCAGCGTCACCTCTCCGTTCTTCCAGGTGGACTCTGCCTTTGGTCTGGTTTCCTGCCTCTGGGGCCTGGAGTGTTGTGCATATCTGGGGACCTGGGGGTGCTGGCTGACAGCCAGCTGGGCATGAGCCAGCAGTGCCCAGGTGGCCAAGGAGGCCACCAGCCCCCGGGCTTGTGTCAGCCCTGGGGTGGCCAGCAGGGGCCGGGCAGGGATGGGGCCCCTGTGCTCGGCCCTGGGGAGGCCCCACCTCGAGTGCTGGGCTCAGGTTTGGGCCCCTCGGGACAAGAAAGGCCTGGAGGGGCTGGAGCGTGTCCAGAGAAGGGCAGCGGGGCTGGGGCAGGGTCTGGAGCACAAGTGTGCTGGGGGGCGGCTGGGGGAGCTGGGGGGGTTTAGCCTGGAGAAGAGGGGTCTGAGGGGAGCCCTTCTCGCTCTCTGCAGCTGCCTGAGAGGGGCTGGAGTGAGGGGGGGGCTGGTCTCTGCTCCCAAGTCACCAGGGACAGGGCGAGAGGGAACGGCCTCAGGCTGCGTCAGGGGAGGTTTGGGTTGGGTGTGAGGGAAAATGCCTTCCCTGCCAGAGCGGTCAGGCCCTGGCACAGGCTGCCCAGGGAGGTGGGGGAGTCACCGTCCCTGGGGGGGTTCAAACAACATGTAGCCATGGCACGTGGGGACATGGTTTAGGAGGCCTGGGGGTGTTGGGCTGGCGGGTGGACTTGGTGATCCTAGAGGTCTCTTCCAACCTTAATGATTCTATGATCTATCTCACCCAAACTGAGGTGTAAGGCTTAGGTTTCAGGGTCCCACGCCTGGGACATTTATAGCTTTTTACTGTCACTCCACACAACTCCTCCTGTGCATTTTAGCTTACCCAGGTAGATTATTTTGGATGGAGGTCGGTACACGCCTGGACTTGTTTAATGTTGAAAGGTTGGGGCTCTGCTGGCAGAGAGAACTGTTGTGTCAGGACACCTTGACTGGGAAACCTCCATCCTGAAAGCCAGGCAGTGACCAGCTTGGCAGCCGGGGCTGCTGCTGGCAGCGCTCCAGCAAGCTCTCGCAGCTCGGTCCGACTCGGCCCACGCTCGGTTAACACCGTTGGGCTTGTCCCCAGCGGTGACTTGGCGTGGCCTCGTGGCCTTACTGGAACAGCGTGCTCTGCCTGAAGGGGTCCCCTGAGCTTTCTTAGGCCCTACAAAAGCTTGACACGCGAGTGGGGCCCCGCTGGAGCGAGCGCGTGGTCTGGGACGCGCCCCGGCTGATGGCAGGGCCGGCGCCCCCAGCCGCAGGCCTCGACAGCGGGGCGGGTTGCGAGGGTCGCCCCGGCTGCCCGGCGGCCCGCCCCTTCCCCGCTCCGGGCGGCGCTCCCCTCCCCGGCCCGGGTGCACGGCGGAGGCGCCGGGCGATCCCCGCCAGCTTCCGCGGGCGGCAGAGCGCGGGGGGCGGCGGGGGCCGGGGCCGTGCCCGGGCCGTGCCTGACGGCGCTTTCTCCCGCAGGAGGTTCGCCGAGAAGCACGGCGCGGCGCGGGCCGGCGGCAGCCCCTGAGCGGGCGCGGCGGGGCGGGACCGGAAGCGCCCGAGCCCTGCGCGGCCGGGCCGGGGCGCCCCCTGGCGGCGGAAATAAACGGCGGCAGCGTCTGGCGCGGCTCGGCTCTGCGGGCACCGGGCGGGGGGGCGGGGCCACCGGGCGGGGGGCGGGGCCAGCGCCAGCCCGGCTCCGTGCGGATCCGCACGCGCCGCGGCCGCCGCCCGCTCGCTCGCCGCACGTAGGCGCCGCTTAAAGGGGCAACGCGGCGGGACCGGCGCCTGCCGTGCCGAGCGAGCTGCGACCGGCCGCCGCGGCCCCGGGGCGGCGCTGGAGGGGAGCCCTACGGGAACCCGGCCTCCGCCGGCGTTCACGCCCCCCCTGCCGGCCGCGCGGGCCCCAGAGCACGGAGCCGGTGCCCTTTTAAGACACGGGCTCCCGGTGCCGGTGGTTTTATTTACATGGGGGCTCGCGGGCGTCACGTGACTGGCAGAGCGGCGGGGGCTGAGCGCGGCTGCACCCGCGGGGCCATGGCGTGCGCCGGCGACGACGGTCCGTGGGGCTCCCGGGCGTGGGTCGGGGGTCCTGGCTGGGCTGGCGTGCACCGGGGCGGGGCTGAGGCCGGGGGTTCCCGGCTGGGCTGGCGTGCACTAGGGGGGTTGAGATGAACCAGGGGGTCCTGGGCACGCTGACGTGCACGTGGGGGGGGGGGGGGGGGGGTCTAGGTCAACGGGAGTCCCAGGAGGGTTGATGTGTACCCGGGAAGGAGGGCGGGTCAGCAGGGAGCCGCGGCGGGTGTCCGGGGTGGGCTGACATGCACCAGGGGGGCTGATGCCATGGGGGTCCTGGGTGGGCTGGATCAACGGGGGTCTTGGACAGGCAGGCTGACATGCACCATGGGGCTGGGGCAGATGGGGTCTTGGGGGAGGGGGCCCCACTGAGGAGCAGCCCTGGGCAGGACATCCCAGGTCAGAGACCACGCTTGGTGCTCCTGTGGTCCCTGGGCAGCGGTGGAGCATGCAGCTGGGAGGGCTCCCGGACGGGATGGGGTGAGCCAAAAGAGGCCTTCTGGACAGAGTGGGGTGTGCTGGCGGGCCCGGGGCAGGGTGGGTGGGTGGCACGGGGGCCCGGCCAGCGCTGGGCTGACAGCCCCCCCAGGCTCCTGGGTGGAGCTGCGGTGTGGCCCAGGGTGCCCAGAGCCCGAGCCTGTGCCCTCACGGTTCTTCTCCTGCCACGCTGACGTGGAGCGGATGTTGCTGGAGGCCCAGCTGGAGACAGAGAGCAGTGACAGGTGAGTCCTGAGGAGGAGCCCGGGCACCGGGAGACCTGCCCAGCCAGGGTGGCTGTTGGGGGGCTGAGGGGTGGCGCAGGCTCGGTGACCGAGGGGGTTATGTTTGCAGTGCCCTGCTTGCACTGGGCTCCCCGGCCTGGGATGACGATGGAGCCAGCCAGGCGCGTGAGCAGCCTGCGGGGAGTGAGCTGCTCCTTCCCTGCAGCCAGCCCCAGCTGGGCTGCCCCCACTCCCGGCAGGTAAGGGAGCTGGCCCCCGTGCCGCGCTGCGCCCTGCGGGCTGTGCTGGCCGTGCCCCTGGCCTCACCTGCCCTGTGCCTCCTTCCAGCGGGATGTGCCAGAGGAAGCCGAGCGGAAGGAGCGACGCCTGCCAGCATCCCTCGGCTGGGCCTGTGCCTGCCGCCCTCAGCATCCAACCCCAAAGTAAGGCCCATGTTCCCCACTGGCATGTTCTGCTGTCCCCCACCCTTGCTGTCTGCCTCGCCACCCCCATCCTGCTGTCCCCATACCCTTCTGCTGTGTTCTGCCCTCTTCCCTCGTGCCCCCTTTAACCGTGCACTTTTCCCAGGGAGTTTGCCTTTGTGTGCTCCCCCCAGCCGGTGCTGTGGAGCCTGCAGGGAGGTGCAGTAGGGAGAAAGAAGAGACTTTTCAGTTCAGAGCTGCTGCTGCTCTTCATCCCCTCGCTGCTGCTCAGCCATGTGCTGACCCTGGGACTGGGGTGAGTTTCTGATGGGCCTGACTGGTGCTGTCGAGTGGCCTTGGCCAGAACCGACCCCTTGGGTGCAGGCAGGGTGAGCCCTGTGCTGCTGGGCATGTGTGCAGTCTGGGCTGTCCGGGGGCCCCTGGCCACCCTGACCCAGGCGGATGTCCCCATGGGAAGCAGAGGAATGCTCCTGGAGTTGGACCATTCATCCTTGGGTGCTGCTCTACACCGGTTCTCCCAGCAGCCACCGTTGTCTCCGTGGCTACTGACCTCTCACTACTGGCTCGCTGAGGCCCAGCAGGCTGTCCCTGTGCGTGTACCTTACAGTCACTTTCTCCAATCCAGGATCTACATTGGGAAGCGGCTGGCAGCCTCCTCAGCAAACCCGCTGTGAAGAGCTGGGTTCAGCGAGAGATGGGTGGCTCTCCCGCTCCACTCCTCCGCTCATCGTGTGGAGGGAACCCAGGCACCAGCGCAGCCCAGCTGCTCCCAGACTTCGTGTTTGTGGCACAAGGCACCGTCTCCCCTTGTCCCTTCTTTAGAACCTAGGGAGCTGATCCTGCCCTCCCAGGTAGACAGGAACCCACTGATGGCAGCTCCCTGCTGCAGGCAGCCCCACTCTCCCCATCCCTTGGTTACGGGTCCAGGTTCCTCCTCTTTAACACAAGACTGTAAATACAACTCCTGAGCCTGCAACACCATGTGTGAATAAACAGCCCAGTGCCAGCTCGGGAGGCAGAACATCATGCTGCAGTCACCACGCCAGACCCAGCCCGGCCCAGCTGGGGGAGAGTGACAGTGCTCCCCAGTGGCATTGGGTTCCCGTGGGCTTTCCCTGCTGTGGGGCTCCAGGCTGCAGGAGAGCAAGTCCCCACTCTTTGGGGTGCTGGGGCACAGTGCCAGCATGGTGCCTGGCTGTGGAAAGGCCCCTCTTTGGGCTGTGTGTGGGCAAGGCCGAGCACTGGGGCTCATACGGGGTTTTCAGCCCCACCAGAGGGTGCCCGGCTGATGTGTTAGTCCTTTATTAGTCGGCCGTGGCCTGCAGCAGCAGGGAGGCAGGGGCTGGAGCCCAGCGCGCTGGCTGAGGCAGCAGCACCAGCCCGGCACAGCCCCGGCTGCAAAGCCAGATACTGGCAGGGAAGCTGGCACTGCAAAGCATGATGCTGCCTGGGCCCACTCGCGGACCTGGCCGGCTCCTGTGCCGTGAGACTGCCCAGGCCAGGAGCGTTTGTCCCGGTGCTGTGGCATGGGGTGGGCGGCCGAGGGGCAGGAGCTGCCCGATGAGGGGGGAGCAGGAGTGGAGGGAAGAGCTCAGTACACACCAGTGGGGAGCTTGCTTGTCACCCTGTGCCTGGGGTGGTCCACTGGCAGTTCAGGGTGGAGGAAGGGAGGTCCTCTTCTGCACGGTGTGGTTGCACCGCTGAAGGGGCTGTGTGGGTGGGAGCTCGGCGCTGGGGAGACGTCCTGGCACAGGCTGGTGTGTAACTGCTTCACCTCTGCAGGAAGGCGAACGCAGCCTGAGGGCTGATGCAGAGCACTGGGGTTGGGGAGTGTTCAGGGGCAGGTGGGTCCCAGCCCTGGGGGGCACCTGGAGGGTGGCAATAGCCGGACTTGGGATGGTGGTGCCCTGTGCCGCCCTGGGCACCGCAGAACACAGGGAGCCCCATGGCTGTGTGGGATGCTTGTGGTGTAAATACTGCAAGAGAGGTGAGTTGGGGGGTGGTCCAGCAGGCAAGGACCAAGCAGGGCTGTTTGTCCAGTAACCAGCTGGGAGCAGGGGCTCCGCGGGCTTATGCAGCCTCATGGGCAGGGGTGGCACAAGTGGACGGTGCAGCTGTGGGCGGGCACTGGGTCAGAGCTGTGACACTCGCTTGGACTTTGGTGGTGGAGGTGGTGGCGACTTCAGTGCTTTATTTCCATCTGCTGTTGGAGATGTGGATGCCTGCAAGCACAGAGGGCAGTTAGTGGGGGCAGGGGGTGGTGGGGGCTGGTGGGGCCAGAGGCATGGGCCAGGCGGTACCTTCCCTCCAGTTGCCGCATCGCTCTGCTCCAGGAATGTCTCGTACACGGTGGGGCTGATCCTGCGGGGCGCTGGCAGGGCCTTGCTGGCGCTCTTCACACGGCCGCCGAAGCCGGTGGGAGACAGGGACAGCCCTGCACAGGCAGAGGAGGTGGGCTGGGCAGATCATCCAGCGTGGAGGGCCCTGGGAGGGCCCGTTGGCGTGCTCTGGGCTGCCAGGGCCAGCAATCCTGCCCGCAGGAGCATGATGGCCCGGGGCGGAGAGGCATGAGCCCAGCCTGGGCTGGGGGGTGCTGGCTCCTGCTGGGAGCTCAGCACTGAGACCCAGCGGCACAAGGTCCAGGATCGATGACCAGCAGCTCCACGGGAGCGTCCGGTGGGGGACACGCGAGCCGCAATGGGGTCTGCCTGTGCTTTTGGTACCAAGTCCTCCCTGCCTGCTCCCAGCTGCAGGATGTGCCTGCGCCATCGTGGGGGATGGGGCGAGGGGGTGGGGGTGCCTGTGCTGGGGTGCTGGTACCTGCACTGCTAGGGTGGGGGTACAGCCCTGCTCATGGAGACAAGGGCTGAATGTTGTTTGGGGCTGTAGGGGCTAGGGAAGGTGTCCCCCCCAGCCACGCCAGGGGTGCATGAGGGGCCAGGAAGGTGCCCCAAGCCAGCAGCCGCAGTGGGGAGTACCTGCAGAGCTGGGCTGAGCACCAGCAGCATCTCGGCTTGGCAGGGGCTGTTTCCCCTCGGAGCTGCCCAGGCTGCTCTCACTCATGTTGCGGGAGAGTCTCCGCTTCTCGTCCTGCGGCACAGAGGGTGGCTCAGCGCCTCGGCGGGGGGCCAGGCTGCGTTGCGACACCCGTGGCCCAGGGCATGCAGGAGCCTCTGGCAGGGCGCGATGCCCCCCAGCACCCTGCCCTCAGCCCAAAGGCAGCCCCTGCCCACCACACTGGGTCTCCAGCCTTGTGCCCCACCAGCCTCTGCTCCTGCCCTCCCTGTGGTCAGCCAGCAGCGCCCTGCAGCACGGGCTGCCACCAGCCTCCCGAGGGGTCCCAGCTGACCTGATGCCTGGTGCTGCCCACGGGCCAGGGGCTCCAGGTGCAGCAGGACACCTGGGGGAGCACGAGTGGGGCCCCAGGGAGGAGGGGAGTCACCAAGGCTGTGCCGAGCGTCACCTTGGGCTCTGGCAGCTCCGAGATGGACTGGCGCAGGTCCTGCCGCCGATACCCAAAGAAGGTGCTGGAGCGGTTCTCCTTGCGCTCATTCCTGCGGTCCTCGCTCTCGGAGGTGTGAGGGGCAGGCTTTGGGGTCGGGGGTGCCTCCGTGCTGTGGAGCAACTGTGGGTGGTGAGGGGCAGGCGGGCAGCAGTGGGGAATGGGGAGCAGGGCTATGCCATGGGCTGCCAGGACCACGGCCAGGAGTCGCTGCCCTCAGCCAGGCACCACCACCACCTCTGGCAGAGCTTAGCGGTGGATGCTTAGGGAGGACAAGCCAGCAAGACAAGCGTGGATGGCTCAGGTGACAGTGGTGTCCAGGTGAGCCTGAGGGCTCCACATGGGGTGTCTCTGCGCTGTGCCCCCCCACGGGGACAGGGCCACTGTGGTGGCATGGCAGGATGGACCCCTGAGACGTGGCTTGGCATAAAGGGAAGCCAGGTGGGCTGGGGAGGTAGGAGAGAAGCGTCTGGGGTGGAGGAGAGTGAGGATGGCTCAGCAGTGTGGGTCCAGCAGGGAGGGGTAAGGGTGGTGAAAGGGGGAGGCTCAGGGCCAGTGCTCCCCACCACAGCACTCGCCTGTCTATGGAATGGCTCAGCCGGTCCCAGTCGGGTCCCCAGGCCATGGACCGGGGTCGTCCACTCCGCCGGTCCTCAAAGCAGATCTGAGAGCACACAGAGCCTGAGAGCGTGCCAGGAGGGATGAGAGCACAGAGCCTCCCCTCTGCTTCCCTTGGCTCAGCCAGGGCCAGCAGTGCCCTCTCTGCGTGGTCCTGGTTTTGTGCCAGTATCGGGCACCCCTCGGCAGTGCTGTCCCCCCACCCAGGGCAGGCAGGGACCCCAAGGGCCCCATGCACAGTGCCCCTCACTCTGTTGCTGCTGTAGCTGCGGCTCCATCAAGCTCTTCCCTGCTGTCCCAGACCTGCATTGACTTGTCAAGCATCACCCCGCAGGTGCCGCACACTGCCCGCACAGCCCCGGCTGTGCCTGCACCGTGCTCACCACCCTGGCACTCACCATCTCCCGCACCCCGTACTGGCTCTCCACCTTGGCCCGCAGCTGCACGAAGCACTGCTCCATGCGCTCGTGGAAGGGCCGCAGGTCCTCCGTCACCTTCCGCCCGTGGATCCGGATCCCCTCTGCCAGCAGCGGGGTCTGTGGGAGAATGGGGATGGGTCTGCCTGGGCTTGTGGGGCTCCCTGGGACAGGGATGCTGGGCACTTGGCACCCCAGGGCAGCTGTCCCCTCCAGCCTCCAGGGAATGCTGCGGGCTGTACCTGCCAGGCGATCAGGTCCTTCAGCTTCTCAATGTTCCCCTTGTCCTCAGGGTGCTCCTGCAGGTAGGACTCCTGGAAAAAGGCCTGCAACAACCCCCTCTCAGTCCTCCTGATGGGCTGCCTCGGCTCCGTGCAGGCAGGGGATGGTGTGAAGCGGTGCTGGTGCCCGCAGTTACCAGCCCCAAGAGTGCCTGTGCTGGCCCCAGCACCGCACCCGTGTGTCCTCACCGTCTCGTACTTGGCAAAGCCACCCATGACAGCAGGGTCCACGATGCCGTTGAGCAGCATGGAGAGCGGGTTGATGGGCAGGCTGGGGTCGTTCTGGTGCCGATTGATCTCGCTCATAATTTTCTCATTCGTTTTCATCATGGTCTCAATGGCATTTTCCAGGGGGGAGATGATGGTCTGTGCCCAGGGATGGAGGAAGGTAAGGTCAGCAGCTGGCTGACCCAGCGGCCTGCCCATCCTGGTGCAGGCCGGCAGGGTGGTCTCTCCCCGGTCCTGCAGGAGAGAGGCCCTGGGGTTGCACACCTCACCCCATGAAGCCCCTCGGACCCCTGGCACTGGCTGCCTGGAGCTGAGCTGAGCGCTCACGGGGGAAGTGCTGGTCCCCAGCTCCAAGCACAGGCTGCCGGCAGGGTTAGTCCTGCACGCAAGACACCTGTATGGCAGCGGCAGCTCAGAGGTGAGCTTATGGGAAACCTGGGTAAATGTCGCTGTCACTGGGCCGGGCGGCTGTGCAGGAGCAGCATGCACAGCCCGAGCACTGCGGCAGATGCACGTGTGCGGCAGCACTTGTGCAGCCATACAGTTACCCTGCAGCACAGCTCTCATGCAACAGCCCGGCTGCTGCATTTCAGGTGACGTCCTTGCTGTAGCACCTGAAACACCCTGGACTTTGGCCAAGCACTTCCCTCTGACAGAGGCATAAAACCCACGCGTGGAGCTATCAGCAGTGCCAGAGTAGCAGCTATCTGCTGAAACTCCTCCGGTGCCCCTGCTGCTCCCTGCATGCGGTCTCCTGCTTCCCACAGAGGTGTGTGTCCCGGTGGGTGAGCCACACAAGCCAGTCCCTGTCACCAGGTTGATGCTATCAGCAGCCGTCGATGGAGGCTGTCAGTGCCCTGAGTGCCAGGGGGGCTCTGTGGCCAGTGTCAGCAGACAATCCCTTTCCCGAGGCCTGGGACAGCATTCCCACATGGCACTGGCCTGAGATCAGCCCTGGAGCCGGGGCAGCAGGGGCCAAGGCGATGCCAAAGAGGGGGTTATCACCTGCTGCTGGGCTCTGTGCTCGCAGAGGGAAGGGGGCCGTGGTCACACCCCTCTCTGCCGGCAGACTGCACGTGGGAGCTGGGTCCCCTCTGCCGCGGATGCTGCCCTGGGCCACGTGCCCGAGCACAGGGCACAGGAGTGAGCTGGGAGTCGCGGAGTTTGGGAGTTCGAGTGCTGGGGGCTGGATCGGGTTTGCACTGAGAGCAGAGACTGATGGGGCGCAGGGACCAGGGCAGGGGCTCGGCCAGGGCACCAGGCGGGACGTGCTCCCCGCACCCTGGCTTCAGCCGCTTGAGCTTGGGAAGCCTGGAAGGGGCTGGGGGCAGCACGCCCACCTGCGTCTGGGGTTTGTGATGCTGCTTGGGGAAGGGATGCCCTGGGAGGGCCCCAGACCCCCCCCACCCCTTTCCTCACCATGGTAGTGGAAGTCACCACGAACCAGCGCAGGATGCCGGGCAGGGGGTAGGCTGTTATGAAGGTGGTCCGCTCGATCCACATGGTCTGCGGGGAGGGTAGCAGTCATCCTGCTGCCCTCCTCCCTATCACCCTGGGACACCCCTGGCTGCCCCATGGGGCAGGGGGCTCCCACCTCCCCTTCACATGGGCACGGGACCATCACCTTCCCCATCCCAGGACGGGGTGGGACCCTGTCTTGCCTGCATCCCTCTTCCTCTGGACACCAGGCTCTTCACAGGCCCCCCCAGCCCTCCCTGTCCCTCCTAGTCAGGTCCCAGAAGCCCCCACCAGCACTCACTGCAAATTCATTGTCTGGATCCTTTGGGCCTTTCTTGAAGGGCCGCGAGTAGCTGAACTTCTGGATGTGGTTGGCTTTATAGAAACTGCAGGGGAGGGAAGGGACAGAGCATGGGAGAGCTCCCCTGTTGCGCCCCCTCCCACACAGAGCGCAGCAGGCACCCCCCATCCGCGGTGAGGCACTCACTTGGTGATCTGCTCCGGGATGCTCCGGTCCTTGAAGCGGACCTTGGCTTCCTCCACTGGCTGCACAGTGAAACACTGGATATCTGCGGGAGTGAAGGAACCACGGGCGCACACCACGGGGGATGGGGGCTGTGGGGCAGAGGTGCCCCAGGGCCCAGAGGGGGAGAGCCCAGGGGTGTGAGGGGTGGCACTGTGGGACCCGCACAGGGGGCGATGGTACAGGGAACGAGCCGCCCTCCCAGCCCCATCCGCACACCCAGAGGATACACTGGCCTGGGGAGCTGGTGATGTCCTGGCCGGGTGGAGACGTGCTCTTCAGCTTCTCAGCATTGGGGAAGGGGCTCAGCAGCCGCATCTCAAAGTCCTCCCTGCGCTCGTACTCCTTGCCCCGGTAAATGAAGACCTTGTTCTGCGGGGGAGGAAGATGGCAGTCTGTCCCAGCACACTGTGGAGCGGGGCTGGGGAGCCCTCGGCACCGTGCCCCGGCTGCAGCGAGCCCTGGTGCATTAGGGGTGCAGGTGCCGATGAGGCTGGGCCCTTAGCTTGAGCGGGAGACACCCCCCTCAAAAAATATTTCCCCAGCCCAGCAACTGGAGCAAAAAGGAATTAAAGGGCAGGCTGGCGTGGTCAGACAGGGCTCTGGAGCGAAGGTCTTTGGCTGGGCACGCAGTGACCAGGGTCTGCAGTCAGTGGGTACAGAAACCACTCAGGACACAGCAAGGAGCCCTTGAAACTGTGGCCTCTGTGACAATGATGCTGCCCTCCCTGTGGCCATAACAGCAGCACAGGAGAATAAGGACCGACATTTTGGGTGGAAGAAGCCCACCAAGTGTGCCAACTTACATCTGAGTGGATTCAAAACCTAAGGAATGTAATAGGAGCGAATGGGGGTGAAACACTTTGCTGTCATGCAGAAAGATGAGCCCTGCTCTCGCCGGTGGATGCCAGGAGCCTGTTTGCCAGCTCAGGAAAAGGGAGAGGTGCTTAGCAAGCCCCTGCCTGCAGCACCGCTCTGCAGGGTGGGAAAGGGTTGGGGGGGCTCCCACAGTGACTCTGGAGGCACCCGACTCTGTTCATCAATAGCACAGACCCGTCTCTGTACCACAGATACAACACAACACACATCTGTCCCTGCAGCCCAGATACAACACGGCACAGACCCACTCCGGGGACCTGGCTGTCACCGCCGCCCTGGTGAGGGGCCCTGTCCCTTGGGAGCGGGGACACCAGCGGGGCTCGGCTCGCGGTGTGCCGTCCCAAGACAGCCGCAAGGCTTGGCCTGGAGCTGGTGCTGCCCCAGGCAGGTGCACAGTGCTGGCTGCTGGCACGGCACTGGCCGCAGGGCAGCCAGGAGCCGCTTACCCGGAGGAAGGTGGGGAAGCCTTGCCCATAGTAGCCCACAGCGAAATAGTCCGGGCTTGGCCGCAGCACCTTCAGGATCTTCTCGTAGAACTTGGCTTCCCGCTGCTGCAGGGGGAGAGGGGCAGGAGTGGGGATGGGAGAGGGCCCTGCCGTGGGACAGGGGCCCTGCAGACCCCGCATCCCTCCCCATGGCTCTGCCGGCAGCCCAGCCCCGGCCGAGCACTCACCAGGATGTCACTCAGCATTTCGTAGTCGAAGACTTCGCTCTCGTACTGCTCCGCCAGCTCCTTGCAGATGTGGATGGCCTCCTCCCACATCTGCAGAAGACAGGGCCGGGGGGGGGGGCCCCGCGGTGCAGGGTGAGCTGGGGCAGTGGGGGCACTGGGAGCCTCCAGAAGAGACCAGCCCCATCTGTGGGGCATCCAGAGCCCTGCTCCTGAGTGAGGAGGGGAGGGCTCTCCCCCTGTGGGCCAGTGGGCCGGCTGGGCACTGGTGGGCTGCAGCAGGACTCAGCTTCCCGCCATCTCCAGTGCCTGAGCCCCCTGCCCAAGTGAGCCCCTCTCCTGGGGTGCCCCAGCTACTGGCCCCTGGGAAGGGCCAGGGCTGGGGTCTGAGGCTGGGATGGGATGGGACGGGGGAGGGACAGCCGTGGCAGCCGGGTGGCTGTGGGGTGAACGTCCAGCCCGGGTTCATGGCGGGGCAGCTCCAGCCCCACCACAGTGGTGGGGTGGGCAGGTGGGCTGTGCTGAGGCTGGGGGCTTGGAGCAGGAGGCAGCGGTGATGGGGGAGCCAGGCTTGCCCTGGGACAGCCCAGCTCCTGGCGGCTGGGCAGGGCGAGGGGGGCGGCCGGGGGCGCGCAGCCGCACTCACCTTGCCCTGGTCGAAGTAGTTGATGATCTGGTTGTAGAGAGCCTCCTTCAGCTGGCGCTGGGTGTGCAGGCTGGGGCTGTGCAAGCCCTGCATGGGGGCTGTGTTCGCCTCGTCTGACCACTGTACAGAGGCGGAGGGAGACCATCACGCCGAGCCCTCAGGCCCCATCTGGGCAGCCCCCCACAGCCTCTGTACCCCCCCACGCCCCACCTTGAGGAGCCGGGCGTGCAGCAGCAGGGTGTAGGCTCCCTCCGTGTAGTTTTCATAGCTGATGTGCAGATCCTTCAGCTTGTACAGGTACCTGGGAGTGAGGGTACCATGTGCAGGGCACAACAGCTGGTGTGGCTCAAGGTCCAGCGTATGCTCCCCCATGGGGCAGCAACCCCCACTGGGAGCTGGGTAGGGGGCAAAGCCCCAGGCACCCTGCCCCTCTGGCCCCTTCGCTGCCCCCATCCCCTGTACCTGGGGCCGGGGCGGCAGGGGACTGGGCCAGCTCGGGGCCCTGGGACCCCAGGACCCCTCACCCCAGGGGAATGCCAGTCTCCCCGGGGCCACGCTCACCTGATGTACATGGCCTGGCGGTCGATCTCCTTGTAGAAGTTCTGGGGAAGAACAGAAGAGGCTGTTTTGAGTGAGCCCAGGAGGGGCCACGTGCCACAGCCCCCCACTCTCCCGCGCCTTGCTTTGGGTCATGGTGCTGCTGGGACTGTCCCCGCACAGGGACTGGGCTGCCCTTGGCAGCGGGGAGCTGCACGGTGCCTCCCAGCAAGCACCTCCCAGGGCAGACCAGGTCTGGCACCATGTGCACCCCATCTCCGCTGTGCCGGGGCACCACAGACCCTGAGGGGATCCAGGGGGACACGGGGCTGAGGCCTGGGGGAGCTGGGGGCATGGGGTGGGTCCCCACCAGGAGGTTGACGGTGCAGCTCATGCTGTAGGTTTTATTCTCATCATTCATAACAGCCCGGTAGTCGAGGAGCCGCTCCAGGAGGCCGGTCACCAGCGCGACAAAGTTCTCCCCGGGCTTGGCCAGCTCAGGGTGTCTCCGGCAGCAGCTGAGCAGGCTGGGGAGGAGAGGTGGTCACTGGTCTCACTGCATGCTCAGCTCTGCAACGCTCCCACCACTGCCCCAGCTCAGCTCCCCCAAGGTACGGGGGCGGGGGGGGGGGGGCAGACCCCCCCAGCATTGGACAAAAAGCAACACCTGGTCTGCAGCGAGACAGAGCAAGCCCCGTGCTGCCCCCCACCAGGCACATCAGGGATGGGAGAGACCTGACAGCTCCAGCCACCCTGCACGCGAATCTGTGACGGGCAGCACGGGACAGGAGCAAAGCCTGGGCAGGGCAGGGGCACCCCTGGGGCAGGGGCACCCCCTGGGGCAGGGGCAGGCTGGCCAGGGCAGCAGCGGTGCGCAAGGGGCACGTGATGCTGCTTGGGCAGCAGCCTTCCTCCTCTCAGGTCCCGCTCCCGTGAGAGGCATGCTCTGGGTCAGAGCACAGCGTGAGGAGGAGTGGGATGGCCGGGATTCAGCCAGAGCAGGAGGATGGCAGACAGCAAAGGGTTGTGCCCTGGAGAGAAGGTTGCGGGGATGTCACTGCACACTCACATGCTCTCAAAGAGCTGCTTGTACTGCTCATCGCCCCGGCCGCCCTCCACCTCGCTGTCCAGCTTGCGCAGGAGCTCATCCTCAAACTGCAAAGACACGCATGAGCACGGCTGAGAAGCCAAGGACGTGCTGAGCTTCCCCCAGGCTGCCGCAGCTGCAGCCCCCCGGGCCATGGGCCTGCAGTGCTGGGACAGGAGCGGCTGCAGGAGCTGGAGCCAGATCGGGTCCCCAAGGAGCCCCCAGGCTCAGCAGCTGCAGCCCTTTCCCCCAGTGCTGCCCAGCACAGACATGTTCCCCCTCCCAGGCCATACCGCTCCCAGGTGCAGCTCCCTCATGCTGCTTCAGCACAGAGGGCCCCATCCTGCTCTCTGGGTCCCTGCCTTGCTCCCCAGTCCCCGTCCCACTCCTGCGCTGGCCTTGTCGCCATCCCCCAGCAGCCTGGGCTGACCATGGGGGTCTCTGGGCAGTGTCCTGTGCCCCCTAAAGCCACAGCCTTCCCTGCTGGGGGTGGCAGGGCTGTGCCAGCCTGGGGCCCCCCATCTCCCAGCTGATGCTTGGCCTTCAGGTCCATGGGGTTTGTACTCCAGCTGCAGCCAATGGACCCAAAAGCCAGGGGGATCCTGCATGTGCTGGTATGGGATGGGGTGGGGTCCTTAGCAGATATCTGATTGCTGATACCCTTTGGTACCCCTTGCTTCCATGCTGGGTCCCTCTGGGGTCTGCACATCCCAAACTCGGGGGACCTTGTCGCCCTGGGCCAGGGGCACTGCCACGGCCAGCTCCTGAGCCGCAGAGCCCCTGTGCCACAGCAGGGTGGCCCTGGGACACCACCTGCAAAGGCCTCAGGTCCTCTGAGCCCAGCCATGCCCACGCCACTCCTCCAGCGCAGCTCTCCTGCGGCTGCAGACCCAGCTGTGAGCAAGGGGCTGGGGAAGGGGCTGCAGCAAGACCTGTGTCACCCGTGGCTCCAAGGGCAGTCCCAGCTCCTCTCCCCCCATGGGACGCCCCAACAGGGCAAAAGGCTTCCACAGCTCAGAAGAGACAAATGCCACCTAATGAAAAACTGGAAAAGCCTTTTGCATGGAGAAAACTCACAGCAACAAGGGAAGACAAATGGAAATGCAGGAGGTCTGTGCAGGCCTCCGCCCTCCCACTGTGTTCTTGTTTCCAGCCAGTGCCAGGACCGGCTGAGTGGGTGACGCCTGACCTGTCCCTGCTCGACCCTGGGAAATCCTCTGCATCGCCCAGCGGCTCTCCCTGCTCCTCGTGTCCCCACCAGCCCCCCTCATCCCTCCCTCCTGCAGCCCCACGTCCCAGGACGAGAGAGGGGACGCTGAGCACCACCTCCACCCACCCCAAAGGGACGGTCCAGACTGGGTGAGGAGCAGGATCCGGCCATGTCGGCCCCCTGCCGTGGCCCAGCCGCAGCCCTGGGCACTCACCCGGCTGAAGCTCTTGGTCAGCTGGTACTCGCAGAGCATCATGTCAAAGAAGATGGGGATGGTGGACTTGCGCAGCTCCAGCTCCGGCACGAGTGTCATCTCCAAGATGGGGCCCACCATGCCCGGGATGAACTCAATCTTGCGATGGCCTGGGAAGGGCAGGGAAGGCTGGGGGACCTGGGCTTTTGCAGCCTGCTCCCCAGGGCCAGCCCTGCCTGGGGCCCCACAGCTGCAAACAGGCAGCAAGGCACGGAAGAGGAGAGGGAGTGGTGCCAGGAGGTCTGCACGCCTGGGGCAGGCGGCTGCTGCAGAGCAGGGCAGTCCTCCAAAGCAGCTGTGCTGGTGGGCAGGTAATGTACGGCCAGGACAGCACGGCAAACACGTGGTACCACCAGCTGGGGTTGTGCCGGTGTCCTGGAGGCCCCAGCACGTGTGAGCAATCCACACGGGAGCCTGCGGGCACCTGTCACTGCGCCACTGCTGGGCTGCGGGCTGCCCCACACGCTTCCCGCAGCTCCCTGCTCCCTGCTGGGGTGTGGGGTGTGGGGCAGAGACCCGAGGTCTGTGTCCTCCCCACCTGCCTGGCCCCAGGATGCTGCCAGGAGCACAACCTGCACCGTGCAGGGGAAAAAAGGCAAGGCAGGAGCCCGCGGGACTGGGGAACAGGAAGGCAGGGCTGCAGGCAGAGGCCAGCCCGGAGAAGGAAGGCTGCCTGCAGGGAGTGCGAGCTCGTGACTGGGCACAGTGTCTGTGGGCTTGTACACCTGTGGCCTTGCACACCTGCAGATGTGTACATCCTGCAGGCTCACGTATCCCACAGACTTGCACATCCTATAGGCTCGCACGCCCCACAGGTTTGCACACCTGCAGGCTCATACACCCTGCTCGCGCACGCAGGCTCCCGTGCCCCACACCGGCAACATCCCCCCAGCACCAATTTTGGGGCCAGTGCTGAGGAACACCAGCCAGCAGAGACTCGCCAAGCCTCCTCGTTGCTGGCCACACTGTGGCTCACCTAGGTTGTACCACATGTCCCGAATGGCAGCTCCGATGGTGGCTCTCATGTCCCCGTACCTGCCAGGGCGGATGTTCGTTAGCACCGCTCTGCAGCCTTGGGCGCAGCCCACGCACAGCCTGACCAACTCATCCACCAACCCCCGACCCCACGGCGTGGCAGCAGGTGGGCAGGAACCTGAAGCAGAGCTGCAGAGCTTGGCCCTGAGGCGCTGCTGGCAGGGATGGGGAGGGCCAGCGACGGTGAGGGTGACTCACTTGGCCAGGATGCTGTTGCGCTTGGCCTGGGAGAAGTTCTCCAGCTGCAGGGAGTCCTGGGTGAGGAAAGCCACAGCCAGGTGGAAATAGTTGTTCCAAAGCTGCAGTGAAAACACAGGGATGAATGCCAGGCTGGGAGCATGGGGGCTGGGGGCAGGCAGCACCAAGTGCCAGGCTGGGCCCCTCCCCAGCCCCCTGGCCCCTGCAGGACACAGGCAGCCCTGGGGTCGGGGCAGTGCCCGCTCACCTGCAGCTCGAAGCTGCTGTTGTTCAGGAACATCTCCGTCAAGGTCGCAGCAAACTGGTTGATGGCACGCAGGAACTCCCTGTGGGGCGAGCGGCGCGGGGCGCTGAGCGGGGGGCAGCGGCGCTGCCTGCCCACCGCCCGCTGGCAGGGCCGCACGGCAGCGGGGAGGGAGCCGGGCTGGTGGCTCCCAGCGATGGAGAGGCAAGGAGAGGTGGGGGGCAGGCGGGGGCCGGGCCTCGCAGTGCGCTCCTGTCCACATCCACACTCCAGGCGGTCCCTTCTGCCCACTGTGGTGCAGCTGAGCGCCGCCCGGGTGCACCGGCCCTGCACGACCGGCATCCCTGCTGTGCACAGACACCCAGGATGGGAGGGATGGGGTGTCTGGGGTCAGCTTCCCACTGCCCCCCAGGACCCCCAAGCACACCAACAGGGCTGCAGAGGGCAGCTCGGCTACCCGGCTCCCAGATGGGGCTGGACTGTCTGTCCCAGGACAGAGCAGAAAGTGTCTGGAACTGCCCCAAGCCAGCTGGAACACAGACCCAGGGCTGTTTGAGGGGGGTGTGGAGGGGACTAAGCTAGCCTTTGGCTGCCCAGCACAGCTGTGATGCTTTTCCTGCATGCCCCCTGCCCAGGCCCCAGCAAGGCACCCCAGGTTCTCACATTCAGCGCCAACATCCACCTGTGGGTCCCTCCGAGTCCAGAGGTCATAGAATCATTAAGGTTGGAAAAGACCTCTAAGATCATCAAGTCCAAGTGCCTGCCCAACACCCCCAGGCCTCCTAAACCATGGCCCCAAGTGCCACAGCTACGCATTTCTTGAACCCCCCCAGGCAGGGTGACTCCCCCACCTCCCTGGGCAGCCTGTGCCAGGGCCTGACCGCTCTGGCAGGGAAGGCATTTTCCCTCATCTCCAACCCAAACCTCCCCTGACGCAGCCTGAGGCCGTTCCCTCTCGCCCTGTCACTGCTGACTGGGGAGCAGAGACCGACCCCCCCCTCACTCCAGCCCCTCTCAGGCAGCTGCAGAGAGCGAGAAGGGCTCCCCTCAGCCCCCCCTTCTCCAGGCTAAACCCCCCCAGCCCCCTCAGCCGCCCCCCAGCACACTTGTGCTCCAGACCCTGCCCCAGCCCCGCTGCCCTTCTCTGGACACGCTCCAGCCCCTCAAGGCCCTTCTTGTCCCGAGGGGCCCAAACCTGAGCCCAGCATTCGAGGTGGGGCCTCCCCAGGGCCGAGCACAGGGGCCCCATCCCTGCCCGGCCCCTGCTGGCCACACCAGGGCTGACACAAGCCCGGGGGCTGGTGGCCTCCTTGGCCACCCGGGCACTGCTGGCTCATGCCCAGCCGGCTGTCAGCCAGCACCCCCAGGGCCTTCTCCGCCGGGCACTTTCCAGGTCCTCACCGGTTCTGCACCATATTCATCACCATCCAGTCGGAGGGGTACACCATCTTGCCAATCAGGTCCTTGAAGAGGATGAAGGTCTCCATGAGGAAGTCCTGCCAGGGAGGAAGAGATGTCAGGAGCTGGGCTCGACCATGATGCCCTCCCGGGCCATTGCTGTGCTGAGCACCAGGGCTGGGAACGACCATTGCCACCCAACAGGGAGAGCTTCACCCTCATGGAGTGGAGACACGGGCTGTGCCGGAGTCCAGGGCAGGTGGCACCAGTGCCAGGTGCCCAGGTGCAGGCAGGACACTGGGACCAGTGGGATGCCCCAGCTGAGACGTGGGGTGAAGAGGCAGGGAGGTGCAGGGAGGTGCTGGTGATGGAGGGCCCAGGTCTTCCTGCATGGGGCAGCACTCACCATCAGCTCAGGCCGGGAGGGGAACGCCTTGATGTAGGAGCTGTAGTGGTCCTTGTCCATCTGGCTCAGGATGGCGGCCATGCAGGCCACATAGTGGCTCTAGGGAAAAGGGGCTGGTCAGGCACTGCCAAGGCCCTGCGGCCAGCACCATGGGGTGCCCGACTGTGTTCCTCCAGCTGGTCCGTACCCCAGAGCCCCAGGTGCCCTGGGGGCCCCTCGCCCTCCACCTGCCACAGTACCCTCCTCCCTGGGTCTCCAGACCTCTCCTCCAGCCCCACTCAGCCCTGGCTCCTGCAGCCAGCCCTTCCTCTCCGGGTCCCACGCACCCCGCTCCGGGTGTGGGACAGCCCTGACACCTGCCGTGATGCTGGGGAGGACACAGACATAACTACATAGCTTATTTGCTGTAGCACACATCTGCAATTTTTAAGGTAATTTCAGGCAATATGTAGACTTAAGTGCATTCTGAAAATGGCAAGCAGCTTCTTTCTGGAGGCCGATGTGTCTAGACTGCCTCTAGGGAAGGGTCCCAAATTGGGCCATTAACTCCACTCCCGTTCCGGGTGCTCGCAGCTTTGCTGTGAGACGAGCAGTGCAGCCGTGGCACGGGCTGACCGGGATGCCTCCCTCTGCACAGTGAGAAAGGCCGTGCCTGATCGCCAAAGTGTGCTCAGCTGCATTGCTCGTGAAACGAGAGGTACGGGCGGCAGGGTGCAACACCCGCCTGCTGCTCACCACCATGTTTCATCTTCCATTTAGCTAATCAGTGCAAGATTTTCTTGACAATACTTCTAACATAGATGAATCTACAACAGACTCGCTCTTGGGACAAAGCTACAGGAAACTCCTCAGAGAACTGAGCAGTATCTGAAGCCAGAAAGCCAGTGGGGTCAGGGCACCAGGTCACTGAACACGGGGGTTGCTCAATTGTCAGGATCCTCCCAAGCTCTGCTCATTCAGACCGTGGTCAGCTGCAGCACTGAGCTCAGAGAGGCAGTTTAAAGCATCGCTTCCCCAAAGGGTGGCCGCTGCCGGACAGAAGGGACAGTCCCCTGGTGGGGCAGTTTGCAAGGAGACACCATCACCGTGCACGGTCCAGCCCCCAGAGTGCAGCAGCAGCGTCAGTGAGGGGAAAAGCTGGCTGCTGTCAGCATCAACCAGTGTTCCAAGGGTGCTGCCACCCTGCACACCACCACCAGTGCTGCACACGCTGGGGAACATACAAACCCACCCAACCACTCTTGGAAGCACCGTGGTGTGCCAGGGATGGGGAGAGCCGGGGGTCGGGCAGGTCACTCCGGCGTGGTGGGAAGCCTGGCACTGCCGGGGCTGAGGGGAGACAAACGCTTGGTCACAACAGCAGCTGACACTTCCCATTATTAAAGACCCAGCTTTCAGCAATGTCCAGCATAGTCCATGTGTGACTGTTCAGCTGGAAAGCTGTCCTGGGGGTACACCCGGGGCTGGAAACTGCAGGAAAAGGGTGGCTATTTTGGGGGACAAAAGAATCATCCAGCAGGCTCAGGAGGAGCAAAGGCTCTGCCATGCCCCAGTGCCACCTACAGAGCTCTGTGGGCGGCTTCAGGTGCCAACCGTTTCCCAGAGACTGTTGTGCTGAGCACTGCGAGGGCACCGTTGGGCACCGAGCACCACTGCCCGTCTGGATGCGCAGGAGCAGCCCCGGTGGCACTGCACGAGGGCACGGGGTGGTGCAGGCCCTTTCCAGCCCCGGCAGGTCAGCCACCGCCAGAGCTTCCACCTGGCTCCTTCCCCTGGCGTTCCCCTGCTCCGTGGCAGGGACAGAGTCCCATGGCAGCCCCAGGCCACGCTTGCCAGCAGCACGGAGGAGCCAGGGGAGGGGGCGTTTCGGAGGCCAAAGGGGTCAGCCCAGGGCCACTCGGCTGCTACCTGCGACCAAGGGCCCCGGGTTCGCCCTGCCAGCCCCTGGGCAGCCCCGGCAGCAGGGCCCGGGGCGCTCCTCGGGAAGGTCTGCAGCACGCAGCAGGGGACTGATGCAGGGCAGCGCTGTGCCCCACTGCCAGCCCTGGCTGCCATGCAGGGTGCGGGCAGGTTTGTAGGGAATTACCTTGTGAGAAGCAAATTAATAAAATCCCAAAAGTTCCCAGTCCTTTTAGCGCCGAAGCGCAGCCACAGGCCTGAGGCTTCCCTGCGGAGTGCTGGCACGCAGCAGGACCAGCAGCACCTGCACGCAGGGAGGCCGCGCAGGCATGCCAGAGATCCTGCAGAGGCACCCAGGTCACTGGCTGCCTGCACGAGTCCAAGCGCGTACAACTTGCCTGCAAAGCTGGAGGCGAGTCCCTCCTCACCGAGCAGCATGCCTGGCCTGCTCCCAGGACTCAGCTTGGGAGCAGGGATCCCCTGCCTGCAAGGGAGCAAGTACTGAGCGCTGGCAAAGCGCACAACTTCGCCTAAGCGACCGTGTGTGATGCCACGGAGCCCTGTGGTCTCAGGAGAGACCCCATGGTGGGAGCCAGGGTCACCTTCCCCGCCGCCAGAGCCCGTCTGCACAGCCACGCTGCTCACCGGGGCGGAGCAGGAGCAGCCTGAGCCTTCATGGAGGCTCTGGGGGGCCATTTCTCATGTACCAGCCAGGGGTGCGCGTCACCCACCGTCACCGCAGAGAGAAGCACTGCGCGACCAGCGCAGCAGAGCCCACGGGGAACGTGAGGCAAGGCAGGAAGGTGACGGGAGGAAACTTTTGCAGCAAGCTAGCCTGTTCTGGGGATTTGATGAGATTAGTTCAGTCATCTGGAAAAGGCTGTTCTGGTGGCTGCTGGAATTAGATTCAGGTGAACCCCCTGCACCGCCTGCTACACCTTCTTCAACAGAAACTGTGTTTACATTTATATTACATTACTGGGAGCCACACAGCCAGGTATTGCTACAAATACGGACGCGGTTTATCCTGTGGATGGCCTGTGTGTGGGGAATGGACCCGGGGGGTAGCCCGGCACAGCATGTGGCCCCCAAACCTGCTGGGTGGTCACAGACGCAAACAGTCCCGGGCAGCCTCCAGCCAAGCCGCAGTCCCACCGCCCAGCACCCCCCGGAGCCACGGCACCGGCTGCGGCACGGCTCCCGCCGCCCCGCGGTCCTGCCCGGAGCAAAGGCCGCCCTCCCGGGGGCCCAGGGCCACGCCGCCGGCCGCCGCGTCCCCAGCCTCGGGGCGGGCACGGCCCGTTCCCGGCCCCAGGGAGCTGCCCCCGGGGACAGGGGCTGCGCCCCACCGTGTGCCCGGCCCCGAGCACCAGACTGGCCACGGCGCCTGCACCCCCCGCCAAGGGGTGGGAGGGGGGGGCTCCCCAGAGCCTCGGCGGACCCGGTCCCTTCCTCGGCCCCGGCCGGCTCTACCCTCTCCGCCTGACCGACACCGGAGCCGCGCTGGGTGCCCGAGCAGGAGCCCAGTGCGGGCAGGACCGGCCGGGAGGCGGCAGATACCGGGACTCTACGGCACCCAGGCGCGCTCCCCGCCGCGGGGCTCCGCCCGGGCAGCCCGAGCCCCGCGTCCCGCCGCTCCGGCGCCGATACCGGCTCCGCCCCGCCCCGCCCCCGCCAGCTCCGCCCCGGTACCGGCGAGCCCGAGCGGCTCCGCCCCGCCGTGCCCCGCGCCCGCCGCTGCCCGACCCGCGCCGCCGCCGAGCACCAGGTACCGGGCGGGCTGGGGAGCGGGGCCCCGGCCGGCGGGGCGGAGCGGGGCGGCGGCCGGGCTGGGCTCTGCGGGCATCGGCCCTGCGGCGGCCGCTCGCTGCGCCGGGAGCGCCGCGGCGGTACCCGGCCGGGACCGGGACCGGGACCGGGACCCGGCGGGGCGGGTAGCCGGGGAGGCGCGGCAGCCCCGCGGCCGGGCAGGGGGAGCCGGGGGGCGCCGGGGCGGGGATGCGGGGCCGAGCCGGTACCCCGGGGCCGGGAACCGCGGAGCGGTATCGGGAGCCCCGAAGCCGGGACTCCGCGGCGGTGCGGGGACTGCGGGGGCGCCGGGGCGGTACGGGCACCCGCGGCCGGGAGCGGGCTGGCGGGGCGGGGATCCGCCGTGCCCCTTCCTTCCTCCCTCCCCGCTGCCGGTGCGTGGTGCCCGGCCCCGAGCGGCCTCGGCCGCCCCGGCGCCCCGTGCTGCCGGGGGTCGCAGCACTCTCCGGGCCCCCCTCCTCTGCCCCATCGCCGAGCAGGAGCTGCCCGGGAAAGTGCGGGAGGTACGGGGCCGGTGGCGCCACGCACCTTGCGCTGGCACCCCGCACCGAGGGGGCAGGTGGCACCCCGCACCGAGGGGGCAGGTGGCACCCCGCACCGAGCACGCTGCTGGCTGCCATGGCAGGGGTCTCTGGGGGACACAGCCATACTGGCGGCAGTGGCATGGCGTGCAGCCGAGGGAGATAAATCTGTGCTGAGAGCCGCTGTGTTAGAGGAGCCACAGACCCCCAAAGGTCAGGTCCCCCTGCGCTGCAGACCCGCTCCGCCTGCCCTGCCACGCCGGCCCATGGCACCTGCGCTTGCCGAGCAGCTCTGTGCGGGAGATGCGGGGAGGGAGCCGCGTTCCGGGAGCAGCCTGCCTTGCTCAGCCCGGCTGGCTGGCGCGCTGCTCCCCCTCGTTAGGAGACGCGTCCATCAGCCAGGGCTGCGTTGGCCTGACACACGCACACACATGATCCCAGGGATGTCACTTTCTGTACCGCACGCTGCGCTGACGCCGGCCGAGGGTACGGCTGCTCGCGCTGGAGGGATTCAGCCCACGTTGCTCCCAGCGGCTCCCAGCGCCGTGCTCTGCATTCAAGGCCTGTGTGCCTGCCGGTGGGGCTTCGGCAGCTGCTGAGGCAGGAGCGGAGCCGGGTGCAGCCTTAGCTGCTCCCCGTGAAATAGGAAGGCACAGCTTTGAGAACTGTTCCAGTCTCTTTCCTCCCTGCGGGAGCCCACACAAAACCCAGTTAGAGCCTCGGCTCCTTGCAGAGGCGTGGGGGAGCCTGGAGAAGAGGTCTCCATGGAGCCCTTTTTATGTTCGGAGCACGAGGTGGACACGTATGAGTAGTCGCCAGGACCTGGGCTGTGCCAGCGTGTGCCCGCACGGGGATGGCGGGCATCAGCTGGGCTGCCTGCCTGCTCTCGGAGGCGCGGAGTGCTCCTTGCCAGCTTGCAGCTCCCGGTGGTTTCCACGCTCATCACCTCCTGGGGGGCACGGGAGCGAGCCCCCCGGGGCAGCCACGGCGGTAGGGGATGTTGGGGTCCGCTGGCTGTGCTCCCTCCCTGCTGGCGCTGCCTGCGGAGCAGGGCCGGAGAGCGGCCAGGGAAGTAACTCCCAGGCAGAGCCAGCCTTAGGCTGGCTCCCACCGTCTTTTCCCGGCATGTCTCCTCTCTGTGGGAAGTGTTCAGTCCTTCCAGTGCGTTTAGAGGAGCAGAGTGGTTTTAAATGCAGAAGCTCCTTTAGACTGAGGTTATCTTCTTTATGAATTATAATTATTATAATTATATAATAGTATGGTAGCATCCAGAGGCCACAGATAATTAGTGGGTCTGTTCCCATCTGTAGTAACAATACTATTTTGGTCCTAACTGGTGCTTTTGGACAGGGTCTCTCTCGTGTGTTTACAAAGATGGTCTGTATCATCCTGGCTGTCTGGTGGGAGGGGAAACCAAGGCACACAGCAAAGAAATACACTTGCTAATTCCTAAATTCCCCTGGTAGCCAGTGTTGTCTAAAGCACGTAAAGCGCGGGGGGGGGGGGCGGCTGCTAGATGGCATTGGAAATCCACTTAAAGGCAGGAATTTGTATTCTGAAACGACATTCTCCCTATCTGTGCTGGGAGGCCGCAGCCGCAGAGGCCTCCCACGCTGGCTGCCAGGACCTCGGCTGGGCAAGCACCAGCAGGATGGGGGGCTTTCCTGCTGTGGGGGTGCTGCCTGCACTCGGGGCCAAGCCTCCAGCAGTCTGTACCAGCACACGCAGCGTTGACC
Source organism: Phalacrocorax carbo (assembly GCF_963921805.1). Taxonomy (NCBI): domain Eukaryota; kingdom Metazoa; phylum Chordata; class Aves; order Suliformes; family Phalacrocoracidae; genus Phalacrocorax; species Phalacrocorax carbo. The sequence continues at coordinate 148,477 of NC_087516.1, forward strand.
AGGGCACTGCGGTTGCCCCTGTGAACTGCTGGGTGCTGAAGCCTTTCTAGCTTTTTCCAGAAATGCGCTTTGTGGACAGCTTGTGGCTTTCTAATAAGATTTCTGGCATGTGAAGGAGCACACAGAGTCCCAGTCTGTTGGGCTCCCCAGCTCGGCTGGCTGCTCTGCTCGCTGGGGCGGTTTGACTCCAGATGGGTGCCTGAGTGCCCTTCTCCTAGGGGTGAGACGGTCCCCCCTGGGAAAGCGTGGAGCTGTGGGAAGTCTTGTGATGAGCTGTATCCTGTGGCCAAAAGTCTTTGGGCCATGTCCTACTTCCCTTGTCCTGCAATCGCTGCAGGAATAGCCCATGTCAGAGGTGCCATCAGAGCCCGCGTGCTTCGGTGTGGGGAACTGGCCGAGCTCGCCTGCTCCCTGGGCCAAATCGCTGCATCACGCATTTTCCTGCCTCTGTGCGGCTGCGCAAGGTGACCCTGAGACTCGGCACGGGCAATATCACCTTCCTCCATGTTCGCTGGGAAGGAAGCAGCCAAACAAGGTGTTTGCTTCCTCCCACGGTGGTCTCTTCTGTAGCTCCTGGGAAAAGTGCTGAACCGCAGTGCCCAGCAGCAGCTGTGGGCTGCGTGAGGGATGCTCACCTGCTCTTCCACGGAGGCAGCTCAGGGAAGACTTGGGACATGAAATGAACTCCTGACCTCATCCTGCTCCATACGGCCTGTCTGCCATGGTCTGCCCATGTTCCCGTGAGTAGGTCGCCCTACCTCATCACGTGTCATTTAAAATGGTGATATCAGTGCTCTTCTGGCAAAGAGAGGTGGGAAAGCAAATGGATAGCAGTGAGAACAGAGACGCTACTCTCATGACAGCCATATTAGCATCCATGGGAGACAGAGGAATAATTTGGCTTCTGCAGGCTTCTGAAGGCTTTGTGCAAAGGCTTTGTACTTCACTGTGTCTCCTGACCACGTAAAGTCTCCATCTGAGAGCACTAGCATATCTGCAGTTGAAAGAGAGAGGAGTGATGCAGAGGTCATCAACTCTCACTTGCATGCCAGGAGGAAGATGTTGCTTCTTCCCTAATTGATGGGATCCCTTCCACAGGGCATTAGCCATGGCGAGGGTGGCCAGGAGCCTCGGGCAGCCCTGGGGAGCTGCCTGCAGGGAGCCCGCGGGTGCTGGCACTGCGGGGAGGTGGGTGGCGGGGACTCCCTGCTCCAGCTGGGCAGTGAGAGCCTTCTCTTGGGCCCTGTGGCTGGGAGAGTGACTAATTTTCTTGCAGAGCACTTCAGCCAGTGACCTAAATAGAGATGCGTGCAGATCCCTTGGCTCTTGTGAGCTGCTGCTTGCATCAGGCCCCGGCTGACACAGGGAAGGACCCGTGTGCCAGCGATGCTCTCCGGAGGCCCCCGGGTGATGCTTGCTGGGGGTGCTGTGGAGCACAAGGCAGCCAGGCAATTGCTCCAGCTGCTGGGGACTGCACCTGCCATCCTTAGCTGGGCCAGCCCAGGTGTTTCAAGCAGGGACTAAGAGCTTGCTTTGAATGCTCCCAGGAGGGAGGAGGTCAAGTGCTGCTGGTGTGGAGGGAGGCTGCAAAGATCATCAGAGGCACAGGGAGCTGGCCTCAGCGGACACTGGCAGAGCTGGACTTGCTCAGCACTGCAAAGCGTGGCCAGAGAAAGAACGTGTGTCCTCGCTGTGAACGCACGAGGGCTGAACGCTGGGAAGGGAGAAGAGCTGTTCGAGCGGAAGCGCTACGTTGGCAGGAGCACAGTCGGATATAAACTGGCCGTGATTAAGTGCCTGCAGGAAATTAGAAGGTCTGTGAGACTTTGAGCAGCCGGGCTCTGGAAGAGCCTCCAAGAGAACTGCGAGGGTAGGGCATAAGCTGGCTTCGTGGTGGAGCTCCCTCAGCGAGGAACCGGATTTCGGGTTTGCTAGCTGCCCCAGGACATGCTCTTAGTCCTCCACCCTCAGGTACCACAGATGCTCCGATCCGAGTACAAACGCGTCAAGTCCTCTCGGAGCCAAAGTGGGATTAAGCTTTGCTGCCGAGTGATGTGTTGTGAACCTGGCTCCTGCCCGGTCCTCCACTGAGAGCAAATGCTTCATCCTCTGCTGCCGCCCCTCTCGGCCCCAGTAGCACCTCTTTCCTTTCCAGAGATCAGGAAAAGCAAAGGTTTTGTCCCAAGAGAAGCCGTTGTACCCAGTGAGTGGAGCTGGGTAATTAGCTGTTCTCTTCTGCAGTTCCAGGAGAATATGACTTCCTCTCTCATAAATCTAATCTCCTGGCTTCCTGCGTCTTGAGGAGAAGATTTATGTGTCTGCTCTGGTTTTCCCTCTGCCACAGACATTACCAAGAGGACGAGATGGAGGATGGGTGGAGAAAGGGCCAAAGCTGGCCGGGGGTGGGCAGGGTTGTCCACAGCGGTGGGAGCAGCTGGACCCTCTGTCGGTGCCTGCAGTCCCGCTGTTCGACGGCCGTAGCTGGGGTCTGCCCAGCAGCCTCATCACTCCCGGGCTGGTCTCTCCCACAGGACACTGATGTCTGTCAAGTCAGGCGGAAGAGCTGAGCCGGGCCTTGTGCCCCAGAGGAGGAAGAGGAGGAGGCGGCAGGCAGGCAGCTGGAGGCTTTCCCTCTGCTCTGCAGTGTTTTTGGTGGATGCAGGTAACTTTCCAGACAGGATGGTGTGAAATAGGGCTCTGTTCCTGTGAGGGCAAGCCTGAAGCCCATAAGAGGTGAGTCTCAAGATTCAAAACCAGAAGATTTAGTGCCTCACTCTCACAAAATTTACCACCAATGAGTACTGGTCAGAGAGGAGTGACCCGGTCATGGGGCCATTGGCTCTCCAGGTGGAGATTCACAAGCCCTTCAGAGGCTGGAGGTAGGAGCTGACAGTGCACCAGCAAAGCACAGACTGGTGATGTAGGACCAGGTTTTGCATCCCACCATCCAAAGTCGTGCGGCAGGTTCATGGATCTGAAGGGCTCTGGGCAGGGGGTCCAAGGGAGAGCTGGTGGGCGATTCAGAGCCCCAGCGCTGCTCACAAATCCCTGTGGTTCTGAGGAGTATTTGGTGCTTGCAGGGAGTGAGGACTGGGTGGGAATTGGCACTTGAAGTTCAGTGGTGTCCATGGCCAGGTCATAGGAAGCGGTCCCTGATCTTCCTCGGCTCCTGGGCTCATTCCTCGGCTCCAGGTCCTAGGAAGCGGTATCTTCCTCGGCTCCTGGGCTTATAGTTCCCAACTATGCTGAGCATCCAGCTGACCCAGAGAGCCCACCGCTGAAATAGTCGTGTCATCTATTGTATTATAGTAGCGTCACTTGGTTTTATCTATACATCATCTGATGTGACCTGCTGTCTCATCTTATTCATACACTCATACTTCCCGTATGAAGTAGAGGGGAAAAACACTCAGACTATAAAAAAAATTGCCAAGATGGAGGATCCACCATTGTGTAAACCCTTTCCAAGTTGCTCTAGCGCTGTCTGGCCTCACTTTTTAAGAAAGTCGCTCCTCCGACTGCTCTGACCCCTGATTTTCAGCCGCCGAGTTTTGCTGCACTTTGCCTGCTCGGCTGGAGAGGAGCCGGAGGCTCACGCAGCAGAGATCCCACCTGCACAGTGTCCGCTCCGTGCTCCAGTCGTGGCTCTGTGTTTGCCTTTTTCCTTCCTTGCCCTTCTCTTGGTATAATCCGCACCTTTTCTCAGTGCCGAGCTCTGTCCTGTGAGGTCAGTGACAGCCAGCGCCGTGCAGGGCCCGTCTGCCCCTCCGCAGGACCTGGGCAGGAGCACGGCTAATTGGCGATGGTCGCTGGATGGTGATGTCTTGAGACATGCTGGTTAGCCGGTTCTTAATCCATTTAATCTGTGCCACATTGCTTCCGTATTATTCTGCTTTCTTCGTCAAAATGTCAAATGCCTCTCAGAAATCCAAGTCTGCTCCATCGAGGCTTTTACCCTCATCAACCAAAATTGGAACCTCATCAAAACAGAAGCAAATCGGTTTGATGAGCCGTGTTCTCCGTGGCCCTGTGCTGACTGGCGTGGCTGGTACATGCTGCCATCCTTCAGCTGCTGCTAGTCGAGCTCCGAGCCTGTTCCCCCGCCGCTGGCCTCGGGCCGGTGGTGCCATGCCCTGCGCCAGGGCTCTGCCGCTGCCCTGTCCTACGTGCTCGGGCTCTCCCGAGGCCGCTCTCCACCGGTGCACCCCGGGGAGGACCGTGGTGTCCCCTGTCCCTCAGGCACAGAGCCCAGCAGGGCACGCAAGGGCAGAGCACCAGGGCTCAGCCCCCCACCTTGTGCTTCGGCCTCAGGCTGTTGCGCAGCCCCGCTCCCCGGCTGAGCGCTGGCAGGGCAGGCAGGAGCCCGTGGGCAGGGCTCCTTGCTCCCGATCACTAGCAGGGGTCTCCTGAGAGCCTCCTGCACAGTGCGCCTGAGGACGAGCATCAGCCACGACACGGTAGCTGGGCCAGGTCTCCTTCAGCCATCCCCCCACCAGTCCCCAGTCCCAGCTGTCCCCCAGGAGAGAGGAGCTACTGCAGCCCTGGGCTGCTGGTGGACCAGACCCTGGAGAGGGGCTCCTGCGGGTTTGGGACCTTGGAGGGCCTCCAGCTTTACGGCACCTCGTCTCTCAGCACTGTCCTCCCAGCAGCCCTCGGCGCTGCGGAACTGGCCGGACCCGTAGGTACCTTGTTCTGGGGTAGGGTGGCATTGGCGGGGGACGTCCCTACTCCTGCTCCTCCAGTCTGACCAGCTGAGGTCCCTGTACTGGGGTGCCCATGGAGGAGCTGGTGGGGCACTGGCAGGCGAGCGGGGAGCATGGCTGCGTGCCGGACATGCAGCGCATCGGCTGAGGTAGCCGAACACATGGGGGGCGTGGGTGAGCACGTGTCCCCAGGAACGGGGGGCTGAGTGCTGTTTCTCAGTAAACATGCTTGAGGATAGCATCTGGAAAACACTGGAGTGGCTGGGTGCTGGGTGCCTCTGCTTCCTGCACAGCCGCTTCCCGGTGGCCCTTTCTGTGCATCCAAAATGTCCCTGGAGCCGCGCTTCCAGACGGACCCATCAGCAGAGCGTTTTCCTCAGACTCAGCTCCAGTATGGGAGGGCCCATCAGATACTGCAGCCGCGGGGTTGCACAGTCCTGATTCCGTCCTACAGCAGGACTCGTTATCAGCACTCGAGGATGCCGGCACACTGCAAACAGCGCCCAAACACAGCACTAAATCTAACGGTACCATAAAGCGTACGCAGAGAGACGAGTGGGAGGGTCCTAGCTTTTGGTGTTTGACATCCTCAGAGCTGTTCCAAATGGAGTTAGCGCATGTATAATTTATAGACTTTTTCTTTGTCCTTGTGGCTTGTCTCTGATCTCTCCAGCGGTGCGGTTCGGGAGGCAGAGGGTGCCTCGGCAGAGGCCCCGCTGACTGACAGCATCGCATTTGCTGCGTAGGCAGTGGAATGGCCTCGTCTCGCTCTGCCGTCAGCCGTGGCTCACTAAGGTCCCCGCTGCAGACTCACGGGGGCTGCATCCGTGCTCAGACCGTGCCAGGAGTGCTCCTGCCCCACGCTCAGCTGTGGGAGCAGTTCCCGGCACCCTCTGCCCGGTGCCTGTTAGCACTCTTGTTAAGGAAACCCCCGGAGGCGGCTGGCCACACACAGGCTGCCCTCCGCGAGCGCTCAGCCCGGCTGCCCTGGTCCCAGCTGTGCTCAGGACACCGGTCCAGCGTGGGGACGTGCCAGCCAGCCCCGCTCTGCCGCTTGGCATGTTGCCTCCCTGGCACAGACGCAGCCAGGGCCGCCGAGGTGGGACCTGGGTGTGGGGTGCTGTGCTCTGGGCACCTGCCGTCGCTGTGGCACAAGCGGGGAGAGGTGTCCCCACGGCTGTGGTAGGGCCTCGGGCAGGGTCCTGCCCTGCAGCCCCTTGCCATCCCAGCGGGCTGTGCCCCGTGCTGCGTGGGTGCGGCACAGCTGCTGCCGTGGGCCAGGTGCCCGCTGGCAGGCGTGAACACGGGGCTGCTCCTCCTGGCCTCGCATGCAGCCTGCGGCGAGCGCAGGGCACGGGGGCCGGTGGCGCTGGCTCCATCCCCGAGCCAGCTCTCTCCTCCGCCTGTTGCTGTCCATACTAACGAGGTGCCCCATCCCACCACTGTCCCCGTCTCCATCGCGTCCTGCCTCACAAGCATCTCCTGGTGTCTGGGCACAGCTCCAAGCTTGGGAAGGGAAGCGCCGGGCGGCTGGGTGGCTTGTGGAGCAGCATCCCGACTAACGCTGGAGCAGCATCCCAGCTAACGCTGTGTGGGGGACGCAGAGGCGCTGGGGTGCACGGTGTGGGGGTGGGGGCCGGGAGGGCTGCGTGAGCCCCCCACTGCGCTGGGGCTGGGGAAGCACCGGGCACCAGCATGCTCAGCACTTGGGAAGTTTGCTCATTACCAGCACAGGGTGACTCCAGGCCACTGTGCTGAGTCAGCCACATCCTTACAGCAGGAGCAAAGCAAGGCAGCGAGGGGGGCTGGCGGGGTCTGGCAGGTGCCGTGTGTCTGTCCACAGTGGGGCTGCGGAGGAAGCAAGGCCTCCGTCTCGGTGTGCCCAGGGGCACCCAGGGGAGCAGCGGGCTGTGGTTCGGGGCAGGGGCTGCCAGTGCCAGCCGCTGTGCTGTGGGATGCAGGACATGGCATGGTGTGAGGACATGAGTCCGTGCCACGGGGGGGCCCGCACCACTTTGCGCCTCACCCGTGCCACAGGTACCTCTCGATGTTTGCAGACCTCAAATATTGAACCACCAGGCGAAGCAGCGCTGCTGCCCGCCAGGGCTGGCATCTCTGCCTCTCCCACCCTGTCCCAGGCGCTGCTTCCCGAAATGAGCCGTTAGCCTGCTCTGCTCACCGGGGGCATCCCAGGCAGGGCTCCCGTGTGCCCCCCATGCTCTGTGGTGTCCTATGTCCCAGCAGTGTGGCAGGCCAGGGCAGCAGCCGGCAACCAGGGTGGGCAGAGGCAGAGCAAGGTGGGCGTGGTGGCTTGATGCTGGCGTGGGGGGGTACGGCCGGGACAGGGCCCTGCATAGAGGCGAGCTAGCGATGGTGGGGATGGGGACGTGGCTGGGTGTGATCCCCGCTGTGTGAGAGCCCCTGCTCACAGCCCCCCGGATCCTGCCCCTCTGCTGCCTGGGAAGCGCTGATGGTGCCAGGGTCTCGTCCCCAGGCATGAGCTGCGGCCTCGGTCCCGCGGCCAGGTCCCGGCGGCGGCCCCACGAGCGGGAGCAGCGCCGCATGCCTGCAGGTGAGGCAGGGCAGGCAGGCTGCCTGGGGCCGCGCGATGGCAGAAGGCACAGTGCCCCGGGGAGACCTCGTTCTCCAGAGACAGCCCCACCGCAGCCTCCCCAAGCCGCAGCCCTGCGGCCGAGCCGGGGTGAGCGCCAGAGAGACACCAGCGACCGCCCTTCTCCACAGCGAGGGGCAGGGAGCGATCCCCCAGTCTCACCAAAGTCGCTGCCTTAGCCACGATGCCTGTTCTCCCTCTCAGCTGGTTCTCACGCGCCCGAGGCGGCTCAGTGCCCCCGAGCCACAGTCTCAGCCCCTGCCCATGGAGCTGGTGGTCCCCACGCCTGCAGCCCAGCCAGCCCTGCCACACATCTGGTGGGTGCTGCATACAGGACGGGTCCCCTGCGCCCACTCCATCCATGCCCCACTCAGGACGGGTCCCCTGCGCCCACTCCATCCATGCCCCACTCAGGACGGGTCCCCTGCACCCACTCCAGCCATGCCCCACACCGGTTGGGCACCCCGCACCTTATCCAGCCCCACGCAGAGCCAGTGCCCCGCATACAGAGGGTGCCCCGCATCCATCCATCCTACGCGGGACCCCCCGTGCCCAGCCCAGCTCCGTCCCGTGCCCACACGCAGCAGCCCCCCGTGCCTGCCCTGCGCCTGCCCTCCTGCTCCAGCACCCCGCGAATATGAGGCACCAGCCCCAGTGAGGCAGAGCTATTTTTAACAGCCGCTTCTGCATGATTTGAGCTGTGAACTTGTAACGTGTTTATGCTAAAGGGGTTTCTTTTTTTTCCCTCTCTCTTTGTGCTGAAGAGGCAGCGCCGGAGATCAAAGCTTGTCTCTTTGCGTTTTGTGATGGCGGGGCTGGGAGGGAGCGCACAGAGGTGGGCAGAGGCCAGCGGCTCCACGGGGCAGCGCAGCGTGCGGGGATGCGCCCGTCCTCGGGGGGCTGTGGCGGCGGGGCCAGGGCTCACCCATCTCTTTCTGTCCCCACAGGTCTGGGAGCCCAGGAGCCATGGGCAGGGGCGGCCCGCACCCGGCACCCCCGGCAGCCCGCTACGGGCCACGCTGAGCCAGGGCAGACGGCGGCGGGACCATGGGCTGCTGGCACCGTGGAGGAGGAATGGCGACGGGCAGAGCTGCCGGCGTGGTGTGCCGGGGGCTGTAGGGCCAGGCAGCAGGCAGCATGCCCAGCAGCCCCTCGCCCGCCTGCCACGCAGCATCGCCTCTCCGCGGTGGCATGGGATGAGGCCGCCCGCTGCCCCGGGCAGCTCCGGGGAAGGGCGAAGCCCAGGGCTCCGGCCACCGGTGCTCAGCCTCCCACGCCCCGCTGCAGCACCCCGCTGCAGAGCAGCGGCCACGGGGCCCTGAGCCATGGTCAGCCGAGAGCCCCTTCCCGGCCCGGCCCCCGCCGGCGAGGGCGGCCAGGAGAAAGCCATGACGGTGCGCTCGGTGCTGCTCAACCGCGACTCGCCCGACATCGAGAGCCGCCTCAAGCGCCGGCGCAACCGCACGCAGCAGGTCCGCTTCAAGGACCTGGTGGAGGGCAGCGTGGGGCAGGCAGCCAGCCCCACCCCGGAGCCCACGGCCACCCCCGGCCCCAACACCCCACGTGCCTCACCGCCCCCCAGGGACACCCCTGAGCGGGCGGCTCTCTGTGCCTCACGGCGGAGCTGGCCCCAGGCCCAGCCGGGCTCGCTGACGCTGCCCATGCCCAGGAAGGTGTGCATGAGCACCGCCATCCAGACCTCCCCCAGCCTCCAGAAGCCCTTTCCAGCCTGCCAGCCCCACAGCAAGAGTGTCTGTGACGTGGCCGTGGATGCGGTGCTGCCTGCCACCGTGGGGAGCGCCTGGTGCCCAAGGGGGGCCGTGCCCACCGGCGCCAGCTGGGCTGTGCCCCCACGGGCACCCAGCAGCGTTCCTGTGCACGACCATGCCACAGCCCTCCCCCAGCAAGCCGCGGTGTGCCGTGTGCCACCGCCACCGCCCAGGGATCCCTGTCCCCCTTATCCGGGCACAGCTGGGTGCCCTGCTGCCCACTGCACCTCCCCGGTGCAGAGCTGCACCCCAGAGCCCTGCCTGCCACCCCCTGCCTGCGCCCGGCTCCGCAGAAACCCTGGGGGGAGCCGTGGGGCCCCCCCACGCCCGGCCTCCGTGCCCTGTGGTCAGCCCCGGCCAGCCACCGAGCTGCGGGGGCTGGGACGGAGCGACTCAGAGCGGAGCCTGCCCCACGGACGCCCACCACCCCAGCCCTTGCCGCACCGCCAGCAGACTGTCCCTGCCACGGACACCCACGGCCTCCACCAGCCAGCTCAGGGCAACCCCCCGCAGGACCCACCACCACCCCAGCACCAGCTCTGCGGCACACCTTGGGGGGGGCCCTGCTGTACCCCGCCAGCCCCCATCCCACCAGCGCCGGGCTGGCGCGGCTCTGCCACCACCACACCGGAGAAGGCACCAGCTGCGCTCAGCCATCCGGACCCCCGCGGCACCTGCAGCCAGCTACGCGCTGCTGAGCCTGGGCACGGCCTGGCAGGACCGGAGGGGTCTGGGGAGCCGCTGCCCCCCACCCCACAGGGCCCCGGTCCGGGGATGCAGCCGTCCGGGCGGGCACTGGAGGTCCCCCGGCATGGGCAACCCTGCCTCACTGCCGAGCAGTCGGAGACACTGCGCCACATCCAGGACCTTCTGCAGCTGGTGGTGGCGGCCAAGGGTCCAGTGGGACCACCAGCGGGGGACGAGGACATGCGGACATCTCAGGGAGAGGGCCCCCAGGGGTCTGGGGAGCAGGGGGACCTGCAGTCCCAGCTGCAGTCCCTGGAAGGGGTGCTGGAGACCAGCCAACAAACCATCCGGGTGCTGCTGGACGTCATCCAGGACCTGGAGAAGAAGGAGGCCCAGCGGGATGGGTGAGCAGGCGGGGACAGAGGTGGGGGCTGGGGGGGATGATGTCCCTCTGGGGGCTGTGGGTGGAGGATGGGGGGGCTGCCAGAGATTTGGGTGCTGCCGCCTCAGAGACACATTTCCCTCTGAGAAGCTTAGAGCTGCCGTCCATGCACATATGACACTGCGCCTTGATCTTACCCACCCTGGCTTGTTCTCCATGTGCGTACGGTGCCCTCCCCGTGCCCAGGGAAGCGGTGCAGGGGGGTGCAGGCCAGGGGGATGAGGGGAGCTGTGGCCCCTGCTGGGCTCTGGCACAGCTGAGGTGCCCATCGGTCACTGGGATTGGAGACCTGGGATGTCACATCCTGACTGCGGTCTCAGGCCAGGCATGGAGGACGGCCCAGGGACAGCGGCCATTCCCCAGGGACAGCCTCCCTATTTCTCATGCCTGCTTTCAGCCCCATCTTTCAAGTTATCCAAGGCACACCTTCACCAGCCGGTGCCTCAGTGACTGACGTGTCTGTGCCCCAGGGATGTTGCCCACACACCCCCGTCCTGCCCTGCCCTGTGCAGGACCCGCTCCATGGGCAGTGGCCCAGGGCATCCCCTGGGCAGTTTTCCTTGGCCTCCCAGCTGGATTTGCCAAACAGAGCAAGGTGTTAGAGGTTAGTCAGTGACAGTCCAGAGCTGAGACCCGCCAAACTCAAATCACACAAGGGCCACCAACCTCCCCAGAGATGCGATGAGCTGCTCACTCCATAGCAGTCCTGGCACCCTCCTGTAAAACCCTCTGGGGCATTGGGGCATATTCCCCACACCTTGAGACAGCAGCTCCCACCAGGGTAGTGCAACAATCCCGTCATTACCACTAACGAAGCCCATGTTGGCTGTAACTGAAGCACAGGCAAAGCTGCTGCCCTTGTGCCACCTCTCAGAGTGGGGCTGGTGGGAAGGGGCCGCTGGAGGTCTGTGGTCCAACGTCCACCGAAGGTGGGTGCAGCCCGGACAGGCTGCTCGGGACCTTGCCCAGCTGCAGCTGGGGCAGATGGAGATCCCCCACCTCTCAGGGCCCTGTCCCAGTGTTTGACCACCCTCAGGGTGAAAAAACGTGCTCCCGCTCTGTAGTGCTCGTGCAGCTCATGCCCTCTGCTCCTCGCAGGGAAAGAAGCTGTGAATAGTGATGTGCACACAGCCTTTGTGGTACCAACCAGTGGCCGTGGGTCAGGATATTCCCATTAAGCCCCTGCCACGATTCCCCTTGGCCAGCCGTCAGCTTTGCCTGGGTGCCCACGCTGGGAGCACCTGGGCCGGAGGGACAGCCTGCGGGGCTCTGTGTGGAGCAGCACGGCTTGGCCCATCCTGCCCTCAGTGACCCGTCTGTCTGCAAGGTGGCCCTGGGGCGCTGGGGACCGTGGTGCTGCGGGGCATCCCTTGCACTGCTTACAGTGGGCAGCATTTCTGGTAGAGCCGTGCTGAGCTTCAGCCGTGCGGGGACAGCCTGGGGCACTGGGACGGGAGAGCTCGATAGGCTGGCCTCACAGGTGGAGAGGGACCCAGCCTGCCAGGGGCACTGAGCGCGGTGTGTGCCGCAGCGGTATCGGTATGTCTGACTTGGCGTGTGGTTTTGGGGAGGCAGGGTGGCACACGGGAGACCTGGACCTGCCAGCCGGGCAGCTCCTGGTAGTCCTGGGCCTGGTGCCTGCGCACGTGATTAATTGTTTTATCTAAAACATGACTGCTAAGTACCTCCTTCCAATCAGGGGCAACGGAGGAGGTTTGGATCCCACGGAGGCATTAGCAAGAGCATGCAAGCCCATACAGGCGTTCAGGTGGGGCGTGCAGCGCCGTGCTCCGTCCCTGATGCAGACTGTGGGTGCAGCCCGTGTGTGCCTGTCCTGGCCAGGAGGTGCTGGCAGCGCTGGGGCACTGACTCCCACGGGCCCTTCCCTGTGCTCTGAGCACCCATTTCCCCTGGCCGCGTGGGAGCTGCCTGCCCCAGTCGGCTGTGTGCGTGCCCTGGCTGCTCCTGCCCCAGCACGGCACAGGTGACCGCACTGGAGGGGAAGAGCATGGTCTGGGGCTTGGCCCTGTTTGCCCCAAAAGAGAAGCAGCACCAGCAGCTCAGCACACCCTGGCTCCCCGAGGAGTCCAGCATCCCGCCAGTGCAAAGCACTGAAAAAGTGCTTCTTGTGGCCGTGCTGCTCCGGCCTCCATGGATGGGGACCTGAGAGCAGTGCCAGGAGCTCCAGCCAGGGCCAGGATGGGGTTCGCTCCTTCCACGATTGCTGCTGCCACTGCTGGGCGTCAGGGTGCAGCCTCTGGCACAGCCCGCTCTGCCCCTCGCCGGGCAGCCCCCGGCTCACCCTGCTCTGCCCCTCGCCGGGCAGCCCCCGGCACAGCCCGCTCGGCCCCTCGCCGGGCAGCCCCCGGCTCACCCTGCTCTGCCCCTCGCCGGGCAGCCCCCGGCACAGCCCGCTCGGCCCCTCGCCGGGCAGCCCCCGGCACAGCCCGCTCGGCCCCTCGCCGGGCAGCCCCCGGCACAGCCCGCTCGGCCCCTCGCCGGGCAGCCCCCGGCTCACCCTGCTCTGCCCCTCGCCGGGCAGCCCCCGGCTCACCCTGCTCTGCCCCTCGCCGGGCAGCCCCCGGCACAGCCCGCTCGGCCCCTCGCCGGGCAGCCCCCGGCACAGCCCGCTCTGCCCCTCGCCGGGCAGCCCCCGGCACAGCCTGCTCGGCCCCTCGCCGGGCAGCCCCCGGCTCACCCTGCTCTGCCCCTCGCCGGGCAGCCCCCGGCTCACCCTGCTCTGCCCCTCGCCGGGCAGCCCCCGGCACAGCCCGCTCTGCCCCTCGCCGGGCAGCCCCCGGCACAGCCTGCTCGGCCCCTCGCCGGGCAGCCCCCGGCTCACCCTGCTCTGCCCCTCGCCGGGCAGCCCCCGGCTCACCCTGCTCTGCCCCTCGCCGGGCAGCCCCCGGCACAGCCCGCTCGGCCCCTCGCCGGGCAGCCCCCGGCACAGCCCGCTCGGCCCCTCGCCGGGCAGCCCCCGGCTCACCCTGCTCTGCCCCTCGCCGGGCAGCCCCCGGCTCACCCTGCTCTGCCCCTCGCCGGGCAGCCCCCGGCTCACCCTGCTCTGCCCCTCGCCGGGCAGCCCCCGGCACAGCCCGCTCGGCCCCTCGCCGGGCAGCCCCCGGCACAGCCCGCTCTGCCCCTCGCCGGGCAGCCCCCGGCACAGCCCGCTCTGCCCCTCGCCGGGCAGCCCCCGGCTCACCCTGCTCTGCCCCTCGCCGGGCAGCCCCCGGCACAGCCCGCTCTGCCCCTCGCCGGGCAGCCCCCGGCTCACCCTGCTCTGCCCCTCGCCGGGCAGCCCCCGGCTCACCCTGCTCTGCCCCTCGCCGGGCAGCCCCCAGCGCATCCCACTTGCCCCTCACTGTCGGGGTGGCACAAGGGTCTGCTGCCCCCGGGGGCTGTGCAGCTGCTCAGAGGGGAAAGGCCAGTGAGTCACCCCCCCGCCTGCGGTGTCCTCTGGGGCGCTCGCAGACCCGCGTTGTGCCGTGGCTGTGCCGAGCCTTGTCCCTGCCGGCTACGGCGAGGGCATGTGCAGAGCAGTGCCTGTTGAGGGGCAGGTTTGCTCCTGCGCTCAGAACTGAGTTTGTCTGCTTGGGAAGCTGATTTATCTTCACTGTGGGCAGCTTAATTAAGATCTCGGCTCTGCGTACTGTTACAGTCAAATGAGCAAACAAGACGCCCGGAGACATAAGGAATGGGATAGGAAATCGCATAAAAAATTATCCTAGTGTCGCGATGCTGAGGAACAGCATGGCCTCATTTGCCATGGGTCAGCGTCCTGCAGGCGCGCGGTGGCTCTGAGGCGCCCGCCATGCACCGGAGCGGTGCCACCAGCCCTGACGCCGCTCACAGCGTAACCTGTCCTTGCAGGGACCAGGCGCCTACTGCCAGCAACACCCTACACCAAACGCCTATCTCAGGATTAGATGTCATCACGGTAGAGAGGTGCAGTTTATACATTAGATACCCCCCCCCACACACACATATATATGTACCATATATATATATAAAAAAGGTATCATGATCTAATTTATGTGCTAAGAGTATAATCCCAATTGTAATATATAATTTGGTGCATTAAAAGACCTAGTTTTTGAGTACTGAGGGAAATCGTGATCAAGGTCGAGTAACAGGAGGAAGATTAAACAGGAAAATGTGGCTGCTATGTGGGACATGGGGGTGTCTTCTCAGCTGTCCCCCAAAAGCTGCAGCCTGCACTGCCTAAGAGTGGCCATGGAGATGTGGAGATGGAGTCTGCAAGGGTGACCAAAAGCATTTCATAGGGCTCTTTTCTTACAGCTCTGAGAGCAACCAGTGTTGCGGCACCACCGGGGAGCGCCCACTGGCAGTGCTGGGGTGCTGGGGGTCCACGGGCAGCTCCCCGGCACTGCCCCGGCACAGCCCCGGCGCCCTGAGGGCACGGGAGGGCTGCAAAGCCAAAGCACTCAAGCTCCATCCAGAGAAGCTGCAGGCTGCTAAGCAAGGAGGGACGTCGGTGGACCACTTCCCCGGGGAGGTGGCGGCTCTCCTGCTGGCAGCCAAAGCCAGCCAGCGGCCGTGCGTGGAGGCTGCGAGCTCAGGGGAGCCTCGGGCCGGCGCTGCGGCTGGGCAAGAGGCTGGCTGCTGGTCCCTGGCACCCCGCGGCTGCCCGGCCCCTGGGACGCCGGGACGCTGCGGCCCGTGGGCACCCCGCGCTCGCAGGGTGGCAGGAGCTGGGACGTGCCGCCAGCTGGCGGCGGGGCCGCGGGGGACACTCCGCGTGCATGGGGGGATCAGAGCGCAGAGCACCCTGGGGCGCTCCGGGCGGGAGGGCGGCAGGGCAGACAGCTGGCATTCGCCGCGCGGGACAGCACGGTGCGTGCAGCTGGCCTGCGGATGCGCTGGGGCTGGTGTTCAGCACCGGCAGCAGAAACATTCAGGGTGCAGATGCCTTCTGTGTAGGTGAGGGAGGAGGACTGCTTTGGGTCGAGCTTAGCTTTGGGGCTCGTCAGCTCAATTTGAGTCTCGTGCACCTTCCCTGGAGGAGGATGCTTCTCTGGTACAAAAGCATCAAAAAGAGATAAACCCCAAGTTTGGCGTAGGCTGGTGATTAGTCTGGAGCATCTCCCTCTGCCCATCTGTCAGGTTACTGCTGTGTGCTGTGAGTGCCCCCGCACAGACCTCGTGCTGCCCACGGTCTCACTCCCTCTGTGGCAGCACGTGTGGGGAGATGCACAGTGGCCTGGGATGGCCATGGGCACGAGGTACAGCTCTGGGATGGAGATGAAAGGAAGGATGAAGGATTCGGGGCTTCTGCTGCGCCTGTCTCTAGTCTGCAACCATCTGAGAAATCTGCAGAGCTGCACTTGGCCTGGCATCAAACGGCACCTCTCAGGAGGAGCGGAGCTGGGATCCAGGGAAGAGAGGAGATGGATCCCAAGGAGGACAGGAGCTGCATCACAGGGAGGAGAGGAGCTGAGTCCTGGCTCCTGCTTGCTGGAGTATGAGCTCAAGAGGCAGATGAGGGGCCTGGGGGTGGCTGGGGAGGCACAGGCAGACAGACCGAGGCCAGGTCTCCAGGCTCACAGCACTTCTGCTCTGTCACAGGCGACACTCGTACCGGACAGGGCAAGACATCGCGAACTGCGGGACCTGCCGGGACTGTGCCTGCATCATCTACAGGTAAGAGCCAGCTCTGGCTCCCTGCATGTTCCCAGCCGGGGCTCCTGCTCTCCTGCACCCCTCACACTCCTAATCTGGCTACAAAGCAGAGGTGTGGTGGAGTTGCAAGTCTTCACTCCTGGGGACCATGCTGGGAGATGGCGGGGGCCTGCCTGCCTGCGCTCCGTCTCCTGTCCCCGTGGCAGGATGGATGCTCAGGGCACCCCGAGCCACAAGAGGCTGCAGGGTCTCACCCTGTCCAGGTCCGAGCTGCCCCTGGCGGGATGTGGTGCTAACACAGTCGCGGCTTTTCCTTTCCTGTCCCTCATAGTGGAGGAGCGCTCTGTCGCAGAAATGCATCTGATGCCTTAGGACAGACACAAACCCAGGGCACCACGTACAGACCGCTCACGGGCGTCGGGGGCACCACATATAGACAGGCCGTTGCCAAGGCCCCTGTACCTGCTGGGAGGCTCCATGGGACTGGAGAGAAGACAGCGGCGCCTGTCATGCCGAAGGAGAGATTGGCGCAAAACGCAGCCCCACCTCACAGCCTGGGGCCCAGAGAGCAACCGCGCTCCCCCGGGGACACAGCAGTGTGCTCATCAGCGCTTTGGCCAGCGCAGGGTAACCTGGCAGCCCAGGCAGAGCCGGGGACGTGGCAGAGCCGGGGACGTGGCAGAGCCGGTGACACATTCCCGTGCCTTGGCCGGACCCGGAGGCCTGCCGTGCCCCAGGCTCTGCCACGGCCGAGGCCAAGCAGGGGGGCCCTGACCCCAGCCCCGGCGGCTGGGCTGCTGCACCGGGGCAGGCAGGATGGGGCAGCAGGGACAGAGATGCTGTTTGAGTCAGAGCCTGAGCCTGGGCTGTGCTGAGGGCCACGCGGTGCAGCTGCCTGCCCCTGGATGATTTCTGTCTTTGCTGGGTGACCCCCTTCCTCTGCAGGGAGTCCTCAGACGGGGCTCACAGGCTGCTCCCCACCAGCGGCGTGCTCCAGCCATGAGCTTGCCGCCTCCCCTCTCTCCTCGCAGCTCTCTTCGTGGCCCTAAAGGCACCTCCCCCCGCAGGGCACGCCGTGCCGGGGCATGGTCACACGTCTGCCCTGCCAGCCCCGTGCCAGGCAGCTCGCTGAAGGCGCACCTGGACATGGCTGGCAGCCGGCGTGCTGGGACACCCCAGTGACGGGTTTGGGGGGGGGCGCGGGTGCTAGCACGGCGGGGGTGCCCACTGTGCTCAGGCAGGGCTCGGCGCACAGGGAGTAGGTAGGGTGATTTTCATGAAGGACAGCTGACTGGCTGCAGCTGGAAGGAGAGCTGCTCCAGTTCAGTGGCAGAGCATTCATCTTCTGTAAAAGCAATATATTGGGGGAAGCCTCATTAGTGGCTGATGGGTGGGCCTGCTCGCTCGCTCGGAGTCCAGGCTGCAGCTTGTTGTCCCTGTGCCAGCTTCACACAGACGCTGCAGACAGGCTGCCAGTCGCACGGGGAGTCCCTGCCCCTCGCTGGGGTCCGGGGCCACCGGGTCTCCGCTCTGCTTCCCCGGTGGCAGCACTGGGTTGGGTGTGGAAGCGCTTTCCTCCACTGCCCTCCCTCCTCAGACCCCATTCGGTCTCTGGGAAGGGCATCTCATGCCCTCCTGGTGCAGGCAGTGATGTGGCCGAGGCCCTCTCCCTGTCAGCCCTGTGGGAATCGGGCAGCTGCCCAGCCAGGCACCCGTGGGAGTCCGTTTGCCCCGCTGGCCGTGCAGCCCGCTGTCTCCCTCTGTGCATGTGCAGGTGCCTGGCCAGCCATGTTCTCATTTTGCTATTAATTAGGCTGCTTCTGCTAGCACTCGGAAGGGCAAGATGCGGTGCACAGAGCTGGCACCGAGCAGCCCACCACAGCGTGCGCGCGGGGCGGTTTAGCTGCTGCCCTACTGTGCTTTTGTGAACGTCTGTGCATGGGGTGGACACGCTCTCCTCCAGGCTGGGGGGGTGCCCCGGCGCTGGTCCCCGCTGTGCGCCGGCATCCTCACACCCCCTGCGCCAGCTGCCCTGCGTGCCCGTGCCGACACGGCAGCGCTGCGCCTGCCTCTCTTGTGCTCTGCTTATTTGCACCACAAACTCCCTCACAGTAGCTGGTGGGGGACGTCAGTGCTAATTGGGTCTGACGAGCCTGTCTCCACGCGGCACTGCGGTGGGGAGAGATGCCACGTCTGGGGGAGGTGGCTCCCTGTAATTGCCAGGCTCCTGCTGGGGACTCCCTCTGGGCTTTGCTGCCGTCCGCGTGATGAAAAGTGGCTCTGCTGGGACGCGGGACACGGGACGGGGGAGCGGGGGCAGCCCCAAGCGTGGAGCGCACCAGGAGCTGCGGCAGCGCTCCCGGCACCGGCCCTCGGGGATCGCCCGCAGGAGTGAGCAGACGTGCCCACCTGCACCCTGTCCCAGGGCCACGCACGAACGCACCAGCTGTGCACCCCCAGAGCGGCCCTGAGCCCTTCCTCTGCGTCTGTGCTGGGAAGTCGGGGTCCCTCCCCACGCTGCCCCCCTGCTAAGGGGCTGCTGCCACAGCTCACCCTTTTTGCTAGAAATAACTGGGCACAATCGGTGTCCTCGCAGGAGGTGACGGAAGGTGACAGAAAGTGTTAGCATGCCACGTGGGGCTCGTGGGGTGCTCCCCGTGTGTGGGGCGGCTGCACCACGTGCACGGTCCCAGGCACACGCCGCAGCACCTCGCTGATCCGATGGGACGTGGCTGGTGTGAGATCAGGGCACTTTCTGCGTGAGGAAGCATCGCAGCATGTGGCCACCAGCAGCCAGCTTGCGCGCTGCGGGGTGCTGCGGGGACACCAGAGGGCTCTGGCACTTGCAGGAAACCTGAGGGCTTCGGCGGGGGGGGGCACAGACCCCTTTAGCTACCCAGACCCTAACTGCTGGCATCACTAGTGGTGTGACAGGCAGCAGCACAGCCCTTGCACCTTGCGCCACCGCCTGATGCTGCAGCAGCTGTCAGCCCGCCGGGTCCAGGTGCAGTGCTGGTGGCAGTAGCGGCAGGACGAGACACCCTGGCCCCAGGGACGGACAGCCCCTCTCTGGGGGCTCAGTGCTAACTGGGGTCCCACAGACCCTGCGCTCACCCCCCTGCATCAGCACCAGCCCCAGCCAGGGCAGCTGGCCGGCTCCCCGCCCCGGGCAGGTCACAGGCAGAGCCTCGGCATGTGTTAGCCTGAGCTTGGAGGGACCCCGCAGCCCCACGGGGACGGAGCAGCCCCACCAGAAGCCGTACCCTGCTCGGGGGAGCACATCGCAGCACTGCAGCGAGGGGATGAGAGCAAGGGAGGAGCGCTGCTGTGGCCAGTGACTACAGGGCGCCCAGCGTGTCCGGAGCCTTCGTCTGGCCTCCCCTCCGCGCTGGGCGCGCAGCTGCCTTGCCGAGGATGGCCAGCCCTTGCAGCAGTGCCACCGCTCCTGCGGGGCAGTGACAGGCATCGCCACTGATGGC
Source organism: Phalacrocorax carbo (assembly GCF_963921805.1). Classification (NCBI taxonomy): domain Eukaryota; kingdom Metazoa; phylum Chordata; class Aves; order Suliformes; family Phalacrocoracidae; genus Phalacrocorax; species Phalacrocorax carbo. The sequence goes on from NC_087516.1 coordinate 167,808, forward strand.
ACTCCCGAGGCAGGGACTCCGTCGCAAGAAACCCCCGCTGCCCGGTGCCTGCGTGCCACCAGCGCAGGGTGCTGGGAGCAAGTCCTTGCCACTTACGGAGGCCCCTTGCAGCAGATCGGCTCCCCAGGAGGGACTTAGTCTGTTTGTCCTTGTGTAGGGCAGGCATTTAGGGCAAAGGAGCTCTGGCAAGCGGGTGAAACAGAGCAAAACGCACAGTCAAGCCCAAGAGAAAAGCAGAGGCAGCACCAGGCTTTGAGGCTGGATAAGGAAGAAGGTGCAGGGGAACAGCTGAGGGTGACCCATCCCAAGATCCCCCCTGCCACCAGGTCAGGGGCTGTTTGTCTGTCTGTCTCTCCAGAAGGACGTCCCTGGGTGCTCTGGCACAGCGTTTAGTAGTGCGGTGCTACAAGCCCTGCTGCAGACCACGCTGCCGCAGGCAGAAGGGCTGCCTGGGACAGATCCGGCCCCCACCCCCCCACACTTACAGCCTCTGAGGGGCAGGGTGGTGGGCAGGAGAAGCCTGAAGGGCATGCCCGCAGGACATCCCCTCGCAGGGGCACACGGTGACCTTGGGAAATCTGCCCACCGGGAAATGCCGGGGGCCCTGGAGAAAACTGCCGACAGCTCAAAAGCCACTCCGCACCCAGCCAGCAGCTGCCCCGCATGAGCCCCCTGCCCTTCCCCTGGGCTGCCACCCCCTCCAGCTGCGGGATGGCAGCCGCCGACACCAGGCTGGTCCCCTGCCACACGCGCCACCCCCGTGCAGCGGCCTCAGGAGTGCAGCAGGGCTGAGCTCCCCGGGGACATGCCCTGGGGATGTGCAGGGGGCTGAGCTCCCCGGGGGTCTTGTGGCAGGGCGCAAGGGTGGAGGCGGGTGCCGGGGCACGGAGCCGTGGCGGGCGGGGGCCGCGGCGGGCGGTGCCCTCTAATGCAGCCCCCTTCGCCCTGCTTGCCCGCAGCGTGGAGCATGATTTCCGGCAGCAGGAGGGCCGCTTCCAGCGCGTGCTGAGCCATATCGAGGGGGACACAACGCCGAGCTCCCCGGCGGCGGCGGCAGGGGCCGTCCTGCCGCCCAGGCAAGAGCCGTCACCGGTGACGAAGCTGCCTGCGAAGCTGGATGCAAAGAAATCCAGGCGCAAATGCTTCTGGTTCCTGTGAGCCAGCGGTGCCTGGCAGGCCAGGAGCACGGGGGCACCATCTCAGCACTGACCCCCCTGCCCATGTCTCCTTCCTCCTCTCCCTCCCTCTGATGGTAGGGTTTGGGTAGCACCAGCTTTTATATTTTTAACCGTTCAGTTTAATCTGTTGAAGCCCCTGTGTAAATAAGGTGAGGGGAACAATGGCTGTATTTAATGAGAATTCAATAAATTCTACGGAGACGCTATTTTTGTTACATCCTCTCCCACCTGTGCATTTCTGTTCAGGATGAGGACTGGGAGGGGGGCTGGTGGCTGCTACCCTGCACCGCTGCAGTGCTTGCCCAGCCCCAGGCACCCACAGCCCCTCAGCAAGGGCAGCCTTGGGGCCTCCTGCCTGGGGGCTCCCCAAGGGCCACCCGCAGCCCCAGTGCTCCCAGCCTGCCCAGGCTGAAATCGGTGCCCATCCCTGCACCCCACAGCACGGGATTCTTGCCCATCCCCATGGCTGCTGCCTGCAGGTTAACCGAGGATTTTTCCTGCACCCCTGGTCAGAGACGGTGGACAATTATGTCTGTGGGACCGTGGCCAGGAGAGGAGACCTGTCCCTGAGAGCTCCCAGGTGGGAGGGTGGGCTGTGTGGGGGTCTCCTTCCAGCCAGCTCCCCTGTGCAGGGCCGGGCAGCTGGGGGCTGAGCCCCGCACAGCCTGGCAGTGCACGGGGCTGCCACAGGAGCAGGGGCTGCTTGGAGCTGTGGGGGCTAGAAATTCCCTCTCCCGCTTTGCCGACGGCTGGCAGGGCCTCCCTGGCTGCAGGATGTTCTGGCTAATTACAGGGAGAAAGGAATTAACAGCTCAAATATTCCAGTCTCCGCAAAGCTGCCACGCGAGAAGTTCAGCATCAGTTCAGAGAGGGTCCCAGATCAAAGTGGCCGGCGGCAGCAGTGGGAGGCGAGTGTATGGCGAGTGTGGCGCAGTAAGTGCTCGCCACGCTCCCCCAGCCCACCGGGATGCCCGTGCCCTGACCGCCGTGCCCCGCCGTGGAGCCGCGGGCGAGCCCTCCCCAGAGCCTGGGGCCGGGCGATGCTGCCTGCACCAGGGCTCTCACATCAGCCTCCGCCGGCGGCAGGAGTAGTCACAGCTCTCCCAGCGGGGCCACCGGCCTCGGAGAGGAGGACGTCACCCAGCGCCAGGAAGCCCTGGCACCCTGCACCACGGCAAGCGCTGTTGCAACCAGAGGTCTGGCAAGGGGGGGCGGAGGGCAGGAGAGGCCACGGCCTCTGCAGCTGGCGCCCACACCACGGTACCCCAAAGCAGGAGACTCGCACGTGCAGGAGCTGACACGGCGTTAAGCCCCATCCCTTGCGCCGGGGACCCGCCTGGTGCTCGCGTGGCTGCAGCCTGGCTGTGCCAAGCTGGGCCAGCGGCGCCGAGGGGCCCCCGTAGTGCCGAGGGGCCCTGAGTGCTCGGCCACGGAGATGCTGCAGCGGCCAGCGCCAGCCCCGCTCGCCGGCAGCCACCCGAGCCTCTCCTGCGGCAGCTTGTCCCTTCCCTGCAGGGCGCGCGCAAGCCCCGTGGGACCGGGCTGAGCTGTCAAGGCAGGGGCAGGGGCGGCTGGAGGCCCCTCAGTGCCCGAGTTCCTGCAACAGTGAACGCGGGGCACTCCCCTCTTCTTGACCAGCAGCAACAGGATGGACAGAGGCCACCCCCCAGTGTGGGCACATGTCTCTGGTCCCCCCAAGCCTTCCTGGCAGCCACAGCTGCTGGAGCAGCCTGGGCTGAGGGGCCCCAGACACCGGGGTGAAAGCAGGAGCTGCAGCAGCGGCATGGAAATCATGAACAACACCGGGAAAGCTGCCAGACGGTGTTTCTGGAGCCTGGCGGAGCCAGCATGTGGGAACGGGAGCAAGTGGTGGGAGTGAGGCGCCGCCAAAGGACCGCTCCCCTTCTCCCACACTGCATATGGGGCCACGCTTCAGCACCCAGCATCCCTCCTCGCCTCTGCCACAGCCTGGCAGAGCGCGCCCAGCAGCTCTTTTTGCTCTTGCTTCCTCTGGCACTGAATCACGCAGCCTGGGAACAAAGGCTAAAAGCAAGACGACACCAAATGCGATCCTGTACGCGTCTCCTGCCTGAGTCACCTCTCCTGCCTGAATCATACTGCAACGCCGAGAGCCCACCGTGCCCAGCCGGCGCGGCCCCAGCAGCGCAGGTTTTGGCAGCAGAGTCGCGGGCGCGTCTGGCGAAGCGGCACTGCCTGGCCACGAGGCCACTTGTGCCCAGGCACAGGCCGGGGACTGCACTCACCATCAGCTCGGACAGTAAAGCCACCCCAGGATGGCAGAGCTGCTGTTGGGGGACATCACTGCGGGGCTGCACTGCCAGGGCCGCGCCAGCCGAGCGGGCAGGGGAGGGCAGGCTGAGCCGGGGGCAGGAGGGGAGGCCTCGCACCTCCCCTGTCCCTCAGGGGTACAAGAAGGGGTCACCAGGCAGGGAGCAGCAATGCCGGTGCCTCAGCACATTGGTGGGAGCAATCCCAGCACCCGGGACACCTGCAGACCAGGGAAGCCTTATGCACCGGAGAGCATGGGCAGGGCCAGGATAAAACTCTTGTCCTGCCCGCCAGCTTTATTGCCTCGGTCTAGTTAGATCTTTATTAACAAGAACAAAGAACAGCGTGGCAAACATGCAGGCTTATCCCAAGAAGGCTCAAGCAAAGGGCCGAGCTGCCACCCCGGATGCCCACACCCCCTGGGGCACGGCTCGCAGCGTGGCACGGCGCGGCGCTTCCCCACAGCACGGCGCTTCGGCACGGCTGCACGGCCCTGCCGCTTGTCCTGGGCTCTGCCCACCCTCGCAACCCAGAGCCGCTGGCTGGGCGTGCTGGGCCTGCCGCCACGTCCCACGAACCCATGCTGGCCGCAGCTCTGTTTCCCCCCCTTTCATGATTAGACCACGGCAGCTGGCGCAGCTGCTCTGCCCGAAGCTGTGGCTGAGCAGCGCTCTGACCTGACCACCCCTCCCACGAGAGGTGGGTGTCCCAGCACATTCCCCCCACGTGTTCTCGGGATGCAAAATTGTGTCAGCTCACCGGGTCCAGTCACTGGAGAGCACAGCCCCTCATCTGCTTCCCAAATGGGCTTCCTGCATCACAAACACCCTGCCTCCTCCTCCCAGCGCACCCTCTGCTCAGACCTGCTCCTGGCACGGCTCCCCCTCCCTCTTGGCCTTCCTCATGTATCCTGCTGTGTTTAATACCTGCGCATCCAGCCCCAGCTCGGTACCAGGCTGCAGCGCGAGACGAGGAGCAGCGCTGGTCACCTGGCCCCAGACCCCTAAATCAGCAACGCCTTTTGCATCTCCCCTGTCACCCGAAGGCGCGCGGCCCCGATGCCCAGCGCGGTGGGAGGCGGCGGCGGCGGTACTCACCCGCAGGGAGTTCTCCCGGTCCAGGACGATCACCCTCCGATTGACAGTGTGCAGCAGCCGCTCCAGGATCAGCTGGATGTGCTTCTTCACTTTCACCTGCAAGGCAAGAGGTGTCACGGCCATGCCTGAGTGGCTGGCGTGCCTGCTGTGGTGCTGGCGGGGAGGACACAGGTGACAGCACCATCACCGCAGCGGACGGGAATCGGCCCCACAGCGCAGAGCCAGTACACGCACCCCAGCCCCTGCAGGCACCCAGTGCTGGCAGGCTGGGCTGGGGGTACACCACCTCCCAGGCCACATGTGATTGGACCCCCTGCACCACTGCAATTACTGCAGCTCCCCAAACAAAGCAGGCAAAGAGATTGCAAAGCCCTTGCAGTTATCCTTGGCAGAGGGTGCGGGAGCCAGGACCAAGGGCACAGGTTTCCGCAGCACCCCGTAGTGCCCTTGGAGCAGGGAGGAAGCAGCTGTGCTCCAGCCACGGCAGGTGGCGGCCGTCAGACGAGCCCCAGCACCCCTGCAGCTCCAGCTGTGGGGGACCACGGTCACCGGGCCAGCCCTGCACCCAGCATCCTCAGCCGTGGGGCCGGACCGCTCTGGTCCTCGGCAGTGGCCAGGCGGGAGCGCACTGCCAGGACAGACCGGCTCGTGGCACCTCAGGAGACAGGAAACCACAAGCTGACTCTAAAGATTTTTGATTTATACAAAATACTGAAATAAAGTGTTGTCCACTCCAGCACAGCAAGAACGGCTCGTTTAATCACCGCGCAGGGGGCTGGCAGCACCAGGGCAAGCAGCTGGAGCTGCAGCTGGACAAGGCGATGCACCCCGGTGTAAATACGGGCTCGGGGTCCCTGCACGGCCCAGCCTCCTACGCCTCCCTGGCAAAGCCGGCCACCCGCTGGGGACGGCTGCCTCCGCACTAGCCAGAGCTGCCCCCCAGCGCAGTCAGTACCTCAGAGGCGGGTTTCAGCTCACACGGGGCTGAAACAAGAGATGTATCCTCGCCCATGAGCATCCCGTCTGCTCCTTAAAGGCTATTTTAGGTTTAAAAGTTAAGGCCAAACCGAGACGTTTCAGCCACAATTTCCAAGCTTTCCCTTCCATTGCCTGGGCTTCCCAGTGCCACAGGAATTAAAAAGCCACGCTCACACAGCCACCTGGCCCACCCAGGACGTCGTGGCATGCATCTAAATGTAGCTTCTATAGCACCAGCCACTGTGCTGTAGGTGTGACATTGGGACTTCCCAAGGGGTCCCAGAAAGGGACCCCAAAGCACAGACCAGCCTAGAAAGGACAGAAATGGAGGAAGTATCGGGCAGAGGCAGAGCAGATCCCTGCGCCTTCCCAAAACGTTGCAGGGACGGCCACCACCGGCAGCTGCCACGCGACTTCCAGCCACTCGGCCCCGCTGTGGGTGGACTGGGGCTTGCGGGGAGAGACGGGCTCCCTGGTGGCACAGGGACATGGCCCGCTGCTAGCTGCAGAAAGGCGGGGGATGGAGGGCAGCACCCACGCAACACAGGGGAAGGGGGACGGACCGAGGTACGGACACGCCTGGCCCCACCAGGCACATCAGCCCGGCACCACAGCGACGCGACCCGGCGTCCCACACAGCGCAGCGTGCCGCGTTTCTGTGCCGCAGGGAACAGAGGAGGAGAAGGGTGACCCAGGGAGGGAGCTGCCGCTGCAGTTGTGCGAGGGCTCGGCTTGCGCCTTGGACCGCAATGTACTCAGCCCAAACACCCGTGATGCCAGGGCAGGAGCCTACAAGGAGAGCCAGGACACGCTGCCGGGGCTGCTGGCATTCACCAGTAGTGCTCTGTCTTTTGCACGTGCTTCCAGCGATGCAAGCCCACACTTTATCCTCCACAACATGAGGCGCTGGGGGCTCAGAGCATGCCTAGAGCCACGCAGACCCCCGGCCCCCCAGCCCTGCAGGGCACCTCCCAGGCCTGACCCCATCACCGCAGCATCCCTGCCAGCAGCCCAGCTCCACGCGTTGACTCCAGGTGACTGTGCAGGGTTTGTCACCGTACCGAGATGTAGATAAGCCCTTCCCGACTGCGCAGGGGCGCATGGCTCCTTCCCGCCATCCGCCGAGAGCCCAAGCCCACCAGAGAGGCACTCACCAGCTCCGCGTCCCCACGGTCCTTGTGCCGCCCCTCGCCTGCACCACGCTGCGCTTGCAGCTCCTCCGCTCTCTGCAACAAAGAGCGTCCCGGGAGGTCGGGCCGGTGCCCAGCAAGGATGGCCCCATCCCCCTGGGCGCCAGCCCTGGGCGAGTCGGGACCTGCAGCAGGACCGTGCCTAGCCACATGCCGAGCCCGCTCAGCCCCGAGCTGCAGCTGGGCGGGTTATTACTGTGCCTCTTGCTTCGGTAGCCCGCGGCAGCAGGCAGGCTCCCGCAGGCAGCGCGGGGGAAAGGGGTACGCGGGGCTCCTCGCTGCCCTGGCCACGGCTGCGGCACGCGGGGCTGGACTCCTGCGCCGTGGGGCTCTGGCTCATGTTTAGGGCCACCACTGCCAATTTTGGATTGCGACGCTGCCCAGGGGCCAGCAGGCAATCGCAGACCGGCTGCCCTGTGCTGGGCCTGCAGGGCAGGGACGGCGAGAGCACCGCGGCGATGCACCGCCTTGCCCTCAGGTCAGGGCTGTCCCTGGGCTTGCAGGCCTCTCCCCCACTTATGGGGACTGACGGGGACTCGACGGAGGCCAGCTGAGGTGGAAATCAAAAGGTTTTTAACCGGAGCTTGGGCCGGTTCACACTGGGATGGTGGGCACCAACAGTCCCCTTTGACTTTGGATGGACCACTGTCAGTCCCAACCGTATTGTGGCCAGTAATTTGTGCTTAGCCCTACTCCAATGAGTTTAGTCAGGTCATTTCCAACGCAGTTACTGGAGAGCAAAAAGGAGGCAGCAAAGAAGACAGGATTTACCTTCTGGGCCTTGTACAGCACCTCCAGGATGTTGCTGAGCAGCTCAATACAGGCATCTTCCTCCTCCCCTTTCTCGATCAGCTCCTGCAGGATGGGCACCGCCGTCTGCAGCAGCAGCTCCCGGCACTCTGTTGGGGTGGACAGGGAGGCACGGGGCTGGTGGGCATGCCGGCACCGCCCCGGCGCAGGAGAGGGCCAGGCGGGAAGGGGACCAGCGGGGCGGACAGGGCCAGCACGATGCCTGGGCTGGGCTGCGACGCACACGCGCGGAGCTGTCAACTTCTTCCTCGGATGGAGCGGGGGTTTTGGAAAAACATTAAATCCTCATGAGAAGGCTCCAACATGGATAATTCATTGCACCCTGTTTGGTTTCGTTTATGTCTGATAAAATAAACAAAACTAAAATAGAAAAGCCTCATCTGAACCCCTCCTGCTTCAGCTTCCGCCAACAGGCTCTGTTCTGCTTCTCTGCTCTGTTAAAGGTGCTTATGATTTAACTAAACAGATGGAGGCATTTTGAACTGGACACCATCTCGATAAACTAGAGTCTCTAGCGCTGAATATGTGAAAACCTTGTGCTCTTCCTATTACATGTAACCGCGCTGCTCTGCCCAGGGCTGGCATTTGCGACACCACGCTGCGCTGACGGCTCCACGTTGCTGCTTGTCGCTGCGATGGCACCACCAGAGTGGGGCCAAGGGGAAGGGAAGTGGGGGAAAACGTTTCCCTGCTGTTTCCTTGCTGGCACGACTGTGTGCGACTGTGGGGTGCCGGAGCGGTGTCGTACCGCCTCCCGGGGCGCGGGGAGGGATGCGGGGAAGGGCCCGCGCCGGGAAGCGGGGCGCGCTCGCAGGATCGCGGCGGCTCAGAGCAGAGCTGGAACAGGCGGCAGGAGGTGACCAGCCGCTCGCACTTGATGGGCAAGCTCACGTTGCCAACTCTCAAAGTCTCCATGGGCAGAGACACAGACGGTTCCTGCTGCCTGCGGCTGAGCTGCTCCCCTGCTCCCCCGGGCCTCCCCGCTGCGCTGAAGCCCAGAGCCTCCGGCCCAGCTCCCCAAGGCAGCCCACTCCCCTTCTCTTTGAAGATGCCGTGTGGATATTTGGAAGCTCATCACGACTCCCCCGTGCCCTTTCCTGCCCCGAGCCCCTCAGTCGTTTCCTCCTCACCCTGTCTTCTAAGCTCTGCTTCTCTCACTGCTTTCTTGGGGACTTTCTCCAGTTTAACCACAAGTTTCTTGTGCCACCCAAAACTGCACCTGGAAGTAAGGCCAGCCGAGCCCTCGCTGACGCCGAGCAGGGTGCCGGGCACTTGCATGTCCGAGGGATGCTCCCCCCGTGAGGGCTGCATCGCCGAGCCCCTCTGCTCCCCCGGCCCCAAACCCCTCTGGCGGCACTGCCACCGCCTGGGGCTCCGTCCCCTGCTTGCTCAGTGATTGTTTTCATATGACAGTTTCTAACTTGAATATGGTCTATATCTTTCAAAACTTTTTCTCCAACTTATTGATATTATTTTAAACCCGGAGTCTGTCCTCCACTGTGTCTCCAGTTGCTTCTGCCTTGCAGGACAAAATTTACTATGTCTACTCTTTTTTTTCCATCATCTAGATTACTCCTAAGAATACCAAACAGCATCAGAGCCAGGGCAGACCTGGAGAATCCTTCTCGGTACGTCCTTCCAGTCCGACAGCAAGCCCCCAACACCGCTCATAAACCATCATCACACTGACTGCATATTGGCTCAGCTAAGCCGAATTTCCCTCCGCAGCCTGGCAGCATTTCAGACGGCAGGAGAGGATCCCTCCGACAGCACCAGCTGCACCCCAGAGAGGGGCTGGGCAAGGCACGGCTCCCGCACGAGCCCCAGGGAACTGCCTTCCTCTGCAGAGCCGCCCTGGGCACGGGTGCTGCCTCAGGGGCAGAGGAGGGGTCCCTGCGGCAGGGACTCGTCCCCAGCGACGCTCCCAGAGCGCTCAGCACAGCAGTGCCGCCAGGACCCCCGGCGTCCCTTCTCACCGTAGGACTGGAAGATCTTGCTGTTGACGATGTCTGTCAGGGACTGCAGCTTCTGCTTCAGCAGGCGCTGGGGCAGCAGGTTCCCAATGAAGTCCTGCAGCAAGGCCCTGCCATCCAGGAGACAGGATTTAACAAGTGTTAAATACGGGGCTTGCAAGAGCCCTGCTTGTTTTGCAGTCCCAAACACCTGCAGCCCCTTCCCTTCTGCCGAAGGCAAATGCAGGGTGTCGGGCAACAGCTGCCCCCGAGTCTCGGTCGGGGGCGGGCTGCTGCGCGGGGGGAGCGGCTCGGTGGGGGCAGGGAGGTGCAGGGAGGTGCAGGGCAGCACGGTCCCACCGCACAAAGCTGCAAGGCAGCCCGTGCCCACCGCAGGCGGCTGCCGGAGACACCCAGCTTAAAAACCCTGCCTGAATTTCCGAAATAGACCCGGCTGGGACTGAGGGCTTCCAGGCTCAGCCCCTGCCTGAAGCACAGGCCACTGCTAAAATTGAGCAAAATCATCCCCTGGTTTTGCACTAGGAGGGAGATAAGGAGGCAATTCCCAGGCATCAGGAAAGCCAGGCCCCTCCACCTGCCCTCGCCCTCGGCTGAACGGCATCAGTGTACGTCCCTGCCAGCAGCGCCGCGACGGGGGGTCGCAGGGACGGGGGCGGGGGCAGAGGTGGCTGCGGCAGGCGCTGAGCGTGCCGCAGAGCAGGGCTGGAAGTGACAGGGATGACGGGGACCCTACCCCAGCACAGAGGAGTCAAAGATCCCAAACACGTCCTCGAGGATGGAAGGCAGGTACTTCAGGGCTGCTCCCTGCAAAGAGACAAGAGCTGCCTGCACCAGCCCTGCTTCGCCACGGATGGACAGACAGATGCCGCATGGCAGGGGGGGGACCCCCGGCTCCTCCTGCCTCCCCCCAGGGCGTGGGTGCTGAGCCAGCACCCGCTCTCGTTAAAGCTGCCCCACAGCCACCAGCCCACCGTCCTCGCCCCCCGGCGAAGGGGCATCCTCTCGCCGAGCCGCCAGCTCCCGGCTCTGCTCCCAGCTGCTGCTCCGCAGGGGTGCCTGAGCAGAGAGCCGATTACCGGGGACCCAGAAACATGCCCATCCCAGCACAGCGTTCTCCACTTGCAATGACTTTTTTTAGAACTGAGAAGATATATATTAAGAGATTAGAAGTAGTCATTTTAATAAACTTACACAATGCTAATTTTAAATCAGAAAGCTCTATCGAGTCAAACAGTTGTTAGTCTCGCCTATTATGTCAGTTATCTTAGCCACTTCAAAAAAGTAACAGCCAAATTTGATATTTTTTTTTATTAAACTCCATGCTTACTAAAGCTGGACTGATTAACTTTAATTATACTGCCACCCTTTAACTCTGACTCAATTGCATCCCCTCCATGGCTGAGCCAGAGTCCATGGTCAGCCTCTTGGTCTACATTTAGCAAGGTCATCTGATTCACTTTTTAAAAAATGAGCTAATACAGACTTTTCCCCATTCCTCAAGGATTTTTCCAGTGTTACAAGACTTCTTAAACATCGGCACCTACGTCTCAGGACGTCTCTTCCAGAAACTGGTTCTGGCTTTTATTGTAACTGCTGAGGCAACTGTCTGGCCTTGCAGAACTGAAAATGCCTCGAGGATGAGCCCCCTCTTACGGGTTTGTCATGGCAAGAGTGCGTCAGCCTGGCCACCACATACGCGTTGTGTCCGATCTCTCCCCAGCTGCAGAACAGCAATGTCTGCTCGAACCGGCTGCCCTGTCCACGCCGTCACTGGTGATGCTCTGGCAGCGCCGGTGGAGCTGGAAGGTGGGCCGCCGGCACCCACCCGGCGGGTCCGGTGGGAGCAGGCGGGGAGATGGCCGTCAGGGAGCCCAGCGGTCACCGGCCCGGGGCGGGGGCTGCCTCTGGTGCGCGCAGCAGCGACCGGCACCTCTGCGCAGCGCCGGTGGCAGGGCGTCCTGCAGACACCCGCCCACGTGCCAGCGGCCGCAGGCGAAGAGTCAGAGCAACCTCAGCGAAGCCCCAACCACAGACACCCGTGAGCAGCCCCCCAGGACAATGCAGCCCCTGACCCGGGCTGTGAAATGCAAACGCAAACCCAAATACTCAAAGAGGCGGCAGCGGGCTGGAGCCGTCCCCTCCGCTCCGCCCTGCTGAGCTGCAGGTAAGCCGGACCTAGACCGAGGAAAGCCGAGGGGAGCAGGTTGTCCTTCTCGGGGCTTGAACAAGGGGCAACACGCGCCCACCGCAAGCGGTGACCTGCTGTTGCTGCGTGCCTGTGCGGGCTGCCTCCGGGCACGGGACCCAGTGTGGGTCCCCCGAAGCCCCACCGTGCTCAGCGCCTTGGCAGCTGCGTGAGCCCTAAGTGCTGAAGTCTGTACCCCAGTCCCACCGCGGAACTCAACTTCTTTGGGCGCAGAGAAAACCAGGGCTCCAGGAGGGAAGCAGCAGGATGCGTGAAGCCCTTCTCAAGGGCCCTCTGGCTACGGCAGCGAGCGGTGGCAGCAGAAGCCCCGTCTCCCGGGTGGAGATGTGCAAGGCAGCTGCGCGCAGGGAGCAGGGAGCCTTCCATGTCCTTCACGTCAGGGGCACCCTCCAGGTCACAGTGTGTGCTGGGTATGCTGGAGGCGCTTGGCTGAAGAGCTGCTCCTGCTCTCTGGCTAGGACCACGCCGTGGGTTTGTCCCTGGGCCCCAGCCTGGCTGACACCAGTAAGGAGAGCTAGAAGAGGCTCAGCCTCCTCTCCGTGGCTCCGAGTAGTCAAAATAGGACAAAACCTCCCAGCCTGAAGTAGTGCAACAGAGGACTGGCTCTGTCCACAAGAGAGGTGGCCTTTGCAGGAGCGTTGCAGCTAACGAGCTATTATCAGCTCTGCCTTGGGCTGATCAGATAATTGCAGCTTTAACTAAAAGAGTAGGCAGAACAGGATGAAGCTGCAAAGCCTACGTCAGCCACTAACAGATCTTTTGGGATCACCTTCAGCTGCTAGATGGGAGCTAGAGAAGCAGGGTGTCTGCAAGCTCTGCAAAGCAGCTACAAAGTCTTAGAGACTTAGAGAACAAGAGAAAAAGAGTTCTCTCCTTGGAGCACCTGCTCAGGGTGTTCAAGGGGACACCATCAGGGCTGGGTATAGCAAGATGCAGTGGCTGGGGTCCGGCAGGAACGAGTGCAGGACGCAGCACGAGAACTGTGGCCAGGGCGACCGTGGGTCAGGACACCAGGGAAGCCACAGGACCCTCCGGACGGGGCAGCAATGGCGAGGCCAGGCAGAGGCACTGGGAGCCAGGCAGCACGAGGCTGGGCACTTGGTCTGAGGCTCACAGGGGAAGAGGATGGGACCTTGCTTGCTCACAAGCCTGCAGTGCTGCTTCCCAAGGTCACAGCCTCTTGAGTCAGAAATGCCGTTATATTTAAATAATCCTGGGTGGCTTTTTCTTCCACAGATCAGTGCAGCTGTTTGCAAACTTATACAAACTTTCAGCATCCACAGCCTGCTCTGAGGAGCAGACACAGACCATCACAAGGGGCTCAAGAGCTTCATCATACAGTAGATGAGCGAGCACTTTGCCTGCTTCACGAGATGCTTCCTCCTTCCCCAGTCAGGAGAGACCTTGAGCAACCACTTCCATCTCCCCCCTCCCTCCCCGGGTCGGAGACGAATCTGCAGCTCCCTGTCCCAGCTCCTTGCTCATCTCTTTTCCATGGAGGGGTCTGGTCTGGCCAGGTAGGAGATCCCACCTGAAAGCTGCCCCATACACCTGGTCACCCTTCGCTGGGGCTTTTCCAGCTCGACCGCACGCTCTGAAGCGTGGGCACCAGACACAGATGCACCACAGGGACTTACGCGGTGGCAAAGGACGTTTTCCATTTTCTTAAGTCCCTTCCTGATAACTCCTGACTTTGGGTGAGTGTTCCTGATCAGCGCCAGGCACGGAGCTGACGTGGCCAGAGCACTATCCGTTACAGACGCAGGTCTCACCCGCCTGCACATCGGTCAGCTCAGAGCCCACTACCATGCTTTTAAAGTTAAGGGATTTCTCGCTTTTAAGACAATTTTCTGATTTTCACTTCCACACAGAATAATTTCACCTGGGCACTCTCTCCCCCCAAAGAAACACTTTGTCAGTGGCATGGGAGAAACTCCGTCACTGTAACGCCTGCAGAGCTGGCGACGAGCTCCGGGGGGGGCGGGTGACTGCAAGGAGGAGACCCAGCTGACACCATGCCCAGGGCGAGTTGACACCATGCGCCACAGCACAGCTGAGCACAAAGCCACACTCAGAAATACCAAACACAAGCTCCATCGACGACCTCGGCAACTTTAAAGTTGGGAGGCAATGACCAAAAGTGACCTGAGGGAAGTCAATGAGCAACGAACCCGATGCCGCCACGCTCTGCTGCAACGAGCTCCCCTTTCTGCCACCCTCCAAGGAGCCACCACCCAGCCAGCGACCTGGTGACGAGACCCGTGTGTCCAGGTGCTCCCACGCAGAAGAGATGGGAGCAGGGGGACTTTTTGGACTGCGTCCTGCTACTGCGCAACACCAAAGCCCACCACAGACTGTGGCCCCAGCACCTAGACCTGCTCAACACCCCAGCGATCCCCAAGGAAGAGCCTGGGGGGCTTCTAAGGGGGACAGGTCCCCTAAAGAGAACACCACAGATCTGCCAGAGAGCTTCAACCCCTCCTGCTCTCTCTAACAAAGTAACAGCAACCAGAGAAGCTGTTTTCACAGGGAAAGCTCCCGCTCAGCGGTTGGGATCCCACCGCAGAATCCGGCCGTTTCCAGGAGAAAGCACGGTCAGGCTCAGCAAACCTGGCAGCGGCAGCGGGCAAATTTCCGAGCCCCATCCCCAGCTTCCTACCCGCTGCTCCGGGCAGAGGGCGGCTCCCACGGAATCCTCACCCCGAACTAAGGGATCCTGCCCCAAAGCCACAGCAGTGCAACAGTACACGAGGAAATACCATTTTCCAGTCTGCTTTTTAACGACGTTTGGCTGTTGCGCATACCCACAGCGCCTCGATTGCACCAGAGGAGCCGCTACAGTGCTGCACGGGGAAAATCGTCCCGCTGAGGTGAGCGGCCGCTGCTGGCCAGTGGCAGGGACCCACCCGGACTGCCCCAGCCCCGACACCAGCCCAGTCGAGGTAACGGCAGCCTCAGGGGCTCGGGGCGAAGCACACGCGTGTTTCCCCACGCCTGGACACCCGGCACGGCTGGATCCCAGTCGTGGGCTTCATCTGCTCCTCTGCCTCCTCCTGACGCACCTCCTGCGCCGCACGGCCGACCCTGCCGCACTGTCTGTGCCTATTTGCCATTTCCACTGCTATTCCTGATCTTAGCCACGGGGTAGCTGCAGGGATGCCTTTTCTGGTGATGCACGAGCAGACCTTTCCCCGCTGCCCTGGACAGCGGCCTCTCCACTCTGGATGCATTTGCGAGAATTATTTTCTGCAGACCCGAACAAGGTGCCGAGTGGTGCAGAAACCGCCCAGGTGACCGTGCGGCAGCCGGTAACGCTGCAGTGCGTCGGGTTACCAGAGCGCGGAGTCTCTAGAGCAACGGCATTGAGGTGGAAATCAGAATAACGACCAGTGTTTAGATGGGAGAGGGTATAAGCAGGGACAGCCCTCCTCCTCTCCATAAGGATAGCTGTCGTGTTAGTCTTCAAACCACTTTTCTTAAACTTAGTTTATAAGGGGTTATCTGAGAATGCCGTGAAATCATCCAACACAAGAGCAGCAGCTGCCAGCCGTCCTGGGGCACGGCACATCCCAGCCTGCAGGTGAGGTCCCCACCTGCACTCTGCGGTGCCTCTCTCCAGCTGGGGGGCCACAGGTGCAGAGTGCGGCCCCAAAGCGAGACCGACTCGGGCCTGGCCCCGGCCCCGGCTCCTGCCTCCTCTCGCTAAGTGGCCCCGTCGCGTTCGCGTCCAGCTCCCAGCACCAGCACCGTCGCACTGGCGGCCGGAGGGCCTCGACACCGGCTGCCGGTAAAGGATGCAGCCATGCCCACGGGGACCCACAGTGCCAAGGGCACCGGTTCTGCTCCCCCTGGCCTCCCCATGCCAGCCTGGTCCTGGGGTGCAGGGAGCGGGGCCGGGCCAGCTCCGGGACGGGGACAAGCCCCAGGAGCCCTCCCGAGACCCTCTTCTCCAGGCAGCGGCACATGCCAGGCCAGGAGAGCATTTTCCCACGCCGTGGCCCCCGGCAGCAGCACAAGGCAGGGTGCTGCGGTCTGGGGCTTTGCCCCGGGGCACGGGTGGGGGTCCCCGGGGGGAGCGAGGCACTGTGCAGGGTGGCAGCTCCCTTTGACACCCCGTGCATGGGGAGGTCTGCGCGCAGGACAGCTGGTGTCGCCCCTGCACAGGCACAGTGGTGTCACCCCCGCCGCGGCACCGTCCACCCCGCCACGCACCGGAGCTGAGCCGCCCCGCAGCACCACCCCCCGCCGTACCTGGGAGAGCAGCGTGGGACCCTCCAGCGGGGACTTCATCAGCTGGTTCAGGGAGAGGAAGAACTGCTGCAGCGAGTGCTGGAACTCAGCCGTCTCCTTCCCCTCGTAGAGCCTGCAACAGCCAGAGTCACCACACCGCCACCGCACCACGCACCTTCCCCCGGGGCTGTGGGTGTCACCTGCTCCTCGGTGACCGTGTTCCACAGCTGGGTCTAGCAGCGAGCCCCGGCTCGGCCACTGCCCTGGCACAGCCACTGCCCGGCCCCGGGGCCAGCCAGAAGCAACGCTTCAGATGTGCAGAATTACCCATATTAAAGACTGCTACCTGCTCTCTTACAGTATTTATAGACACTACTTGTAAGTACTCATATATTTACTCTTTTGTTTTTTTTAATAGACTCTTTTACATGATTTTGTACACTGAAGGGCATTAGTATCTTCCCACCCGAGGAGGAAACCTCCTGCGCCTCCACCCTGAACACGACCAGTGCGACCAGTCGCAGAACAAACCGAACACGCGGGGAATTTCAGCCATGAGACGTGCGAAACCGCGAGAAAGTTTCGAAGCTGCTAATCAAACGCGCAATCCTAAGAATAAAGTCACCGTAGTAACTCGTCGTGACAAACGGGTCGTGTCTGAGCCGACGGACCTCGCCCTCTGACGCGGGGAGCGAAGCCGTGAGCCCCGCGGAGGAACGGTTCGCAGGTACAGACGGGGGAAGCGAGGGATAAACCGCTGACCGCCCCACGGCCGCAGAGACAGACGTGTCTTCCAGGCCGAGCTGACCCCCACGCACCGACCGCGAGCAGAGCTCGTTTGCTTCTTAATGGGGTTTTGGTTTCTAATTGCGCGCACACACAGCAGAGCAAACAGGATCTGCCGGTTTTTGCTGAACAGCTATTTTTGTTGAGTGTAGTTTTTGTAATAACTTCGTTGTTATATAATTACTGTTGGATAGCTCTCCTTTCAAATTGATCTTCCGTACCTGGTAAACGAGCCCAAGGGAACATAGGAAGCTTCGCAGGTTTGGCAGCGGTAACAAGCCTGTCGATGTGCCCGAGGCGTCTCAGATGTGCTCAGACAAATGCAGCGGCTGGTTTACAGCCCTTCACTGACTTCCAAGTCAAAGCAAAGCTTAGACTAACTCAAGAAAGGTCCCTCCCTCTCATCCCCTGTGTTAAAAGTTACTAAACAGTGGGAGCCCCCAGCAGCCCCCCGCCCCCGCGGTCCCATCCCCTGGCCCAAAACCCCACCGGAGGCCAGGAAATTTAAAGAAGTCTGTATAGGTTAACATAAGCAAAGGAAAGCTTTTACTCTCACAGCAACGATACCATGCAACGATCATCATTTATTAGAGATTTGTTGGACTTTTCACAGTCCCTGTTTTTAATGCATCTACCCAACACCAACTGACATGGATTTTCAAGCTCACCTTAAACTCTTGCCTACAAAGTTCTGTATTTTGATCTTAAAGAGGACATGCACGAATGCAAGACACTATTTTAATACTTGTAAGACACATCGTCAACACTGATTTCTGAACCTTTACGTGTGCAATGACTTAAACCAGAGCAGTATAAAGCAGTCAGAGCATGCAGCTCCATTAAGCCAAGATTTGCACTGCTGCAGCAGACGTGGGTCACCACCGTCTTTAATTTATCGCTGACCTATTGGTTTGGAGGATTTCATCAGGAAAGCTGGCAGGTGGAGCCCAGTCCCCGAGCCCAGTGCCTCTTGGGTGCCTCGGATGCTGCAGCTTCGGGCTCTGGCACACAGCCCAGCTCCCGCAAGCACCGACAGCAAAGTGGCAGGAAAAATTATTCATCCCCCAGCTCACTGAGCAAATTAGTGCGGACTCCAATAAAAACCGTGCTGAATGTAATTTACTTGGGAAGGGTCAGCGTGGCTCTCGGGAAGGGACCCTGCGAACCCCCGGGGCTCCTCCACAGGAGCCTCCAGGCAGCCGACGCTGGAGCCCAGCAGCTGCGACGCCTTTGGGGACCCCAGGGACACCAGCAAAGCCCCTGCGGGAGGGGGGCAGCAGGGACGCTCAGCAGCTGTGGGGTCCCCAGCTGCACAAGTGCCTGGCTATAGGGAGGGGAGGTAAGGGGCCGGCCCTTGCAGGGGTGCTGGGCTGCCCCGGGGCAGGAGGGGGGACGACTGGGGCCGTGGTGGAGCCTGTGGGTGCTTCTAAAGGGGGGCTGGGCGAGGGGGCTGCAAGATGGGGAGCTGTGGAGGGATGCTGGCGAGAGCAAGCGACCCAGCTCCCCCGTGCCGGCAGGAGAGCCGACCCCGCACGGGCTGAGCCCCGGGGTGATGACAAGCACTTTCAGGAAAACTTCGCCCCCCTCGGTGGCAGCCAAAAAGCAGAAGCAGCCAGAGGAACTGGCAGGGAGGAAGCCGCGAGTGGGAGGCCATGTCACCATGCCACCAAAGCCCCCGCTCCCCCGGTCCCCTCCCCGAGGCGACGGAGCCACGCAGGTGCCGGGGGGCTCCAAGGGGGGTCGGGGTTACCACGGCTGGGGCGGGGGACAGGAGAGCTCCCCGACATCGGGAGGGATGCGGGGCGCTCTGGGGGGCTCCGCCAGCCCCCACATGCCCCAGCAGAGAGCACGGCGTGCCGAAGGGGAAGGTGACTGGAGACACAGCTCCCGCGGCCGGCGCCTGGATCGGCCCCTTCACAGCCCACCAGCTCCCACAGCTCCTGCCCGAGGCGGGGGGGAACCAGGGAGCCCCTTCCCCACGCAAAGGCCACGGAGCTGCCGAAGGGGCTCGTGCCATGAACCTCCAGCCCCACACTGGCCCGGCCCTGCTTCGATCGTCCGCGCAGCAACCTGGGATTCTTGTACGCGCTTCTTGAGCTGCTCGGCTGGTTCCAGCATCAGCACATAACAAATAGATACAGCAATCTGCAGTAACTTATTATAATTACAATCTAATTTTTTTTAAATTATAGACTGTGTACAAATTGTAGCACCGTTTAAAGTATTTAGAAGATCTGAGGAGTCCATGTTATTGCACTGTTAAGATCACTAAGATAAAGGGAAAATGAACAAAACCACTACATGTCTTCAGGGATGTCTTCATTCCAGTGCTAACTAATTCACAGGGTTGTTTGCAAATGCTCCATATAATTAATTTTCTCTGCCAGAAGTTCTATAAGCTGAGGAATTTGCTCTGTATTTTCATATATGACGAGGAGGTAGGTACCTGGGTCTAATGCTGGAGCACCCCAGAGCCCCGGCGCAGGCGCCCGGCCATGAAGGAGACCCTGGGCAGGGCTGGCAGGCGAGGGCGATGAGGAAGCACAGACAGGGCTTGCAGCCACTCGCGCACCGGCAGAGCCGGCGCTCCGCCGCGTGAGCGACACGGGGAACGCTGGCCGGCAGCAAAGCAAGGCGCCGAAGGCAAAGTGGGGGCAAAGCGAGGTCTGAGAGTCACTGGGGATGCCGGGAACCCAACACTGCGAGCGGGGCACAGAGCACCGACGGGGACGCTGACACCCGCCCTGGCACCGCTGCACGCTGCTTGAGAGTCCAGGTGGAGGAGGCAGACCCTGGGCTCTCGCTCCACTCCCTGGAAGACGCTGACCGCCTGAACCGTGACCCCAGAGCACGGGCAACCCTGCTGCTTTCCCAGCACAGCCTGGCAATGCTGCATGTGGAAGGCCCTCGCCTCCCACCTCTCCCTTGGGACGCTTCAGCTTTCGGTGCCCTGTACTTGGAATGAAAGAGGAACATAACTTGCTTTTTCTGGTAACACCGATGGGTTGGTGCTTTCAGCTTTGCATTTGAGCTCAGCAGCTTGGCCGGGCTCACACATGCCTGCCCGGGGGTGGCTTGTTTGTCCCATCACACTGACTAGGACAGGAACCTCGTGTCCACAGGGACCAAATGAAACCAGGTCCTGGGAGGACTCTGGAGGTACCTGGGGGGACTTTCATAGAATCATGGAATCATTAAGGTTGGAAAAGACCTCTAAGATCATCAAAGTCCAACCATCAGCCCAACACCCCCAGGCCTCCTAAACCATGCTCTGAAGTGCCACGTCTGCACAGTGTTTGAACCCCCCCAGGGACGGTGACTCCCCCACCTCTCGGGGCAGCCTGTGCCAGCGCCTGACCGCTCTGGCAGGGAAGGCATTTTTCCCAATACCCAACCTAAACCTCCCCTGACGCAGCTTGGGGCCGGTTCCTCTCGTCCCATCACTTGTTCCTTCCCTGGGCAACCTGTTCCTGTGTCTCAGCACCCTCACAGCACGGAATTTCTTCCTTATGTCCAATCTACCTCAACCCTCCTTCAGTTTAAAACTGTAATCCCTTGTCCCGTCACTACAGGCCCTGGTAAAAAGTCTATCTTTCTTTCCCACAACCCCCTTTAAAGCTTGTGCTAAGCGGGGTGATGAGCCACTGAGCCAGGAATGCTCGAGGGGGCGGGGGCTGCCCCAGGCACCCCTTCACCAGGCTCTGGGACGGGCACCGTACGAACTCTGGTGTTGTTGCAGTGTGAGGGACCCCCCAACACCAAACACACCTTTGCATTGGAAATTATTCGAAAGCCCCGTGAGCAGCTGAAGCATGAGAGCAGCCCAGGACAAGGCCTGCGAGCTGCGCGTGCCGCTGGAGCTGCAGAGGTAGAAGGGGCTCCATACAAACCCCCTGCGGCCAGACTTGTGTCCTTGTCAACGCCGTGCTGGAGCGGTCCTTGCACAGCCCCCGCTGCCCGAACCACGGTCAGCGCACCCACCTCCTTGCGCACGCGCTGCCGGCAGCGTCGGGGCGCGGGGCGGCTCGCGGGTAACGCCGTCGGCGCAGCCGGAGGTGCCGCGCGTGGCGCGGAAGCCGCCGAGAGGCGGGGGGCGGGGGCGGCTGCAGCACCAGCCTCCCTGAGGGCAACCGCAACGCTTTCCTCTCCAAGGAAAAAGCCCCTGAGCAGCACGGGCCGGGCAGGCAGAAGGTCTCCAGGAATGAGCGGGAAGAGCGAGGCTGGACGCACGAAATCCTGTCCAGCCGCAGTGCCGGCTACACGGGGGAGCAGGCTGCCCAGGGAAGCCTTGCCATCTCCATCATGGGAGGTTTTTAAGAGCACGTTGGAAAAACCGACCTGTCGGGGGCGGCTCGGGCAGAGCCAGCCCTGCCTGGGGCAGGGGGTCGCCGCAGGTCCCTCTGGCCTCGTTCACGTGGCGTTTGGGTTAGCCATACGCCAAGGAGCTGGGCATTTCCCGACGCCACGGCACGTGGCAGCGGGAGCCGGGGCAGGGCCTGACCGCGCAGAGGTGGAGCAAAGCCACCGGCATGGCCGGGAGGGACTGTGGGCTCCACACCGGCTGACGGCAGCCAGGGCTCGTGGGAAACCCGTGCCTGCAGCACCAACGCCGATCTCACCAGCACCTCGCACCGAGGCTCTTGATCAGCACGCGCGCAGGAGGAACCGGCAGCAATCAGCCTGACGGACAGCAAACCACAGGCTTGCTTCTTGCTAACGCAGGAGTGCTGCCTCACCACCGAGGCCGAGAGCTCTCAGGCTCTGCTTGCTCTCAGGCAGAGAGCAGCTTGTGCAAGGACACCTGTCCTGCCGCGGCTCCTCGCACTGCAGGAGCTCTCCTGCCCCGAGATGGACGGCGCTGCCCGCTGCCCGTGCCAGACCACGACTGCTCCAGCAGCAACCGGAGGACAGTGTGCAGCAGAAAACTGCCGGAAACCACAAGGAGAGGAAGCGTGGTGGTGCAGAAGAGCCCGGCTGGGGACCAGCCAGCACAGCAGCACGTCCGCAGCGCGCCGGGAGCCGTGGGTGCCACCCCTGGGTGCCGCATCCGACCGAGCAGCCAGCATCAGCGTCAGATAGGTCGAGGTGCCAGTGCTGCATCCCCGGGGCCAGGGGTCAGCACCGACACCGCTCCCGGGGCACAGGAACCCCCGTGGGACCTTTCCTTTCCTCCCTCCCACAGACCCCATCCCCAGGGGCGACACTTCAGCAGTGCTACCGGCACACAGCGCTGGTGCAGCAGCCCGGCAGGGTGCGGCACCCGGACCAGTGGAAGCAACCGTGGGTACTTACTGGGCGAAGAGGTGTCGGGAGCGGACGATGAACTTGAAGACATACTCCAAGGCCTTGAAGGTGCGCATGAGCGACTCGCAGGGCTCCCCCCGGCTGGCGTGGTCCACATACTGCGTCAGCACCGAGATCAGCTTCCTGCAGGACGGGGACGCGCGCGGCCGAGGCTCAGCAGGCTTCCTGGCCACAGCCGAGCAGCCTTCGGGGCAGCTGCTGAGCCGTGCCACTCTGCCCGCCGGGCGCTCGCCCGGCCCCGGCCCCGGCCCGCCCCATGCCGCGGCTGCCGGGCACGCACTTGTAGGCGAGCGTGGCACTGAAGTGCTGGCGGATGTAGGCCTCCAGGACGGCGTTGAAATGCTGGAACTTCCTGTCAGCCACCAGACCCACGATGAAAACCTGGGGGGAGTGGGCAGTGGGCACGGCTCAGTGCAGGCAGCAGGGTGCCCGGGGACAGCCGGGTGCCCGCAGCCCCACAGCCAGAGTGGCATTGACCCCTCAAGGGGGCTGCTAGGGCTGCCTGAGCCCCCGGCGCACCCGCCCAGCCTGCCAGGACGGGCGGACCTCCAAGACACGGAAAGCCCAAAATAAGCCCCGAGCCCAGCAGCTGCAGGACTCTTCACAGCCCGTTTGCACGGAGCTCTCACCATCACCAACCACGGGTGTCCCACGCGAGCCACCCCAACCCTCCCCTATCTCATCGCTGGGGTCACTCTTGGCTCAGTGTAGGAGAAACACCTTGGAATATTGCTGGGATTGTCCCCTGGAGGGACAGTGCCCCTGCAGAGCCACAGCCCTGCCCTGTGCTGGGTCAGCTGGGCTCTACCAACCCGTGGCACCGCAGAGGAGCTGGAGGTGCTGCACAGCTTTGAGCACGGCTTGTCCGGTCAGATCAGCAAGCCCCATCTCAAACCTGCCCCAGTCTGACCTCAGCCCATCCTGGGCACCTGCACTGGTCAGTGGGGTCAGACCCATGTTCAGCGCTCGCAGGGAAGCAGATCTTGCTTACCAGGGCATCAAAGACAAGTGTGTCATAGACATCCGTGTCCGAATTCTCCATCATGATGGAGAACAAGGCATCCAACGTGTCCTGGAGGAACTGGGGGAGACAAGAGGACTGTGAGGACTCGAGCATTAACTCCCAGAGTCATCCTGGACCCACTTCTGAGTGCAGGAACCACTTGCCTGGGCACAGAGCTCCTGTGCCCATCCTTAACCTTTCTCAGCCTGGGGCATCCAGCCCTTTGCCAGGACACGACTCCACAGCCCGGCCTGTCCCTCCGGCCGCCTGCTTGCCCCAGCGGGGTTCCCGGGACTGACGGGGCAATCGCCGCAGGCAGAGGCAGCATCTCTCCCCAGGGAAGAGGCACTGAGGCCATGCAGGATGCTCCCAGTGCACCCAGTCCAGCCCCAGGCCCCCTGCTCCGGCAGCTGCTCTTGGCATGCCCGGCCGGGGTGCCAGCAAACGCCTGGTGCCCACACTGCTGCCCCAGGGAGCTTTCACATCCCTCTGCCCGCCTCGGGAGACGCGGCTGGAGATGTAAGCACAGGGCAGAGAAGGGAGTAGGTGGGAGGAAGATCCCGGCATGGTGTGGGGAAAGGTCACGGCTATACCTTGATGACCTCTCCTCCGTCCACGTTCATCAGCTTTTGGAGGTTCCCGGAGAGGAGGCTGGGCTTGGAGCGCCACTTCAGCAGCCCCAGCAGGTTAACTGGGTGGGAGGAAGGGGAGAGTCAGCACAGCTTCACGTGCAGCCAGACACAAACGTCACCGGCCCCCCAGGCTCCCCCAGCCCACCCTCGCTGTCCAGGCCATCCGGCGGGGGAGGGCCCATCCGGGGGGGACACGGTGCCGCTTGCTCCATGCCGGGGGAAGCACAGGGTGAGCACCCGTCACGCCTGAGCTGCCGCCGCTCCGTCGTGTCACTGTGCAGGGAGGCGCTGCCTCCCTCTCCCTCTCTCCCACGGGAGAGAACCCAAGACCCAAAACTCAGCCCTGGAGCTGCAGCTTCCCCACGAACCTTTCGGAGGAGTGCCCTTGGGCAGCGGGGCCGTGGGTCCCTATCCTCCCCTGACTCCTGGACCCCACTGGACGGACCATGCCGGGGCTGGGACCAGGCGAGGGCCCCCATGCCCCTTGCAGCTCCCCGGCGCCCACCCCAGACGCCCACCCCATGCTCCCGCCCGCGGCCCCTCTCCTGCGCCGAGCAGAGCTGGCGGCTGCTGGTCAGACGTGCACGGGGCCGCGTGCGGACCTGCCGGCGCCCATCCCGGGAGCAGCCACGGCACACGCAGAGCGCAGCCTGGGCACCGCACCCGCTGGTGGTCAGCACAGCGCTGCCAGGAGCCGCTGGGACCCCGCCGACCTCCGACTCCCTGTACGACTGCACGGAAAGCTTCCCGACTTCAGTACCGTAAAAGCATAAAACTCGACTAAATGGATGGTTGCTACTGTAGAAGCTGCAACTGTGCTGCAGGAAGGGGATTAAGTGAACAGCGATGGCCCTGGGCCCCTCCTGCACGGAAGCACAGCAGCCCCAGACCCCGTCAGCGCGGCAGCGATGAGTAACCGCGCGCTGTGCCCCCCGAGCCGTGAGGCTGCGGCCCCCGAGCCCCACGCCAGGACTGCGGTTTCCCCAGCTGCGTCACTGCAGTTCAGCAAAAGCAGGACGAAGCGTTCCCACCTGTTGGCCTTGCGGCGGCGGCGCTGCTGGCCGGGAGGGAGCCCGGCTTTCCCGCACGCTCTGGCCCCGTCCGAGCACCCCTGCCGCTCGCCTCCTCCACGGAGCCCGCTGGATGCCGGTGCTCCCGTGCAGCATTTAACCCTCCAGGCAGCTGGAGGCATCACCCCGAGCGGCACGGCCCGAGCACCGGCGCTGCCACGCGGCACAGCGCGGTTACACCTGGCAGGCGGCCGGGCTGCATGTCCCCGCGGTGGCAGAGGCACGTCCCCTGAGCTGGGTGCCTGCGAGGGCAGTCGGACCCCCCTTCCCGCAGGGCCGGTGCCTGGCTGCTCGCAGCCAGCCCCGCTCTCCCCGCTTGCTTCAGAGGGGCACGGGAAGATGTTTGATAACTCAAACTGCCGACACCTCTTTGTTCTGCCACCTCCCAAAACAAGGCAAAATCCCACCTACAAATGCAGATGTGCCTGTGCTGAGGTGGCACATACGCTCCTGGCTGCCCTGCAACGAACTGCGCAAAGCACCCCAGGGCTGGAAGCCCAGGCCATCGAACACAGGACAGGGTTTAAAAACAAGAAGTCCCAATTCCCACCCTGATTTTGGAAGGCCCAAGGAAGGTCACGGAGCCCCCAACAGCAACGCCCAGCAGCTCGCTCCAGCTCCCAGATCGAAGGCAGCGGCTCACTCTCCCGGGGGCAAGAGCAGATTAATTACCATCTGCAAGGGTTTGCACCAGCCAAGAAACTGCTAACTACGCACAGCCACTGGCAGCGGCTCCGCACCCCCAAGGTGGGAGAGCACCTGGAAACTCCTGGAGCCTGTTATTGTTTGTTCTCATCCCCCTGCCTTGGAAAACTAACATGCTGCTACCTCAGGAGGGCTCAGGAGAGAGATAAGCCAAAAGACAACCTTAACAAATAAGAGAAATAAATGAGAAACTATGAGTTACATCCCACAGCTATCGTCCCTAGCCTTGGCAGCCCTGACTACGTCAAAACGCTAATTCAGCGCTCATCATTCCTGCTCCCCCGGCATTTCCAGCACGCCGTCCCAGTGCTGCCTGTGACAGGAGTGAGCCCCGGTCCGGCTGCACCGTGCCAGGGACCGGTGCCAGCACGGCACCCCAGTGTGAGCAGCAGCCGGGCTGCCCCAGGGCCCTCCACAGCCCCCCAGCCCTCGCCTTCTCACACGGGGCCATGAATCACCCAGGCAGGCCCCGGGACAGATGGGCACAAGCTGTATTTACTGCACAGGTTTAGGAAGGAGGGCAGGGCAGGTCCCATTCCCTGGCCTGAGGACAACTGTCTCTGCTCTGGTGGGCAGAGCCCAGCCGTTCCCCCTCCCCGCATGGCCTCCCGGTGCTGCCACAGCGGCACCGTGTCCCAGAGTGGCACCAACGTCCCACAGCGGCACCACGTCCCACAGCGGCACCGTGTCCCAGAGTGGCACCAACGTCCCACAGCGGCACCATGTCCCACAGCGGCACCAACGTCCCACAGCGGCACCGTGTCCCACAGCGGCACCAACGTCCCACAGCGGCACCGTGTCCCACAGCGGCACCAACGTCCCACAGCGGCACCGTGTCCCAGAGTGGCACCAACGTCCCACAGCGGCACCAACGTCCCACAGCGGCACCGTGTCCCACAGCGGCACCAACGTCCCACAGCGGCACCAACGTCCCACAGCGGCACCGTGTCCCACAGCGGCACCAACGTCCCACAGCGGCACCAACGTCCCACAGCGGCACCGTGTCCCAGAGTGGCACCAACGTCCCACAGCGGCACCGTGTCCCAGAGTGGCACCAACATCCCACAGCGGCACCGTGTCCCAGAGTGGCACCAACGTCCCACAGCGGCACCAACGTCCCACAGCGGCACCAACGTCCCACAGCGGCCAGCCCGTGCGGGCAGACAGCAGCCGCAGAGCCGCCAGCTGGGAGAAGAGCGGTCAGCGGATGGAAACGCACCAGCGGGGTGGGGGCACAGCCCCACCACCACCCCCACAGAGGGCCAGGACTCACCGTTCTGGGTCAGCTTCGTGGAGCAGACGAGCGTCGAGATTTGGAAGCTGTCCCGGGCTGACACGGTTAAGCCCGACGTGCCCCCGCTCATGCGGAAAGAGGAGCCAGAGAGGAGCTTCGGCTCGGAGAAGTTCCTCATGGAGGGCAGGGTCAGGTACGCGCTGGCGTCCTCCAGCTTCCTGCTGTCACCCTGCAAGGCAGAGCGCGGCTCGCACCAGGCAGCGCAGCCCCGTGCGAGCCCCATGAGACGGCGCTGGCCCCTGGGCTCCGTTTTGACCCCGCGTCAAGTCCCCTGTGGGGGACTTTGCTGTGCAGATTGGGGCAGGGCAAGGAGGAGCCGCGCACAGGTGACGATGGCTCCCACCTAACAGCATCCTCTGGTACCCTCTGGCTCATGGGAGTCGCTGGGATGCGGGAGCTGGCCCAGGGGAATCACCACCCGCGGGGCAGAGCCCCGTGCAGGCAGCGCAGCAGGCTCGCTCGACATTAATTTCAACACAGCGCCCAACAAAGCTGCTCCCTGCGGGGCTCCGCAGGGACCTGTGCTCAGCTGGGACAACCGACCGGGAGACACCAAACCCCAGCCAGTGCCACTCAGGGAAGACGCAAGAACTGGCAGGAGGACAAGCACGGGGGGAGGCCAGTGACACGGAGGAGCCTGGGGCCAGGCGGCAGCACGCCGGGAACGACACGCGTGCCTGAGCACCGCTGCAGACATGGCCACGCAGCAGGACACCGACCAGGCGGCCGGCGTGGTCCCGCCGGGGTCATCAGCCCGATGGGATGTGTCCTGCCCGCGTGGGCATGCCGGGGTCCCTCTCCATGGTGGCAAAACAACCTATTTCTTTGTGTCCCCTAATCTTAAATTGAAGAATTAGCACGACGTTACATCTAGGAGGACTCCCTGGGGAACTTTCTAAACGATCTTTCCATGCTCCTTGGCTGGGGCATGGTGGATGTCCGCAGACAGCCGGCCGCGTGACGATGGGCCATGGCGGTGCCACCCCGCGCTCACCAGCCCTCGCTCATGGCTTGGCAACGGGGCATTTATTCTTCCTTGCCTGCCACCTTGCACGATAAAATTCCTCCTGCTGAAGGCCAGATGAAGATCACAAAATTATTTGTTGTTGGCTTTTCTCTCCACCAGGCACATCCACGGCAGCCAGCTGACTCGCAGGAGCCGCTGCACTCCTTCCGAGGGCAGCTAAGCCCTCGTAGGGTAAACTGGCTTAATTTCAGATGTTTCTCAACCAGCATGGGATCAAGAAGACTGGGGATCTAAAAGCATATAATTCACATTCCTCTGGCAAACGAAGATCAAAAGATTAAATAGCTCCTGGCTCCCAGAATCAAGGCCCGGTGTTTGCCGGGAAGAGCAGGAGTCAGCCGGGGAGAAGACAAAGCAGAGCACGCCGGCTTTTGCTTGCTGAGGGGTGGAGGGTGCTGGTGAACACAACGGTTCAGCGAGGGCAGCAACAACCCTTTAAGGAGAAAATGCATCCAGAAGGGAGGTGCGCAGGCTTTGATCTCGCTGCCTCAGCCGGCACCGGCAGGTCCTGAAGGTGCTCGGTGCTCCTGCCACCGTGCCGGCTGCCGAGGGGACAGTCCCCCGGAGAGCCAGGGACCGCGTCTGCAGCTCTGCTGCCATGGCCCGCATTTTTGTCCCAAAAATAAAAGGGAGGAGGGACATGGTAACGATTTCAAATGCACAGGAGCTGCTGGGGAGGAAAATCGCCGCTCTGCCCCCGTCGCCAGACGGGCAGCCAGGCGAGCACGGGGCAGGAGCACAGGGGGGTGACACGGCGTCAGATCCACAGCACAGTCCTCCCAGGGGGGACGATGATGAGCAGAGCGGTGTGCTGGCGGCAGCTCGGGCGCCTCTGCTGCCAGGACATTACGTAGCTGCAGGAGAAGCATCAGGGTGCTAAGAGGCAAACATGGTGATGAGGAGGAGGAACTCCCCCACCCAGGTCATGGGAAGCATTGGCTGAGGCCAGCTGCTCAGCTGCCACAGCAGGCGGGAGACAGATCGGCTCGTCCCAGAGGGCTTGGGAAGGGAGACGGGTCTACTTCGAGTAACTGTGGTCACATCGCCAGGAACAGCAGGCAAAATCAGAGAAAACTTCAGTTAAATACCAGAGCAGGCAAGGGGCTGAGGTGGGAAGGTCACCTCCTGAGGAGGCTGGAGCTCCACCGCCGGTGAGGAACACACAGAGCAAGAGTCCTGAGCTCGCCCTTGCAGCGGGACCAGCTCCCACCGCCCGGTCCCCTGGCCACGGCCAGCCCAGCCTGGGAGAGGGGGACACCAAGGCACTGTGTCCATGCGGTCTTTCATGCTCCAGTGTCAGAGCTGAGTGCATTTTTTCCAAAAGAACAGTGAATTTTCCCTCCTCACATTCTCTCTCTGCTCTCTCATAAGAAAGCCCAAGCAATTCTAGGCAGACAAATGGTGGTGAAATCAGGCAAAGTGCAGCAAATGTTGTCATGGGGACATTCGCTCCAAAGTCAGATAAATTTAAGCTACCATTTCCTAAACAAAACTTGTCATTCGCAGAGGAGCAGCGTGGAGATTAGAGACGCCATGTGCAGGGTGTGCGGCAGGAGCCCCCACCGCCAAGGACAGAAAGGACGGGAGGGAGGGACTGGAAACCCTCCGGGGGTCTTTGGATACGTGCCACCAGCGCAGCAGCTCCGGCAGGGACCGGGACCCCAGCCTCACGCACCAGGAGAGCTGCCGTCTCTGGGGGGGGTTTCCTGGCCCCCCTGTACCTTGTACAGAACGAGGTCGTGCTCCCCGTCACGCAGCGTGGTGCCGTCCGGTCGCATCAGCTTCACGAAGGCCATGGAGAAAATCCGCTCGCTTTTGTCTTTGGCTGGGAGAGACAAACACGGGGGAAGGTGAAGCGGCTCAGGAGGAGCCCGAGGACACTCCGTGCGGGCAGGGAAAGGGCGGCACAGCCAGGGCTCCTCCGGCAGCGGAGGGGGTCGGGGAGGGGGCTGCCAGGGAAATTGCGTTTCTTTTCCTGGAGCCTGCGGGCTGTGCCCACGCGCAGCGAGACCCCGGGGTGCTCGGGAGAAGCAGCTGCTGCAGCCCTTTGGGAACCTCGGAGGGGGAGAGAGGGGAGCGATGGCAGTGACAAGCCGATGCATGGCCAGAGGAGCCGCCGGGCACCCGCGTGTGCTGCCCGGGCAGGCAGCCATCAGAGAGCCGCCTCTGTGGGATCAAGACCGGCTTGGGGCAGGCAGGGCTTGGGGCAGGGCTTGGCTCGCACAGGATCAGACTGCTGCGCAGCAGCCTCAGCTGCAGGTCTCCGCGGTGGCCCTGGGGAAGGGCCGCACCATGTCTCAGCACGTACGGCTTTCGGCCGTGCGAAGGCACTGACCGCAGCACCCCTGCTCCAGGAGCAGCCCATCCTACCGGCCGCACGCTGCAGCCCACGGCCCTGCTGCAGCCCAAAGCCACAGCATGCGGCGCGGGCGCTCCGGAGAGCCGAGCACAGGCGCCCAGGGAGCGGCTGCCTGCAAGCGGCAGCGGTTTCCCAGAGGGCTGCTGCCTCACCACGGGCAGCAGGTACAGAGCAGAACGGGGGGGACGGCCTCCTTCCTCCCTGTGAATCCCGCATCCCTGATACACCCCTGCACAGTGCGAGACGACGGCCGCTCACGGGGCCCTCCTGTTCCTGCACCCCTGAGCTGCAGGCTGCCCACCTCCATCACAGCCCTTGCTGGGAACGTTAGCTGAGGCTACTTACAGTCGCTGGAGGAGCGATGCCGGAAGGTGAATCTGAGGTGGGTCTTGTGGACATCTTCAATGGGAACAGCAATCTGAGAGAGAGAACGTGTCTCTGCTGGCCAAGACCCCCTGTGCTTGGGCAAAGGTTGTGCTGAACCGTCACTTGCTTGAACACTAAACCACATGCTTTCCTTTCAGTTAATGAGGCTGAACTGGAGACACGGGTGTCTGAGCAGGGCCGGTGTTGTAGCCCATGAGCCCATCGGGAGAGGTGGGAGCAATGCAGGAGCACCGCCAGCAATGCAGCACGCCCAGAGCCCCTGCCTCAGCACTGCTCGTCGGCAGGGGCCGTAGGCATCGCCTCCCTAGGCAGATCGCCCTGAGTCTCCATCCAGGGGTCGGGCCGTGACACCAGCAGCATCTCCTGTCCTCCCCACGCTAGGGAGCCGGGGACTTTGCCCCCTGAAAATCCATCCCTGATGAGGAGTCCCCTCCAGCAGCTCGGTCCTGCTGCGCAGGAAGAGCAAAGGACGCAGCCTCGGGGTTCGCAGCCCCAGTCCCACCTCAGTCCCTGCACCCCGAGGCTGCTACAGACCTTCACCGTCTCCATCCACCGCTGGTGCCGCTGCTGGTAGTAGACCACAGAGCGGTACTCGCTCGTCGGCTTGTCCCCTGCGCCATGGTAAATCACGTTCTGCAAAGAGAGCAGCAACAGAAGAGGCGCTTCATTGTCAGATCAAATAAACTCAAAGAATGGAAGTTTTGCATCCCCTGCTAACCTGGGCCAGCCCCCGAGTGCTCCAGCCCCGCTGAGCCGCTCTCCCCTGCCCACGCCACAGCAGCCCCCACCCGAGCCCTGTCGGCACAGGTGCCCCTTTACAGCAACCCGGCCAGCACGGGGACATTTTCCCAACTGTCCTTTCCCAGCCGGGCTCAGTGGGGCAGCAGAAGCTTCCCCGTCCCCTTCACCTCCGACAGGCCTGGTGCAACCTCCGAAGGGAGGCAGCAAGGGACACGCAGCCCCTCGGGGCACGGCTTGGCTTCCGTTGCCCCATGGGAAGGGCATTATCAGGGGCAGAGAAGGAGGTGGGGGCTGCACCCCTGGACCAACCCAGCAGGACCCTCAGGTTCTGGCCATCCCCAAGGGAGGATGATTTTCTCTCTACCCCTTCCCACCACTTTCCCGGATCTTTATGCTAAAGGGCAGGCTCAGGGGCTCCAGCAGCCAAGGAGGCTACTCCAGCTGGTTTGTGCTGGCACCAACACTGGCACCAGCATGCTATGGAGCTGCTGCCTTTGCCCAAGGTGGGGTGATGCTGGGGACAGTCCCTCACCCCAGGACTGATCCGGCACCTGCCATACCTGCACCACGCTGCCCGACTCGTCACAGACGCACACTGTCACCTCCACATTCTTCTGCGTCTTCTTGTTCCCCTTGTCAAACTCCCCCTGCACCAGCGTCAGGTAGATGTCGTTCCTGACGTCTCCTGGGGGGACAGTCCCATCAGCGAGGCCAGGTCCCCTCTGCAGTGGGGCACCCTGTAACCCCACACTGGGACCCCCAGAGACCATCCAGGGATGGTCCAACCCAGCACCCTGCTTGCCTGGCATGATGACCTCCGGATAGCCCAGCTTGCGTGCCACCACCGTGCTGCGGTCCACAAGGTGGGGGTGGTCCTTCCGCACTTGGCTCAAGTCTCCCCACAGCATCTTCAGGGACACCCAGAACCCTGCCGGGACCGAGTGCGAGACGTCAGCCCCACAGCCCGCACCAGCTCAGCTCGAGCTGCGCCGTGCCGTGCCAGACAAGGCTGCTGGCCACGCACGCCTGCTGCGGAAGCAGCTGCCCCTCCCTGGGGCCCAGCCCTGGATGCGTTTGGGTGGGTGGTTAATTCCCAGTCACCCCGTAGGGCTCTGATCCCAATTGCCAGGGCAATTCACACAGCCAGCCCCGGCTGCACCCAGGATCAAACTCGCACCCCCATGGCCACTATGGTTTTTCAGTGGGTGACAGCGTGCAAGAGCCTGGGGGAGGCAGCAGGAGGGGACCCAGGGTCAGCCAAGGACTGGAGCGAGGCCCTGGGCCCTGCAAGGAGTGGGACAGGGGGCTGCCCCAGCATGGGGGCTGGGGGGCAGCCCCAGACCCCGAGCATAAGCAGCAGCTGCAGGGAAAAATGGGATGGGACAGGGAGGGGTCTCACCCCGTCCCCCACCACGTACCACAGCGCAGAATAAGCACGCAGGGCAGGGGGGGCGCGGGGGCTCTACCTTGTCCCTTGTGGTTGATGTCCTTCCCCTCCACCGCTTTCCTGATCATGTTGTGAAGAAAATCGTTGTCAGCAGCTGCCCTGCAGAGACCAGAGTGGGGCGATTCGGAGGAGCCCCGCGCGGCTGCTCCCTGCGGCCAGGCACCGACCACCAGCAAACCGAACGGCAGCCCGGGTCCCGCCGCGGCTCCCAACCTGCCGGCCTCCAGCCCACTGGGAGGGAGGTGCAGGACGGCATCCACAGCAGACCTGGGACCCTGAGCATGCAGGGGCCCCGAGGGGCCGGGAGGCAGAGCTCCAGCAGGGCTTCAGGATCTCTGAGTACGTCGCTGCCCGTAGAAATACCCCTTTTCTAACCTCACTGAGGTCCTGGACCTGGTGACATCGTGTCCCAAGGATCCACGGCCCCTTTGCAAAGCCACATTTAACGGAAAAATCTTCTCTCTTTGATCCTGGCACCTCTTGTCCCTTTGTAGCCGCTGTCCCTGTGCCAGCCAGGCCCACAGAGCGCTACGCCCCCCGCCCGCTGCCCCCCCCCCCCACTGCCCGGCCCCGTGGGACTCACAGGTGCACGGGGATGAAGTGCTGCTTGTCCTCGTCGCTCTCACACTTCCCCTTGATGATGTCCGTGATGTCCATCACTGCAGCAGCACAGAGGTGGCACGTGGGGCGGCTGCCACAGCTGCCGGCAGCCCCAGCCCCCAGCGCCCTCCGTGACAAACCCTCCCAGGAGCAGCACCCAGGACAGTTTTGTCCCATCCTGCAGCCACCGCTTTGCCTGACCCTGCCGTGCCCCAGCCGGTGCTCCATGGGGAGGTCATTGTGCCCCACCGAGACCCCTCTGCCACCCCACGCCAAATGGCACCGAGCTGCAGGGGGTCTCGGCAGGGAGAAGCCCTGCACCCACGGCTCCGTGGCAGATGGATGGATGGACGTGCTGCCAGCGCAGGATGGGACATGACGTCCCAGCACAGCTCACCCCTGGGAAGCGCCCCGGCGGGAGGTCTGCAGCAGCACTGGCATCAGCCCCCAGGGCAGGGACGGGCGCCATGCTGGGTCACAGCCCGGAGGCCACCCACCCCTCGGGCTCTCCCCTCCTCGCCCGGCCCTTGTCCAGCCGCCCCGGCGCAGAGCTGGCTGCTCGGGGCTCGCACCACGCGCCCAGCGTCCCCTCCAGCTGCACGCCTCGGGATCGGCACACAGCGGTGGTGTGGCCACCAACCAGACGGTCGCCACAGGTGACCTCAGAGCACCGGGGCAGATTTTGGCCAAAATAAGCCTTATCTAGAACCTCTCTATCACCCATGGACAGGAGGGTTGGTGCAAGACAGACAGGGCTCCGCAGAGTGGGCACCAGGACGATCCAGCTGGCCCCTCCCCAGGGACACGCTCAGCTCAGAGCACAGTTAGGCACCAATATGTTCATCATTCACCTGGTAATTTCTCTGTGGCTGAGGGCCCAGATCATGCTAATTAGCCAAGTAATATCAATAATTTCCTAGGAAGCCCATTCGGTGGGGGTTAATACCCAGAGCAGGACCATGGGTCAAGGAAGGGGGAGCTCCCGCGCTGCTGGGGACAGGCACCACGGAGGGGGCACCTCCAGCAGCGCCGGGCTGGGGGTCCCCCGCGCCACACAGCAAGGAGGGGCGGCTGGGCCCCCCCAGTCCCTCTCCTTTGCCAGGGCAGGTGCATCCCCATGGGCCCCACGGCCACAGCCCCGGTAGGGCAGGGCCAGCCTGTGGGGGATGACACGAGGACAGCTGGGGGAAGCGCTTGGCTCCGGCCGTCACGGGAGCAGGGAGCCAAGGGTTTCCCGGCTGCTGGAGCAGCTGTGCCAGATCCCTCCACACACCCCAGCACCTGGCACGCATGGGAAAGGCCTTGTGCCTCCATGGGGGGCTGTGGGTCAGGCTGGGGAGGGGGAGACAGGGCACCGAGCTCTGGGCAGACAGGGAGAGTGCAGCCAGGGGCAAGCGAGGGTCAGGGTCCATGTGTGGGGATGGGGGCTGGTGGCCAAAGGCAGGAGCAGTCCTGGGGCATTGCTGCCCCAAATCACTGTACCCCACAGCCAGCAAGCCCCATGGAGCAAGAGGTGGGTGCTGGGAGGTGCTGGTGCAGACAGTGCTGGGGAGTCTCCTCTGCAGACCCTGCTCTCACCTGAGATGCCGAAGGGCCGCCGGAGGCCCGTGCTGAGCTTGCGGCTGTAGGTCTCCCGGAGGTCCATGCGTCCCACCCGGATGATCTGGCACACCAGGAAAAGCCTCTCCCGCTTCAGGTCTTTGCTACCCAGGTCCTGGGGGGGGAACAGGGGCTGTGTGAGTCGGCTGCCAGCAGCACTGTGTGGGATGTACCCTGTGGCCACAGGGTACCCGGGGCTGTGCAGCAGGATGAACCAGCAGATGCAGAGCCACCACGGAGCCCTGCTCCTGGCATCCTGGCTCTGCCTTCAGGGGCCGGGAAGTCCCCCTGCCACTACACCCCACAGAGGGGCTCGGCTGGAGGGCACGCAGGCCCACTGCCCCAGGGAGGCTGGCGTTTCTGTGCACCCCTGGCAGCCACCAGCCCGAGGGATGGGGACAGTGCTGGGGTTGGTGGAGGCTGATGGCCCCGCGAAGCACCCACAGGCCAGGCAGTACGGCCGAGGAGAGCACGCTGCCCTGGGAGGGAGCAGGTCTGACATGGTGTAGGGCTTGGTGGGATGGCCACACGCCCCAGCTCCAGGCATCCCGGGGTGGGGGGCGGGTCTCACGGGTGCTGCCCTGTGCGAGAACCTTCCTGCGGAGCTGTGGCACGGGGCTGCGGCACGGGGCAGGGTCACGCCGCAGTGCACAGGGATGCGCAGCCGATGCCAGCAGCGGGCAGGGGTCGGAGGTTGGCAAGAGCCAGGGGAGCTGGACCCTGGGGGCTGGAAGTGCTGATGCTGCTCATTAGAATTGATTTTCCTGCCTCATCTGCATATCGACAGCTCTGCTTGGGCCGGCCTGAGGGTCAGCTCAGCTCTGCTGGTGCAGCGGGAAAAATGCTGGGTCAGCAGGCGCTGCCTGCGCCTCCTCCCGCCCACGGCCAGGGACCGCTGAGCCCAGCTGAGGGAGCGGGATGGAGCGGGGATGGGGGCACAGGTGCCCCAGCAGCCCCGAACCTGGGACAGGAGGCCACAAGGGTGCTGATGTCCTGGTGCCAGGACTGGGGTCTGCACAGGAGCTGTGGGGCTGGCCAGGCTGGGGGGCAGAGGAGAAACGAGCAGCAAGGAGAGAGCAGCGGGAAGGAGCAAGGATTCGGCTGCTCAGAGGGGCACACAGGCTGCAATGGAGCCTCGGGGGCACGGTGATGGGTGCATCTGAAGTGCTGCATGGGGTGGGGGGCACCTCTGCAGGCAGCGGAGAGGGGAGGAGGCACAGGCAGCTCTGCAGGAGGGGGGAGGCAGGCAGCAGCGGCACTACACCCGACGGTTCTGCACTCACCGTGAAGATGGCCCTGAGG
The DNA here is from genome assembly GCF_963921805.1 of Phalacrocorax carbo. Classification (NCBI taxonomy): domain Eukaryota; kingdom Metazoa; phylum Chordata; class Aves; order Suliformes; family Phalacrocoracidae; genus Phalacrocorax; species Phalacrocorax carbo. The sequence continues at coordinate 204,015 of NC_087516.1, forward strand.
TTGTTGAGCAGCTCGATGTCCTGGGGGACGCCCGTGCTGGCCCAGCGGATCACATAGTTCTCACTGCAAGGGGAAGGCGAGGGGGTGAGAGGCCCGCGGCGGGGGCTGGGCACCAGGACATCAGAGCTGGAGCTCTGTGTGTCCCCGCGCAGCGGGGGTCCAGCCGGGCAGCGGATGCCGGCAAGCAGCCCACGAGCAAACACCGCGACGTGGCCACGGGCAGGGTGCCGCTCGGGCCCCAGTTCACGTGCCCAGCAGCGGGAAGCTGCCAGCCGAGCCCTGCAGCTTGTAGGTGCTCTGGGCACACCAGCTCGCCAGTCCCTTGTACAGGCCAGCAGCACCTGGGGTCTGCTGTGGGCTGAGCTGGCTCCTGCCTGCCGTGGGGCCACGGGCAGACCGGTGTGCCACAGCACACCCGCAATGGGCCGCAGCACGTCAGGCAGACACGGGCCCCGGCAGGGTGAGCCGTGGGCTGTTCCAGGGTACACGGCTGCACGCCTTGCACGCTGCCATCAAACCCTCCCGCTCCGGAGGAGAAAACCCAGCGGGAAGGGACATGCCTCTTTCCCCTCGGTGAGATGTGCTGGCTCGTGCCGAGCTGGGCAGGCGGCCAGGCTGGGCAGGACGGGCAGCCCAGGGGGTGGGCGACGGGGTACGAAGGGGCAGGGGCTTCCCCGCGCAGGGGGGACAAGACCGGGGGATGCTGCAGGGAGCGGCAGGATGGGCGGCCGGCCGAGCCGGTGGCGGGGGTCGGGCAGCGGGGCCAGTCCTGCGCCGCTGGGGCCCCACCTGATCATGCGCTGCTCGCCAGGGTCGTACAGCGCCATGAAGAGCTGCGCCTCCTCGCCGATGTTGCAGACGAAGTTGCGCACGCAGAGGTAGAGGCTGTGGGATGGCGAAGCCGCCAGGCGGGCGCTGCAGCCCAGCGCGCTCTGCTGTGGGCTCTGCGGGTCACGAGGCCGCTCAGCCCCACGGCTCTGCCCCACGGCTCGGCCCCTGGCATGGCATGGCCACGCATGGGGGAGCAGGCTTTTGGCACAGAGGGGCCGGCGTGCTGGGGCCGGCGCTGGCTCTCACCGTCTCCTCCTGGATGCGCTGCGTGATGGTCTGCGCAGCCTTCTTGTGCGCCTGGAAGAGGCTGATGATGCTGGTCCTGTCAGGGTCCAGGATGTTTTCGTCCTCGTCCCGCACCACCAGGTCCAGCGCGAGGATCCTGCGGAGGCCGGGACAGGATGAGGCAAGACCCGGCACCCGGCTGGGCTGGGGGGATATGGGTCTGTGCATCCCACTGGGACCCGCCTGCCCTTGCACAGGCATGGACTGGCACGGGGTCTGGGGGTGCAGGCACAGCGTGGGGGCAGGACAGATCCCAACAGGTCCTGGCCAGCAGCAGAGCCCTGGCAAGGGGACAAGAGCCAGGCAGCACCAAGGATGACCTCCTTCACCAGCCAGGGCTCACTGCTGGTAGCCCTCGGCTAGGTGGCTTGCACGCCCCCAGCACACCTGCTGTCCCCAGCCACCCTGGGACAGCCAGCCAGGACAGCAGGGACATACGGACAGCCAGCCAGAATGAGGGGGACACAGGGACAGCTAGCCAGGCTGGCAGGAGCACTGTGCAGCCTGTGCCTGGGGCGGGGGCAGCAGCCTGGGACCCCCGCGTTCCTGTCCCCGCTCTCACTTGTTGCCGTAGTCAATCTTGCCGGTCACCTCCTTCTTGAGCTGCAGGAGCTCGTCCTTGGGCAGCGTCCCCGAGAGCAGCTGCGAGCGCCGCTCCATCAGCTCGTACATCATCTGCTTCACCTGCCGGTACCGCTCCGTCTGCCCTGCCTGTGGGCAGCAGCCCAGGGTCACCGCACGCCCCCGCTGGCGCCGGCCCTCCCGACCCCCCGGACCCTCGCCCTCACCACGTAGAGCTGCTTCCAGATGGTGGCCCACTCCCGCAGTGTGGTGGTGATCTCCTGCACCATGGGCATCTCGGCGGGGACCACGCTCTCCTCTGCCCTGGGGAGAGGCGCAGGGAGCCCTGGAGCGCCGTGGCACCGCACGGGCCCCTGCGCCGGGCAGGCGGATGGGGACCATTGGCCCGTGCCCGTGCGCGGTACCTACCCCCTGCGCTCCACCACGGCGCTCTTCAGGTGGATGAGCGAGGCTGGGAAGATGCCCTGGGGGAGCCGGAGCCGTCAGCACCTGCGGGCCAGGCTGGGCAGGAGACAGCCCTCCCCAGGGGCCACGGCCGGGGGCTCACTGCCCTGGCACCGAGGGTCCCGCAGAGGGTCCCAGCCTGGCAATGCCGCAAGGTGCCTGGTGTGTCCCCCCCGCAGGGACCTGGGGAGTGCTGGCCATGCCCACGCCTTCCCCTGCCCCCCAGCCCCCCGCAGCCCCTCACCTACCCAGGCAGCCCTGTTCCTGAGTGAGTACCCGCGGTACCAGCCTGCAAGGGGAGGGAAGGGGACGCTGTCAGCCGGGCTCAGGGACCCGGCAGCCCGTGGCGGTGCAGGGCTGGGTGCCCGCCAGCGGCGCAGCCAAGAGAGGGTGCGCGAAGCCCCCGTGCCAGGGTGCAGCCGCGTACCCGGCCCAGCCTCTCCCCGGCAGGGAACGGCACAGCGCCTGGCCGGGGCTGCCGGACCCCCTTACCCTCGGAGGCCTGCAGGATGTGCACCGTCTCCCCGATCTGCAGCGGGAGGTGATGCTCGCTGGTGGGAGGGAAGTTCCACACGGCTGTGGGGAGAGGGGCCAGGGAGCCATGAGCGGGAGTCCCTCACCCAGAACCCCCTCACCCAGCACAACCCCCCCGGGGCCCTGGGGCCGTCAGGGCAGCATGCCCCACAGCCAGCCTCCCCACATGGGGCAGAGCAACCTCAACAGGCACTGCTCAGGCCCGAGAGACAGTGCATGGTCCCAGCCCCACACAAGCAGCGCAAGACCCTCGAGCAGGCATGGGGCCGGGCCACGGTGCATGGCAGAGCAGCGCTGGCCACAGCACGAGGGTCCCCTGCCCGGCGTCCTCCCCGTCACACTGCCTGCCACCCACACCCCAGGTGCCCGGCCCAGCTGCACGGGCCCTAGCAAGTGCTGAGCCCGGTGGTCCCGCTCCCACCACAAGCAGCACAAGAGAGGCAAGCGCCAGCAGAGCCCCCGCCCGGAGCAGCAGCACTGCCCTCCCGGGACCAGTACCCGGTACCCGAGGACAGTGGGAGCTGGTGGCAGGAAAAGCGGGGCGGCGAGGGCAGCAGGAGCCGGACGGCACGGCATGGAGAGGAGCGAGGCGGTGGGAGCACGGGAGCTCACAAGTGGCCAGACACTTCCTGCTGCGGTGCGGGCTGCACCAGGCCAGGCTGCGGTTAGTCCTGCCGCTATTTCTGGTCCTGGCGACAGTGACAGCCCTGTCTGGTGGAGGCAACCCTGGCTCGGCCCCAGGACCGGCTGCACCCTGCTCCGGCACAGTCCCCTGCAGGCATGCCTGCACCTGGGGGGTCCCTGCTGGGATGCTGCCTGTGCCAGGGCCAGCTCATACTGTGACGCCCCCAGACCCACACCACTCAGCAGGACCCCTCATGCTGGTTCCGGCACACCTTGCAGCACCAGGAGCCCTGAGGTCCCACGGGACCCCTCCTGCCACCCTCCCCTCCACACGAGGACGCTGAGCCAGCACCCAGCCCTGGTCCAGGCTCGCTCCCCTCCAGCACCTTCCCACCCCACCAGGCCCCAGCCAGGCCAGGTTCCTCATAGGGCAGTCAGTGCCCACTGGGCACAAGCAGGGTCTCAGCCCTTGTTCCCAGTGCTGCTGAGGACCCTCAGGGGCTCAGCCCTTGCTCCCGGTGCTGCCGGGAGGGCGTGGGAAACAGCCCCAGCCAGAAACGGGAAGAGGTGCAAGGCTGTGAGGGCCAGTGTGGGGCACGGGGAGTGTGTGCTCGCGGGGGGGCTGGGGTCAGCATGGGGACCCTGAGCTGCGGGTGGTGCACAGAACAGGGCTGCCCAGGGCTTTACCATGACCAACTCAGAGGTTGGGAGCAAAGTCCCAGGTGGGACCAGGGGCAAATAATAGGGGTGGCTCTGGGCTCCCCAGGGACCTCCCTGAAAGCCGGTCATACACAAGCTAACGATCCCTATTAACGAGCTAACCACCCCTTGGGTGGAGGGTTCTGCACTTCCACAGCCAGGCTGAGCCTAGACCCCTAGCTCAGAGGGGAGGGCCAGATCCTGTGCCAAGCCACCTGCCCTAGTGCTCTGCACCCAGCCCTGCTCAGCCCCACAGCTCCCCATCCCCACCCAGCATCAGCCATGGTCAGCCTCTGGGTGACACCTGCCCTGCTCAGCCCCCATCCCCTGGGCCACCCCGTCACCAGCCCTGCAGCCCCCCGCCGACCCCCGCGTTCACTTCTGCACCCACTGGCCCACTCAGTGCCGGCATCGCAGGGACCCCGGCCCCACCTCGCACTGCTGAGCATCGCGGCCAGCCCTGCTTGGCCCAACACCACCGGTGCCATTCACCCCACAGACCCCGGAGCTCCACACCATCGCGCAGCCACCATGACCCGCCCCTGTACAGCCCGCTGCCGTGGGGCCACCACAGCTGGGGGGCACCGGCAGCATCACCGTGGCAGCAAGTGCCCCATCCCGCCAGCCCCACACCCCTCCAGTGAGCTGGGGAGCTCAGCAGAGCCCAGCACCTGCTCGGCCCTGAAGGCTACACTCACCCACGCCATACTTCTCCTCCTTGGTGGGCAGCCACAGGGCCATGGCCGGCTGTGCCGCGGGGACCAGGGCCCTGCACGGGGCGGCTGCTGGTTCCTCCTGCCGCGCTTTCCAGGTCACGTGTATCTCACCGGCTTGTGCAAACCTCCGCTTCCTCAACACGCAGCTGGGTGCTGCAAGTACCCACCCAACCGCCCTGCACCCCTACACACACCGAGGCAGGGGTGGTGGGGACGGAGCCCCCGGGACCTCGCCACACCACCCACCCAGGGGCCCAGGCTCGGGTGGGTCACTGGACCTCCCTGCTGGGTACGACGGGGCCGCTGGCCCTGGGGAATGCCACAGCACCACAAGCCCCTCTGGCTGAGCACCGCTGCCAGAGGCCAGCGGCCAGCAGGACACGGGTCTGAAGCCCGGGGCACAGAACCTGGACAGCCCCAGCCGCCCCACGGCACGGGGAGCCGCATGGAGGCACGCGCCCGAGCCAGCCGCGCAGCTCCCACCGGCACTGCTGGGACGAGGCCTCTGCCTGCCCAGCCGGGGCCATCCCGTCCCCATCCCTCGGCGCAGCAGAAACGCCGTGGCGGTGCAGGGCCATGCCCAGGGCTCTGCGGGCCCGTGCCCAGCCCTCAGCTCCCTGCAGCACCAGGACAGCGAGCGAAGCAACCGCTCGGCATCAACCACTTCCTTCCTCCCTCCTGCCTGCTGCAAACCCTGGCTGCTGTCCGGCACCTGCGGGTCCGCAGGCTGGACGCTCGTCCCCAGGCCCTGCTCTGCACCAAGCTGGCACCGGCTGGCCGAGCCCCAGCCCAGGTCCTCTCCCCACCTGCCATGCTGCTCCGGGACCCCCCGCTCCCCCGAGACCTGCTCCCAGCTGGCCCAGGCAGGGCTGCTGAAGCCAGGCTGCCACTCTCGCAATTTGAACCACTTCTCCAATGATCAGGCTCCTTCCCTGCGCTGCCCGCACCCCCCTTGCAGGCCCCCGCCTCCCCCCACCAGCCTGAGCCCGCACCGAGGTCAACCCCTGGGTGCAGCTCCCCCATCTCACGGGTCACCCGTGGCCCCAGGCCCGCTCCAGGCAGCCCACGCAGACCCTTCAGGCTCTGGAAGGGATGACAGGGGGGATGGGGAAGCGGAGCAGGGTCGGGTGAGCGGCCGGAGCTGGGCAAGGGGCGTTGGGCATACAGGAGGACCCATGAGCAAGGGGGTTTAAGGCCCCTGAGCACAGAGGGCGCGGACATGGCCTCTGCCCAGAGAGCTGGAGGGGTGACCCAGGGCCGTCGCCCCCTGCCAGCGCCCTCCCTTCTGCCCGGCCGCCGGCTCCCGGGCGGTGGCACGGCCGGGCCCCGGGCTGGGCGGCGGTGCCCGGGGACAGCACGGCGTGGGGCTGTGCGGGTGCCAAAGCCCGCCGCACGGCCCTCGGGTGCGGGAGAGCTGACGCCGGGGCAGAGCGCGAGGGCGGGAGCCGCGGCAGCCGCCATCCCTCGGGTGGCGGGTCTCTCGGAGCTGCGGGGGCAGAGCGGTACCGCAGCCGGCTGTCCGCACCCTGCTGGCCCCGCGCAGCCGGGCCCCGCTCCGCTGCCCCGACAGGCGGGGTGCCCGCTGCTCCGACGGCTGCCCCGGGCCGTCCGCTGGTCTGGCAGCTCCACCTGCCGGCCCCATCGGCGGCGCGCCGGGCGCCGCCGCGGCTGAAGGCGCCCGGTTTGCGCGCAGGGTCCCGGGCACCGGGTGCGGGGCACCGGCACGCCCCGTACCGGCACCAGGATGCCCGGCACGGATACGGGATGACCGGCATGGATATGGGATACCTTGCACCGGAATAACCGGCACAGGTACGGGATGCCCCGCACCGGCACAGGGATGCCCGGCACCGAGATGCCGGCGGGGCCGGGGCTGCAGCTGCGCCCCACGCCGGACCATGCAGCCGGACCCCGCAGCGGAGGGGCACCGGTTAGCGGCAGAGGAGCGCTCCGGTCGGCGGGCTCGGCACCGCGGGGGCGCGGGGCGGGGCGGGGCGGGGCGGGGCGGGGCGGGCCCGGCGGGGGCAGGGGGCGGGGCGGGGGCGGGGCGGGATGGGCGGGGGCGGGGCGGGGACGGCCGGTCGCCACGCAGGCAGGGCCGGGCCGGGGGCGGGGCCGGGCCGCGCCTCGCAACGAGCGGGGAACGCCCCGCGGCGCTGATTGGCGGCCGCGCGCGGGGCCACGTGACGGCCCCGCGGTCACCTGACGGTGTCCTGAGGCAGGGTCAGCGGTGGCGGCGGCGGCGCGCGCAGGTGAGCGGTCACCGGGCAGGGCCGGAACCGGAACCGGAACCGGAAGCGGAACCGCGGTCCGGGGGGGGCTCAGCTGGGGGGCTCGGCCCCGCCCCGGCCGGTCTGCTGAGGCCCCGCCCAGTGCCGGCGCTCAGGTGCCCCGTACGGTCCGGTCCGACCCAGTACCCGGCCCGGCCCGTGCCGCTCGGGTCCGCCTGGCTGGGACCGGCCCCGGGCTGCCCGCCCGCCTCCGAGGCGTCCGACCTGTCCCACGGCCGCTGCCCCCCCAGCACAGCCCCGCTCGGCCCTGCCGTGCTCCCCCCGCGGCCCGGCCTGGTCCCCCCCGGTCTGGTCCGGTCCGATCCCCTGCCCGTCCCCCCCGGTCCCCACACCCAGCCTGGTGCCCTGCCTGTCGCTGCTCCCCTCGCCCAGGCTGTGTCCCCATCCCCAGTGCCCCACAGGCCCACCCCGGCAGGACGGGACGGTGGGCTGCACCGGGCTGCTGCCAGGGACGCGGGGCAGCGCTGGGCTCCCCCGGGCCTCCTGTGACCCAGCAGGTCCTGCTCCACCTCCTGCCTGCCCCTGCAGCACCGGCGTCCCCACCATGGCCGGCTGCAGGGCCCGCGGATCACCGCCCCGGCAGAGTGGCCACGGCTCCGCGCTGGAGGAGGAGGAGGAGGAGGATGACCCATCTCTGGGCTGCGATGGCGATCTGGAGGTGAACCCCTACGATGGGCTGCCCTTCTCCTCCCGCTACTATGAGCTCCTGCGGCAGCGCCGGGAGCTGCCCGTCTGGACCACCAAGTACAGCTTCATGGAGCATCTGGAAAGCAGCAGCGGGATCATCCTGGTGTCCGGGCCCCCTGGCACTGGCAAGAGCACACAGGTGAGCGGGGAGGCCGTGTCAGGGCAGCCGGGAGCAGCTGGCCCTGCTGGGGGCTGCGTGCGGCTGGGCAGGACCGTGCTGCTGCCTGGGAGCCTGGCACAGGGCTGCAGTACCGGCCGTTCTGCTGACGGTCTCTCCCCACACCCACTGGACTCCCAGCTGAGCGTCCCACCTCTCCTGCTCAAAACACGTGCGGTGCCGCTGTTGGCAGCAGGTGGGTCTGGCCCTGAGGCCGCTGCTTTCCCCCAGGGCCTGCGCACAGATCCCACTCCCGTGTGAGAGAGCCACAGCACCTGTCGCACAGGAGCCGCCAGGCCCTTGCCCCTGCCAGAACAGCGCAGGCAGGCCCTGCACGCTCCCTCCTGCCAGCCCCTGCACAGCGTTACTGCGTATTCGCCACGTGCTGGCAGGCCTTGGGCCATGGTGGAGCTGGGAGGTGGGAGCCCGGGCGGCCACAGGGCTGTGGGCAGAAGGCGCTGAGATGGGACTGCGGCCAGACAGCAGCTCCCTGACCCCACAGCTGCGTCTGAGCTTGTGGGGGGATGGACGGGACAGTAGGTCCCGGGTACCTGGTGCAGTACCTGGGAGCGTGCCACTGCGATGAGCCCAGCGTGGGGCAGGGCTAGTGAAAGCCAGGCAGTCGCATGCTGGGATGTGCCGGGGCAGGCGCTGGGGCCCCGGGCAAAGCCTTGGCACGAGCCGGGAAGTGCTGCCACAGCTGCCCTGGGGCAGCCGCCGCAGTGGCGCAGGGTGGTGCGCAGATGGTGGTGCAGGGAGGGGGAGTCAGCCCCTCCCTGGAGCTGGGCCCAGGTGCACGGGGCAGCAGCGGGTGCGGGTAGTTGGGCTTGGACGGTGGTGGGTCCGGGGTGCCAGGATCCCGCCTGCCTGCCCTGAGGGGCTGGTCCTATCTGACAGCTCCTGCCATCTGACAACTCCTGCCGTGGCACCCAGAGACGTCGTGACGCAGACTTTGACCCGGGGAGGGATCACCTGGAAGCTGCAGGGGCAGCCGAGGCCTCTGTGGGGCCCAACATGGGCTGGGTCGCTGTGTGGCAGCTGCCTCTGGCACTATCAGGGCGTTGGCAGCGGGCCCGGGGCCGCTTGCCCAAACCACCTACCCTGGGCCTCACCCCACTGCAGCACTAGCCTGGGTTCAGCCCGCAGCACCAGCCAACCCGGAGGGTGCTGGATTTGGGGAAGAAGGCTCTTGTGCGGGCCCTGCTCTGGCCCGACCCCAGGGCTGGGCTGCTTTTGGGTGCAGGCACCCTGCCTACAATCCCTGCAGGGCCCTGGGACCACTGTGCCCTGAGCAGACCAGGGGACATGACTTGATCCACGTGGAGCAACTGATCCTGCACGTTGGTGCACCGGCACCCCTCAAGCGTGTTATTTCCACCCAAAGTGGGAAGAGCCGATGCACAAGCTGGGTCGCTTCCCCATTGTTGTGGCTGAGTGCTGCCTACACCCTGTGCCGCCGGTCTTGCCCTTGCCAGCAGCAAGGCGGCAGAAGGGAGGGTGCAGAGCTGGGCACGGAGACACAGCTGAGGGAGGCAAATCCATGGGGCAGTTCTGGGGCCAGGTGAAGGAACAGAGCAGGCTGCGTGCCTGCCCACGGTCACTGCTGGGTGCGTGGATAACCCCTGTGCTCCTGCCCAGCTGTGAGCTGGGCTCTCCGGAGGCAGCCCCTGGGCAAGACTCTGCCTGCACGTGCCCCATGTGCTGGGCAAGCATGGGTGCAGGCATCTGCTCATGGCAGGCACACGGTGCGGGGGGGGGCAGGAGTGTTGGGAGCAGTTAAACAGCAGATTTCTGGTCCCCAGTGCCCAAGGGCACCCACACAGCCCCAGGACTGTCACGTGCCGCCTGGCCAGGTGCTTGAGCAGCAGCTGCTCCCTGGCGCTTCCTTCCCCGTCTCTCACTGTGAGGTTTCCTGGGGTATGTGTGATCCCCGTGGCCCCATGCGAGGATGCTCAAGCCCCTGCCCCAGGCTTGTGGCTGTTGCAAGGCCTGGGTCTCGTGGAGCTAGCCAGTGACCACTGCTCTGTGCTGAACCTGCCTGGGGACCTGCCCAGCCTTCCCTGGAGAGGAGCAGGGGACCAGTTAGAATAGAGCAGGATGGCTCCAGTCAGAAGGCGCCTGCAGCCATTGCCTAATCCAACTGCCTCACCGCTCCAGGGCTGACCAAATGTTAAAGCACATTATTAAGGGCATTGTCCAAATGCCTCTTAAGCCCTTGCAGGCATGAGCTGGAGGCGTTGCTCTGTCTGAGCTGGCAGTGCACCACATACCGTCCCCAGCCCCGTTTTTCCTGGGGAGGTGGAGGCAGCGATGACTGTTGTCCCATGTCTTAATGCGAGAGCTGGGGCCGTGGTGTCCCATAGTGAGGCACAAAGCTGCAGCCATGGGGCGATGCGGCTGTGGGGCTCATGTCACAGGTTGCTGGGGCTCAGAAGTGACAGTACAAGGGAGGGAAGGTCCCGTCTGGGCTGTCAGGTGCTTCTGTACAGCCTCTGGTCCAGGAGGTCCCACAGCTGGATCTCTGGAAGCTGTTATGGGGACGGTCCCTCTGCTCTTCTGGGTGGGCACAGCAGGTGCCACTCCATCATGGGGAGGGGAACGTCCCGGTGCTCCCGGCCAGGGCCGTGCTGTTCCCAGGCCCTGACTGGCATTCTGGCCCTGCAGATCCCGCAGTGGTGCGCGGAGTACGCCCTCTCCCTGCAGTTCGCCCACGGCCTGGTGGCCTGCACCCAGCCCCACAGCCTGGCCGCCCTCAGCCTCTCCCTGCGCGTGGCAGATGAGATGGACCTGAACCTGGGCCACGAGGTCGGCTACTGCGTCCCCCACGAGGACTGCTGCACCTCCGAGACCATCCTCAGGTACAGGGACGGGGGGTCCCCGTGGGCTGCCTGTGCCAGGAGCGCCCGTCACACTGAGCTCTAATCCCACTGAGCTCCCCGGCAGCAGCGTAATCTCTTAATCCAGCCTGGCCTCGTTGTGGGGAGCGATGAAGCAGGCTGCTGGATGCCCGGGCCCTCCCAGGGCTTTGGTGGGGGTCCCTGCCATTGGGGAAGGGGCAAGGCGTGCTCCCCTGGGGCTGTGCGCGGGGTCGTCCGCAGGGGCGCAGCCTGCGGTGCCAGGAGTCCCCGCGGCTGCCGCACGCTGACAGGGCCGGCCCACGGCAGGTACTGCTCGGACGAGATGCTGCTGCGGGAGATGACGTCGGACCCGCTGCTGCGGCAGTATGGGGTGGTGGTGCTGGACGAGGCGCAGGAGCGGACGGTGCCCACCGACGTGCTGCTGGGGCTGCTGAAGGACGTGCTGCGCCAGCGCCCCGAGCTGAAGGTGGTGGTGGTGACCTCGCCGGCCATGGAGGAGCGGCTCCGCACCTTCTGCGGGGACCCCCCAGTGGTGCAGGTGCCGGGGCTTGGACCCCCTCCCCAGCTGCTCTACAGGGACCCGCCGGCCCATGGCCACATCGCAGCTGCCTGCCAGGCCGTGCTGGACATCCACCGGCGGCAGGAGCCTGGCCACATTCTGCTCTTCCTGGCCAGCGAGCAGGTGGGCTGTGGGCGCCCACGGCTTGGCTCCTGGGGGACTCGCCGCGGTGTGAGGAGGGCGGAACGGGAAGGGGGAAGGTTTGGGGGATCCCTCTCAGCTGTGTGTGGGGAGTCCTGAGGACAGCGGGGGCTGCTGAGGAATAAACTGCGGGAGCTGGGCTCTTCTGCAGAAGGGCTGTGGACACTGTGGGACCCAGGGTCTTTCCCCGCAGGGCACCGGGAGGCAGCCAGAGGGCATGGCGGGCATCGGCGGGCCTCACTCGTGTCACCCCATCCTTCCCCACAGGAGATTGCCGAGTGCTGCAGGGCCATCCAGACCAAGGCCATGGCGCTGAACCCGGGGCTGGGCCCGCTGCTGGTCCTGCCGCTGCACCCTGGCGTGGGCCGCGCAGCACAGAAGGTGTACGAGGTGCTAGAGGAGAGCAGCCAAGAAAGGCGGGTGATCGTCACCCACTGGCTTGCGGACTCATCCTTCTCTCTGGGCACCGTGCGCTTCGTCATCGACTCGGGGCTGGAGCTGCGCAACGTGAGTGTGCCAGCCCGGGGTGGGGACCAAGTGGCAGTGAGTGGGGGTCCTGGCTCTGCTCTGGGGCGCAGCCAGCAGCGCGGGCGGAGGCGAGTCTGGGGAGGGGCCAGCTGGGCCACAGCAGTCTGCATCATCTGCTCGGCCCAGGCCCTGCCTGACGCCCCGGGCTGGGGGCCACCATGCAGGGCACAGGACCTGCCCCAGGGAGGTGGCAGTGGCGGCACTGTGTGGTGGGGTGGAGGGGCCTTTTGAGAAAGCGGGCGTTTGTCTGTGGGTGTCCCTTCTCACAGCTTTGCCTGCAGGTCTACAACCCCCGCATCCGGGCAGAATCCCAGGTGCTGCGGCCCATCAGCAAGAGCCAGGCAGAGTCGCGCATGCAGCGAGCCGCAGGCAGCCCCCCAGGTGAGAGTCCCTACCCCCCCCCGAGTGCACCTCCAGCGGGAGAGGTCTGTTGTCCCACCCCACTGGGGCCCCAGGCAGCCCGTGGCCAAGCACGCTTCCCTGCCTGCCTGCGCTTGCTGCCCTATCCCTAGGCTCCATCCCTCCCACCGTCGAGGCTCACGGCCCCTCTCCCCGCAGGCACCTGCCTGCGCCTCTACTCAGAGGCCTTCTATGAGCAGTGCCTGCCCCCCACCCCCGCGCCCCACGTCAGTGAGACCAGCCTCAGTCGCCTCGTGCTGCTGCTGAAACGCTTGGACATCGCCGACATGGGCCAGTGCGACTTCCTCGACCGGCCAGGTAGTGCCTGTGGGGCACAGAGGGCATGGCGGGGCCGGAGCGGAGGGGGCACGATAGGGGTGGCTGTGCGGGAGGAGCCGTGGCAGTCGCTGCAGCCCAGGTTGTCTCTGGAGAGGGGCTGGTGGGTCCCACGGGTGCAGGAGGAGGATGGGCAGGGCTCTGGGTGCTGGCAGCTGGCTGACGTCCTGCTCCAGCCCCTGAGTCGCTGATGCAAGCACTAGAGGACCTGGACTACCTGGCTGCCCTGGATGATGACGGGAACCTGTCGGAGGTGGGGATCATCATGTCAGAATTTCCCCTGGACCCCCAGCTGGCTAAGGCGCTCATCGCCTCCTGCGAGTTCGACTGTGTGGAGGAGATGGTCAGCCTGGCCGCCATGCTCACAGGTGCCGTGCCGAGGGGCTCGGAGCCCACTGCAGCTGGCGCGGGGCACGGCGCAGCCCCAGAGAGCCAGCACGGGCAGGGGTGGTGCTGGAGGCACGTGGTGACCTTCCCTCTGCGCCACCCCCAGCTTCCCCCTGCTTTGTGCCCCCTTCCACGCACCTGGAGGAGGCCGTGACCCTGCGCCGGCGGGCCCTGCTCCACCCGGAGGGAGACCACTTCACCCTCATCAACATCTTCAACGCCTTCCAGCAGCGTGAGTGCCGGGCAAGGGCTCCACTGCCGGCGGGCTGCCTCACATGTCCCCCACAGCTCCCTCACGTGTGCCCCGCTCCTTTCAGGAGCAAGCACTGCAGCCATGTTCATGGCCCCCTCCAGGTGCCCCAGCCTGGCTGTGTGGGGGTCCCAGCCCTGGCCTGGGAGCCGCACTCTGTGCAATCCCCGTCCCTGCTGCATTGAGGGGCTGCAGCCTGTGGGAGCGGCAGTGCCTGCTTTCGTGGGCTGTGAGCCCCCAGCCTAGCCAGGCCACCCACTTCCACGTGGCATCTCTGCTCGTCCAGCCCTATCGTCGCAGTGCTGACCCCGCTCTCCCCACAGACAACGCGGACGAGGGCTGGTGCCGCAAGCACGCGGTGAGCGGGGAGGCGCTGCGGCTGGCGGGCATCGTGCGGGCAGAGCTCCTGGAGGTGATGCAGCGCATCGAGCTGCCCGTCTCGCCCCCCGCCTTCGGCACCGACGCCAATGTGCTCAACATCCAGAGAGCGCTCATCTCCGGCTACTTCCTCAAGGTGGGCCGGGGGGCCGCGAGGGGCCCGGCTGTGGGGTGGGGGTCGTGCTAGCCAGCCCCGCTCCCCTCCCACTCCACTCCCCAGGTGGCCAGGGACATCGACGGCTCTGGCAACTACGTGATGCTGACACACAAACACGTGGCCCACCTGCCCCCTGCCTGCTGCTACCTGCTGCGGCAGCCCCCCCAGCGCCTGCCCCCCTGGGTCCTCTACCACGAGTTCACCATCTCGCAGGACAACTGCCTCCGCGTGGTCTCGGAGATCCAGCCCCAAATGTGAGGACCTCGGGGACGGGGGGGGATGGGTTGCACCGGGGCTGCGTCTGTGCCTGGCTCCAGAGCTGACACTGGCCTGGGAGTGCAGCTCTGGGGAGTGATGCGTGCCCTGGGCCCCCTCTCCTGAGGGAAGGTGGGGCAGGTGGGGGACTGTCCCCATGCAGGGGACAGAGGAGGCTGCCCCAGGGAGGCCCTAGGGCCTGGCTGCCCCTCCTTGACCCCCTGTCCCCGCAGGCTGGTGGAGCTGGCACCCCAGTACTACCTGAGCAACCTCCCACCCAGCGAGAGCCGCGACCTGCTGATGGAGCTGCGGGAGAAGGTGGTGGCCGCGGAGGACGTGCCAGCAGTGCCAGAGCCGCTGGGAGAGGCGGCTAGCAGGGAGGACGAGGAGAGGGAAGTCTGCGTGCTGCAGTGAGCTGGAGCCATCGGAGCCCCTGCATCGGGGCCGCCTCGGCTTGGCTGTGACCACCAGGGATGGGAGAGCCCTGGGGAGGCTGTGGTGCTGCAGGGGCCAACCCCATCCCCAGGGAGGCACAGGCTGCCACAGCTCTGCACCACAGTCGTGGTGCCAGCGGTCACGGGACTGGCACCCAGCGTCTCCCCTGGGGACAGAGCCTGGTTCAGGGGAGCACTGGCCCGGGGCCTGGGGAGTTGTGCAGGCCCTTCCTGCCCGGGCTCCTGCGCCCCACATTTCCCCAGGGGCTGCTGAAGGGCTGGGGCTGCCAGCCCTGCCTGTCCCACTCCCCCCTGCCTGGGGGAGCAGCACCCAGGGGCTGAGGGGCCACGTGCCGGTCTCTCCTGTATAAAGTTTTGTGACCTTTGCTCCTGGCTCTGCGTCTGTGATTGCAGCTGGGGACTCACACCGGAGGGGGGTCTGGTGAGAGTCAGCTCCATCCCACCCCAGGGTCCTGCCTGCAGTGGGACGAGGGCTCCTCTGGAGTCCTGTGCCCCTGCAGGGCAGCTCTGTGCCCCTCCCCACCCCGAGCCTCCCCTCTCCAGGGGGGGTTTCTGAACATGAGGCATGCTGGGTCTTGCTCACCTCCCGCCTCCAGTTCTGGGTAGCATGCCGCTGCCCACGGTCACGCCGACGCGCTGAGGGGCAGCCCTGGCCTTTGCGCCGGGCCTTCCCCTCTGTGGTTGCATAGTCTTCTGCAGAAGCAGAGGGGAAGCTGCGGCTGGGGAGCAGGGCAAGCGGCAGCCTGGATGTGCAGCCAGCTCCTGCTCCCCCCAGGACAGCACAGGGCATGGGTGCTCCCCTCACTTGCCCTCCTCGGGCCCCCCTCCAGCTTTCTAGCAAGTCCCCCTTCTCTCACGGCTTCCTGGCACCACAGCCAAGGGCTGAGCTGCCTGGGGAGCTGGGGGTCCCAGCACAGGTGCTGTGCTCCAGCCCCTGCCCCAGGACAGACCCCATAGCACAAGGCTGCTTCAGCCTGGTAACTGACACTCCCCGTCTCCCTCCTTCCCCCCCCCTCCCCGCTGCCCACACGTGGGAGCTTCGCTATTCCTGGGAAGGGGCCTGGAGGCTCCCCTGCCCCATTCCCACCGCAGCGCCTCGAAGGTCGGGCGGAAAGGTGAGGGCCGTCCTCCCCGCAGCCTCCTCGGAGCCCAAACTTCCCCTTCGCTTTCTAGGAACCCCAGAAAGTACGTCAGTGGGAGCAGTGGGGTGCAGCTCACGCCTCCCCACCCTCCCTGGCCTGGGGCCACCTGCCCTCAGGGTGGGGGGACTGCCCCATCCCCTCTCCCTGGGCCGGGGCTGCAGGCGGTGGGTGCTGGGGCTGTGCCTTGCCAGGCTGAGCGGAGGCAGCCGTGCAGCACAGCTAAGCTGGTGCTCAGGGAGATGGCAAAGGGGAGGCTGGTGGCTGTGGCTGCCTCTGCCCCCACACCCGCAGCACAGCATCCTGGGGGACAAGTGGCCGGGGCAGCTGTGTGGCCCTGGAGAGGAGGGAAGGGGTGAGACAGCCTGCACCTGGCTGGGTGCAGCAGCCCAAGCCTCTGCAGGGACCCGCTCCTCTCCTTGGGGACCCACCACAGCCCAAGCTGCCAGGGCCAAGCACCACGCCTGCCCCTCTCCGGACCCCTGGGACAGGCGCTGCTGGACCTTGGTGGTCCCTTCCCTGTACTCCAGCCCCTACTCCCCCAAGGCAGTGTGGCATGTGGTGATGTGCAAATCCTGAGCTGGTCCTGGGGCTCAGGACCGCTCTGCAGGAGCTGGAAGCACCTGGGGCTCCAGCATCCTCCCAGGTGCCCAGCGTTCCCCTTCACCCAGCAGTTCCCAGGAAGGGACCCCTCCTCACCACCCAGCGATGCCCACAGCCAGGGCAGGACAGCGGGTCCTCAGTGCCCCCTGGCCTGGGAAGTACCCGTGGTGAGTCCCAGCTAGGCTGGGGCTGGGTGGGTTGGGGGCTGAGCATGGGTCCCAGCTCACAGCTCCACCCAGCACAGCTTTCTCCTGTTCTGAGAACTAGAACTGGGATGCTTCTGTGGTTTGGCTTCACCTTGGGGCAGCCCCACGAGGTCCCAGCTCAGTATATACCCAGCTGCCCGCCAGCCCCCCAGCTCATGCTGAGCCCACCGGAGCAGCACACACCACAGCAGCAAGGTAGGCAAGGCATGGGGACTGCTGGGGGTGGCACTTGCACTGCATGCCCAGGAGGGGTTGGGCACCAGGGGGTCCCGGGAAGGTGCTGCTCCAGGCAGGCACTGCAGCCCCCTGCCCGGGAGCCACGCAGCAGGGCTGCAGTGGGGAGGCTTGGGGTGTCATGTTGGCTGCCGGCGCTGTACGGGGCTCCCCCCGACACTACACCAATCCCCCTGCTGCCATCCCAGGGCTCTGCCCTTGCTAATCCTGCTGGCTGCATCCCCCCTCGGCCAGCTCCCCTTCTCCTCTGGCATGGCTGGGCCCCCTCCCCAGCATGGGGCTGCCCTTCCCTTTCCCCTACCGCTGCCCGTCCCCTTCCAGATGCTGGTGCTGTTGGGTCTGCTGCTGTTCCTGACTCCTGCAGATGCTCTGACTGCCTTCCCCCCGAAGTGTGAGTCCTGCCCTGCCTGGGCACAGGGGTCCTGGAGAGGGGACATCCCAGTGGGGGGGGGGACTGCAGGACCCACAGAGCAGCTGGGGGAGCAGGGAGCAGCCACATCCCACATCCCTCTGATATGGGGTGATGAGCTCCTGGGTTGGAGCAGCTCTTCTGGGGGGGGGGGTGTTAGAGGATGGGCATGAGAGTGATGGAGTGGGGTGAGGCAGCATGGGGATGGATGTGGGGCAGTGGGGCAAGTGGGGATGGACTTAGGGTGATGGGGCAGGGTGGGCATGGATGTGGCATGTGGGAGCAGCATGGGGACCTTAGGGAAGGATGGATGTGGTGCGTCGGGATGAGGGGGGACTCAGTCCCATCGTAGGGTAGGGGACGGGCTGCCCACACCACAGCCCACCTCTGACCCCAGTCTCTGCCCCTCATCTCCAGATCAGGTGGGGAAACTGAATGGGGACGTGGTGTTGAAATGCAACACCTCGGAGCAGCAAGTGACCTGGACACAGAATGGGGAGACGGAGCCCATGGCCGAGGTCGTGGCCAGTGGACAGACTCTCACCATCCATGGCTTGGACATGCCAGCCACGGGCAACTACAGCTGCTGGGCCGGCAACGTCCTGCTGGACTCCACCTACGTGGTGGTCAGCAGCACCCGTACGTGGGGCTGGGGGGGCTGGCACAGCTGGGTGGGAGAGCCAGGTCTGAGTGGGGTGGATGGGGGGTGATGGGTGGGATGCGGAGATTTGAGGGCAGGCTGGGGACCAGGAGATGCCCATGTATCTGCAGATGTTTGTGCCCAGCCCATGGGGCTGTGGGGATGCACTCAGCAGGGCTGTGCACGGCTTGGGGGAGCCACAGGGGCAGCCTCACCTGTGCCATATGGGGAAGGGGCACTGCTGCTGGCCCTGTGCAGCCCCTGAGCCGGTGCCCCTCGGCCCCACCAGGCGAGGAGCAGATGAACATCTCCTGCCAGGCTGAGTCCTACCAAGGCTCCTTCCACTGCTCCTGGATCAGCGACCACTCTGCCATCTTCCGTGCCCGCCTCACACACAGGTCAGTGCCCCAGGGACCCCTCAACCCGGCCCCAACCCCATGACCGCCCAGCCCTCACGGCTGCCTCTCCCCAGCAGTGATGGCTCCTTGGGGGAGTGGGTGCTGGTGGCCGGCCACCGCGGCCAGTTCAGTGTCAGCTTTGTGGACGCCTCCTTCTGCCCCTTCGCTGAGGAGCTGCACCCACTGCAACTGCAGCTGGAGGGGCTCTCGAACACCTCCCACATCAACTTCTCCATCCCCTTCTTCGTCCGTGACATCGGTGAGCTCAGACCAGCAGCAGTATGGTCCAGGGGGCATCCTCAGGGCACTGGGGGTTGTGTGGGCAGCACTGCCCTGTGCTGAGCCCTGCTCTGTCCGCAGTGCGGCCCAACCCACCACAGGGGCTGACCGTGCAGCGGCAGGGGGACCAGCTCCACCTGGCCTGGGCCCCCCCGGCTTCCTGGCCACTCCCCAAGTCCTACTTCACTCTGCTTTACTGGCTGCAGTATGAACTCCCCAACGGCACCCAGGTAACTGCAGGACGCCCATGCCCAGCCTGCCTTGCACATGCCACTCCACATCCTCGCTCTGCTGCGCCCACCCTGCCTTGCGCCCACCCCGCCCCTGCCCCAGCCCCAGCCTGAGCTCTTCCCTCCACCCAGGGGTGCCATTGGGAAAGGGACTTGTCAGGGGTTCAGCAATGGCCCCCCCTCCCTGCTACGCTGCTTCTCTCCTTGGGGCAGTGAATTGTCACTCCTGGCTGTCACCTCTGCTTCTGCCACCCAGCGCTGCCCACGCAAGGCAGCGTCACCGCCCGGGTTGGGGACGTGCCACCCCTGACACCCAGCGCCGAGCCCTGCTCCTGCCCTGCCCCAGCTTCCCTGCAGCCTCGCCTCCAGCGGCGCCCATGCTGGCTGCCCCCCGCCGCGGGGCTGGGGTGCTCCCTGAGGCCACAACCTGCCCTGCTTTGCAGGTTGACAAGTACATGGAGGACGCAGAGGTGTGGCTGCAGGAGCGCGTACAGCGGGTGCGCATCAGCTGCCAGGACCCCTACGCCAGCCACGCCTGGAGCCCCTGGAGCGCCTGGCAGGACATCGATGCAGCCCAGAAGCACCGGCTCAGAGTCCACTGACCGTGTGCACGGACACCCCCTTCCCCCTCGCACCCATCCCCTACCCCGCTGCACCTCCATGAGCACAGGGACGGTGGGGCTGCAGGGCACCCCACAGGTGTGGCAGCCATAGGGACCCAGCACCGACTTTCCTGTACTCTTGTATGCTTTGGAACAGAGTTTTTACTCCTGTTAAAGAGCTGGGCTTGGCTTTACTACAACAAACCTTGGTTAGTTGTTGTGTGGGGTGGGGAGTGCTGTGCCCTGCCACCCTCCACGAGCTCCATCTGGGCATGCCACAGGCAGGGCTCCTGCCTGTCCTGCCTTTCTGCTCAAGGTATCCAGAATGGGTCCTGCCCCTCAGGCGGGTCACAGACTCATGCAAGGCCCCCACAGCTCCACAGATCCCTGAGGGGCTCCCACTCCCTGCCGGCACTGGGCTGCTGGGCTCGGCCCGTAGGGTCCTTGCGCATGGCTGAAAACAGACGTGTAACATTTGCATGTGCATGCACTCCAGCCCACCCGGGGATAGCCCAGCTCCGTGGCTGTACCCAACTCTGGCCCATGGGGGTCTCCCCACAGCCCTGCCCAACTCTCTGCCAGGGTACATGGATGCCCTGACCCCCCTAATCCTCATCAACCTGCCCTCCCCCCAGTCTGCCTTCTATCTGGGGGCCGCAGTGGGGCAACATCTCCAGTCCCAGGGGCAGCACCCCATTCCCACGTCCCAGGGTGCAGGATACCTGCCTGACCCCAGGAGCACCTGTCCTGGGGCAGGACACAGACACGGACACCGGGGGGGGGGGGAAGTGGTCAGGACCACCCACCAGCACTGGGGTTGCTCAGCTCCCACTGGGGCACAGTCCCCTCCACCACGTGTCCATGGCTGGGCCCTCATAACGTGCCCCACTTGGTGCCCCTGCGGGGTGCCCAGCCCAGGGCGAGGGGCTGCGCCCAGGCAGGAGGGACCCAAGACCCCCCAGCCAGGCAGCCCCCGCAGGACACAGCCCTGGCACCCAAGCTGCCATCTGTGTCCCAGCTCTGCCACAGACCCCGAGTGCGCAGCAGGGTGCCCCCAGTGCAGGGCCCGCCGGGGGATGCTGCCCCACCACCACAGACGGGCTGACTCTGGGTAATGCCACGGGGCTTTATTGAGGTGCTTCCGCGCGGGCCGGGACCCCAGACCCGCTGCTGCTCTGGAGAGGCTGGTGAGAGTGTGCGGCCCCGTGGGCACTGCCCTTCTGGGGGGCCGGGGCCTCCCGGGGCGGGGTCTGGAGGGCCCGGGTAGCCGGGGACCCCAGGAGTCCGGGGGGCCCATGGCACAGGGGGAGAGAAGGACCGGGGCTGCAGGAGTCCGGAGGGGGTCCAGAGGGTCTGGGGGGTCGCATGGCCTGGTCATCCGGGGGCGGCGGTCCCGAGGTGCGGGCGAGCGGGGGCTCAGGGGACCCCGAGAGGCAGAAGTCCGGGGTCCGGGGGCCCGGGCGCGGGATCCCGCTGCGGGGCCGGGTGTCCCGTCACGGCGGGGCCAGGCAGCCCAGGCGCAGCTCTTCGCCCTCCAGCATCTCTCTGCAAGAGGCAGGCCCGGGCTGAGCCCCGCGTCCCGCCCGCCCCGCCCCCCCGCCCCCCCCCCCCCGCGTACCGGTACGCGGCGATCTCCGCCTCCAGCGCCATCCGCAGCCGCAGCAGCGCCGGGTACTCCCGCAGGCACCGGGCCATCTCCGCCTCCGCCTCGCCGATCTCCCGCTCCAGCTCCGCCACCCGCTCCTGCCGGCCGGGCCGTCAGCAACGCCCGAGACCCCCGCGCCGGCCCCCGCCCCGCTCCGCAAGGACCCCCCGCCCCTGACCCGGCCCCCGACCCGCACGGATCCCACTCCCCAACCCACCTGATCCCCCTCTCCGGTCCCATCCCGACCCCCGCCCAGCGCTGACCCCCAGACCCTCACCCCACCCGAGCCCCCCTCCCCAGTCCCATCCCGGTCCCCGTCCCGCTGCCCCGCCCGGACCCTCCCCTCCAGCCCCGACCTGGCCCCCGTCCTCCCTCACCCCCCGGACCCCTATCCCCCCTCCCCAGACGCAGCCCTCTCCCCAGCCCTCCGCGAGTCCGGGCGTCGGAGCCTGGGCTCTCCTCTCGCCCCCGCCCCATGTCCACAACCCTCCCGTCTGCCCCTTCCCAAACCCAATCCCACCCCGCCGTGCCCCCTCGTGCCCGCCCCCCCGCACCTGGTACTTGGCCAGCTCCCCGCTACGCCGGTCCCGCAGCCCCTCCAGCTGCCGGTGCAACGCGCCCACGGCCCCGCGCAGCGCCTCCACCTCGGCAGCGCGGGTGCGCAGCAGCCTCCGGTACCCGGCAGCCTCGGCACGGGCACGCAGCACCGCCTGGCCGCCGCCGTCCCACCGGGACCGGGGCCAGCCCTCGGCCGTGCTCATCCCGGCGGCTCTGCGGCGGCGCCGCAGCGGTTCCACAATCATCCCCCCCCCCCCCCCCGCCGGTAAAACGGGGCCGCGTCACGGAAACGCAACCAATCCCGCCGCCGGGAAACCGGCACCGGTTGCCCGCCTCCTCCCGGTAGCAACGGGGGCGGGGGGCGGCATGATCCTGCCGGCCCCCGGGCAGCGGCTGCAGCACCATGGACAGCAGAGGTGGGGGGGTCAAGGTCAAGTTTAGGGTCAGGGTCGTCGCTATTGCCCCCCCTTCCCTCCATCATCAACCAGGGACCCCGGCCAGAACTGGCCCAGATGGGGGTCCCAGTGACCGGGCACCACCTGGGCAGAGCCAGGGCTGGGGGGTGATGTCCCATCCTAACTGGGGCTGAGGGCATCAGTCGCTGGTGGGAGCAGGGGAAGGGGGCCCCGGCCAAGACTGGGGGACACTCTGGGTGCAGACATTTGCTCGAGGAAGGGGGTTTCAGCCGCCAGTGGACCCCTCTGGCTCCCCGCGAGTGTGCTGTGAGTCACACCAGACCAAGGTCCAGTCCGGCCCCAGGCGGCGCGGGGGATGAAGGGGGTCCTGGGAGCCAGAGATGGGGGACAGGCACGAGGGCACCCTGCTCAGGGGGACTGGTGCAATCCTTCAGCACGCAGGGGCACCCCAGTCCATCACGGGGTGCTGCAGGGGCACGTCCAGGCCCAGGACCACAGGGAGCTGGCAAACAGGCACGGGCTGGGAGTGCCGGGGAGCCCAGCCTGCAGGGCAGACAAGCCCAGTCCATCAGTCTGTCCCAACACTGGGGGCGCTGGGGGCCGTGGGGATGGGCTCCTTGTCCAGCCCAGGGGCTGCAGCTGGAAACAGGAGCTGGTGAACTCCAACCGGGATAAGGCAAGTGTGTGCGGGTGGTGCAGACCCTGCGGCGACTGCCAGCAGAGCAGGGGGGCTCCCAGCACCAGGAATGGGGGGTCCACCCCGCACCCCGCTCGGCCAGCCCTGGGTGAGCTGGGGTCTGCAGCTGCCCTGGGGGAGCGGTGCCTGGCCCAGCCAGGAGAGCTGCTGATGGGTGGGCAGCAGGTCCTGAGCAGGGACCACCCGAGGAGCTGCCCCCAGAGCGGGGGGCCCTGGGGAAGGGAGGCTGCACTTGCAGAGGCCCACAAGGTGCGGAGGCCCAGCTCTGTGCTCCCCAGGGGGTCCAGGCAAGGGGCCACCTGAGGTGGTGCTCCAGGCAGGGGTCTAGGCAGCGGCAGCACAGCTTTGAGTCCAACTGCAGGGCACGTCTGCCCACCCGCAGATGTGGGGTGGCTGAGGGGGGCCCGAGGGGGCTGGCCCGTGGCAGGGAGGGGGCTGCCGACAGGGGGGCTCCCGGGAAGCAGCAGCCCCCTCCCTGCCGTGGGCCGGAGGTGCTGGGCACCAACCCCGCCAGCCTCCCACCGCCCACTGCCGCCTCCCGGCACGTCCACAGCTCCCCGGGGACCTCACACCACGGAGGCCACCCCTGAGACGGACGTCACCTTGTTGTCCTCAGCCCAGGGCTGCAGGTTCTGCAGGGCGTAGAGGGAGGAGTTGTGCATGCAGAGCGGGTCCTGGGGCAGCGGCTGGCTCAGGCTCTTCTGGAAGGCCTCCTGCTGCAGGTGCAGCATCAGGCGGTTGGCTTGCTGGCGCTCCGCCTCGCGCTCCTCCGCCGTCTGCCTCCTGCCAGCACACACGGCCCGTCTGGCACTGCCCCACAGCCTCTGCCCTGCAGCCCGTCCCTCTCTCGGCACCGCTGTGTGCCAGTCTGGCAGTGCCCTGCAGCCCTGTCCTGCTCTGGCACCGCTGGCAATGCTCTGTAGCCCATCCCTCTCAGCACCAGTGTGCTGGTGCAGAAATGCCCCACAGCCCCGTCCCTCTCTTGGCACTGCTGTGTGCCAGTGCGGCAATGTCCCACAGCCTCTGCCCTGCTGCCCATCCCTCCCTCGGCACCACTGTGCCTCACCCAGCCGGCCACAGGGGATGCAGCAGGGATGGGCACCCCATGTCCCCCAGCCCAGCCTCTCCCAGGGGGCACAGCCACGGCGGGGGGTGGCTGCCGGAGGGAGGCAGGGGGTTAGAGCTGCAGCGGCCGCCCCGGGGCCGGCCCTGTTACCTCCACTTGGTGCGGCGGTTCTGGAACCAGGTCTTGACCTGGGCATCCGTCATCTTGAGGGCCTTGGCCAGGGTGGCACGCTCGGCCGACGCCAGGTACTTCTGGCGGTGGAAGCGCTTCTCCAGCTCGCAGATCTGCACCCGGCTGAAGGAGGTGCGTGGCTTCTTCCGCTTGGGCGGCGTGCGGTTCTGGTAGGGGTGCCCGATCCGCCGGGTCGCCGCGAAGGGTGACAGCGCAGCTGTGGGCAGAGCAGGGATGAGGGGCTGCTCAGGGGAGCCTCAGGCAAAGCGCCCTGCCCATCGCGGCTGCCACACGGCAGGGGCCAGGCAGAGCCCCTGCTGAGGGCAGGGCAGGAGTGGGAGCAGCCCGGCAGCACGGGGGCCCAGGGCGGATACTCAGATGCTTGGGGCCATGGGGACAGAGAGCTCGGGGAGGGCTGTGGGGACTGGGGGCTACCAGTGCTGCCTGGCAGGGAGGAGAGGAGACCCCGAGTTGTCCCCACCTGCTCCCAGAGCCCAGTGATGCACAGGGCAGCTCAAGACATGGTGTGACGGCCCATCCCCACCCCACCACCATGGCCTGATCGCTCCCCCAGCAGGCCTGGTCCCAGGGCCGGCAAGGCTCCAGCAGCACAAACCCACCCTTCCCCACGCACCAAGCCCTGCTGCAGCCCCAGAGGAGCCTGCGCAGCACAACACTAATGGCTTCTCAGCCCTCCTGGGGAAGGTACAGGACCCCAGAAGCCATTGGGAGGTGGCCGACGTCTCCCTCCGCACACCAGCAGCGTCTGAGTGATGGGGGCCAGGCAAGGGGCTGTCCTTGCACGGCCGGGGCGTGAGCCAGGGACAGCGAGGTCGGCATGCCGTGTCCCAGCCCCAGGCGCAGCTGGAGCCACAGGGAACGTCAGGACAGCGAAGGGGTGTGGAGGAAGGTGAGAGCTCGGCCGGGGCGCAGCACCCAGCTCCCACTCCACTCCTGCTCTGCCAGCGGCCCACGGCTGAGCCACAGCCCCATGGCCCTCGCCATTGCTGGCACCACATGGGCAGGGCTGCACATGGCTGGGCCCATGGGGCTGTCATGGGGCCCCAGCACCCTATGCTGTGGGGGCGTGGGGCAGACCCCACAGCAGCCCCAGGGACAGCCTGGCGCCCAGCAGATCCTCCCACCAGCACCCATGCAGGCAGTGCAGGCAGGAGGCCAGCCTGCCCGCCGGCGGGGGCGGACGCGGTTGACGCAGGTGGAGCCGCGCAGTCGGGGGGGACGGAGGCCCTCGCACCCCCTCCCCACACGGGGCGGCCCCTCGCTCGGAACAGATGCCGACAGCCCGCAGACCACCCCAAGGCCAGTGGTGCTGAGTGATGGCCACGGCTGGGAGACCCCGTGCCGGGGAGGGGCCGCCCCGTCCACCCACTGCTGGCGCCAGGCAGGAGACGGGGACGTCACCTGCCGCCCCTGCGCAGGGACGGTGCTTCGTCACCGCCGGGATGGCAGGGTGGGCCAGGAGGCGAACCCGGCTCTGCTGGCGCCCAGAATGGGCCCCCGCAGCCCCCGGCCTCCCACCCCACATGGGCCCAGCAGCCCCCATAGCCGGCGCACAGCCCCCAGCCCCGCGTGGCCCCCAGCCTCGTCCCCGCATGGAGCCGTGCACTGCGGACGTGGCAGCGCCGCCATCTTGGGAAGGAGCCGACCTGAGCCGAGCCAGGCCAGAGCTCCCCGGCACCCGCATGCACCCGGCGTGCAGCCCCCACACCCAGCACCCCACACCAGCATCCTCGCCCCAGCACCAGGTGCTCTGGCCCCACCATGGGCGCTCAGCCCCCGGCCCCACCAGCAGGACCAGGGCCCTGCACCGCCTCCCCGACACCTGCATCGCCACCCGCCCTCCCCAGCCCCGGCACGCACAAGCCCCAGCCTCTCCCACGGCACCGGCACCTTGTGCCCTGCACCCATCCCCGCACACGCGGGTCTCTGAGTCCCTGGTGCCCCACAGGCACCCTCCACTGCCTGCCCCCGCTCCCCCCCTGGCACAAGGAGCAGGGGCACCTGCTCCCTGCACGCAGACAGGTTTTGCCCTGCAGCCCCATGGCAGGTCCCTGCACCCTGCTCCCAACACGGCCACTGCCCTCACCCCACACCCTGGCTCCCCGCAGGCCCCGGCAGCCTTCCCGTTACGGGTGGGATGGAGCCAGCCCCCAGTGCCCCCAAGCCCAGGGAAGAGACTGGACATGGAGCAGCGCCCGCGGCCGGAGCACGGCGGGACCCCTCGGGCACCACTCGGAGCCACCGGCAGCCGGGGCGGGACCGCGGCCGAGCTGCCGGTGTCTGCGGCAGCCCCGAGCCTCTCTCCGCGGGCCCCGACGGCGGTGGCGGCAGGAGCTCGGCCCGGGCACGGCAGGACGGGGCGGGGCGGGAGGCGGGCGAGGACCCCGCGCTGCGGGAAACGGCGGAGCGCACGGTGCCCCGGCCAACTCCGGCCGGTCCCCGTGGGCGGCGCGGCCCCGGTCAGCGCCCGTCCCGACCCCGCTCCACGCTCGCCGGGCCGCGGGAGCCGCCGGAGCCACCGGAGCCGTCGGGAGCCGTCGGGAGCGTCCCGCGGCGCTCACCTGAGAGCCGGTCCTTGGCGATGCGGCGCGTCGTCTCCATCCAGGGGAAGGTGAGCCCCGAGAGCCCCGGCACCGGCGGCGGCGCGGCGGGCGGCGCGGCGGGCGCGGGCCGGTGCGCCGGGACGCGGATGACCCCGGCGGGCGGCGCGGCGGGTGCGGGGGTCACGTTGACGCTCACGTTCATGCTCATATTGAGGTTGTAGGAGCCGAGCGAGCAGGCGGGGCCGTAGCCGCCGCCGTAGAGCCCGTAGTCGGGCTCCCCCGCCGCCCGGGCCGGCCCCGCTCCGCCGCCGGCGGGCTCGGGGCCGCCGAGGATCTGGTCGATGCCGAAGCTGATGGGCTCGTGGGGCGGGGGGCCCTGGCCGCCGCCCTCCCGCGCCAGCGCCGCCGCCTCCATCGCCCGGCCGCGCTCAGAGCCGGCGGGGCGCGGGCATGGCCGGGGGGCGGCGGGGGGCGGCGGGGGGCGGCGGCGGGCGGCCCCGCGCGGGGGCGGGGGCGGGAGCGGGGGCGGCGGGAGCGGGGTGCCCGCTGCGGGCCCGGCGGGGCCGGGACCGGGGCCGGGGCAGGCTCGGGGGCAGTGGCCGGCTCCGGGGCAGTGGCCGGCTCCGGGGCATGGCCCGCGGCTGCTGGCGGCCCCGGCGCGGGAGCGCGGGTGCGCGGCGGGCCCCGGCGGCGCGCGCTTTTCTGTCCCGCTCCATCTGGACCTGCCAAAATCCCGGCCGCCCGCGCCCTGATTGGCGGCCGCGCCCCGTGATTGACAGCCCCGCGCCCCCGGGGGCGGGGGCTCGCGCATCCCGGGGCCACGCCCCGCCACCGGGTCCGGGTCTCCCCCCGCCTCTCCCCCGCCGCCGCGGCCCCGGACCTCCGCCCGGCCCCCCCCCCCCCCCGCCACCCGCCGGGGCTCCCGCACCTCCTCCGCCGCCACCCCGGAGCGCACGGCCCGGCCCGTCGGACCGCGGGACGCCCCCCGGCCCCCCGCCGCGCTCCGGCCCCGTTCCGCGCCGCCGGTCGTCCCCCGGCTCGCAGCAACGAAGGGGCGGCGCGGGGCGCACCGGAGCCACCGCGGTACCGGCGGCCTCTCCGCGCCCCGGCTCCGCCCGTGGCCCCGTCGGAGGGTCCGGCGGCGTCGGGACGCCCAGCGTGCGGGGGCCGGGGCCGCCGCTCGCCCGCGCCAGGCACAGCCGGGACCCCCCCCCCCGTCCTCTCGGGCGCACGGAGCGGCCACCGGCTTCGGCGCCGTTATCGCAGATCCCAGGGCGCACACACCGGCACCGCGCCCGCCGCTCCCGGGGCGTGCAGGCTCCGTTCCCCGGAGCTGCCGCTGTCCGGGAGCACCGACCCGGCCCCACCGAGCCCGCCACCGCGGAGCCAACGGACACCTCGGTCCCCGGAGCCCCCGGTCCCGAGACACGGAGCCGGGGTTTGCCCGAGCCGCGGCTCCCGGGGCATGGACCCACCCGCCCTTCCCGGTGGTACGAACCCCGCTTCACCCGACCCGCCGCGGCCGGTAGCGCGGACCCCGGTTCCCAGGAACCCGCCGTTCCCGGGACACCGACATTTTCCTCGGACCCGCCATTCCCCGATCACGGATCCCGTTTCCACCGAGCCCATCTTTCCCGGGTAACGGGACCCGGTCTCCCGACCCACCGTTCCCAGGTCACGGACTCGTTCCCACGAACCCGCCGTTCCCAGTAGCACGGACCCGCGGTTCCTATCAAGCAGCCGTTCCCGGGACACCGACCCCGGTCCCCCCGACCCGCCCCTCCTGGGTGATGGGTCCCGGCCTCCCGGACCCGCCATTCCCGGGCGCGGAGCCCAGACCGGCCCCGTCGGGACGCTCGTACCTGGCTCGCAGGAGCGGGCCCGGCTGCCGCCCCAGGGGGTGACCGGGTACGGGGTGCGACGGTGCCGCTCGGGGCGGGCTCGGCCCCGGCCCCGGCCCCGGCCCCGGCCCCCGCCCCGGTCCCGCTCCGCCGGCGGGCGGTAACGGCCAGCGCAGAGCAGCACGGGCCGGGCCGGGCCTCCCGGCGACTGTCGCGACAGCCGAGCCGCGAGTGATCGGTCCGGCCCGTGGGGCGCGGCTGCGGGGCGGCGGGGCGGCCACGCGGATCGGTGCCGGCGGCTCCCGGGCTGGGGGTCCCGGCCCCCGGCGGGCAGCGGCTCGGGGCGGCGGGTCACGGCTCCGGGGCAGGGGCCGGCGAGGGGGGCGGCCGCCCGGCCACGCTGGCGCCACCGGTCTGGGGTAAATGACATTACCGGGGCCTGCGCCTGTAAATCACGGCGGCACCGGGAGCTGCAGCTGCTGTGCCCCGGGGGCACCACATGCCCTGGGGGCACCGCATGCCCTGCAGGCACTGCACATCCCGGGGGCACCGCAAGCACCGGGGGCACCAGGCAAACCCAGGGCACCGCACGTCCCGGGGGCACCACATGCTCTGGGGGCACCAGATGAACCCAGGCTCAGCCAGGCCTGCTGCAGTGTGGGTTGACCATCCCTGCACCCACAGCTCCTCTAGGGCGTGGGGCCACGGGCACACGGGGCCATACAGGGGGCACACTCACCCGGCTGTGTACAGCGGCAATGCACAAACACACCCCCCAGCAGGGCACAGCTGCCTGCATACACATGGGCACACACTGCCTGCAGCACAGCCGCACACACGCACAGACACACCGTGCAGCAGGGATGCACACGTACACACACATCCCCCAGAGCACGGCACAGCTACACCGGGTCCGGCACACACAGTACCCGTGGGGACACACGGCCTCACCTCACACATCAGCACGGCTACACACGCGTACACAGACCCGACTGCGCAGCATTGGTACGCACACATGCACACAAACGTGCACACGCATGCACACGCACACGTCATCCCTGCCAGGCCCAGGCCGGGCTCACACCGCCCTGCCAGTCCCTCGTGCCACGCCGAGCTGGCCATGCCCGCATCCCACCGCAGCGCCGGGCTGGTGCAGAGCTGCCCCTTTCCATGCCGGGGGCATTTCCCTTCCTGCTGCTCCCGAGGGAGCCCCGTGCCGTGGGTGCGGGTCCCTGTGCACCTCAGCCGGGGACGGAGGGGGACGCTGCACTCCGGACCGCAGCACTGGGACCTGCCGGGGACCCTGCCGAGCTGAGCCCTGTGAGTTTCTCGGCATTTCTTGCTCGTGGCCCAGCAGGTGCTGGGATAAACAGGCCCGGTGCTCCGGCTGCATGCCCGTGGAGCCACGGCTGCACTCCTACCCGAGAGAGCCACCAGCTCCAGCTCTGCCGCGGCACAGGGGCTCGCTGTGGCCCCACAGGGTGCAGCCAGCACTGGCACTGGCACTGGTGTTGGTGCTGGCATTGGCGCTGGTGCTGATCCAGGCCCTGTCGGCGCCTGCCCCGGCCCCGAGCAGTGGTGGGGAGGAAATGCCTGGTGCTGGGGGAGGGAGGAGGCAGCAGGTTAATTAAACCTGGAGCAGGAGGCAGATGTTTGCTGTGCCCAGGGGCTGGAATGCTGCCGGTCCCAGGAGATGGATTGGGGGGCAGGTGACGAGGCCGGGGGCGGTGTGGGTTCACACGGTGCCTGCCTGCGCCACAGTCTGCCCCATGCCCACGGGGGTCTGCCAGGCAGCACCCCCTGCCACGGCCTCAATGGGTGGGTGCTTACCCCAACCCCTGCTCAGGGTGGGACCCCAACAACCAGCACTCACTCTGGAGGGATGCGAGGTCTCTGCAGGCAGGGGCCGGGGCCGGCACCACCAGGCAGGGGGCTGGCAGCACGTGCAGCCCCTCCGCTGGGGCAGACACCCCTGCCCAGCTCCCTCCAGCACCGCAGTTAGGGCTGCCCCAGGATGGCTCAATGTTGGGAGAGCCCCAAGGGCTCGCAGGGAAGGGCTGAGGGTGCTCAGAGAGTCACCAAGCCCTGTGCCACCACAGCTCTGGGTACAGGGGGTCACCCTTCCAGGGACCCTGCTGGCCCCAGGGCCCTCCACTGTCACCTCCTCATGCCGCTGGCCCTGCCTGCCCCATGACCCACAGGCCACAAGGTTGTCTCCCTGTGCCTGCTCCCAGGGTCCCCAGAGCCGCCGTGCAGCCTGAGGTGGGGGGTCCAGGCTGGCTCCTGGTCCCTGGCTCCCCAGTTCTGCCCCCAGCCTGGCACAGCGCGACCAGCAAGACCTCAGGCAGCAGGACCCCCGCACACCCACACTGGGAGGGCTGGGACCACCCAGCACACCGGTATAAACCCACTCCTCATCTCTTGGCCACAGCACACACCTCATGGTCTTTGGCACGTGCCCCCTCCTGCCCTGCAGGGCTGAATCTGGGGGTCCCCACAGGGCACAGGGAATACATCCCCGCGCCGGGGAGGAGTGTGACCTGGCACCTGGGTGGCAGGGACGGCCAGAGGGGACATGGCAGAAAAAGGGGCGTTTGCCTGGTTCCAGGTAGGAAATAAGCCTTGGGCTATGAGACTCTGCCTGCGGCCACTGTGGCACCAAACCCTCGCGCTGCTGGAGCTACACCGGCTCCTGCGAGGGCTGGCTGCCAGAGTGGAGCTGCATCCTGGCATCCCACTGCCCCACGCCCCCCACATCAACCCGGGGTCCCCCAGCCCTCAGCACAGCCGACCTGGGAGGCAGGGATGTGGCACATTGGGGTCCGGCCCCCAACTCACCCCCAATGGGGGTCCCATCAGTGTCATTGCCCATCCCTGCAGCCACCTTGGGAGATGCTGGGGCTCCTGCAGTCCTCCCACCACCAGCCCCTCGCCCCGCCCCCCCCATGCCTTTGGGTGCCTGGGGCTGCCGGTTGCAGCCAACGCAGCCACGCGGCTTCACAGCGCCGCGTCCCTGCGGGCCGGCCACACCGGTGTCCCTGTCCCCTGCGGGGACTCCTGCCAGGCTCAGGTGTTGCTGCCGGGGCAGGAGTTATTAAAACGGGTCCCTGCCTGCCCCTCACCGCTGACAGCCCGCTCCCCGGCCAGCGCGCGGCAATTAAGCGGCGGAGGCCTGGAAGGGCCCCACGTTACCACCAGCAAGATGCTGCCAAGCCGCCCGCTCCCGCCCGCTCCCCCCCGTAATCTCATTACTGCTGGACGTCCCCTTCTTCCTCCCGCTTCCCCCCAAACCCGCTGGCAAACTGTAGGGACAGTCAGCTCCTCTCTGGCTGCTGGGTTAATTCTGGGCTAATTAGATGAAGCCAGCCCAGATTGGATTACTTTAGCCTGCATTTGGTCCTCCAGTCCTTGGCTTGCGGCTCCCGGGGGAGCTGCTGGCGCCTCCTGCCTCAATCAGACACTTCTTAACCACATGAAACACTCCCGGTGCCCCCCACCGCCCGCCCCGGGGTGGGCGCCGGCACCCGGCCGGGGTGCATGGGGTGACGCGGGTGGCAGCCAGCGGGCGTGCTCCCCACCCCAATCTGCGAGAGGGCCGGGACGGGGCCGGGACGGGGCTGCTGCGGCTGCCGGGGCAGCGCGGGCAGCACCATGCACGGCGAGCGGCAGCCCCGCTCGCCGGTCCATGGGCTCCCGGGGCCCGACGGCCAGAGCCGCCCCAGCTGGACGTCACGGTGGCTGTTGGTGTCTGCGTGGCCTTGGGGAGGAGCTGGGTGGGATGGGGACGATCGGGCGGCTGCAGGGTAGCACCGGCCTCGAGCTGTTGGGGGGTTGCTCCCTGCTGGGCATCCCCAGGCTGCAGCCCCCAGGAGCAGGGCACAGTGTAGCTGGGGGTCCCCCTGCCCCGGCGGGTGCTGGGAGCTGAGGCTGGGGATGCCGCATGAGCCACTCCCTGCAAACCCACCTGCCCCGGCTCCCACAGCTCCTGCAAGCTGGAAGCAGGGGCCAGAGGGGCTGGGGAGGGGGCACAGGGCCTGGGCTGGGGGAAGCGGCAACAGTACCCATGTTCCCACCTCCCCAGCTGGGGGGAGGTTGTGGAGAGCCCTGGGGGTGTGGGGGCACCCGCCGTGGCCAGCTCTGAGGCCACTGAGGGCAGCAGCTGAGTCCCCCAGCCTTCACCGGGGCCATGGCAGGGCAGGGGGCCTGGGAGAGGGCTGGAGGTGGAGCAGGGAGCCAGAGGGGGTCCTGCAGGAGCAGGGGGGATGCACGGCCCTGGGGCCCCTCTGGCTGCAAGCAGGCGTGGGGGCTGGCAGGACAGGCAGCCAGCCCCACTGCCTGGCTCGGCAGCTGGTGCCAGTGTGCCAGAGCTGGGGACAGGGACACCGGGATCCTCTCCCATGCTCCATCCTCCTTGGCCTTGCTGTGTGCTCCTCAGGGGGCCCCCAGCCCCGTCCCTGTCTCCCCCCGGACCTGGCGCTCGCCAGGGAGCTGCGGGGGGGGTCCTTCCCAGCAGCAGGCTGTGGGCGCTGGTGCTGCCCGTCCCCACGGGCCTGGGGTACCGGCGGGTGCCAGCGGCCACGGCTGTGGCTGCCGCGGGGCCGTTGACAGAAGCCGTCGCTCAGAACCTCGTTATCAAAGGCCGAGGGCAGGTAATTGGATTCTGCAAATCCAATCAGGTGCATTAGGCAGGAGTTCAGTCCATAACCGCCCAGCCCCCCGGCCGCCCGTGCTGCAGCCTGCGGGCCCCCTGCCCGCCCTGCATGGCCCCGGGACCCACTGCCACGGTCCCTGCCATGGCCCCGCTGGCCGCAGAGCTCCCACAGGGCCAGGACCCGCGTGTGGGGCTGGGACAGCGGCTCCAGCCATGGGGGCTCCCCCATGGGGACACCAGGATGGGATCCCAGCTGTGACCACGGGGCAGCGTGTCTGCCTCAGGGTGGACGGACCCCGCTGGTGGTCACAGCAGGGGGACGCTGGGGGAGCTCAGGGCCATGCATGCTGGCATGCCCCCGCTGCTGCCCGACGGTCCCTCCTGCAGGCAGCCTTCCCAGCCCTGCTCTGCCCAGGCAGCTCCCCATGGGCAGCACCCTCTCTGCTGCCCTGGCTGGGTTTGGCCACGGCCCCCACCTCGCCTGGCTGGGGGGGCCAGACCGCTGCTGCCCTGCACCCACTGCGGTCATGAGTGTGTCCGGCCTCCACCCCGGCCTCGCTCAGCCCCAGCGAGGGGCCTGGCCGGGAAAGCCCCCGGCAGGCGCTTAC
Source organism: Phalacrocorax carbo (assembly GCF_963921805.1). NCBI lineage: Eukaryota > Metazoa > Chordata > Aves > Suliformes > Phalacrocoracidae > Phalacrocorax > Phalacrocorax carbo. Next base: position 237,525 of record NC_087516.1, read on the forward strand.
CAGAAGGAGCCGCCCAGGCCCTGTGCAGCTCCGCAGCGGAAATGGAGCTGAATATTTGAGCAGGTCTCTGCTAAAAGCACCGGCCTGCCCAGCCCCGGAGCCTCTCTGAGGCCGGGAGAAGTGCCGGCTGCCGCCCAGGCATTAATTATTTACGGAGAGATGGAGTTGCGTGGCTTCACATGTGCCAGGCTGGCAAGCATGGCCCCAGGGAGCGCCGGCTGCCGGCCACCCCGGCCCCTGCGCCCGGCACCAGCAGGGAGCGTGGGTGGGCTCCCTGCCCCAGCGCTGAGGGACCTCCAGCCTCTCCTCAGCCCCTCATCCCTGGAGGTCCCACGGCCCAGTGGTGCGAGCCTCACCCCGGCTAGTGCGAGCGTGCGGGGGGCACGAGCAGGGTGGCACATGGGTGGGATGTGCGCTCATGCACGTGAACAGGCCCTTCATGTGGCGGGGGTGGCAGTGGGGGGAAGCGTGTGGGGACCAGCTGCAGCAAGCACAGGGGCTGCACAAGGTGGGGGGGGATGAGGAGATGGCACATGGGGCGCAGGCAGCCCTGTGCCAGTGCAAGCGGGTCCCACAGGGACGTGCACCCACACAACTGGGAAGCGTCACCGCGCATGTGCACACACTTGTGCTCCATCCCTGCCCCAGTGCCCCCTCACCAGGGCATCAGTCCTTCCTTCCCAGCAGAGACACCTCACTCTGCCAACACCGCCACAACCAGCCTGTCCTGCTGGCCTGGGCCATGGCCCAGTGGGACCCGGGGTGTCTGAGGGGCCGTGGGGGTGCAAGGGGCATGCGCAGGGCGTGCGTGGGGCTGGGCAGCAGGCAGGCAGTGCTTGCTGCTGTGCTGGTGCTCAGGGCTTTCCGTTGTGCTGGTGCTGTGGCAGCGCCGGTGCTCGATGGGGTGCTCGTACTGGTGCCAGTGGTCAGGATGATGTGGTGCTGCTACCGCTGCCGTGCTGGTGCTGGGTGTGGAGCCGGTGCTGGGTGTGGAGCCGGTGCTGGGTCCAGCGCTGGCAGTGAGCGATGCTGCCCTGCCCCAGGGCTGTGCTGGCCCGCCTGTGACCCCTGCAGCCCCCCCAGCCTGACGGTTCCTCCCAGGAACTGCTCCTGGCAGGTACAAATGGGGCCGGACCCTCCCCAGACGCGGGGGTCACCCCGGCCCTGGCCTCATTTCTCACATCCCAGCGAGGATGGGCCGGAGGGGCGGGCAGGCTGTGGCCGGTGGCGGGTGGGCAAGTCTGGAGGCCACCATCACCCCAGGGTGGGGGGCTGGTCCTGCCCGCCTCTGCCCATGGGCGCCCCAGCACTGGGGAAGGGGCCCACACAGCTCCCGGTGGGGTCCCCTCCTGGGGTGCAGGGGCTGGGGGCGCTGGAGCCCGGCCACACGCCATGCCTGGCCCTGGGCAGGAGGCAGGGACAGTGGGCTGGCAGTGCTGGGGGATGCCGGGGGATGCCAGGGCTGAGCTGGTGCTGGCTGTACCGCACGGGGCCAGGGTGAACCACTCCAGCTGGTCATGGGGGGCCAGCCGGGTCTGCTGGACTGGGCCACACTGGACTGAGTGGGACCTGGAAGAGCTGAGGTGACCAGGATCAGGACCAGGCTCGGGATCAGGACTGGGACCATAACCAGGACTAATCGAGGAGCACCCCAGCTGAGGGGGCCAGCCACCGCCAGCACTCTGTGTGCCCAGGAGGTTGGCAGTGCCGGGGTGGTGCCAGCTCACCCAGGGCCCCGCAGCCACCACCCCCCGCGACACCAGCGGCACCCCGTCCCTGCTCGCTTGCTCGCTCGCAGCGGGGCTCACAGCCCTGGTGAGCTGGGCTCTACCTGCGGGCACTGCCGGGATGGAGCCCGCGGGGGGCCAGACCCCCGTCAGCTCTGCCCCGGTGCAGGTGCGGGTGCGGGAGCGGGAGCAGGGCTGGCAGCGCGGCTGCGTGCCCAGGACCCCCATGCCGGGGTTGGGACGGCGTCACTTCGCCTCTGCCGGTATTTAATATCTCCCCGGGAGCGCGGAGCGAGGGCTCGGCCGGTGCCGGCGGGGGCGGGGGGTGGTCGCTGCCGCTGCCAGGCTGCCGGCCCCGGCCCCGGCCCCGGGCGGGGGTCTCTCCCGGCCGCCCCCGCGGGGCCGCGCAGCCTCGCCCGCGCCGGCTGCCCCCGCCGTCTCCCCAGACGGCACTTGTTGCTCGGGATTGGAGCAATAATCGTAACCATAACGAGCCATTACGGCCTTTAACGGCTTCTGCTTTGCATTAGCGGGGCCGCTCCTTCCCCTCCAGAGCCCTGATCCAATCACCCCCCATTAGCGCGGCTCCAGGCTCCGGCGGGCTGCGCCAGGGAGGCCGCCCGGCACCCCCCGACCCGGCACCGCCAGCGCCCCCTGACCCGGCACCCCGCGACCGGCACCCCCCGACCCGGCACCGCCAGCGCCCCCTGACCCGGCACCCCGCGACCGGCACCCCCCGACCCAGCCAGTGCTGGCAGCAACCACCCCTCACCCCGCCCCAGCCCAAGCCCCTGCACACACACCCCCCCAGTACAGCCCCTGCACCCCGGTCCCCTGCACCCAGCACCCCGGTCCCCCAGCCTAGCTCCTTCCATCCACCACCCCCCAATACAGCCCCTGCACCCACTGTGCCCCAGCCCGGCCCCCTACGTGCCCCCCCCAAGCCCCCCGCACCCCCCCGTGTCCCCCTGCACGCCCCGCACCCCCGCTGCCTCGGCCCGCCCTGCCCCGGCAGAGGGGTCGCTGCCCGCCAGCGGCCCGGACCCTCGGGGGGGGGGAAGCTGCCATCGGGGTCCACGCGGGCTCTATAGTCCCCGGGGCCGCTCTGTGGGGGTCTCGCACGCCGTGCCGGCCCGAGGGTCCCGCCGGCACACGGACATGGTGGGGTCGCCCTGCGGGAGGCACGTCACGGGTGGCTAGGGGGTACGGGGGGGGGGGGTTGCAGGGGCACGGTCCCACCCTGCCCACGGCAGCCTGAGCGCGGCCCCACGGCACCCGGTCGGTGGAACCCCAGCCCCAGCCCTGGGGGTCACGGCCCCTTAACCGGCCCGCCGCCCCGCCCCCGCGCAGTGCAGCGGGACCCCCGGGACAGCCCACCCCCCCCGGGCACCGCCCCCCCGGCACGGCGGGACCCCCGGGACAGCCCACCCCCCCCGGGCACCGCCCCCCCGGCACGGCGGGACCCCCGGGACAGCCCACCCCCCCCGGGCACCGCCCCCCCGGCACGGCGGGACCCCCGGGACAGCCCACCCCCCCCCGGGCACCGCCCCCCCGGCACGGCGGGACCCCCGGGACAGCCCACCCCCCCCCGGGCACCGCCCCCCCGGCACGGCGGGACCCCCGGCCCCCTCGCTTTCCCCCCCCCCAGTTCCCCCGCGGTGCTCTGCTGCCCTCTGGCGGCGGCCCGCGGCACCACGCGGCACCACGCGCAAGCGGCGCACGCTCTGATTGGCGGAGGCTGCGGTCCGTCAAAAGAGCGCCCCCACCGCCATTGGTCCCCGGCGGGGGCAGACCCTCCCCTGCAGCGGGTCCCGGGGCCCGCCCGGGCGTTGAGCCCGCACCGGGGCGGCGGGGCCCGGCTCCCCGCAGGCCCGGCGGCTCCCCGGGGCTCGGCTCCGTTCGCCCTGCTCCGGCGCCGGGGGGAGGGTGGGGCAAGGCCGGGGGGGGGACCCCGACATCCCTGGGCCGGGGTCAGGGGTCAGCGCGGGGGCCGAGGTCAGCCGCCGCGCCGCTAGGCCGCGCTCCCCGCCGCGCCCAACAGGGGGCGCCGGCCTGGCCGTTCCCAGCATGCCCGGCGGGCGCGGGGCGCGGCGGGAGCCGTAGTCACGGCGCGGGCGGCGGCGGCGGCCCCGCCCCGAACCCGGAAGTGAGCGGGGAGGCGGAGGAGGTTCTAAGATGGCGTCGCCTCCTCAGGGGGGCCCGATGGCGATCGCCATGCGGCTGCGGAACCAGCTCCAGGCCGTCTACAAGATGGACCCGCTCCGGAACGAGGCGAGCGGCGGCGGCGGCACCGGGATCGGGACCGGGCCGGCGCATGCGTGGGCGGAAGAGGGCGCCGCGCGCCGCTCGGGGGACGCGGGGCCGCGCAGGCGCCCTGCGGCCCTTCCGCGCAGGCGCCGGGCCGCCCACGCGGCGGGAGGGCGGGGCTGGGCAGGGCTGCGGGGCGGGGCCAGGTGCGAGGGGCGGGGCCCAGGTGAGGGGTGGGGCTGGCGAGGGGGTGGGGGCTGGGGCGAGGGGGCGGGGCCTGGCGCTGGGGTGGGGCAGCGGTGATTTAAACCCTGCCCTGGCCGGGCCAGCTCAGCTAGGCTGGGCTCAGCTGGCCTGAGCTGGCCTCTGTGGGGCAGGGTTCAACTCTGTGGGGCTGTGTAGGGCTGGGCTCAGCTCTGTGGGGCTTGGCTTGGCTGGACTGGGTTGGGCTGTGTGGGTTAGGACCCGCCTCTCTGGGGCTGTGAAGGGCTGGGTTCGGTCCGACTCTGTAGCTTGCCTCTGTAGGGCAGGGCTCAGCTCTGTGGGGCTTGGCTGGGTTGGGCTGTGTAGGGCAGGCCTTGGCTCTGTGGGGCTGCTTTGGGCTGTGTAAGGCTGGGCTCAGCTCTGTGGGGCTGGGTTATGTGGGACTGTATAGAGTAGGGCTTGGCTCTGTGGGGCTGGGCTGTGCGGGACTGTATAGAGTAGGGCTTGGCTCTGTGGGGCTGGGCTGTGAAGGGCTGGGCTCGGTTCTGGAGCTTGTCTCTGTGGGGCAAGGCTCAGCTCTGTGGGGCTGGGCAGGGCTGGGCTGTTTGGGGCTGTGCAGGGCAGGGCTCAGCACTGTGGGGCTGGGCTGGGCTTTGTGGGGCTGTCTGCCAGGCGGCCCCATCCCTGTAGGTGCTGGGCCCCACAGCAGGAGAGGGGCCAGCCCCAGCTCCCCATCCGTGACAGTGGCAGTTCCACTACAGGCCCTGCAGCCGGGCCATGGGGCGAAGCCATGGGTGAGCCAGGTCCCCTTGTGTCACCCGGAGGGGGGGTCCATCCCCCTGTGCAGGGGTGGGAGCTGCCCGCAGCCCCCTGTTCCCCCTGCCATGCTGTCTGTGGGGGTTCCCACTGGCTGTGGGGCAGGGGTCGCTGTGGAGGGCAAGAGCGTGGGGCAGGGGGGCCCCACAGGGTGCCAGGGCGGCGGCTGGATGACAGTGACCTGTCTCCGCAGGAGGAGGTGAAGGTGAAGATGAAGGAGCTGAACGAGCACATCGTGTGCTGCCTGTGCGCCGGGTACTTCATCGACGCCACCACCATCACCGAGTGCCTGCACACGTGTGAGTCCCCGCGCGGTGGCGGCAGCTGCCTGTGCGGCTCCGGCAGCGCGGGGGTCCCGTGGGGTCCCCGCCGGCAGGTCCGGCGCTGCCCCAGGACCGCGGCTACTGCCTGGGGGGGCCGAGGGGGACGCGTCCAGCTGCTCAGTGCTGGGTGTCTCGGGGTTTGGGCCGCGCCACGGACCCGGCCCCCCGCCCCCGACGCCCCCTCCCTCTGGCCACAGTCTGCAAGAGCTGCATCGTCAAGTACCTGCAGACCAGCAAGTACTGCCCCATGTGCAACACCAAGATCCACGAGACGCAGCCGCTGCTCAATCTCAAGCTGGACCGTGTCATGCAGGACATTGTCTACAAGCTGGTGCCTGGCCTGCAAGAGAGTGAGTGTCCCCGGCGGCGGGGCCAGGGTCCGGCGTCCCTGGCACCGGCGTCTTGCAGAGCAATGTGGGGACAAGCTGTGTGGGGAATGGCCCAGGAGAACGGGATGCTTTTGGGGGGCACCTCCCTGCTGGGTGTGGGAGACACTGTCCGTAAGTCAGGGTCTTCAAAATGCTGACCACGTCCGTGGCAGCTGCTAGAGCCGGGCTGGGAAGAGAGGGCAGGGAGGGCCTCTTACCGTGCGAAACCAGTTGTAGAGTGAGAAAGGCAGGAGAGAGGGCCCCCCGCTCGTGTGTCAGGGGGCTGCGGGGACCCTGCTCGGGAAGCACGTGGGGCTGCTCGGGGATGGGGAGCAGAGCCAGGCAGGGCCTTGGCGCTGGCACTGCGCGGTTTAGGGGGCTCAAGTGCGGGGACCCGCAGGATGCTCTGGCTGCGCTGGTGTCGGGGCTCTGCACCTTCCCCTCGGCCGTGCCGGCAGGTGGAGTGGCCACAGCTCCCCACGGCCGGGCCGCTGCACGCGGGGGGCGGGTGGGGAACGGGGCACAGAGGTGGGTGCCTCGTTGGGGTGTGTCTAACCGGCTCAGGTCCCGGCGCTCGGGCTCCGGCACAGTGGGCTGTGGGGACAGGAGCTGTGCGAGCCGGGACTGCCTCCGCAAGCAGCGTCCCTGGGGCCAGGCGCTGAGTGACGGCGCGATGAACCGGCGGTTGGTGGTGGTGAATGCAAAGCAGCACGCGGGGAGGGCAGCCCCCGCGCCGCAGGCGCAGCGGTGGGCTCGACATTAGCCACTGTCACTCAGGGCGGGGATGGGGACGGCACTAGGGACACCTCTGTGGAAGTGTCAGCCCGCCGTGCGGCAGCGGGGCGCTGCCATGGAGGGATGGAGGCCGGGGCTGGGGGCGGGGGGCACAGCAAACACACTGCGTGGCCCTGGTCCTCCGCCCCGCAGCGGCGAGGGGGAGAGCAAGGAAAGGTGTGAGGGAAGATGAGAGCAGGGACGTGTCTGCGTGGGCAAGGATGGGGACAGGGCCCCCTGGCCCACAGCAGGGGCTTGGTGGAGACCGAGGGCAGCCCAGGGTCCCCCACCTCTGGGCGCTGTGGGGTGGGAAGCCGTGAGGGGCTCAGGGGGATGTGGGGTGACCCTGAGCAGCGCCGGCCTCTTGCCCACAGGTGAAGAGAAGAGGATCCGGGAGTTCTACCAGTCCCGTGGCCTCGACCGGGTGACGCAGCCCAGCAGTGAGGGTGGGCACGCTCAGGGGCCACACGGAGGGGCCTGGGGGCAATCAGCTTGGGGGGAGCGGGGTCAGAGCCAGGGGGGCTCGCCGTGGCGTCTCTGGGAGCCGGCGGGGCAGGGGGGTGGTGCCGTGGCGCTGGTGGCGGGCTGACCACTGCCCCCTCCCCACGTCTCCCCAGACACGGTTGGGGGTGACCCCATGGGGCTCCCCTACAGCACCTTCGATCACTCCCGCGCCCACTACTTTCGCTACGACGAGCACGTCTCGCTCTGCCTGGAGAAGCAGAGGTGAGTGCCGGCGGCGCAGGGAGGGCTGCGGGGCGCCGGCGGGGCCGCCGCCCCTTGGTGTGGCGGGGAGTGGGGCCGGGGGTGGCACCAGGCGTAGCAGCGTCCCGTGCCCCCAGCCCTTGCCCTGGCAGAAAGGGGACGCGGCCGAGGTGGGGGGGCTCGAGCTGCTGCAGCTCTGTCCCCCACCCCGGGCCGCAGCCCTGCCCGGCGCCTGCCAGCGTTAATAGCTGCCGAGGCGGGCGCTGCGCAGCTGCCTGCCGGCTCCGACAGCAAAGTCAATAAGCGGCAGCTCTGGGGGGCTGTAATGGGATCGATGGCTGCAGCTCAGCTGCCAGCCCCGGCTCCACGCCTGCGTGACGGGTGGGTGGGGGGCTGTGCACCAGGCTGTGCCCAGGGAAGGGGTCGGGGGTATGGCCCGCAGCCCCCCGCCTCCCTGTGCCAGAGTGGGCAGGCTGCCCCTTCTCTTCCCTCCGCAGCTCCAGCAAGGACAAGAGCAAGGCCGTGCTGCAGGTGAGCGGGGGTCCGTGCGGCTGCCCTGCCAGTTCACCGGGCCCCGAGCCCCCGGGCTCTGCCCAGACCTGGCCCCACAGCTCTTGCTCCGAGCTCAGCTTGGTGCGTGGGGTCCCAGGCGGGGTGGGCAGAGGGGAGCTGGGGCCTCGCCATGTGTCGGCGCTGGTCCCGGGGGGCTGGGGGCCCCCGCACTCCCCCAACCCGCTCTGCCCCTTGCAGCAGAAGTACGTGAGATGCTCTGTGCGGGCGCAGATCCGGCACCTGCGGAGGGTCCTGTGCCACCGCCTGGAGCTGCCGCTGCAACACGTGAGCGTGGGGGCTCGGCGGGGGTCACGGGCCTCGGGTGGGGGCTGTGGGCCCCCCCTGACACAGTCTCCCCATGCGTAGGTGCAGATCCTCTTCAACAACGAGGCTCTCCCCGACCACATGACGATGAAGCAGCTCTGGCTCTCGCGCTGGTTCGGCAAGGTGGGTGTCTCTGGAGGGACAGGTACCCACTGCAGCCCCTGACATGGGCGATTTGCCCCCAGGTGCCCCATCCAGGCTGGGGGGCTCGGTGGGGTCTGGCGGGAGGAACCTCCCTGGGAGGCAGCTCAGGGCAGTGCCGTGCTGAGGATGTGGCGGAGGAGCGGGGAATTGGTGAATCAAGGATGATTAATGTCGCTCGCTGGAGCGGCGACCCGGGGCGCCCACGGCTGTGCCGCAGCCGGCCCGCGGTTCCCGCGCGGGTCAGGAGGGTGGTGGGTCCCAGAAGGGGTTGGACAAGTTCACGGTCCTGCCTGGGCCTGGCCCGGTGGGGAGGGGTCGCTCCTGCCCCCCCCGTGGGGCCCTGGAATGGGGTATGGGGTCTCTGCCCTGGGGTTGGGGTGCCAGTGGCCCTGACCCTCACTACTTGCCTTGCAGCCTGCGCCCCTCCTGCTGCACTACAGCATCAAGGACAAGAGGAGGTAGGGGCTGGGGGCGGGCGCTGCCCCCTCTGAGTGCAGCCCTACTTCTGCGCCCCCTGCCCCGCTCTGCTCCCCCTAACTTAATACCCCTCCTGCTTGAGTTTATTTTTTGAATAAAATTGTGGAAAATCCCTCGTGGGAGCCTGCCTGAGGCTGGGGGCTGCTACTGGGGGGGTTGCTACTGGGGTCCCGGGATGGGGGGCAGCTGGGGCCCCTGCTGAGCCCCCCTCACCACCCCCACCTTCAGGTGTGGGGCTGCATGGGGGGGGAGCAGTGACCCCCTCCAGGGCCCCTGCTGTGGGGGGATGCAGCACTGGGGGGTGCAGTACTGGGTGGGGAGGGGCTGAGCTGTGGGGTGCCCTATGGGGGATACTGGAGGGGGCCTTGGGGAGCAGATGCAGCACTGGGGGTGGTGGCTGGCCTGTGGGGGTGCAGTGCTTGGAGGGGGGGGGTGCAGCCCCCTCCCCTCCCCCCCCCCCATTCCTCCGCAGTGCCGGCGCGGGGGTGCGCAGCCCCTCGGCCGAGCGCAGTTGTGCGGGCGCTCGGCAGATTAATCACCGTCACGGCTGCCTGGCGCATGTCCCGGCCCCCCCCGCGCCGCCGCCGGTGCCAGAATCCCAATGAGGAGTGATGGGGAAATAACACGCCTGTCGCCTCGGCGCAGGCTGCGCGCCCCCCCGCCGCCCGCGCATAATGAGCCGTAATAAAGTCATGGGCCCTTTGATTGCCTGGGGGGGGGGGGAATGGACGGGGTGTGCGCCCCCCCCCCCCCCTCCCCCCCAGTCCCCAGCGCTTGCCTAATTAGCCCGCTATTGTGGGGACAATATCGCAGCCATCTGGGCTGCTGCCGGAGCGCGGCAGGGTCGGGCGTGCAGCAGCCCCGGGCCCAGCTGCCGGCACAGGGTGGCTCAGGGGTCCCCTGGTGTGGGGCTTTTCCCTTCCCCCCGGTGTGGGGCTGGGACGTGCTCCCCTCACCCAGGCCCTGCAAACACGATCCGGCGGCTGCGTCCCCTATTCCTGGCAGAGGAACAGGTGCCGGCTCCCGCTGGTCCCGGCCCTCCACGAAAGCGGCTTGAGGGGCCGTGGTGCAGGGATGGGGCACTGGGTGCCCTGTGGGGGGTGGCCCCGTCCCCCCTGGTCCTGGTGGAGAACCCCAGCCCCGCTCCGTCCCCCCGGCATGGTGGTGTTGGTGCCTGGCCGTGCCGTGCAGCTGCCAGGGCTCGCTGGGGCGGCAGCTCTGGGTCAGGCAGCCACAGCCCCTCTGCTCCCACCCTCGCCCCCAGAGCCTCGGTGGCCATGCCACGGAGCTGTCGGGCAGGCTGTCCCCTCCAGGCGCCCCGTGCCCACCCACCGGCCCCGGGGGTCCCCAGCCCGAGGGGAACAGGGGCTGTGGCCCGTTGATCACCCCCGGCTCCGCACCGCGGCTGACCCCGCGCCCGGGACCCCGCGAGCCGCTGCCGGGGGATCCGGTTACTGGCCCCTCTCCCCAGCCCAGCTGTCGGCCATCCCTCACGCGGGGGCGGCTGCGGCCCCCCCGTGCCGAAAGCCCCTGCTAAGTATGTGGTGAAACGTGGGCAGAGGCCAAGGGTCAGCAGGACTTGGGGCTGCGCTCCTCGTCCTGGGACGGGGATCCGTGTCCAGCCAGGGCTCCCCAGGCTGGGCGGGGGATGGTGAGTCCCCCGCAGCCCCACAAACACCCCGTGGTGATGGGGCTCCCCATGCCGGGTCCCGCCAGGTAGCCCTGTGGGGCTGCGGGTGCGTGAAGCTGGTCGGCGCCTTGGCACGGCTTGGCTGAGCACAGCACCGTCCCTGCAGCCAGAGGGGTGCAGGGTGGGGGTCCCAACCGGGGCTGCTTGCAGGGGAGCGGGGAGGGCAGCGTGGCCGTGGGAGCGGGTGGGTGGACAGACGGACGGATGGCAGGACTGTGGGGGCGGCGAGGCAGGGGGCCATCCCCGTGTCTTTCAGCAGCGGCTCTGGCAGCCGGTTACAGACGGCAGAGCAGGAAGCGGGAGCGGGGCCGAGAGCCCCCCACGCCCCCCAGCCCCGCGCCCCCTCACTTATCAGCGCCGGCCGCGGAGGAGCCTAATTCAAACCAACTGCGGGGCTGACGTTGGTAAATGAGCCCCCGCCTGGATGGGAGTGGGGGCGGGCGCAGGGGTCGGTGCCAGCAGCCCCCTGCCCGCAGCCTGGCCCCATCGCCCACCAGGGCCTGGAGGCGCACCGTGCCCCCCCTGGGGGTGCCGGGGCCCAGTGGGGGTGTGGGGCAGCTGGGGGTGTGGGGCAACCCCAGAGTGCAGTGGAGTGAGGGGAGATTGGGGAATCGCGGGGGTTCAGGGAGGCCCAGGGAGGAGGGAGAGCCTGGGGGTGCAGGGGGAGACCCAGGCAGCTGTGGGGAGTGCGGTTGACAGGGAGGGGCAGGACGAGCCTGGGTGGGGGACGCAGGACGAGCCATGGGGTGCAGGATGGTCTCGGGTGTGCAGGGAGCCCCCCATTCCCACTGCCTGGCTGCGGCACAGGCTGAGGCTGTGGACCGTTCAGGGGGGCAGTGGGGCAGGGGCAGGTGCCAGGATGGGGTCCTGCACTCCCAGCCTGGCCATGGGGGCCATGGTGTTGGCGGGGGCTGGCTGTGAGCCCCGGTCATGCCAGTTAGGGCGAGGTGAAGGCACTTTGATATCCCAGCCCCCCACCGCCCTGTCATGCTCCGAGGGGGCTAATGGCCCCAGGCTCCAGCCCGGCAGAGAGGGAAACCTGAGCCCCCCCATTCCCGCCGGCCCTAGCCCGGGGGGCAGTGGGGGACACACAGCCCTGCCTGGGAGGACCTGGGCACGGCCTGGTCACAACATGGCCCCCAGCATGGCTCCCCACGGCGGGGGGCCAGGACCCCTGGGAGCTCCTTGGCTGCACAAGGACCCCCATGGCTCCCACTCCCCTGTCCCCAGGTCACCGGAGCGAGCCCAGCTCCACACTGGGGATGGTGTCACCCCCAGCCCAGAGGGTCCCAGCACCAGCAAAGGGCCTGGATGGGGGGTGAAGGGGCAAACAGCCCCAGCTGCCCACCCCAGCCCATGCAGTGATGCCAGGGCAGGGACGTGCCACGGGGTGCTCAAGCCCTGCCAGGGACCTGCAGGTGCAGGGGGGTCCTGCAGCCCCTGGCCTGGGTGGGTGGTAACAGGGAGCTCAGTGGGAGGATCAGCTCATCATGGGGCTGCAGCAAGACAGGAGGGACCCCTTGCAGGAACCCCTCGCCCCATGGCCCTCACTGCCCTGCAGTCCCCACACCTGGGGCCAACACAGAGTGCCAGGATTGGGGGGGCATGGCACAGCTGTGGGGGACAGCATCAGCACCCCTCCCTCCTATGGCAAGGTCCCCAAACACCCCATCGTGCTGTCCCTCTCCTGTCCCACGGCCCCTCCCCCCTGCCCATTGTTGGGGCTCATCCCCCCCTTGCCTTCTACCCCCGGGGCAGGCAATGGGTGGGCTGGTGGGGTGTGCAGGGGGGAGCTGGTCCCCGGGGGCTGTGGGGCTGCACGTGCCTGGCAGAGGGGTGCAGCACAGCCCCCTCCAAAAGCCACACATAACCCATCTGCCCTGTGAGTGTTCACTCAGGGGGGTCCCTGCTCATCACCCCCAGCCCCTGCCCCATCCCACAGGCAGGCACAGGGGCCCCCCGTTGCGCCCGGGCAGCTGGCACTTGGTCCCAGCACCGGCCGTGCCCCAGGCAAGCGGGGCCGTGGGGTGGTGCTGAGCACCCCCAGCTACGCTGTCCCCGCCACGCTCCGGCGGCACCATCTCCCGCGCCGGCTCCTGACAGAGACAAATGAGCCGCCCTCGCCTGCCACCGCCTTCACACCCCATTGCTGGGGTGAGTGGGGCAATGCCCGGGGACCCGGCACGTGGGGCCAGTCCTGTGACACCCCCGAGTGCCCCGGGACGGGCCCCCCCCCGGCATCACGGCATCCTTCCGGCTCCAGCACTGACGGCACGGCAGCCCCGTGCTGCCGGGCCAGCTGCCGGGCCGCACCGCGGGGCCCCGCTCGGCTGCCAGCCCGCGGCACAGCGGGGCCTGCCAGCGCCTCTCTGCGGGGCGCGGGATGGATGGGCTCCGCGGGGACACGTGTGCCAGGTCCCAGCCGGCACCACCCCACACCCCGACCCGTCCCACACCGCAGCCCACCCCAGGGGCCCCCACCGGGCCCATCAAGGCACATGGCCATCCCTGCTGGGCATCCCAGTGACCGCTGGCGCGCAGCACGGGCACGCTGGCATATGGCTGTCATGGTGGGAATGAGCTGTCATGTCGGCATGGGGAAATTACCCCGTAACGAGGCGCGCTGGAGATTAGGCTAATGAGAAAATCAAAACACAATTTAATTCCTGTCACCGCCTGATCATCTTTAAACGACGCCGTGTGGTTCTGACGGGCCGGCATGCTGTGCCCACACACCCTCCGGCACCGCGCCGGCACCGACCAGGCCCCCGCCATGCCCCGCGCGGAGGCAGCAGGGCCGGGGAGGGCGGGACGGCAGCACCCGGCTTCCTGACGGCTTCCCACGGATGTGGGCACCGGCGCTGGCACCGGGACGACCCAGCACCGTGGGAACGTGGGGCAGGGGGGCACCTTCCTGCGGATGGAGGGTCCTGCCCCAGCCCTGGGGGATGTGGCTGCAGGGGCCTGAGAAAGCAGTGCTCACCACAGGGAGCCCCCTCCCCACTTGGTGCCCCTCCAGGACCCTGACACCCTCCCACAGCCATGCTATCCCCACCCCAGGCCATGGGGCTGGGACCAGTGTGGTCCCTAGGGAGAGCTCGGAGCAGCCCAGGCTGGTGATGGGAGCAGCCATGGCACCCAGTCTTGCCACCGGCATGGCCGGCACCCCCAGCCCCAGCTGCAGGGACGAGCCCAGCAACCTCCAGGTGGTGGGCGGTGGCAGGGCGGGTACCCCCGGCCGGGCGCCTCCAGCCCATCTCAAGGCGTGGGAGCGGGGCGGGAGGGCACCCCCTCACCTTTCCCGGTTTATCTTGGACGGCGGTGTTTCCTCCGGCCCTTTGTCTACGAGGCTGCAGCCACCCGCGCCCCCCCCCCGGCTTTCCTGCGTGCCGCCGGGCCCGGCGCAGGGGGGTGCACACCGGGGCCACCCTCGCGCCGTGGGACCACGGCCCTGGGCGCGCCCCACCGGGCCCTGCGGGCTGGGGCCGCTGCGGAGGCGGCTCGACGCCTGCGGGGCGGCCCCGCAGCCAGCCCCGTGCAACACCGGCTGCGCACACGGGGTGTGCGTGGGATGCGCATGGGATGCGCACGTGGGGTGCGTGGCGGGCCGGCGTGGGGTGCTCGCAGGCGGGGGTGCCAGCCGTGTCCGCGGGGCCAGGCTGGCACGGGTGCCACGGTGCGGGTGCCGCAGCACGGTGCTCGCCGGCCCCGCTATTGTTGCGGCCACGGCCCTGCGCAGCCTTTGAAGTCGGGCGACTTCCTGCCCCGGTTTTATGGCCCAATCTGTCTGCGCCGCGCGCTTCCCCCGGCCATAAATCACTCGGCGCTGGGAGGCTCGGGGGAGCGCGGCCGGCCGCATGCCCATGGCCCCGGCGAGGGGCACCAGCCGAAGCCACGTTCACCTGGGATTTGCCCAAGGCGGGAGAAGGACCCCGGCCTGAGCCCCACAGCGCTGCCGGGCCGGCACAGGCATCCACACGGCGGGACAGCGGCCGGTCCCAGCAGCGCCGACCGGCCACACTTCGCCCCAGCGAAGATGCCATGGGCACAGGCAGGCGGCTGCCCCAGAGCCCTCCCACCCGGGGACACGCGTCCTTCCTTGGAGGGATCCAGGGCACGGCCAGGGAGACCCCAAGACCTGGGAGAGGGCAGGGGGCCGTGGGATGGGCGCTCCTGCCTCGCTGTCCCTGTCCCGTGCATGCTCCTGTCCGCGGGGCTGTGCACCCCCTGTGCCGGCACCCTGCTCCAGTGCCGTGGGGACAGATGACACCGGCCGGCCCCATCCCCATGGCCCCGTCGGATCCCTAGCTCCCCGCTGACCCCCCCCGGCAGTAAAACAGGCAGCAGTTTAACAGGAGGGACCCAGGGTCAGGCTTCCAGGACAAATCATGGCAAGACTGGAAATAGCCGCAGACAGAGGGGGCTCAGCCCAGCCCGATGCGCCGCATGGTGCCACCCGTGCTGGGGCTGCAGGGGGGTCCCCGCTGCCCCGATCCCTGCCCGGCCGCCCCCAGTGCCCCGAGGCTTCCGGCTCGGCTCAGCGCCGGCGCAGGCCCAGCACAACTGTTACCTTTGCTATTCAGAGCATTTCCTGGGTTTTATTGTCTTCCCCTCCTTGTCCCACCTTCCTCGCAGGAAGCCCGTGGTCCCAGCGGAGCCGGTGGCTCCGCGCCCAGCAGGACGGCGCTCCCGGCCCTGTCCCTGCTGCGCCGTGGGCAGAGGCACAGCCGGTGCCACGGCATTCCTGCTCCCGGATGGCAGCGCCCACCTGGCACGTCGGGGTGCCGGGACCGTGTCCTGACACCCCCCAGCCCTGCCAGGACATCGCTGGGCTCGGCCCCGGGGGGGTCCTGGCTGCACCATGGACATACTGGGCTGAACCCCGTGCTGTGGCCACGCCGGCGTCGATGCCATCCCCAGCGTGCCGGCGTCGGGGCGTGCTGAGGCCCGGCAGCCCCTGCGCACCCTTTCCCCATCCGGCAGCGGCTCCGCCGGGCCGGGCTGGTGCCACGGGCAGGGTCCAGGCTCGCTCCCGCAGCGGCGGCTCCATCCTCACCGCCAGCGGGGCAGGCAGGAGCGGGATCCCCGGCAGCGGCAGGGGATGCTGAGCGGGCAGGTGCCTGCCCGGCCATGCCGCGTCTTTGGGCATGAGCAGTGTGTGGGACCCCCAACCCCCACGGGGCAGAAAGGCCCCCAGGCTGTGCCAGGCTGAGAGCACCACGGAGGGACAGCGAGCCCCATGTCCAGCCCCCCCATTAATGCCGCCCCTTGCCCAGGCTGGACTCTGCGGCTCCAGGCACGCCCTGCCCTGCTCCCCCCCACACCCGGTCACTGCCCAGGGCAGGGGTCCTGCTGCCCACCCCCACAGCGTGTGCTGCGGGGGGGCCTGGGGGTGACAGCCGCAGTCCCAAGGCGGTGACAGAGGCTGGCAGGGCTTCCCCGGAGCCCCATTCCCAGCAGGGGGGAGCTCATTTTGCCATGGCTGCGCCCGCCCGGTCCCACTCTCCCTAAATCAATTCAGTGGGTTATTGAAACACCACGTCTCCGTCTGGCAGCTAATTGCATGTGATCCCCATCACACGGGCGGTGCGGGCCCCACTCCCGCTCCGCAGTGATGCAGCGGCAGCACCAGGCACCCGCCGCGGTGCAGGGGCTGGTGGGGCAGGAGGGTCCTTGGCCCGGCGGAGGGGTGCTGCCGCAGGGTGAACCGGGGGATGGCTCTATCCCCGTCCCCATGCCCATCCCCGGCTCAGGTGGGCACGTACCTCTGCTGCCTGCCCTGGCTGAGCCACAATCACCCCAGCAGGGCCGGGGCCAGGTCCAAGGGGACCGTGCCTGTCCCCATCCATCATCCCGCTCTCCCAGCCTGCTCCTGCTCCCGTGCCGGGCTGGCCGCCAGCCCCTGCCCTTGCCCCGCCGCCCCAGCCTGTGCCTGGCTGGACCCCCTGCACCCCGCGGGGCCTCGGGCGGCAAATTCCAAAGGGCACCCGGGAAGATTAATCGCGGGGCCGGCAGCCGGGCTGGCAGGTAACCGGATCGCCCCGCCGGGAGCAGGAATGCGGCGCTGCCGCGCTGACCCTGCCGTGCCTGCCACGGCCCAGGGACGGCCCCGCCACGCGCGGGTCACCACGGACCACCGTGGCCAGCCGGGCCAGCGCAGGCCTGGTCACGGAGGGCACCTGCGCAGCCCCTGCCCCAGCTGAGGTGACACCCCCTGGCCCCCAAACCCAGCGAGGCACTATCCCGGGTCCCCAGTCCCACAGAGACACATCCCCGGGATGCATGGACAGCCAGGACCCGCAGCATCCCCATGACAGCAGTGACACCGTCACCAGGGTCCCCGTTGAGGGACAGTCACTATCAACTCTCCCCACATCCATATGAGCACTGGCCCCAGACGTGCCCCCCCACCCCCCATCCTCCCTCTCCCCGGCCACCCCAGGGGTTCCATCTCCCTCCCCACACCCCCAGCCCCTGGGGGCAGTGGGCCCCCCAGCCAGCCCATGGGACGGGGACAGGCCAGGGGACACCGGGCAATGCTGGGGTCTGCGTGAGGGCTGGTGCTGGTGGCCAGGAGGGTCCGATCTGGCGCCAGCACACTGGACGGCTGGCCCCCACCTCCATGCCGTGCCATGCCGTGCCATGTGGTGCCGAGCCATGGGGGCTGTGGGGCAGCCGCTGCGGCACAGCTGTCGGGTCTAGAGTTACGGTGACGGCTGGGGGTGGGGAGTGGGGCCCGGGGAGGGACAGGGTCCCTGCGGTGGGGTCCCCCCACTCTCCTGGCCCAATGGTCCCACTGGGGCGCAGGGCTGGACCCCGGCCGGGCAGGGAGGATGCAGGACAGACTGGGGCTAAGAATAGAGCTGGGCTGGGATGGGAGGAGGAGGAAGGATGGGGCTTCCTCTGCGACAGCTCTTCTTCCTCCCGCCCAGCTCTGCCACACGGCATAGCATGGCATGGCACAGTGTGGCACAGCCCTTGCCATGTCGGCCTCGCCAAGAGCCCCCTGGGCTGCAGGGAACACATGGGACGGGGAGACCCCGGGTGCCACCTGCTCCCCCCACTGTCCTGCACCCCCCACCCCCTGCGTGACAGCCTGCACCAGGGGTGCAACTGACGGCAGCCCCGGCAGCGTTGTGCCCCTGCCCGCAGCAGTGCCGCCGCGCCGGCCCCCCCCGCCGCTGCTGCCGCGTTTCGTTGCACTTTTCTTTTTAATTAACCTCTGGGCGGCGCGGCCCGGCTGCCTCGCCGGGGTTAATGATAGCGGTGACCCGCCGCAGCCCATCGATTCCCCCGGCCGCGCGCTGCGAGCCCAACGCTCGCTCGCTGACGGACGCGTCCCCCCCCCGGCTCCCCGCAGGATGGGGTGTCCCCCCCCGGGGCAGCAGTACCCAGCCCGTCACTGAGCCAAGCAGGACCCCCAGGGTGCCCCCACCCTGATGCAGCCTAGCGAGGTGCCAGGTCGGAGCCCCCAGCCCTCTCCAGCACTGCCCCCCCTGCCCAGTCCAGCCCCACAGCTCAGGGGGCAGCACCATGGCATTGTGGGGGGCCATGGGGTGTGCTGGGCTGTGGGGCACAGGGAGGGCTGTGGGGCACCGGGAGGGCTGTGCACGCTGGGCAGCCTGGCTGAGAGCAGCACGTGGGGCTGGACCCAGGAGCGAGCCCCCACCTCCACCACCCCCATGGGGCCCTGGGCTTCCCCAGCCATCGCTGGAGATCCCAGCCACAGGCCCGGCACTGGCACCGGCAGCCCAAGCAGGGTGCGCTGCCCCAGCACGGTGGTGAGGCTCCGGCAGCACCCATAGCTGCAGCTGGCCCCAGCGGGTCTGGGGGTGCAGGCTGGGCTGGTCCCGCAACGGCCACCCGAGTTGGCCCCAGCTGGGGGTCCCAGCTCACGGCCAGACCCCACTTGCCCTCACCCTCCCCACCCACCTCCCAGCCCCAGGAGGCCATGGGTGCTCATCGCTGGGGTGCGTTGCCCCCGGTGTCACATCCCCCCCACCCCTTGGGCCACCCGGGACCCTCCTCCCGCCTCTCGGTGGCCCCTCGGCAGCGCCAGGGCTGGGGTCCTGTCCCCCCCCATGGCCGCCCCAGCCCTGCTCCTCGCTCAGGTGCACCCTGTCAGCGTGCGGAGCTTTAATCCGACGGTCGTTCATCTTGGGCGCGGGGCCGGGCTGTCAGCGGCTCAGACGAGCCATTTCCTCACCGCGCTGCCCGGCGCGGGGCCGAGCCGAGCCCCCCGCGCTCGCGCCCTAATTGAATCCGCATGGCTGCATCGCCGCGCCGGCCCCGCCGTCGCACCCCGCCACCCCGCGCTCAACCCCACGCCCCCGGGAGGTGCCCGCTCCCCGTGGCGGCTGGGTTCCCCCAGGGGTCCTGGTGCTGTGGGGGCATCAGGGTGATGGGGGACAGGGTGCCCCACGCGCAGGCACCCCTCGGACCATAGCCGGACCCCCACCATCCTGCTCTGGCTGTGCCCAGTGAGAGCGGGCCAGGGTCTCTGGCAGCACCCTGTGCCATCCCTGTGCCCACTGGCACCTCCACCCAGGCCCCGGGCTGGGGTCGGCACAGGAGAGTGGGCCCTCGGCATCCCCCACCCCGCACAGCCCCTGCTCCGGCTGCCCCGTCCCGGCTATTTGCGGCGCGGGGAAGGAAGCGGCCACGGTGAGACGGTGCTGCCTGCCCGCTTCCTGCCTGCCCGTCATAAATAGCCCCCCGCCTTCGCGGGCAGCGGGCACGCAGCCCCACACAATGGCTCTGCCCCACGGCGGGACGGGTTTCCCACGACCCACTGCCCCAGCCCGCTCCCCACTGCCGCCTGGCACATCCCCCCCATGCCCCCACAGCCCCTTCTCCCCCAGCCAGCGCAGCCGCCAGACCCAGATCAACCCTGGGAGGGACCCTGATCCCTGCGGGGGTCCCTGTGTGGGGCCACCCAGAACAGGTCCCTCACCAGAGGGTCCCCACCTCCCACCCCACAGCTCCCAGCGGCTCTGCAGGACTGCCCCCCTCATCCCTGGGGAGGGGGACAGGACTGTCCCCGCCAACCCTGCGGTGGCCGGGGTCAGGGGGCGCAGGCGGGCGACAGCCCAGCGGGGGGGCAGCGGCGTTTGCTCCAGCCAGAGGCTTTGAAATGCAACCCCCCGTCCCAGCCCATTTGGCTGGAGTTTGGCCCAGGCCCATATGGAGGCCCCAGAGCAAGGAGGGGGTCCTGGGTGGGGGGGGTGGCAGCTGGGACCAGGGACGGTGGGATCCCCTGACCCCAGCACACTGCTCCCCCATGCACGGCACTGGGCGGGGGTCCCCACAGCATCCTCCCTCATCCCTGCCCAGGTGCCCCCCACGCAAGGCCATGTCCTACTCCTGCCCCCAGCCCCGCTGGTCCCTGGCACAGGCACATGTGCGTGCGTGCGCCTGCACACGCATGTGGCAGCTCTGCACGTGAGCTGGCGTCTCGGTGCTCCGTGAGCGCCTCCGCGCACGGCCGCTGCACCCACCTGCACACGGCTGTGCCCGCACGCGCAGCTGCGGGGTGGCTGCTGCGGGGGGTGGCTGCGCACACACGTACGCACCAGGCACACGCGTGTGAGTGCCCGCCATCACGGGCTGCGCCGGCACCGGCACATGCGTGTAGGAGCAGCTGAGACATGTGCTGGGCCCCGCACATCGTGAGCCCCCAGCGCTCCTCGCCCTGGGCCGTCCCCGTCCCTCTCCCCGCCACCGCTCCCCGCCGTGCTCGCCGCGTAACGAAGCCGGGGTCAGCCCCGCTCTGGTGCGCGCAGCGAGGCTGGCGTGTGTTAATGAATAGATCATTTGCCAACAGCCCCTGGCGGGGGATCCCCGGCGTCCCCTGGCTCCCGGCACATTAATCCCCGTTTACCGGGGCGAGGTGTAATCCCATTAGTCGTGGCTTCACCCGCGGCTGCCGGCCCCGCGAGCGGGGTCAGGATTTATTGCCAATAATTGGCCAGGTCTCCTCCCCTGGTGCGGGGCACGGCGCTGCTGGCGGCTCCCCCGGTGATGCCCCGCTTGTCTCCGCTACCGACGGTTTAATTTTGCACCGAGCTATTCCTCTTATTAAAGGAAAAATTCATTTGCAAGCAATTTCCATGTGCAAACTGCTCTGCAGTGCCGGCTCCAGCGCGGGGCTGGGAGCGCCCCTAATCGAGTTACCGCCAGGCGCTTCGGCACGGAGCCGCGTTATTGAAATGGATCCACTAAATAATAGATCAGGGGCAGAGCGTGGTGCCGGGGCGTAAGCGTATTAGCGGGCTGAGCCGCCGCCTCCCTCCCCTAATCACGTTACCCCGGCACGGGGAGCTGCCGGTGCGGCACAGACACCCCAGCGCGTTGCAGGGTGTCCTGCCAGCCTGCTTCCCGGCTGGCTGCACCAGGGCTGTGGGCACGCAGCGGTGGGCAGCCCCGGGTGCCCCCCACTGTGGGTGCCTCTGAGCTGGGTCGCTCAAAACTGACAGTGATTGGAGCCATGGGTGCCCCCGAGATGGGGTGTCATGAGTGAGGGCACAAGGGCAGCCCCGGCCACTGGCACGGGGGGGGGTGTCTCCAGAGCATGTATGCCCTCATGCACACAGCTTCATGAGTGTACACACCCACGTGCACACCCACGCGTGCTCAGACGCTGCTCACCCTGCACCCAACGCGAGGGGTGGCACAGCTGCCGGGGGAAGGGGCATGAGGGGCTCGGGGGTCACAGCTGGGGAGCTGAGGGCTCAGGCCTTACACGCAGTCCCAGACCACCCCGCAGGGGACTTGGGCCTCAGTGAGATGGAGGCGTGGGAGTCGAGGTGGGGGTCTGGCAGCGCCACGCTGGGCTGTGCTGCCCCACGGTGTCCCCGGCTCCATCCGAGCGTCTGTGCCCGTCACCATCCCGGCCGGCTGCGGGCACCCCGCCAGCGCAGGGCGCTCTGCCCCGCTCCGCAGGAAACTCCAATGTTCCTGCAAAAATTCAGAGGTCTCTTTTTGTTTTCCACTGTGTGTCCTGCTTTGGGGTGAAAAGCGTTTCCCATCCTGTGTTCCCGGCAGCTGGAGCTGACGCTTCCCCCGCCTGGCGGCGAGCCGGGGGCCGAGGCTCGCCCTGCGCTGGGGCTGGGGGCTGGCGGGGGTGGCTGGAAGGGGCAGCAGGCCTGCTACAGGGGAGGGGAGCGCTGCACGCCTGCAGCCGTGGCCGTGGCCGTGGCCTCTCCCTGCCTGCAGCCACACTGGGGATTCACCCCTGCCGCTGCAGGGCCATGACCAGGGCTGATGGGGCTGGGGCGATGGGGCAGGGGTGGTGTCGCATCCCAACAGGGTGAGCTCTGCAGCTGGAGATCCGGCCGGCTCCCAGCCCAGCTCCTGCCTGCCCAGGCCCAGCCCGGCTGGAGCGCAGGACTCTGCAGCAGAGCTCCCTCCCGTCCCTGAGCAGCTGGAGCTGCAGGGGGGTCTGCTCCGCGGGGCAGGGCCGCTGCGAGCCCCGATCGGCGCAAGAACAAGGAATTAGCTTGAGCAGCAATTTCCTGGTGCGTGTCACGGCATTAGCTGCGACTGAGCCCAGGGCGCGGGTGCCAGCCGGGGCTGGGGCCAGGGGGAGAAGGGCTGTGCCCCTTCCCCGGTGCTGCCCGCTGGGTGCCTGAGGCCTCATGTCCGGCACAGCGCCCTCGTGCCACGCGGCGCTGCTGGAAGGGATCGCGGGTCACCGGGGCCCAGCTGAGCCCAGGCCCACCGGCAGCCTCTGTGGGGCCAGCAGCCGGGGCGGGAGCAGGGGACACAGCAAGCCTGCACCCCAGAACACACATGGTTCCCCGGCAAGCAGTGGGAGCTGGCAGCACGTTCAGCAGCGGCGGCTCCACCGGCTTCCCTCGCCTCGCCATGTCACGTTGCCGCCATCCAGACGGCCGAGCCCTCCAAGAGGACAAAAGCCGCGTGCGAGGCAGCCGTGCAAACGCCCCCACATCGGCCTGCAGCGCCCCTCACGCTGGCGGGCGAGGGGCCCCCGTGGGCCCGCGGGAGCTGGGCTTTGCGGCGGCACCACGCCAGGGTGGTCACGCTCCCGGGCTGGCACTTCCCGGGAGCAGCCTGCAAACGTCTCCCAAATCGGTTCGATCCCAGGCTGCCGGAGCCCCCTCCCCGCCCCCGCCCGCTCCAGCGTTTAATTGCTCCGGCTGCTGGGAAATTTCAAGGTTGAATTTATCTAACTCCAATTTCCAGCCGGGGGATCGCGTTCTGCCTTTGTCAGCAAGATTGGAAGCCCCCAACCCCTCCCGGCATCGGCGCTGCCGGGTCCCCCTGCACCTGCTCCCCCAGCCCGGCACGGTTCTCCCACCACCACCCCCCCACCCACAGGTTCATTTTCTCTCATTACCACCGTGACCTCTGCACCCTCCACATCGTCACTGGGACCAGAGCATCCCAGCAGCAGACCCATGGGAGCACTGGGTGGGATGGGGACCAGGGGGATGCCGAATCGCCCCTCGTCCCAATCCCAATGGAGGATGTGGACCCGGTGTCGGCAGCTGGGGCTCACCTGCGTGTGCGGGCGTCCCCAGGCTTTTTACAAGCGGTCGGGATCCCGGAGCTATTTGTACCGGGGAGGGCAGCGGAGAGGCCGGGGGGGGGCGGATTTATGGCCGGGCCGCGCTCTGAAACCCAAAACCCACCCGAAGCGGCCTAATCACTCCCAGACGCGGCGGCCCCTGCGCTTTTATGGGGCATTTTAGAGCAGGGGAGCTAATAAATTTTTTGCGACGGTAAAAGCCCCGCTGAGGATGGGGGGGGCGGCAGCGAGCACCCACCGGCCGCCCCTCCGGCGGGGGGGTTTAAAATCGCTGTACAAGGGGGAGGCGCGAAGCTGCGCCCCGTCTGCACCCCGGTAGCAGCGGCGGGGAGGGAGCGGTGCCCCCCCTCTTTCGCCCCCCCTCCGCCCCTCCGGTGGCTCCTCCTCCTCCCGGTGCCCGATTTGCCGCCCCGGCCCCGGGTCTTTAAGGCTGCGGCACCGGGATCACGGGGCGGGGGGGGGGGGAAACAACGGCGGCGGGAGCGGAGCTGCTCAGCCCCGCCGAGCGGGTCCCGGCGCCGGGAGGCCAAGCGCTCCCCGCCGCCGCCGCCGCCGCCACCGGGCCCCCGCCGAGGGGGCGGGCTGCGCCCGCGGGGTTTAAGTGCGGCCGCGGCTGGATGCGCGGGCGGGACGGCGGCGGCGAGAAGGGGGGGGGGAAACCCCGGCGGGATGAGGCGGGCGCGGTGCTGAGGCGGCCCCCGTGCGGGAGCGGGGACGCGCCATGACCTCGGCGCGGGAGGCGGCCGGCTCTCCCCCGCTGCACCCCCCGGGCGGCGGCCGCCGGCGGAGCGCCCTGGACCAGCTCCCGCCGCCCGCCAACTCCAACAAGCCGCTGACCCCCTTCGGCATCGAGGACATCCTGGGGCGGCCCCGCGGCGGGAGCCCCCCCGGCCCCGGTCCCGCCGCGCCCCCCGCCCGGCTCCCCGAGAAGGCGGCGGGGCCCCGCGGCGGCGGCTGCGCCCCGTCCTCGCCGCTCTGCGCGCTGGAGGAGCTCGCCAGCAAAACCTTCCAGGGGCTGGAGCTGGGCGTGCTGCAGGCGGCCGAAGGTACCGGGGCGGCAGGGGGGCTCCGCCGGGACCGGGGCGGGGGGACGACTGGGCAGGTGCCGGAGCCGCCGGCGAGGGGGGGAGGGTCCGGGGCTGCGTCGCCGCCGAGCCCGTGACGGGGCCGTGGTCTCCCCTCGCCCCCAGCCCGGCGCGGCCTCGGTAAGTTTCCTTCGTGTCCCGGCGGGGCGAGCGCCGCCGAGAGAGCGGGCAGCCGCGGGCCGGGAAGGGGCCGGTGCTCGTCCCGTAGCGGCGGGGACACGGGCGGCCCCGGCTCAGCTCCCTCCACCGCACCGGCGGCGGCCGCCCGCCGGGAGGGAGGGGCCCGGAGCGGGGCACCGGGAGCTCGAGCGAGCCCCGGCCGAGCCCGCGCCGCGGCGGCGGGTGAGCCGCGAGCGGGACCGGAGCTCCGGGAGGACCGGCCGGGTTTGGGCCCGGCAGCTTTACGGGGAGAGGCGGGGACCGACCCGGCCTCGGGCCCCGGCAGCCGCCGCACCGGTTGGCGGATCGGTCCCGCGGCGGCGGCCGGGCTGCACCGGGCGGAGCGGCCGCACCCAGCCCCGCCGAGCCGTGACCGTGACCGTGACCGGGCGCGGCGGCGGATCGGTCCCGCCGGCAACGAAAACCCGTTACCGACGCCGGCGCCGGCCTCCCCGAGCCCCGGCGGGGACGGCGGCGGCGGCGACTCCGGCCGGCATCGGTCCTCGGGCAGAAACCCGTTGCCGGAGGGGCAGGGCAGCTGCTCCGCGCTCCCGGACGGTGCCCCCGGCCCGGCGGAGTCTCCCCCGGGGCACCGGGCCCGGCAGACCCGGGCCCGGCGGGAACGAACCGGCCCCGCCGGTTCCCGGCTCGGCCCTAGCGGGGAAACCCGCCGTGAGAGCGAGGGACAGATGGACGGAACGAGCGGCAACTGCGACCCCGCGGCCCGCCCGAGGCAAAAAATCCTGCATCGAACAGACAGACGGACACGGGCGGGCGGAGCGCGGCGACTGCCGTGAACGAAAAATCCCTTCTACGGACGGACGCACGGACAGACAGAGCGGGGCTTTCACCGTTAACGAAAACCCATTACCCGGCCGGGCAGACAGACAGAGTGGGGCTTCCGCCGTAAACGAAAAAAAAAAACCAAAACCGAAACCTCGTACCGGGACGGACACACGGACAGGGACGGGCAGAATGGCATTCCTGTAATTAACGAAAAAAACCCAAACCGTTACCCGGCCGGACAGACGGACACGGACGGGCAGAGCGCAGCTCCCGCCGTTAACGAAAAAAACTTTGCCCCGCCGGACAGACGGACATGGGCAGAACCGGGCTCCCGCCTTTAACGAAAAACTCCATCCACGGCTGGGCAGGGACGGGCCGAGCGGCGCTCCGATAATTGCCGAACCCGCCCTGTTACCGGCCGGACAGACGGACATGGCCGGACAGAGCAGGCTCCCGTGATTAACGAAAAGAAAAAAAAAAAAGAAAAAAAACCCCACCACCCTTAACCGGACGGACAGACGGCCGCGGCCGGGCAGATCGGCGCTCCTATGATTAACGAAAAGTAGCGTTGCAAGGTCGGACAGACGGACGGAAAGAGGACAGAGCGGGGCTCCCGGAATTTAGGTAAAAAATCGTTACCCGGCTGGACAGATGGACAGGGACGGGCGGAGCGGGGCTACTGTAATTAACGAAAAGATCCGTCGCCTGGCCGGACAGACGGACACGGCCGGGCAGAGCGCGGCTACCGCGATAAACGAAAAAAAAAATCCCCTTTACCCGGACGGACAGAAACGGACAGAAACGGGACAGAGCGGGGCTGCCCGCATGGAGGTAAAACCCCGTCGCTCGGCCGGACAGACGGACACGGCCGGGTGGAGCGGTGTTCTCGTAACTAACAAAGCGCCAGTCGCTTCCTGGCGAGGTGAGCCGGGACCCACGGACAGACCGACAGAAAGGGCAGATCGAGGTTCCCGGAATTAAGGTAAAACCCCGTTACCCGGTCGGACGGAGGGACAGACAGACACGGCCGGGTGGAGCGGGGCTTCCGCGGTAAACGAAAAACAAAACCAAACCAACCCAAAACCGCCCCTTTGCCCCTACGGACAAACGGACAGGAACGGGAGCGATCGGGGTTCCGTGACCGAGGTAAAGCCCCGTTACCCGGACGGACATACGGACACCGCCCGAACTGCCCGCGGCGCCGGTGCCGAGCGGCCGAGGCCGCCGGACAGACCCACGGACGGCCGCGGCGGGGGGTCCCGGGAGCGGAGCCCCCTGCGGGCGGCGGCACCGGGCCCTCGCGGCCGGCGCGGGGCCGTTACCGGCGGACACGCAGCCCGCCTCTCTCGGGGCTTCTCTCCTCCGCCGGCGGCAGCGCCGGATCGGGGCGGCGGGGACCGGCCCCGGGGGTCTGCTCGGTCCCGGGAAACCGTTCGGCGAAAGCCCCGGCGGGACCCGGGTGACCGGCCGCGCCTCCCGGGACTCCGCTACCGGCTGCCGGCCCCGGCGCAGTGCGGGCCCCGCGGGACACGGGTGGGCTCGGCCCCGCGCCGCAGCCGCCGGCGGGGGACGGCGTGAGGCCCGGCGGGCGCGGCGGGGCCGGCGGCTCTCGGCACCGGGCACCCAGCAGCGGCACCGGGCCCGTGCGGCGTCACGGGCACGGCCGGGGATCGGGCACGGCGCGGTCTGCGCGGCTGAGCTCGGCTCGGCTGGTCTAGGCTGGGGCCGGCTGGGCTCGGTTCAGCTTAGCTCGGCTGGGCTGGGGCCGGCTGGGTTTGGCTCGGGTGGCCTGGGCTCAGCTCCGCCTGGCTCGGTTTAACTCGGCTGGGCTCGGGTGGCCCGGGTTCACGACGGCTCGACTGGGCTGGACTCGGCCCGGTTTAGCTCGGCTTAACTCGGCCGGCCTCGGGTGGCCCGGGTTCGGCTCGGCTCGACTCGGCCCGGTTTAGCTCGGCTTAACTCGGCCGGCCTCGGGTGGCCCGGGTTCGGCTCGGCTCGGCTCGACTCGGCCCGGTTTAGCTCGGCTTAGCTCGGCCGGGCTCGGTTGGACCGCGTCGGGCGTTTCGGGGCCGGGCCGGGGTGGGCGCTGGGCGGCGGGGGCCGGCGCGGCGCCGGTGCCGGTGCCGGTGCCGGTGCCGGTGCCGGCGGCGCTGAGCCCGCTCTCCCCGCAGGTCGGGAGCCGCTGGGCGCCCTGGGGCAGCGCCCGGCCTGCAAGAAGCGGCGCAAGTCGCGGACGGCGTTCACGAACCAGCAGATCTTCGAGCTGGAGCAGCGGTTCCTGCGGCAGAAGTACCTCTCGCCGGCGGACCGGGACCAGCTGGCGGCGCGGCTGGCGCTCAGCACGGCCCAGGTCATCACCTGGTTCCAGAACCGCCGCGCCAAGCTCAAGCGGGACCTGGAGGAGCTCCGCGCCGACGTGGCCTCGCTGCAGGCGCTGCCCCCCGCCGCCCTCCGGCAGCTGGCGGCGCTGCCCGACCCGCCCCGGCCCCCCGGCCCCGGCCCCGGCCCGGCCGCCCCGCCGCCCGCCGAGCTCTCGGAGGAGGAGATCGACGTGGGGGACTAAGCGGGGGCCGGGGTGCCCGGGCCGGCACCCGGACGGACCGAGCCCCCACCCCGGGGGAACTGGTGCAATTCTTCGATTTTTCGCCTTTTTTTTCCCCTTTTTTTTTTTTTTTTGGTCCGTCTTTCCTCTGGGTTTTGGTTTGATTTTTTTTTTCATTTTTATTTTCTATCGTGTCTGTCCCGCCGGCCCGTCCGCGGCCCCGAGCGCCGGGGGCACGGGGGGGCCCGGCCCGGCTGTAAATATTTGGAATAAAGGCGACACCTTATTAAGGAGCGCGGAGCGGCTCAGCCGGCGGGACGGATGGACGGACGGACGGTCACCCCCGTCCCGGACCATGAACGCAGGCTGGGGGTGCCCTGCTCGGCTCCGCCCGCCTGCCCGGGCCCCGGCGCCCCGCCCCCCCCCGCATTCCCCGCTCCAGGGAGCCGAGGGGCCCCCCCGGGGGGTCCATCACGGCTGGGGCATCACCCGGTCCCAGACCGGGCGGGGGGTGTGGGGCGGTCTATGAGTCCGTGGGTGTTTATTCGTGTCCGTGTCTTCAGCCCCACGCACGCACCCTCGTGCCGGCTGCGGTGGGTGCAGGACTCGCGGGGGAGGCTGGGGGGGCACACGCGGGGTGGGGGCACAGGAGGAGGGGGGACATGCCGGAGGGGGGGCAGCTCCTGTCCCACCGTGACAGATTCCCTCCGGCGGCGCCTCCCCCGCCGCTGCCCCACGCGTGACCCGAGTGGGGCCGCGGTCACACAGGGTGTCGGTCCGTCGCTCCCCTCCACACCTGCCCCGGCCGCTGGGGTCGACACGGCCCCTCGTGACGTCATGCCCCGCTGACGTCATTGCGCGAAGCGGTGATGTCACTCTGATGAGCTGGAGCGGCTCCGGCCGCACCCCGGGGCGAGCGGGGCGGGGGAGGGGCATGGCAGCACCCCCCCCGGGGTGGGGGTGGTGGGGAGGGCAGCCTGGGGCCTCATGCCCCCCCCCGTCCCCCGGTGAGCGGCTCCATCGCGGGCAGCCCCCCCTCACCCCCCGGGGGCGTAGGGCGGGGGGGAGCGGCCCGGGGGGGGGTGTCTGCCCGCTCCGTGCCCGCCCCCTGCCCCCGCGGTATCCCCCGGGCCCTGTCACCGCCGCTGTGCTCCTCTCGCTCCGCATCCCTCCCGCATCCAGATGCGCCCGCGCTGATCTAATTACGGCGGCGCGAAGTTCCGAAGGCAGAGCCGCCCCCCCCGGTATTTTATCCGTTTTTAATTGCATTGTCCCACCCCTCCCCCCGCGCCGCAGCCGCCCGCCTGAGGGGGGAGGGGGAGAAATGAGATTTAGCCTGAAAGTGCCTTTGAGCATCCCCCGGGGGAATTGCTTTTAATTTGACAGGTAGGAGTGGGCCGGGGCCGACACGCGTGGGGCATGCGCGGCTGCGGCTGCTGCGCACCGAGGCTCCCCCCCCCGCCCGCCCTGCCCGGCAGCCCCGGGGCCGCGAGCCCCTACCGCATAACGGGGTGCGGGGCATGGCGGGGCATGGACCGCCCTGCCCGCTGGTGCAGAGACCCCACAGGCAGGGACAGACACACCCCCCCCAGCAGGGGCAAGAGATGGGGGGGTGGATCCCGGGGGCCTCACCCTGCCTCCCTCTCCCCAGTACCTGGGACACATCACCCAGGGCTGCCGCGCCCCGGCACCCCCGGGCTCAGAAACCCCCAGCCCAGCCCCCACCCACTCTGGGGGAGGGACTGCACACCCGGCGGTGGGGTTTACACACTCAGTGGGGAGGGGATTGCACACAGAATCCCAACAGGCGACTCCCCGGCCGTGACCCTGCACCCCCCAAAGGGCAGGCTCAGCCCCAGCCCCGGGCCAGCAGTCCCCCATTTGACCCCAGCAGCCCCCAGTGGCCCCACAGCCCAGCCACAGCAGCGGGATAAAAACATGCTTCTGCTGCAGGCGAGGGTGTCTGTGATGGCCCCTGCGTCACCCCCCAGCCGTGTCTCCCCCAGAGCCCTGTCACCCCCCAGCCGTGTCCCCCCCAGCCCGGCCCTGGCAGAGCCAGCGCTGGGCGATGGCCCCAGTGCCCACGGCAGAGCTGAGCGTGGGGCCGCCGGCCTGGCTGCACCCAGGGGCACCAGCAGCGAGCACCGCAGCGCACACACATGCACGCCCGTGCACAGGCCCACGCGTGAGCGCCGTACATGTGTGTGTGCCCAGGCTGGCGCGTGCCTGCACGGGGGCGGACGGGGCCAGCCCCGGAGATGAGCTCATGGCTCTGGCTTTTGCCCATCAGGCTGACATGAGGTGCATGGCTGGCGGGATCACACCTCTGTGCCATGGGGTGACCTGACTCCACGTCCCCGGCTGCTGCCTCAGCCCCCACCACGGGATTCAGAGCCAGGCCCCAACCCAGACCTGCCAGACCCCTCTCCCCCAGTGCAGTCGGGACCCCACGGCCTCAGCCCCACACCCACAGGCCATGTGGGCAGCGTGGGGCAGGGATGGGTGAGCTGGATCGGAGGAGGGGGCTCAGACCCCCAGGTTCTCATCCCATCCCTGCAGTGTGAGCTGGTCCCAGCACCCCCAGGCGCCTCCATCCCCTCTCAGTGCAGGGTGGCTGGGGGACACCGAGTTCCCCTGCACAGCGCCCTCGCCGTGGCCTCTGGGCTGCTACCCCCTCCTGCCCCATGTCAGCCACCCGTGCCAGCCTCCCCCGGGACAGCTAATCGCGGGCGGAAGCCTTGGCCAGGCCAGGCAGTGTCTGGCGTCGCCCCCGGCCGCCCCGCGGGAGGTGTTGCTGCGGGAGATGGGGCAGGAGCTGGGCACGCTGCCACCGCCAGCCCTGTGCCTTGCCGGTTCCCACTGCGCCGCGCGGCCACACAGCGAGGCCCACCAGCACCGCCGCAGGCACAGCCAGCCCGCCCACACCACTGGCACAGCCACAGCGCCGGCATGGCCACAGCACGGGGGACACGTGGACACGTGGACACATGTGCAAGGACAGACACTGGGACATGCAGACGCAGGAGAAGGGTGTGCACGTACCGCTGTGGGCACAGCTGTGACCGGGCACATGCCGCTGGCGGTGCGCACGGCAGCGGACACGCATGTCCCATCATGGGCACAGGCAGCCGAGGACACGGCTTGAGCAGCGACCTGTTCTCGGGGCTGCGAGGTGCCAGGGGTGGGAGCACCCACCCAGCATTCTCAGCAGCCCCGTGGCTCCCCCAGCCATCACCCACCGCGGTTCCCCAGGGACCACCCACCCATTCCCAGAGGAGATGGGCTCCTGCAGGGGTTTGCCCCGGCTCGATGGCCTTGGGGCAGCCCCAGGACAGGCCGTGCCCATCACTGGGGCCTCGGGGCAGCGGTGGGCACTGGTGCCGGGGGGCTCGGGCAGGCTCAGCCCCCCACTTCTCCCCTCCCTGCGCACACTTGTCTTTTTCCTCTTCCAATTTTCTGGATGATTAACTCGACTGCTGCTTCCTGACAACCTCTGCTGTTGGTATTAATTTCTTTTAACTAGTGATTAATTACTCGCTGTCTCCCGCGCTCCTTCTCCCTGTTGCCTATTTGCATATTAATCAAATTCTACTTGATGGCCTGCCTGCCACCTCCCTGCCACGGCCCCGCCACCGGCAAATGGCAGTACAGCGGGGCGGGGGCTGCTGCGGCCCCCCCCGGCTCCTGCCCCCGCCGCGGCCGGGGAGCCCGGGACGGACCGCGGGAGCCGGGGGTCCCCGTTACTACCCGGGTTAAGGCAGCCCCCGGCCGGGGCGTCCCCCGCTCCGGGCAGACCCGTCCCCCCCATGTCCTTCCCCACGCCCCGTGGGGAGGGTCGGCGGGTGCAGAGGGGGCGGGACGTGGCCCGGAGGCAGGGTGGGGGGTTCGCACCGGGGGCTGCCGCAGCGTTGCTGCACAGCCGGTGCTGGGTCTGTGGTACCCGCCGCCGGGGAGGCCCCGGAGCACCGGAGCGGGGGGGCCCGATCCGGCCACCGGAGCCGCCGCGCGGGGCGAGTGCGCCCCCTCCCGGCCGCCGGTGGGGCTGCGCGGGCGGCACCGGACGCCACCGGCTGCTTGGAGAGGGGTTGGGCAGCCCGGAGCGGCGGGGGGAACGGGACACACGGCGGGCAGGGGCCGTGGGGGTCCAGGCGCAGGGTGGGGAAGGTGGGAAAAGAGCCAGGAGCACCGCAGGAGCCAAAGGTGGGCACGGGGATCTGGGGGGGCTGCCATGGCCCCGGAGGGGGCAGCAGAGACAAAACCAGAGTCACGGGTGGGGAAGAAGAGCACCTTCACCGACAAGGGGAGGTGGCAGGGAGGGGGAGGGAAGGGAAGGACAAACAGCCACCACTAGATCTCAGCTTTATTAAGAACCCCGACTCCAGTACAAATCCCTGAAGGAGCGGGGGTAACCGTCAGCCCCCCATGGCACATGCCCTGCCCTGGTGCTCCAGGGGGGGCACAGGCCTCAGCAGGTCAGCTGGGGGGCAGTGGCACAGCCCGTGGAGAGGCACCCAGAGGGGGGACCCCTACCCACAGAGGCACCCGGAGCAGGGCAGGTCCCGCTGCCTGCAGAGGGAAAAGGCACAGGCAGGGCGAAAGCAGGGCCCCCTGCACAGCCCCCCGGGGGAGCAGGGGCCCCCCCAGCCCAGGAGAAGGCAGCCTGGGGTGGGTGCCCCAGGGCCGGGCAGGGGGCCGGGACACCCCATCACAGCGTCCGCAGGGACAGGGCCACGCCGAGGGCGCAGCTTCTCTGCGGCGTGCCAGCGGTGCTGGAGGGTGATGCCGCACCACACAGGGTCAGGCTCCGCTGCTGTTAAGCTGAGGAGAGCCCCTGGCTACAGGAGACCCCGGGGGAGGGCACGCACCTCCCCACGGGGCGCCGGGTACCGCTGCGGGGACGGGGTGGCGTGGGAGGGGTGCTTGAGCTGCAGCACCAGCCTGCTTCCCTCCACCTCGGCATCCTGGGGGGGGGAAGAGGCAGAGCTGAGGCAGCAGCACTGCACCAGGCCAAGGGGGCCGAGCGCAGGACAGGCACCCCCGTGTCCCCACCTGTGCCCATGGCACGGCACCCACCCCAGCTCACCTGCATGGCTGCATAGGCCGTTTCTGCTGCCTTTTTCTGCGCGTAGTTGATGAAGGCACAGCGTCTCTCTGGCAGCATCCGGATGAAGCGGATCTCCCCAAAGCTGCGGGGTGGAGCGTCACAGACACCCCTCCCGCCTCCCCTCACGGGCTTTGCTCCCAGGGCCAGGAGCGCCAGGAAGGGGGACAGGCATGGGGCTGGCAGGGTACTGGGGCAGTGATGTGGACAGGATGCTGAGACCCAGGGGGATGTGGGGGCTCAGCATGGGCACGTGCTCACCGGCTGAAGGAGTTCTGCAACACCTTCTTGCTGATCCTGGGGGTGATATTCCCCACCCAGAGAGGGTAGCAGTCCCTGCCAAACCACACCAGTGTCACCAGCGGCTAGCTCCATCCCACACACCAGCTTGAGGAGCCCAACACCACCAGCTCCATGAGAGCTCAGAGATCCACCCGCTCCTGGCCCAACGCCCTCCAATAAGCACCAGTCACCATCCCAGCCCCACCAGCCCTGGCCCTACCTGGCGGGATGGGTCGGAGGCAGCGTCTGCTGGCTACTGGCCACAGCTCGGCCCTGGCCTTTCGCCTGGCTCCTGGAGCTCACAACGGTCACAAAGTCGCTCGCGTCCGTGTCCCAGCAGCTCTCGCTCACCCACTCGCCTGCCGAGAGGCAACAGGCTCAGCTGGCTCCGTGGACAGGCACAGCACCCACCACAGGCCTGCCCCAGCCCTGGCATCCCCCCAAGACCCCCTCCAGAGCTAAGACCACAGCCCAGGCGCCCCACAACCCCTGGCTGCCAGCATCTCCGAAACAGCGAGGTCCCTTACCGGAGGAAGGCAGCGGTGGCTCCCCAGCCTCCAGCAGGGACAGGGACACCGGGACTCCCCCGGGGCTGCTCCGCTGTGGGGGAAGAGGCGGTCAGGCCCCGTGGGGCAGCAGCAGGGATGGCGGGGCCAGGGACTCACCCGCAGCAGGGCCCGGCAGGCCTCCAGCTGTGCAGCCGCGTCGGCGTTGGCACCGTCCAGGCGCAGCAGCTCCTCAAACGTGCTGGCGGCCTCGGCGTAGCGCTGGGGCCCGGCGGGGTGGGGCTGAGCTCTGAGCCCCTGCCTTGCCAGCCCCCAGCCCACCCCACACAGGGCTCTGCCCAGCCTCGCTGGCACCCCACAGCCCCCTATGCAGCCCACCCAGCCCCACCAGCACCGCATGGCCCCCACCCAGCCCTGGACCCCTACAGCCCCCCATCCAGCACTCCCAGGCATGATGCCCTGCAGCCCCCCGTCCAGCTCCACTGGCAGCCCACAGCTCCCACTGAACCCTGGCACCTTGAAGCCCCCCACCCAGCCCCACTGGCATCCCACAGCCCCCTACCCAGCCCCGGTGCCCTGCAGCCCCCCACCCAACTCTGGCACTCCACAGCCCCCTCCCCAGCCCACCCAGCACCACCAGCACCCCATAGCCCCCACCCAGCAGCCCCCAAGGCCAGTGCTAGCTCCCTGCAGCTCTCATCCAGCTCTACCACCCCACAGCCACTGCCCAGCTCTGGACCCCTGCCCAGCCCCCCAGCACCCCACAGCCCCCAGCCCAGCCCTGGTACCTTCAGCCCCCGCAGCGCCTTGCCCTTTCGGAACAAGCCTTTGAGCCACCTGGGCTGAAGCCTCAGCGACACCTGTGCATCCCTGAGCGCCTCCGTGTAGCATCGAAGCTTCTCGTAGCAGTACGAGCGGTTCCCGAAGAGCCTGCGGGGAGACCGGGGTCGCTGCTGCCTGGGACCCACAGCCCTGCAGCCCCCAGGGAATGTTGCTCCCCAGCCCCGTCGCTCACCGGTGCTCCCTGGGGTTCAGCTTCACGGCCTCAGTGAAGGCCTGCACCGCCTCAGCATAGCGGCCCTTCTGGGCAGCCTCGTTGCCACGGCCTGTGGGGAGCGCATTGCCTGCTGCCAACCCCCCAGCCCAGCTGGGGAGCAGGGCTGTGTCCCCCCTACCCTCAGCACAGACAGGGGCATCTGCTGGAGAGAACCAGAGCAAAGCGGGGCCACGGAGGAGACGGGCTCTGCTGTCACCCAGCCGCAAGGGGGAGGCACCCTGGGGACAGCACAGGGCCACAGTGGACCGCAAAGAGCAGGTGTGGCAAGAAGCCCCGGCACAAACCCCCCTGGGCAGAGCTACCCACAGAGCCAGGAAGCAGCAGCACAGAGCCCTCAGACACCCACCCCCTTCTCTTGCTGCCCGGGGGGGCCCTGAGGCACTGACCTGCAAGGATCAGGCTCTGTTCCACCATGCTCGTGTCCAGGGGCACAGATTCAGGTGCCTGTGGGGCAGGCAGGGAAGGCGGCGAGGGCTTGGGCAGGCAGGGCAGTGAGGGCTCAGATGCCTGTGGGGTGGGAAAGGAGGGTGGCAAGGGCTCAGGCAGGCATGGTAGTGAGGGCCCAGGCGCCCGTGGGGTGGGCAGGTCCCTCCCCAGGGCCCCATGGGCTCCAACTCACCTTCCCTGGCACCCTCTTGCCTGGCTCTGTGACATCTGTCCTGGCTGGCTTCTCCTTCCCAGGCGCCGGCAGCCTCACGCCCGCTTTCTGCCGGGCTTTGAAGATGAAGGTGCAGCTCAAGTCCAGCTCATCCTGGGGGAGGCAGGGTGGGCAAGGCAGGCAGAGTCCCGGGCCCGTCCACAGGGCAGACCCCGCACCAGGCTGGCACCTATGCCACGAGCGCTCACCTCCATCTCCTCCGCCCTGGCTGACTGGCCACCTCCCTCCTCTCCCGAAGAGGCTGCATTGTCCCCAAGGCATGGGGAGGGGCTGGGACCCAGCCAGTGTTCCCCCTCCTCATCATTGCTGTTTTGGGGGTGCCCGGTGCCCACAGCGCTGCTCAGGGATGAGGTATTCTGGAAGGAGAGGGAAGGAGTGGGACGGCAGCTGGGGCAGCAGGGCTCTGCCTGCCTATCCCTCTCCCCACAGCCCCAGGAAACTCTCGCAGCCATGGCATCCCACCTTCAGAGACTCACGGCACACCTGAAGGCAGCACAGAGTGTCAGGGGACCCCCGAAACAGCACCCACAGCCAGGCTGGGGTGAGGGGCCAACACAGTCACTCACCGACTCGGTTTCCTGCTTGCTTTGCAGCTCTTGTACTAATTTTTCTCGTTTCTTTCGGTCTTTCTGTTTCTGGAAACCAGACAGCTGCGAGTGGGTACCTCGCAGTGTGGCGCAGCCCTGCGCCCGACCCCACATCGCAGGTCCACCTCAGTGCTGCTGGGGGGTGGGAGCGAGCCCTGGGCTGCCCCCTAATACAGTGCTTCCCCCCACAAAGGCCACAGCAAGGCTTAGGAGGAAGGGAAATGCGGGCAGCTGCCTGCATGCTGCCGGCTGGCAGGGTGACCCCCCACAGGGTGCACCCACCTTCTTCTTCAGCTTCTTTTTCTCTGCCTTCCTCTTTATCCGCTCCTCCTCCGCCACCAGCTCCCGCGCGTTCCTCTCTGCTTCCTGCGGGAGCAACACTGTGAGCTGTAAGTGCCGGGCACCGCACTGCGGCCGGGAGAGTGGGACAGCCTGGGGCACCCCGATGGCAGCCTGCTGTGCTCCCCGAAGAAGGGACAGGACAAGAGGGGCTGTAGGACATGACACGGCCTGGGGGGCACCTCGGGGAGCAGGACAGGGCAGCAGAGAGGCAGCCAGCGAGCAGGGAAGGTGCCCCTCACTCACCTCGGCCGTCAGCGAGTACTGCCAGGGCACGGGCAGCATGGGCATGTCGTGAATGCTGTGCTGCGGGTGGGTGGGCAGGGCGGCCTCGCACAGGAAGGATTTCTTGAACCCACAGAAGTTGTAAGGGGCGTCGCTGTCCTCGCTGGACACGTCCCAGTGCTGGCTGAAGCCGATCCGCTCCTCCTCTTCATCCTCCACAGACTCCTCCACCCGGCGGGGACTGTACCAGAATCCGGGACCTAGGCAAGGAGAACCGGGGGGACATCAGTGGCGGCTCCCGGGCCCCGGACCCCCGGCAGCCCCCCGCCCTGGGCAGCCCCCCCGACTCACCGTGGCTGAAGGCGTCCCGGGCCCCGGATGCTTCCCCCATGTCGCTGCGGTCCGGCGGGCGGGAGGCGGCCTGCGGCGGGAGCGGGAGCTGGAGCGGCGGCGCCAGGCCGGAGCGGGGGGTCGCGGCCCCCCCCGGAGGCAGCCCCCGACCCCGCCGTCCACAGCCCCCACGTACCTGCCAGTGGGCGCGCTCGGCCGCGGCGGCGCTGAGCGGGAAGTGCCAGGGACAGAAGGCCGCTGTGGGGAGCGGAGCCGACCCTCAGCCCTCGGAACCGAAACCGAGCGGCGGTCGCTGGCCCCGCTTCCCGGTCCCCGTTCTCCCCCCCCCCCGTCCCGTACCGCCGCTCCAGCCGCCGG
Source organism: Phalacrocorax carbo (assembly GCF_963921805.1). Classification (NCBI taxonomy): domain Eukaryota; kingdom Metazoa; phylum Chordata; class Aves; order Suliformes; family Phalacrocoracidae; genus Phalacrocorax; species Phalacrocorax carbo. Next base: position 274,461 of record NC_087516.1, read on the forward strand.
GGCCCAGCACGCAGCCCCAGGGGCAGGCGGCGGCGGCAGCCCCGAGCCCGGAGCCGCCCAGGCCCGTCCCGGCCCCGCCCGTCTCCCGCATCGCCCGATCCGCCGCTGCCACCGGAGGCGCCGGAAGTAGGGCACGGGGCGGACCGGAAGCGGGTCACGGCGCCGGCTGAGGCTGCCCGGCCGCCATGTTGTGTGTGGGCAGGACGGCGGCCCGCGAGGCCCCCACCGAGTAGGGCCAGGGCTCCGCGCCCTCTCCCGCCGTGCCCGCCTGCCCTGCCGCCTCCCGCCGCTCAGCCCCCTCCCCACCTCCACCGGGCACCGCGGCACCAGCCCTCCCGGCGGGTCAGCCGTGCCCGCTCCGCCGGATTAGCGCGGGCGCGGCCTAAGCCTATTTCCTCCCACCACCCTCGAGGACGGCCCAGCATGGAGGACGGCGGCCCCGAGCGGTGCGGCGGGGAGCCCTGCCTGCAGGTGAGGCCCCGAACAGGCGGGGAGAGAGGGAGGGAACGCGACCCGCGGGAGGCGACGCCGCCGTCCTCAGCCCGGGGTCACAGCCAGGCCTAGGGCCTGAGAGGCCTCGCCTCGATAACGGCCCCCCACCGGAGGGGGCGTGGTTTGAGGGGGCGGGGTGGCTCCGCCGTGGCGAGGGGCGGGGTAGCTTCCCGGGACACGCCCCCCTCGCCTTTAGCTCCTCCCCCTCACGTGTAGCTGTCCCTCGCCTGTAGCTCTGCGCGCTCGCCCATAACCCCGCTCATCACCTGTGGTCCCGCCCCCTCACCGGTAGCCCCGCCCCCGCGGTAGCCCCGCCCCCGCCCCGGGGTCCCTGACCCTCCCCGCCGTCCCTCGCAGGTCGGTACCGGCGATGGCGCCGGTCTGAGCGGCCTCCTCCTCCTCCTCCCGACGGCTCTACCCGCCCTGGGGGACCGGGCTGCCCGTGCAGAGCCCGCCCAGCCAGGTGAGGGGCGCTGGCCTGGCCCAGGGGGGCCCGGCGCGGGGCCGGGGTGGCTGTGGGCGGGGGCTGCGCCCCCCCCACCGCCCTGCACCGAGGGTCCCCCCACCGCGGGCAGCAGCTCCCTGGGGGGCCTGGCCCGCTCCCTGCAGAAGGCGGAGGCCATGCTGCGCAGCTGCGTCAGCCCCGGCCTGCGGCGCCTGCTGCCCTCGCGGCCCCGCCAGCACGGCGACGGCGGCGACGACAGGGACGACGAGGAGGAGGAGGAGGCACCAGCCCTCCTGGCCGCGCTGGAGCAGGCCTTCCCAGGGCTGCGCCGCTGCCTCTGCGTCTGGGAGGACCCCCGCACCGAGACCTTCCGGGGCCGCGTGCAGCCCCAGCCCGGCGACGGCGCCGCTGCCTTCTCCCACCACCCGGTGCACCCACGCGTGGCCGAGCGCGGCGCCGCCCTGCACGCCCTGCTGCAGCACCGCCACCACCTCCGCCTCGCCCGCGACTACAGCCGCCGCCTGAAGGCCGCCTCCGACTTCCTCCGCCGGCTCCTGGCGTTGGTGGAGCGGCCGGAGTCGCCGGCGGGGGAGGCGGTGGCCGCCCCGCCGCTGCAGGGGCTCTGCCAGGAGCTGCGGACGCACGCCGGCCACTGGAGCGGGCTGCAGCGGCGGATGCGCGGCGACCCGTGGCTGCGGCCGCTGCTGCTGCGCCGGCACGAGTCGGTGGCACACATGCGGCGGGCGCTGCTGCTGCTGGCGCTGCACGCCACGCGGCTGGCCGAGCGCCACGCCGAGGCGCGGCTGCGGGCCCTGGCACGGGCTGGCCCTGCCGCCGCCCCACCACCGGCGCTGCTCTCCGACCTCTTCCAGGGCCTGGAGATCTACAACCAGGTCGTGGGTGACCTGGCTTTGGAGCTGGGCATCGCTGCCTGCCTGCCCGCCGGCACCACCGGCCGCCCCGGGACCACTGGGGACCATTCCCACGCCTTCCCTGCGGCCAGGGTGCTGGGGATACTGGCAGCCGAGCGGGGCCGGCTGACGGCTGAGCGGCTCCAGCCCCTCCTGCAGCCGCGGGACGGGGGCGGTGGAGCAGAACACGTCTGCTGGGAGGACACCAAGGTGCCTTGGCCCCCGGAGCACAGCGCCATGGCGGCAGATGCGGAACCCTCCGGACGGGAGGAGCCGCTGGGCCTCGCTGGGGAGCTGCAGGCGCTGTGCAGGGAGGACGAGGAGCTGATGGGCCTCATCCTGGGGGTGCTGGTGGCCTCCGCCGACAGCCTCTGGCACCATGTCCTCTATGGGCCCAAGCAGAAGGCAGCGGCGGCGGAGGGCCCCAAGTCCCTGGAGCTCCCAGCGGGCAGCCGAGGCACAGCCACGGGGCCGAGCTTTCCCGGCTGGAAGTCGGTGCGGTGGCTGGATGCCTCCCGCGCCCCGGCGGCCGAGGCCCTGCATGCCCAGTACCGCGCGCTCTTCTGGGGGGCCACCGGCATGGCGCTGGGGCACCGCCTGGGGCTGCTGCACTGCGGGGCGGGCACGGCCGCAGCTGCCGCGCGGGAGCTGAGCCACGCTCTCACCCAGGGTAGGTGGGGGCCGGGGCAGGGGGCGTTGGGGTGGCTCCCCGGGGTGACTCCGGTGCTGCACGTGGTGCACTGGCCCTCATGCCCCATCTCCCCGCAGCCCGCGTCCCCCGGGAGTGCGAGGAGGAGCTGGGGCAGCTCTGCCTGCGCCTGCTGTGCTGGGGTGTGCTCCGGAGCTGGGAGAGAGGTGCGGGACGTGGGGTGCGGGGTGCTGGCAGGAGGCTGGCATGGGGTGCGGGGTGCCGGTGGGAGGCTGGCGCAGGGCAGCTGACTGGTGCCCCCCTGCAGACTTCGCCCGCGCCCTGGGCTCGGGTCTGTCCGACAAGTGCTCGGGGGAGGCGGCGCCGGCGGCAGGGCCGGTGCGGAGCAGGACGGCGCAATGCCTGCAGCGGCTCTACCCGGCGCTGACCTTCGCCCTGTGCTGCCTGCGGTCCCTGCCTGCCTGCCCGCCCGGTGAGTGGGGCTCTGGGGCATCCCGGGGGTCCCCTCTGGGCTGGCCCCCGCCCGCCGGGTGCCGCTGCCCCCGCAGCCCCTGTGACACCCCCCAACCCTGTGTCCCCCAGGCCGCCCCCCCGGCTCGCCCTGCCTGCGCCTGCAGGTGCTGGGCCGCTGCCTGGCCACGGCGCAGGCTGCCTGCTCCTGGCTCATGGGCAGAGCCTGCCGGTACCTGGCGGCCTGGGCCCTGCCCCAGTTCCTGCTCGTCACCCAGGGGGACCTGCAGGTAACCATGGGACCGGGCTGATGTGTGGGGCTGGCGGTGGGGCTGGCCCCGGGCAGGACTCCTCTCACCCCTCTTCCCTCCAGCTGCTGAAGTCGGAGACAGACAGGCTGGTGGTGCTGGTGAGCGGGACCTTCCCGGAGCCTGGGGACGCCCCCCCGCCACTGCCCCCTGCCCCGCTGTCCCGCCAGCAGCACCAGCTGTGCCAGCAGATCCACTCCATGGCTGCCAGCATCCAGGTATGGCCCGACTGCGCGGGGGGGCCGCTGGGAGCCATGCTGTGCTGGGGATGGACCCACAGGGTGCCGTGGGGCCGCCCTTCCCCCCCGGCTCCCTCGCTCTGCCCCCCAGCTCTTCTCGGGGGATGTGCTGAAGATGTTCTCCGCCAACTGCAAGCGGATGTCGGCAGAGATCTTCGACCAGACCATGCCGCTGGGCAAGCACTGGAGGGTCGGCCTCCGCACCGGTGGGTCGGGGTGCCTCGGCGCCGGGCAGGGCTGCAGGCAGGGCCACGGGCAGGGCTCAGCGGGTGTCCCCCCCCTCACCCCACAGACCTGCCCAGCTCCCCCAGCGCGTACGCGGCGGCAGCGGCCCAGGCGGTGCTGGGCCAGGTGCTGCAGGGCGCCCAGCTTCTGCCCCGGGACGCCCAGGCGCCCGCCCTGGCCCGGGTGACCACGGCCTTCCTGGAAGCGTGGATGGACCACATCCTGGCCCAGAGGATCAAGTTCAGGTAGCGAGCGGTGGCGGCGGGGCCGGGGCGGCGCAGGCAGTGCCAGGGCGGCCGGGCTAAGCGCCGCCGGTGCCCCCCAGCCTGCAGGGAGCCTTGCAGCTGCGGCAGGACTTCGAGCTGGTGCGGGAGCTGCTGGGCTCGGAGCGCTACGGGCTGGCCCCCGAGACCCGGCAGTCCCTGCTCTCCCTGCGCGTCTTCCAGCAGATGGACGGGGCCATCCTCTGCCTCCTGCAGCAGCCCGGCGGGGCGGCCGGCGTGTCCCCCCGGCCCTGGCACTCCCTGCGACGATGCTGTGAGCTGGGGGTGGACGCGGGGTGGGCGCTCGGCTCGGCTGCCCCATGGGCTGTGCCCATCCCGGGCCCGACGGCCGTGGTGGGGTGTGGGCAAGAGCCGCCTTTCGCGGTGGTCCGCGTTGGCGTGAGGGTCGCGGCCGGGCCCTCGCCGCCCGCTGACTCCCGTCCTTCCTCTCTGGCCAGGCTCGGACAACGGTGCCCAGGCGCAGGAGCCGGGCAGCCTGCACGGTCTGGAGACCCTGGAGGTGCCGCCGGCGGCGGGGACCCCCCCGTCTGCCCCCGGTGCCGAGGTGCCGTCGCGGTTGCGGGGCGGCGTCCCCGAGTCCTACCTCTCGGGCAACCAGCAGCAGTGGCTGTCGCTGCGGCTGCACCGGGCGCGACGCTGGCGCGTTCCCGGCCTGCCCTGCATCGGCAACGGCCCCGAGGCCTGACCGCGCGCGGCGGCGGCGGCGGCAATAAAACGGCTGCGGGAGCTGAGCCGCCGTGCCCGTGTCTGTCTGCGTCCCGGCGTCCCGCCCCGTCCCCGGCTGCGGGTGGGAGCTGGACCCCGAGCACCCCGCGCCCCGGCGGGGGGTCCTGCCTGCTGCTGCCTGCACCCGCTCCTGCCCGCAGCACGGTCGAACCGGCCCCGGTCCCCGGTGCGGGGGGCTTTGCCCGGTACCCCCGACCCCCACCCGGGTCGCCAAGGTTCGGCAGCGGCCCCGGCGAACGCCGGCGACCCGGGCAGGGGTCGCGGGTACCCGGGCTACCGGAGCCCGCGGTGTGACTACGGTTCCCATGATGCCGCCGCCCCCGGCCACTTCCGCCGCGGGGCGGGGTCGGGCTGAGCCGAGCGCCCCTTCCCGGTCCCGGTCCCGGTCCCGGTGCGGCCCCGGTGCCGCCCGCCATGGCCGTCCCCGCCACCGAGCTGGGCGCCGTCGAGCGTCCCCCCTTCGCCACGGCAAGTAACGGCACCGGGAGCACCGGGACCGGACCCCCCCCGCCCCCGGCACCGGGCCGGTGCTACGTGCGCGGGGTGGGGGCGGCACCGGTGGGGACGGGGGGGGTGAGCTGGGGGGGGGATCCCCTGTAGGGTGGGGGGTCCCGGGGGAGGCTTGGGGGGGGTCCCGGGGGGGTCCTGGGGGAGGTTAGGGGTGCATGGGGAGATCCAATGGGGGTCCCCGGAGAAGCTGGGGGCACATGGTGGGCGTCCTGGGAGATGCCAGGGGTGTGTGGTGGTGTCCCATGGGGGTTGTAGGGGAGGCCAGGGTGCATGGTGGGGGTCCCGTGGGCATCCTGGGAGAGGCTGGGGATGCATAGTGGAGGGTCTCTTGGGGGTCCTGGGGGGAGGCCAGGGGTGCATGGTGGGGATCGCTTGAGGGGTTCTGTGGGAAGCCGGGGTGCATGGCAGGGGTCCCGTGGGGGTCCCAGGGGAGGCCAGGGGTGCATGGCAGGGGGCTCTTGGGGGGTCCCATGGGAAGCTGGGGGCGCATGGCAGGGGTCCCGTGGGGGTCCCAGGGGAGGCCAGGGGTGCATGGCGGGGGTCCCACGGGGGTTCCACCAGCACATGGTGAGGTCCCACGGGGGTCCCAGGGGATTCCACGTCACATCATGGCCATGGTGCCCGTGGCGCGCAGGTCCCGTGCCTGGCGGGCGCGGAGGAGGAGGACGGGGACGAGGAGCTGCTGGGGGCCGGGGGTCCCCACACCTGGACCCCCCAGGAGAAGCTGCTGCATGAGGCGCGGCTGAAGGCCAAGGCCAAGCGGCGGCTGCGGCGCACCTCCTCCCGGGATTCGGCCCGTGAGTCCCTCTCCGAGGGCGCCGAGCCCGGCCCCGAGCCCGGCAGCCCCAAGGGCAGGGCCCACGACCGCAGGTCCCGCATGGGCAAGGGCCGCGGGCTGCCCAAGAAAGGTGAGGGGAGACCACGCCGTGGGGCAGGGCTCTCCCTGCGGCCCCGTGGGGCTGGGACCCCTCCATTGGCCTCTGTGGGGCTGGGACCCTGCATGACCCCACCGCTCCCCTTGGGGCCGGGCTCCCTCCCAGCGCCCCAGGCTTAGTCCCCGCTTGGGGGGGGCCCTGCTGGGGGTCTCGGCGCCCCCCCGTGGCCGAGCCCCCGCTCACTCTGTGCGTGCCCGGTGCAGGTGGTGCTGGGGGCAAGGGCGTGTGGGGTGCCCCTGGCGTGGTCTACGGTTACCAGGAGCCTGATGCCCGTGACCCCAACTACGATGAGGTGGCTCAGGTATGGCCCCAGCCCCCCCGCCCAGCCCTGCACCGACCCCCACCCTCGCGGGGAGCCCCTGCTGGGGGCGGCCGACTGCGGGCAGGGGTGCGGGCAGGGGCGGCATCGTCCCGTCCCCGCAGGGGGACACTGTCTACGCCACCGTGGTGCCCGAGCTGGAGGAGGGGGAGCTGGAGAAGAACGTGCAGCCCATGGTGCTGGAGTACTTCGAGCATGGGGACACCAGTGAGGTCATGGTGCGTCGGGGCAGGGGTCTGTGGGACAGGGTCGTCGGGGAGAGGACGGGGGCCCCTTGGTGACCTGGACCCTCAGGGATGGGGCAGGCTGGGGTGGGGAAGGGTCCCTCGGGGAGGGGATGGGGACCAACTGCTGATGGGGACCCTTAGGGAAAGGGCAGGGTCCCCTGTCGGGGGGGTGTGTCCCTTGGTGGTGGGGGTCTTTGTAGGGGTCAGGACAGGGTGAGGGAAAGGGGGTCCCCTGGGGGTGGGGGGTGTCCCAGTGAGAGGGGACAGGGGCCCCATGGTGACGCGGACCCTCAGGGACAGGGCAGGCTGGGGTGGGGAAGGGTCCTTTGGGAGGGGCTGGGCTTCCCGTGGCGGCAGGGACCTTCAGGGGGCCAGGCTGGTGCGGAGCAGGGAGAAAGGGGGGTCCCTGGGGGACTGGGGGGTGTCCCTGGGTGGGTCACCAGGTCACCCCTGGGGAGAGGCTGGGGGTCCCAGGGGTGGGTGGCAGGGGGTGACGTGCTGGGCGCAGGAGCTGCTGCGGGGGCTGAACCTGGGCAGCCGGCGACACGCGGTGCCCTCGCTGGCCGTGGCCCTGGCACTGGAGGGCAAGGCCAGCCACCGTGAGCTCACCTCCCGCCTGCTCTCCGACCTGGTGGGCCACGTCGTCACCCCCGAGGACATCGCCTGGGCCTTCGACAAGATGCTGCGGGACCTGCCTGACCTCATCCTTGACACCCCCGAGGCCCCCCAGGTGTCGGCAGGCGTGGGGACGGGGACACGACGGGGGGACGCCGCCGTGCCGGGGGATGCTCAGAGGGGACGTGGCTGTGCTGGGGGGGCCATGGCTGCTCTGGGGGATGCTCGGAGGGGACAGGGACGTGCCAGGGGAACCATGGCAGTGCCGGAGGATGCTTGGCAGGGACAGGGATGTGCTGGGGGGTCCACGGTGGTTCCAGGAGATGCTTGGAGGGAACATGACTGTGCCGGGGGGGACATGGCTGTGCCAGGGGATGCTTGGAGGGGACAGGGATGTGCCAGGGGAACCATGGCTGTGCTGGGGGGTGCCTGACGGCCACGGGTGAACAGTGGGGCTGAGTGCTGACCCTCTGTCCCCAGATGCTGGGGCAGTTCATCGCCCGGGCGGTGGCTGACCACGCGCTGCCCCTGGACTTTCTGGAGCGCTACAAGGGGCGCGTGGACTGCGAGCACGCCAGGTAGGTGCCACCCCGGCCCCTGCTACCCCCCGCCGCCCCCTGCGGCCCTCACCCGCCTGTCCCGCAGGGCCGCCCTTGACCGTGCTGCCGTCCTGCTCCGCATCAAGCGCGACGTCAACCGGCTGGACAACGTCTGGGGCGTGGGGGGCGGCCAGCGCCCTGTCAAGCACCTCGTCAAGGAGGTCAGTGCCCAACTGCCCCCCGGTCCCCCAGCCCCACCCATGGTCTGACCCACCCAAGCGCATCCCCCTGCTCCATCCATCGTCCCTGCACCCCCAGCCTCCGGATGTGCCTCCAGACCCCCCGTAGATGCACCCGCCATGTCACTTGGGATGTGACCCCAGCTGTGATGACCCACAGATGTGTCCCCGTGCTCAGCCGGGGCAGCAGCAACCCCCAGCTGCCCCTGTGCCCTCCTCCCCACGTCCCCGCACTGTCCCCCTGTGCCACCCTCGTGTCCCTGCTGCGCTGCGTCCCCGCTGTCCCCCCACCAGCTACCTCTGTCCCCAGATGAACCTGCTGCTGCGGGAGTACCTGCTCTCCGGGGAGGTGTCGGAGGCCGAGCACTGCCTGCGGGAGCTGGAGGTGCCCCACTTCCACCACGAGCTGGTGTATGAGGTGAGGGCTAGGGTCCCAGGGCACGGGCTGGGGTCCCAGGGCGAGGGTTGGGGGTCCTGGGGGGCCACCCACAGCCCCGCTGACGCCCAACGCCTACAGGCGGTGGTGATGGTGCTGGAGGGCTCCGGTGAGGGTCCGGTGGACATGATGGTGACGCTGCTGAAGGTGCTCTGGGAGACGGGGCTGGTGACGCTGGACCAGATGAACCGGGTGAGTGTGGGGCGTGCGGTGGGGGGGACCAGCGGGCAGCCCACCCCCAGGGCTGACGCCGCTGTCGGCCCCCCCTCGCCCCCGCAGGGCTTCCAGCGGGTGTACGAGGAGCTGGGGGACATCAGCCTGGACGTGCCGCTGGCCCACAGCCTGCTGGAGCGGCTGGTGGAGCTCTGCTTCGACCGCGGCATCATCACCAGGGCGCTGCGAGACGCCTGCCCCGCCAGGTACTGGCACGGCGGGGCCGGGGGGGTGCTGCCCCCCCCACCCCTTCATCCTCCTCCTCCTCCGCAGGGGCCGGAAGCGGTTCGTGAGCGAGGGCGATGGGGGACAGGTCAAGCAGTGAGTGGGGCCGCCCCGGGGCGCTGCCCCCAACGTGCTGGCGTTTTGGGGGGGGTCAGGGCCTGGAGCGTCCCCCCCCCCAACCGTGGGGCAGGGGCGGCCCCAGACCCCCCTGGCCGCTGCCTGGTGCCCGGCACCCCCGGCGAGGGACGCAATAAAGCGGCTTCCGAGGACGTGCTGAGCCTGGCCTCTGTGTGTGGGGGGACACACGCCTCGGGGGTCCCTGTGCCCCCGCGCCCGGGTTTGGGGGTGGGGGGGGCGGATCCCGGGGAGGACCGACCCTGCGGTTCCCCCTCCTGCCCGCCGGGGGCGCCCGCGCCCCGCAGCCTCCGCGCCGCTCTTTGTCTCGCCGCAGCGGCGCGCCGTGATGACGTGAGCGGCGCGGCCGGGCCATGGCGGGAGAGCGGAGGCGGCGCGGCGGGGACGGGCCGCGGGAGCGGGCGCGGGACGGCGGGAGCCGGCGGGAGCGGGACGGCGGGAGCCGGCGGGAGCAGCGGCGGGGGCCGGGCCGGGGGCGGGCGGCGGCGCTGGCGGTGCTGGCGGGGGCCGTGGCCGTGGCGCTGGGCCTGGCGGCGGCCGAGTGGAACCGGCGGAGCGCGGCCGCCCGCCTCGTCACGCCGCACCCCGCGCCCCCCGCGCTGCCCCCCGGTTCCACCGGGCCCCTCGCCTCGCCGCGCCGCTTCTGGGGCACTTACCGCCCCCACGTCTACTTCGGGATGAAAACCCGCAGCCCGCGGGCCCTCGTCACCGGTGAGGCGCGGGGGGGCCGGGCTGCCGCGCCCCCGCCGGAGAGCCGGGGCTGACCCCCTCCCCGTCCCCGCCGTCCCCAGGGCTGATGTGGCTGCAGCAGGGCGGCGGGGGAGGCGGCCTGCGCCACACCTGCGAGCAGAGCGACGGCCTGTCGCGATATGGCTGGGTGATGCACGACGGGGAGAACTTCGGGGTGCAGGAGCTGCGGGACGGGGCGCTGCTGCTGAAAACCGAGTTCGTTAAACAGCCGGGAGGGGAGCACGGAGGGGACTGGAGCTGGCGCATCACAGCACGGAGGGAGGTGAGTGGGGGGGATTCCGGGCGCTGGGCAGACCCCCCGTGCCTCTTCGTCACGCGTTGCCCCCCCCTCTTCCTCCGCAGGGCACTGACGGCCCGGCCCCCCTCCTCTCCCTCTTCTTCTACGTCGCCACGGATGGGCAGGGGACGCTGGAGCCGCACCTGGAGAATGGTACGCGGCTGGCTGCTGTGACGGGGACAACGGAGGAGCTGGGGAGCTTCACCCTCACCTTCCTCCGCCCCACGGCAGGGAGTGGGGAGGGCCCCAAACACGCCAGGTAACGCATCACCCCATCCCCCTGCCCCATGGCCCTCCCCCACCCCCTGACGCCCTTCTCCCCTTGCAGCTACAACTACCTGGAGGCGCCGATCCCAGGGCTGCACCGCCTGACCGAGGTGGTGCACAGGAGCCTGAGCGACCGCTTCGTCTTTGCCGCGCCGGGGGGTCCCCGACGCCGCTTCTTTGCCGTTGACGCCTTCCCGGGGCTGCCGGGGGAGCCCCCACGTGGGCGCTTGCTGCTGCACCAGGTGACGCTGGAGCTGCCGGCTGTGCTGGAGGTGACCTTCGAGTCAGGCAGCGTGGTGGGCCGGCCCGGGCGGCTGGCAGGGGACGCGCTGTCGGCAGCGCTGGCACAGCACGCGGCCGACTTTGAGCGGCGCTTCGAGGAGACCTTCGGGCTGGGCCGCAAGGGCTTCCCCCTGCCGCAGCGGCGCTTCGCCCAGGCCGCCCTCAGCGAGCTGCTGGGGGGGGTGGGCTACTTCCACGGGCACTCGCTGGTGCGGTCCCCGCTGCAGGAGCACCCCGTGCCTGGCCACGAGGCCGCCCTCTTCACCGCTGTGCCCTCCCGCTCCTTCTTTCCCCGCGGCTTCCTCTGGGACGAGGGCTTCCACCAGCTGCTGCTGGCGCGCTGGGACCCGGCCCTGAGCCGCGAGGTGATCGCCCACTGGTTGGACCTGATGAATGCCGAGGGCTGGATCCCGCGGGAGCAGATCCTGGGAGAGGAGGCACGCGCCAAGGTGCCCCCCGAGTTCGTCCTGCAGCACAGCGAGACAGCCAACCCCCCGACGCTGCTGCTGGCGCTGCAGCGGCTGCTGCCCGATGCCCCCCTGCCCTACCTGCACCGCCTCTTCCCCCGCCTGCGTGCCTGGTACGACTGGTACAACCGGACACAGGCTGGGCCACTGCCCCTCACCTTCCGCTGGCGCGGCCGCGACCCCCAGCACGAGCACTTCCTCAACCCCAAAACGCTGGCCTCGGGGCTGGACGACTACCCCCGTGCCTCGCACCCCTCGCCCGAGGAGCGGCATCTGGACCTGCGCTGCTGGATGGCGCTGGCCTCCCGCGTGCTGGGTGATGTGGCCGAGCGGCTCGGCGAGCCGGCAGCGCCTTACCGGGACACAGAGCGGGCCCTGAGCGACAACGGGCTGCTGGAGCAGCTGCACTGGGCCCCAGAGCTGGGCGCCTTCGCCGACTATGGCAACCACAGCACAGCCGTGGCGCTGCGCTGGCAGCGCACGGCGCCGCCGGCACCAGGGCGGCCCCCCCCGGCTCCGCAGTTGGTACGGGAGGTGCGGGAGAGGCCACGGCCGCGCTTCGTGGGAGCCCTGGGCTACGTCAGCCTCTTCCCGCTACTGCTGCAGCTGCTGCAGCCCGACTCGCCGCGGCTGCCCGCCGTGCTGGATGCCATGCGCAGCGAGCAGCAGCTCTGGACGCCCTTTGGGCTGCGCTCGCTGGCCCGCGACAGCCCGCTCTACATGCGCCGCAACACGCAGCACGACCCACCCTACTGGCGCGGCGCCGTTTGGGTCAACATCAACTACCTGGCGCTGCGGGCGCTGCGTGGCTATGCCGAGGCTGAGGGGCCACAGCGGGAGCGGGCGGCTGAGCTTTACCGGGAGCTGCGCCAAAACCTGGTGGCCAACCTGTACCGGCAGCACGCCGAGAGCGGCTTCCTCTGGGAGCACTACAATGACAGCACTGGCCGTGGCCAGGGCTGCCGCCCCTTCGCCGGCTGGTCCGCACTGGTGGTGCTGGTGATGGCCGAGGACTACTAAGGCGGCCGATGGGGCCAGCCGGGCTGCGGGCAGCTGCCTGCACTGCCGGCCCTGCCTGCCTTTCTCAGGTGCCGGGGGGGGGGGAGGTGCGGACCCTGCCTCCTCCCCAAAAATAAATCTCCACCACCATAGCCTGTTGGTACCTGTGTCAGGGTTACAGCTCTACCGTGCTTCCCTCTTCCCCCTGGGCTGTGCAGGGCTCCATCCCCATCCTTGTGGAGCTGGGGGGGACCCCAGAGATCCCCAACTCACCCCCAGCAGGCACAGGGCTGCCATACTTCCACATCTCTTTAATGGTGAGAGAACGCTACGTGAGCTGCCCATCCCCTGGTGGGGATGGGGGCTTCCCCCGCCACGGGCAGTGGCAGCACAGAGGGACGGGGCAGGCAGGGGGGCCCTGGCGGCTGCAGCCCCTGGAAGCAGTTTAGAGGGGAGGGGGCTGTGGCAGGACCACAGCAAGGGAGGGGGCTGCACCGCACAAGGTACCAGAGGGGAAGGTGGCTGGACTGGTGGGGGTTAGGTGGGGCAAGGGGCCCCTGGGGGCTCCGTGGCAAGAGTCCAGACCCCAGGGACGCTGCCCTGAGCCCCCGGCAGCAGGCACAGGGGCTGTGCCCAGGCGTGGAGCAGCCCCCTGTCCTGCTCCAGGCACCTCCCAAGTCAGGGCTCCCACCCACCGTCCCCTACAGCCACTCCAAGGTGGTGGGGGCCAAATGGGGGCAGTGGGCAGCAGGAGGGGCCAGCGGGCGGCGGGGAGGGCTGGGCAAGTGCCCACTCAGACGGGCAGGGCGGGCGAGCCGGGCCCCTCACTGCCCCCTGAGCCTGGCAGCCCGCAGCAGGGTGGGGACACGGAGCTGCCCTTCCCCAGGAGATGGGTGCCTTCTCCCTCCTCCTCCTCCTGGCAGCGCCCCACCTCGATGCCAGAGTCCCCCGTCAGCCGCCGGTGTCGGAAATGCTCGCCATCACCGCCACCTTCCTCCCGGGCTACGCCGCCACCCTCCTCCTCCTCGCCCTCCTCGATGTCGGAGCAGGGGTGGCAGTCGGCCTCGAAGAAGTCCACGGTGGAGGAGAAGAGGGCGTGCTTGTGCGGGGGCTGGCGGGCCGGCGCCTCCTCGGGGGGCAGCTCCCAGCTGGCGCCGGTGCCGGTGCTGCTGGTGCCACCCTCCTCGCTGGGCGTGCTGGCCCGGCTGCGCTCCGTCTCGTCCGTCACCTGCACTGAGAGCGAGGTGCTGCTGGGGGACGTGGCGCAGCTCGACTCGCAGGAGCAGCTGGTGTAGTTCTCTGAGCTGGGCGAGAGCGTGAGGCTGCTGGAGCCCAGGCGGCTGCGGGGCCCGCTCAGCTGGGCCAGGATGGCGCTGTAGGGCGGCGGCGGCGTGCTGGGGCGGTGGGCCACCTCCTCATAGGCTGGCAGCTTGAAGGAGGCCAGCATCCCTGTGGGGCAGAAGAACGTGGGTCAGGGCTGCCAGCAGGCCCTGGCCCCAGAGGGGACAGACCTGGAGGGCGCAGGCTGGCACAAACAGGGTTGGGGGAGACAGGGGAACCTGGGGGGACCCTGGGGGGCTGGGGGACACCCCTCACTCACTGAGGTCCATCATGGAGGCGGGGTAGTTGCAGGCACCGTGGTAGGCGATGAGGTTGATCTCCCGCTGCCGCTGCTGCTGCTGCAGGCGCAGCTTGGCCCGGCGGTGCCGGTAGGCGCAGCAGCAGCTGAAGAGGATGAGGATGGTCCAGAGGAGCCAGAACCCTGCAGGGAACAGAGTGAGGGAACAGAGTGGGGTCACCCTCCCCTTGAACAACTACCCCCCTACACGGCAGGGAAAGGCTGCAGCTCGTACCACCCCCCCCGTGCCCAGGGATGCCTCCCACAACCCAGGGACCCCCCCGAGCCCAGGGAACCCCTCACCCCAGCCCAGAACCCTCCTTGAACCCAGAGACCACCTCACCCCAGCCCGGGATCCTCCACCCCAGGCCACGGCCCACCCCCGACCTCAAGGACCCCCTTCCTCCAGCCCATGATTCCCCCTCCCAGCTCGGGAACCCCCTCCCCCAGCCCGGACCCCCCGCCGGGCGCCCCGCCCGCACTCACACCACAGCTCGTAGTAGTAGGTGCAGCAGCCGGTCTCCCCGCAGCAGTGCCCGCTCTCGCAGACGTAGGGCTGGTTGTTCACCCCCGGGCAGTACTCCCGGGCCTGCGGGCGCGGACACGCCGTCACACCGCCCGGCCCGGCCCGCCCGGCCCCCGCCGCCCCGGCCCGCCCGTACCTGCTGGTGCTGCCGGCCCAGCAGCGCGGCCCAGGCCCCCTCGGCGCCGCCGCCGCTCCCGGGCCGCTCCATGGCGCCGCCTACAGCCCGCCGCGGCCCCGCGCCGGCTCGGCCGCCCCGGCCCCGGCCCCGGCCCCCGCCGCCCGCAGCGGCAGCCGCTGCCCCGCCGCCGCCGTCGCCATCCCGGCCTCCCGGCCCGCCGCCGCCGCCCGGGCCGCAGCCTCCGCCGCCGCCATCACGCCCGGGCCAAAGCTCCGCCCCGCTCCGCCCCTGCCGCCGCCGCCCCACCAATCCGCCGCCGCCTCGCCGCCGCCCGCCAATCGGTGCCGCTGCCGCCGCCCTGCCCCCGCCAATCGGACGCCGTCTGCCCGCGCCTCACGCCCAACAACAGAGACAAAGGGACCGAGCCCCGCCCCCGGCCGGACTGGCTGACGACGCCGCCAACCGCAGGCGAGGCCCCGCCCTCCCGACCGTGACTGACGGGAGCCACGGCCAACGGCGGCTCCGCCCCGCGCCACCGTGCCCGAGGGAGGAGAGCAGCAACCCATGGCTGGCCGGGGCCAACCCCCGGGGGCGGGCGCTGGGAAGAGCCTGGCCAATGCGCGGGGCCTGAACGCGTGATTGGCGGAAAGGCCAACCACCCGGCAGTGCCGCTCTCCGCCGGGCAATTCCCCAGCCAATGAGCGCTGCCGCACGGCGCTTCCCGGGGCCCCGCCCCCGGGGGCGCCGGCCCGAGCTGTACCATAACTCACCGGGCGGGGGGGGGGCTGTACCACGGCGCTCCTGGTGGGGGGATAGGCCGTTCCATAGCGCTCCCGGTGGGGTGGGGATGGGCTGTCCCCCCAGTCCCCTCGGACCCACACACAGCTCCTCCGCCAACAGCCTTTAATCAGCCCCGCGGCACCGGGAGCACCACGGGACCAGCCCCGGCTCCCCACCACCCCACCCCCACCCCGGACCCCCCTCAGTCCCCGCCGGGGCTGCCCCCAGCCCCGTCCCGCTCTGTCCGTGGGGAATGGCCGGTGCCCCCCGCCTACGCCGCGGCCTCCTGCAGCTGGAGGTTCCGCCGGTAGCAGGCCAGGCTGCAGAGGGGCAGGCCGGTGCGGGAGCAGGAGTAGCGCTTGTGGTTGGAGCAGCCGGCGACGGCGCAGAGGACGGGCGTGGGCACGGCGGGGGCCACGGCGGGCGGCAGCGGCAGAGCCATGCCTGCCGGGAAGGAGACGGTGATGCGGTCGATGGCGTTGCAGTAGTGGACGACGGGGCAGGGTGCCTGCTTGGCCTTGCGCTCCCGCAGCGTCTTCACTTTGGCCTTGTTGGTCTTGGTCAGGCGCTCGATGGTCTGGTTCTTGTTCTCCTCTGCCTTCTTGGCCGCCTGCAGGCGCCGCTTGCGGGCCCGCTCCTCCCGCTTCACCAGCATCTCCTCTGTCAGCTCCTTTGCCTTGTAGCCCATGGGCAGCTCCAGCAGCGGCTGGCTCTGCTGCTTGTGCAGAAGGGCTTTCTGCGGGGGCACAGGGGGCACCATCATGACCCCAGCCTTGGCCCCCCCCCCCCTCCGAGAGCACCGACCCAGCCCTCTGCTGGCTTTGGGAGCCCTGTGGCACCCCTCAGCCCTGCCCTAGGTGGCTCTGGGTCCCCCTCACCTGCCGGGCCGTCAGCAGGGACTCGTCCACCTCCTTCTTGAGCTCCCCGTTGTCGTCCAGCTCGCCCTTCTCCAGGGCGTCGAGCCAGCGCTCTTCCTCCTCCTCCTCCTCCTCACGGGCGGGGAAGCAGCTCTCTGAGTCCAGGTCCGGCAGGGGTGAGGGGTCCAGGTTGCTGTCCTCGTCTGGGCCGGGCGGCGGCGGGGAGAGGAGTCACCGGGATGGGGGTGTCACCCCACCCCAGGGTCGGGCAGCCCCCGAAGCCACGACCAGGTGAGCGCCGCAGGAACCCTCCCTGCTCCCTCGGCAGGGCACCGGCCATTCCCAGCACAGGGGGCACAGCTGCAGCCCACTGTTCATCCCCACGGACACCCCCAGGCTCCCCCCACCCTCCCCTATGCCAACATCCCCCTCGGGGTTCCCCCACCCCGTCACAGCCCCCTCCCACCACAGCCCCCTCCCTTGGCATCACTGCCCCTGGGGCTCACCCAGCCAGGCCCGGTACTGCTCGATGGGCACCCCCTCGGTGGGCTCCTCATCCTCATCCACCACCATCAGCGGGGAGGGCGAGCGTGGCGCCTCGGGGACTACCGTGAAGGTGGGGACGCTGTGGGGAAAGCAAGCAGGGGAGCCGGTGAGACCAGGACAGGGGCAGAGGTGTCCCGGAGAGCATGTGGGGTGGGGAAGGGACCGGCCGCGCCCCGCCCGGCCCCCCCTCACCTCTTGGTGCCCAGGATCTGCCCCCCGAGCTTGATCTTGAGCTTGAGCTGGGGCTTGCGCAGGCCAGCAGCGGGCTCGGGGGCCGGGGGCGGCCCCGCGTCGTGGTGGTGCTTCTTCTTGTGCTTCTTCTTGTGCTTTTTGTGCTTCTTCTTGTGGGAGCCGTGCCCGCCGCCCGCCTCGGCCTCCTCCCCTGCGAGGGCGGGCACGGCCGGTCAGCCCGGCCCGGGGACGCGCCACCGACCCCGGGAGGGGACGGACCAGGGGGGCCGGATGTCCCAGGCTCTGCCCCCGACCCCCAGTCCCGGGGGTGCTCACCCTGCTCGCCGCTCTCCATCCTGCCGCGCCGCCAGGCCTTGCTCATCCGCGCCCGGTGTTCCGCCGCCTGGGGGAAACAATTTCCGTGCGGACCCACTTCCGCCCGGCGCGGCGGTTACACGGCGGGTGGGGGGGCGGCGGCGGCGGCGCCATATTTGAAATGGGCAAGGTGGAGCGCTACCCGGGCGGAAACCGCCGCCGCGGGCCTTTGGGCCCGCGGCGGCGGTTTCCGCCCGGGCAGCGCGTTGTGCAGAGACGCGTGTGTGCAGGCAGCTGCCCGCGGGCACGCGCTGCCCGTGCACACGCGTGTGCATGCACATACAGGCGGTGCTGCAGGCGTGTGCGTGCGTGTGGACGCGGTCCCGTGGGGCCCACGTCCATGGACACGCAGGCGGCGCGGAGCACACACGTGTGCGTGCATGTGTGTACACACGTGTGCCTGGGCATGCTTTTGCATGCCCGGCGTTAATTAGCACGTGCGCATCCCCCCCCCCCCCCGTTCCCCCGTCCCCGCAGCTGCCGGCGCTGACTCGGGCCATTGTCCTGCCTGTGTCAGGACGTGCCCGGTACCGGCCCCGCTGCCAGCCCCGCTCCTGCTTGGGCCCCCACCGGTCACTCCGGCACAAACCGCGGTGTTTTGCATCCGTGCGGGTCGGTGGTGGCCAGGATTGGTGTGTCCCGGTGTTCCCCGTCCCGCCCCGGTGCGTCCTGCCCCCGTGCCAGGTGTTGGCGGGGCCAGGGAGGGGTTTGCTCCGGGCCAAGAAAACATCCTGCGGGAGCCGGAGCGTCCTGGGACCAGCCCCAGTACTGGCACCGGCACAATGTTCTGCCGCAACCAGCGCAGCCGGGTGACCGTGGCCCGTGGCTCGGCGCTGGAGATGGAGATCCGCCGTGGCCGCTGCCGGCTCAGCCTCCTGGCAGACTCCGCGCAGGTACGGCACCGGCACCGGGCCGTGCAGGTGGGCAGGGCGCAGGCAGCCGCTCCCCACGGGGCTCCTGGCACCTGCCGCCCTTGTCCCGCCCGTCCCACCCGTCCCGCCGGCAGCACCGGCCGCCACCGGCCCAGCCGGGATTTCCCGCCACTCCGGCGGGCTCTCGCCCCAGCAAGGCGGGAAGCGCCCGCGCCCCCGGCACGGCCGCCCTCGCCGTCGGCAGCGTGCCAGGGCGGCGCGGCGGGACCACGGCCCCTGCACCCCGCAGCTCCCACTGCTGCCCGGGGGGTCCCGGGTCTGTGACGTGCTGGCACCAGATCCATGCTGAGGCCCCTCGTGGCTCCTGGGGAGGGGGCTGCATTGGCGGAAGGCGGGAAGGACGGGGCTGTGGGAGCAGAACCCTCGCCCTCGCCCCTGTGAGGCGCGTGGCATGTGGCTCCTGGCTTGGCACCAGGCACGGGGGGGGTCCTGATGCACAAGGTGTGGGGGTCCCATTTCCCCTGGTACCACCTGCGCATGGTGGGGAGGGTGTCCTGGTGCGCTCAGTGGGGTCCTTGTGCACCCACAGCAGGGGGTTCCGGTGCACGCTGGGGCCCTGGTGAGGTGTCCTGGTGCACACGGGGAGGGGTCCTGATACACTCGGGGGGGGTGGGGGTTCCGGTTCCCCCGGTACGAGGTGTGCATGGGGGGGGGTGTCCTGGTGCACACTCGGGGGGTTCCTTGTGCGCACATGGCAGGGGGTCCCGGTGCAGGCGGGGTCCCTGGTGCATACGGGGGGGGTCCCGGTTCCCCCGGTACCAGCTGCGCCTGGCGGGGGTGTCCCGGTGCGCTCGGGGACTCCCTCCGCCAGCCCCGGTGTCCCGGTGCTGCCGTGGGCGGGGGCGGGCGGGGGGCGGCCCCTGCGAGCGGAGCCGGCGGAGAAATGGCCGGGGGGGGCGGGCCGGGGGCGGGCGGCCGCCGCCGCCTTCCTGTGTGCGCCGCGGCGGAGCGGGAGCGGCGGAAGGTACCGGGGGCCGGCTCGGGCGGCTGCGCCCACCGGGGCCGGCAGGGGGCGGCGGGCGGGGGGGGACACACACGTAGGGCCCCGGTACCGGGACCCCGCCCCCCCGGCCCTTCCCTGCACCCCGATCCGGGACCACCCTCCTCAGCCCGGTCCCCCGCACCCCCGCCCTGTGCCTCCACCCTGCCTGCTGCACCCCGACCCCCGCACCCCTCGTCCCGTCCCCGCGCCCTGAACCCCGCACACCTTGTCCTGTCCGTGCACCACCTCCCCTGCACCCCTTCCCCCATCCCAGCACCCCTTCTCCTGTCCCCTGCGCCCCCTCCTGTCCCCTGCACCCTATCTTGTCACCTCCTCGACTCCCAGCCCCTGCACCCCTTGTCCTACCCCTGCCCCCCATCTTGTTCCCTGCACCCCTTCTCCTGTTTCCTGCCCCCCATCTTATCCCCTCCCCATCTCCCAACCCTTGCGCCCCTTCTCCCTCCCCTGCAACCCTTGTCCCACGCCTGCCCCACATCTTGTCCCCTGTGCCCCGTCACGTCCCCCATCCCCCATTCTAGCACCCCTTATCCCACCCCTGCCCCCCCCACCTTCCCCCATCCCCCCCAGCCGCCCCCGCTGCCCTTTCCCGCACAGTGTCCGGTTGTTCGGCGGGAGGGGGCGGCCGGGACCCGCTGGGGGGGGCAGCTCGTACTGGGGGGGCCGATGAAAGGGCCCTTTTCTCTCCGCAGCCGTAAGGAGTTGGGGGGGGGGGCCAGACAGACCCGACTCCTGCCAGCGCTGGATGCAGTGGGGTCCACGGGTGGGGAGCCGGGGTGGATGCGGGGAACCCCCCCCACCCCCCCCAGCCCCCCCACAGTAACCGGGGGGGTCCCGGTGGTCCCGATGGAGGTGGCGGGGAGGGGGCAACGCCTTCAGATGCAGGAGAAGCTGCGGATCCTGGAAGATCTCAACATGCTCTATATCCGTCAGATCGCCATTAGCCTCCAGGTAGGAATTGGGGGGTGCCCCCCGGCACCCCCCGGACTCCGGGGAACCTGGTGGCTGGGGGTCCGGGGTGTCCCGGGGGTGCTGGGAAGGCGGAGAGCACTCCCCACTGCTCCCCTCCTTACAGGGAGCATCCCCCCATCTCTCACCGGGACGGTGGGGGTGTTCCTGGGAGGGGAGGGGGTCTCGAGTTCCCGGTTGCTGCCGCCCCCCCCCCCCCCCGTCCGCTGCTCGGGGTTATTTATAGCAGGCGGTGACGTCACTGCGGCTCCACGGGCAGGGGGCCCGGGGGGGGTGCAGGCAGCGCCGGGGGGTGCAGGCAGCAGCCGGTACCGGAATGGAGCAGCAGCCGGTACCGGCAGTGAGTTGGGGGTCTGGGGGGATGTGGGGGGGGCTGCTCGGTGTGTGCCCCCCACCCCGCTGTGGGTGTCCGTGGTCTGGCATGTCTGGGGGATGCATGGCAAATCCATGGGGTGTGTGGCACACCCGTGGGGTACGTGGTGTATCCATGGGGTGCGTGGTTTCCCCTGTGGGTACACGATGTGAGTGTGGGGTGTGGGGATCCCCTGTGGGGTACGTGGCACAGCTGTGGGGTGTGTGGCACATCCATGGGGCGTATGCTTCATCTGTGGGGTGCATGGTTCCCCCATGGGGCATGTGATGTGTCTGTGGGGTGCGTGGCCCAGCCGTGGAGTACATGATGTTTCTGTGGGGTGTGTGGCATATCCGTGGGGTGCATGCTGTATCCATGGGGTGTGTGGTTCCCCCATGGGGTACATGATGTATCTGTGGGGTGCGTGGCTTAGACATGGGGTACATGAAGTATCCATGGGGCACATGGCACATCTGGGGGACGCGTGGCTCAGCCATGGGTTGCGTGGTGTATCTGTGGGGCGCGTCGTTCCCCTGTGGGGTATATGGTGTGTATGCGCGGCACATAGTTCTCCTATGGGGTATTTGTGGGGTTCGTGGTGTATCTGTGGGGCACATGGTTCCCCTGTGGGGTACACGATATATCTGTGGGGTACCTGGCTCCGCCGTGGCGTATGTGGTGTATCTGTGGGGCGCGCGGCACATCCGTGGGATGCATGGTGTGTCCTTGGGGCATGTTGTTCTCCTGTGGGGCACGTGGTGTGTCTGTGGGACACATAGCAAATCTGTGGGGTGTGTGGCTCCTTGTGGGGTGAATGCTGTGTCTGTGGGGTGCGTGACTCCCCTGTGGGCTGCGTTGGGGCACTGGGGCTGCAGCCCCCAGGGCTGGGGGCTGTTCCAGGGCAGTGGGATGGGGGACCCTGGCAGGCGGCTGTGGGGGGTCTGGGAGGGAGACCATGAGGAGCTGGTGGCTGCATGACCCTGGAGGGGGGGTGTGGGCGGGTGCAGGGTGTTTATTTGGTGGCCGCAGCAAAGGCTGGTTTGGGGTGGGGGGTGACAGAGGTGGCCATGGGGACTGGCCCCATGGTGGGAGAGGAGCTGGCTGGGGGGTGGTGTCCCCTCCCTGCGCTTGGGCCTGGGCTGGGCACCCCGAGATGTGCTGAGCCAGGGGTGCATGGCTGGGACCCCCCCCGAGGGGTGTGCAGAGCTTGGGACCCCCCCGAGGGGTGTGCAGAGCTTGGGACCCCCCCGAGGGGTGTGCATGGCTGGGACCCCCCCGAGGGGTGCGGAGCTGGGGGTGGCCGGGTTGCTCCGTGGCCCCCGGCGGGGGGACGTGGCAGCCCCAATCCGGGGCCAGAGCCAACCGCGGGTGGGGAGGGACCCCCGCCCCGTCCCCGCCATCCCCGGCGGGTGCCCCCCATCCCCGTCGCCCCCCCCGCAGGACACGGAGATCCAGCGGAAGATGGAGCGGGAGCTGCGGCTGCGGGAGGGGGCCTGCAAGCTGCTGGCCGCCTGCAGCCGGCGGGAGCAGGCGCTGGAGGCCGCCAAGAGCCTCCTGGTCTGCAACAGCCGCGTCCTGGCCTACATGGCCGAGCTGCAGCGCAGGAAGGAGGCGCAGGTGCTGCGGCGGACGGCCAGGCGGTGAGCACCCCCGGGGGGGGGGCGCTGGGGGGCGAGGGGGGCGCTGGGGCGGCCGTCACAGCTCCCCGTCCCTGCTTCCCCCCCCCCCCAACCCGCCTCCGCAGCCCCTCGGACGCCGGCCCCACGGACGAGCGCCTGCCCTGCCGCGGCACCGTCTGTGTCTCAGGTATGGGGGGGGGTCCTGCCAGCCCCCCAACCCGGGGTGGACGGGTGCGCCCAGCATCCCCGTCTGTGCACCCTCCCGTGGTGGGGGGCTGGCGGGGGGTCCTGGGTGCAGGCAGCCAGCAAGGGACCCTTGTGTGTCCCTGTGGGGCTGTCCTGGGGGGGCTCAGCCCCCCTCACCACCCATCTCCCCCCCCCCCCCCCCCAGACCTGCGCATCCCGCTGATGTGGAAGGACACAGAGTACTTCAGGAACAAGGGAGGTGAGTGGGGGTGCAGGGGGGCAGCACAGCCCCCCTCCCCATCACCCCCTGCCACCCTGACCCCCCCTCGCCCGCAGAGCTGCACCGCTGCGCCGTCTTCTGCCTGCTGCAGCTCGGGGCGGAGATCCACGACACCCCCATGGTGCTGGTGGACCGGACCCTCACCGACATCTGCTTCGAGAGCGCCGTCCTCTTGTGAGTGCCACGCTGGGAGCGGGTGCACCCCAGTGGGACCCCTGCCTCCCCTGGGGGGGACTCCTGCTCTCCCTGCCCTCCCCCTGGGAGGGGTCCCCGGGCCGGGCTGTGGCTGTGGGGCGGCACGGAGGGTCCCGGGGCGGGCAGTAGGGCAGGGAGGACCGTGTGTGTCCCCTGCCCCGCTCATCCCATGTCCCCCTACCCAGCTCAGAGGCCGGGCCTGACTTCGAGCTGAAGGTGGAGCTGTACAGCGCGGGGCTGGCGGGGGGCGCGGCGCAGGGCAGCACCCCCAGAAAGCTGGCCACCCGCCTCAGCACCTCCCTGGGACGCTCCTCCGGCAAGCGGGTGCGCGCCGCCATGGACGGGAGCCCCGGCAGCCCCCCGGGTAACGGCGGCACCAGCCCGCTCCTGCTGCCAGCCCCCAGTGTGCCGTGAGTACCCCGACACCCCCCGTGCCCCCCGTGTCCCCCCATCCCTGCTCCTCTCACCCGCCGTCCCCCCAGGGGCCCCAAGTTCCACCTCCTGGCGCACGCCGTCCTCTCCCTGGCCGAGGTGCAGGACGGCTTCCGCACCCACGACCTCGCCATCGCCAGCAACGGTGAGCGTGCGGCGCGGGCAGTGGGGCTGGGGGCCTGGCGGGGTGGGGAGAGGGGTCTGGGATGGGGTGGGATCGGGGGACTGATGGGCTGAGGGATAGGGTCTGGGGTCCCAGATGGTTTGGGGGAGAGATGGGTCTAGGGGGCCCGGTGGGTTGGGGGCAGAGGGGTCTGGGGGTCCCAGCTGGTCTGGAGGTGAGATGGGTCTGGGGTCCTGGCAGGGCAGGGAGCGGGGAGGGGTGTGTGTGTGGGGGGTGGTCTGTGCCCAGGTGCCCCAGGTGAGCGTGCCCCCCCAGAGGAGAGCTCCTTCTGGCTGCCCCTCTACGGCAGCATGTGCTGCCGCCTGGCTGCCCAGCCCCGCTGCATGGCCGCCCCGGTGACGAGCGGCTTCCTCCGGCTGCAGGTGAGCGCGGGACGGGGACAGGGATGGGGACATGGGGAGACACAGGGTCAGAGATGGGACGGGGATGGGCACATGGACGGGGACGGGGACAGGGATGATGGGGACGGGGATGGGATGGGGATGGGCACATGGACAGGGATGGGACAGGACGGGGATGGGGACGGGTGGTGGCACAAGCCCCTGCTGCCTCTTGGCAGTCCCTGCTGGCGGCCTCCGGACTGTGGTGGGGATGGAGACCCGGGTACCCCCGTGCTGGGGAGGGGGGTGCCCCGTCCCCCCGCATTGGGCAGGGGATGGGGTGTGGTGGGGATGGGGGTCCCAGTGGGGCTGGGAAAGACCCCAGGGAGCCAGGGTGGCGCGGTGCCCGCCGGTGCCTGCCGCACTGACGGTGCCAGCTCCGCGGGCAGCAGCCAGGGTCCGAGGCACAGAGCGGGACCCGCCTGTACTGCGTCCTGCGCGGCACCGACCTCCTCTGCTACCGCGACCCCGGCGAGGCCGAGGCCGGGCTGGAGCCTGCCCTCACCATCGCCGTCAACAAGGTACAGCCGGGGCGGGGGGCTGCGGGGGGCTGCGGGGGGCTGCGGGGTCTGAGAGCCGCTGCCGCCACCACAGGAGACCCGCATCCGCGCGGCGGAGCGGGAGGGGCACGAGCAGCCCCACGGCATGGCCGTCACCAACCGCTACGGCGGCGAGGAGGTGACCCACACGCTGCTGGCCGAGAGCCGGGCCGAGGCGCAGCGATGGATGGAGGCGTTCTGGCAGCACTTCTATGACATGAGTGAGTATGGGCGGGACCCCCCATCCTGGCAGGACCCCCATCCTGGTGGCCCTCCCCCCCCGCAGCAGGACCCCCATCCCTGCAGTGCTGACCCCCTCCGTGTCCCCAGGCCAGTGGAAGCAGTGCTGTGACGAGCTGATGAGGATCGAGGTGCCGCCGCCGCGCCGGCCACCCGCCGTGCTGCCCCGGCAAGGCTCGCTCTACCACGAGATGGGTGAGTGGGGGGCCGGGGGGGCTCTGCCTCTGTCTCCCTCCTCTCTGCTCTCCACTAACCTGCTGCCGGGCAGCCCTGTCCTTGCCGCCCTGGCACCTCCCTAACGCCGCTGTTCTCTCTGCTGCCCCTCTGATCCCCCATTTCTCTGTGTCCCCCCTCCTGCCTCCCTCTGTCCCCTCCTGCCTCCCTCTGTCCCCTCCTGTTCCCCCTCCATCCCCCCTGTCTCTCCGTCTGTCTCTGCCCCCCGTCTCTGGCGGCTCCAGCCCTGCCTGGCCCGGCCGTGCCCCCCTCTGCCTGCGAAGGGCTCCTGCTGCAGGATAACGCCGTCTCGGCAGAGATCCGGGCTCTGCTCTCCTCCTATTACAGCGACAGGTGATGGGCGGGGGGCTGGTGTGGTGAGCCCACCGCCCCGTGGCACCCCTGGGGCAGCCATGGGGCACGTCCTGGCCACCAGACGTGTCCCAGCTGCCCTGGCTTCGGTGCGTGTCCTGGCTCTAGGGCACGTCCCGGCTGTCCTGGCCACAGCGCGTGTCCTGGCTGCCCTGGTCCTGGTGCACGTCCCAGCCACCCCAGCCGTGGGGCACATCCCATTGCCCTGGCCGTGGGGTACACCGTGGCCGTGGGGCACGTCTCAGCCATGGGGCACGTCCCAGCTGCCCTCGCTCTGATGTACACCGTGGCCGTGGGGCACGTCCTGGCCGTGGGGCACATCCCTGCCGTAGGGCTGCTCCAGCCGCCCCGTCCTGCCCATTGGCAGGTCCCGTCCCCACGGTGCAGGAGCAGGGCGGGGGTCTGGGTGGGCCCAGCTGACCCCTGCAAGGGTCTGGGGAGCCCATCTGACCCCTGCTCTTCCCCGCAGCTATTGATCCGGCTGACGACATCGAGGCAGTGACGGACATCCTGACGCGGCGGGCGGGGGGCCGGGCGCCGGGGACCCCCCCTTGGCTCTCCCTCTTTGAGGGGCCACCCCCCCGTGCCCCCCGCTCTGGCCGGACGGGCAGCCCCAGCCCCCCCACCCACCGCCCCTGGGGCCGCCCTCGCACCCTCTCTCTCGACGCCAAGCTCAGCACCCTGAAGGGGCGGGGGTCCCGGCAGGCAGCACCCCCCCAGTGCCCCTCGCCCCCCAGCTCTGGCTCCTCCAGCAGTGGCAGCAGCAGCCCGGCTGCGGTGCACGACGCCCCTGGCCCCCTCCAGTCCCGGGTCTGAGCCTGGGGACCTCCAGGACCCTTTTGAGGGGGATGGGATGGGACCCCCACTCTTCAGCCCCCAGGGTGGCTGGGGCAGGGTGACATGGCAGGGGGTCCTGCCCTGTTGTGGGGGGGCCAGGGGCTCCCAGCTTCTTTTCTTGGGGAGAAACTGGAATTTCTGCCACCCTGTGCCTGGGGGGTGTGTGGGGGCAGGGTGGGCTCAGGGCTGACCCCTGCCAAAGGGGGAGGGGGGTTTGTCCCCACCCCAAGGTCGGTGCTGGGGGATGATGCCCCCCCAGGGTGGGTGCTCAGGACAAACCCCCACGTACGGTGGGTGTGGGTCTAACCCTGGGGGCTGCACAGGGACCCCCCCAGCTCTGCTTCCCCTCACCTCTAATCCTGGGGGCTGCATGCCCCAGCCCCCGCTGCTGCCCCCCACCCACTGCCCTTCCCGGGGGGGGCAGCGCCCCCAGGCAGGGACCAGCCCTGGTGCCCCCCAGGCCGGGGACCCAAAGCTACCACCTCATTAATATGCATTAAAATTTATTTAACAGCCACTGTGTCTGAGTGGGGTGGCGGCAGGGGGTCCCTCTGCCTGGCCTGGCCTCCCTGGGGTGGGGGTCCGTGCCCCCCCCACCGCCCCGTGCACCACAGGTGGGTCAGGGACTGAGGGGTGCCGCCTCCCTCCCGAAGCTGCTTATTGGGGTGTAAATGGGGAGGTGTGGGGGGGCTGCAGCTGCAGCCTCGGGGATGGGGGTGAGCGGGGGGGATGGGCTGTGGTGGGGGGGCCGTGGTAAGGGTCTGCAGTGTGTGGTGCAGGGGTGTCCGGGTGGGGAACAGGGCTGGCAGCCGAGGTGCCGCACGGCTGCCCCCCTCGAAGGGCTGCTGGGCCCCCCCCCAGCTACACGGCGTGGGGGGAGAGGTCCTCATCCTCGGCGGTGGGGCTGGTGCCCCTGGGCAGCTGCGGGTGGGGGGCGTCACGGGCCAGCAGCAGGGCGAAGCCTGGGCAGAGAGAGGGGTGGGGGCTGAGCCTGGCAGGGGGGGTACAGGAGGGGGTACAGGGGTGGGGGGGTTGGGGGTACCTGGCTTGGCTTTGTGCAGGGGCTGTGGCAGGAAGGTGCTGTCGCTGGGCTCGTCCCCCTGCAAGATGGGGGGGTCCTGAGGGGTCCCCACGACCCCCAGCTGTGCCCGTCCCCTACCCTGGGGACCACCCAGCCCCATTGCCCAGCCTTGCCCCTGCCCCCAGTCCCATTCTGCCCCCCCCAGCCTTGTCCCCCCCCCAACCTTGAGTCCTGCCCCAGCCCCCTCCCCAGAACCAGCCCCCCAGCCTTGCCCCCCACCTGCCCCCTCCCAAACATGGCCCCCAGTCCCAAAACCATCCTCCCCAGCCCCACCATGCCCCATTCTGCCCCCCCTGCCAGTGTCGTACCTCCCCTGGGGGGTGGTCCTGGTCCCAGGGGGCCAGCCAGCCCCCCTGCTTGTGGCCCCCGATGCCGTTGTGCCCCAAGTCACCCCGGGCCGGCTCCTGCCCCACAGGCCCTATGGGGAGAGGGGCAGGCTGAGCCCCAGTGCCCAGATGTGGGGTATGGGACACCCCACCAGCCCCACGCAGGGGGTCCTGGCCACCCACCTGGCTGGGGTCCCTGGGCTGCCACGTGGGGAAGGGCCAGATCCTGTGGCAGGTTGGGGGGGCTGGGGCTGCACTGGGGGGTACTGGCTGGGGGCACTGGGGCAGGCACCAGCCCAGGCAGGGGGGACCCCTCCCGAGAGCTCAGGACCCCCTCACCTGGCCCCACCGGCAGCCCCGGAGACACCCATGCTGGAGGGCTGGGGAGGGGGTAGGTGTCCAGGGGTGTC
The DNA here is from genome assembly GCF_963921805.1 of Phalacrocorax carbo. Classification (NCBI taxonomy): domain Eukaryota; kingdom Metazoa; phylum Chordata; class Aves; order Suliformes; family Phalacrocoracidae; genus Phalacrocorax; species Phalacrocorax carbo. The sequence continues at coordinate 302,163 of NC_087516.1, forward strand.
CCGTCCTCATCCTGGGGGGTGCCAGGGGGGCTGGGGGGTGGCAGGCTCACAACCTCCTCGGTGCCCAATGAGGGGTGCCAGGGGGGGCTGCCGGGGTGCCCCATCCTGGGACTGCTGTGGAGGGGCAGGGGCTCTGCCCCACAAGTGCTGTCAGGGGACCCTGACCCAGGGGGGCACCCCATCCTGGGGGGGCTCATGGAGGGCAGGGGCCCTGTCCCAGGCACATCAGGGGGGGACCCTGCCCCTGACCCCACCAGGCTGGGGGGGGCCCAGGTGGCACAGAAAGGGGAGGGGGCTGTCCCTATGGAGCTGGCCAGCATGGAGACCCCTGCCCCCACAGGGCTGGGGGGGCTCCCCAGGGTGGCACAGGGAAGGGGCCTTGTCCCTATGGGGCTGGTGGCATGGGGGGGCCCTGCCCTGGCTGGGCTGGGGGGGCTCCCTGAGGTGGCAGAGGGAGGAGTCCCCCTCCCCATGAGGCTGGTGGGGGTCCCAGTGGTGGCACACTGAGGGGTCCCTGTCCCCACGGGGCTGGGGGGGCTCCCCAGGGTGGCAGAGGGAGGGGTCCCCCTCCCTGTGGGGCTGGTGGGGGTCCCAGTTGTGGCACACTGAGGGGTCCCTGTGCCCACAGGGCTGGGGGGGCTCCCCAGAGTGGCACAGGGAGGGGTCCCCCTCCCTGTGGGGCTGGTGGGGGTCCCAGTTGTGGCACACTGAGGGGTCCCTGTGCCCACAGGGCTGGGGGGGCTCCCCAGAGTGGCACAGGGAGGGGTCCCCCTCCCTGTGGGGCTGGTGGGGGTCCTGGTGGTGGCACACTGAGGGGTCCCTGTGCCCACAGGGCTGGGGGGGCTCCCCAGAGTGGCAGAGGGAGGGGTCCACCTCCTCGTGGGGCTGGTGGGGAGGGGAGGCTGGGGTCGGCGGGGGCTGGGTGGGGGTGCAGCCCTGAACAGCCCAGGTTGGAGGGGTTCGGGTGAAGGCGGAGGGTCTGGCCGGCGGAAGATGAAGGCTGACTCCGTCAGGCTGCGCTGGTACCGCAGGAATGGCCGCCAGGCACCTGGGACATGGCAGGGGGAATCAGCTGCCAGGCAGCAACCCCCACCACTGCCCCACGCCCCCAGACCCGGCATCATCACCCCCTGCCACGGGGGCACCTACCAGGCCTGGTGCCAGGGCTGGAGGGGGGCAGTGGGGCACCAGAGGTGGACCCCGAGCGCTCCCGCTGCCGGAAGAAATCCCGCGGGTTCTGCGAACGCTGGGACACCAGGACGGCTGCCTCCTGCCGGCACCAGAGAGCCGTCAATGGGGCCACGGCACGGCCCCACGGCACCGTGTCATGGCCCCACAGCACGGCCCCATGGCAGTGTCATGGCCCCACGGCACGGCCCCACGGCCACGCAGGGCAGGACAGGGCGCTCAGCCCGGCACTCACGGCCGCCTTCTCGATGGACTCGCTGCGGCGGCTGCGGTCCCGCATGGCCTCCTCGTGCTCCCGCTGCTGCTGCTCCTGCGGGGACAGAGCACAGCTGGGCAGCCCAGGGCCCCCCCAAAGCCCCCAGACCCCCCCCAAAGCCCGGCTACCCTGCTCACCCATCGCGCCTTCTCCTTCCTCCGCTCCTCTGCCTCCAGCCGTGCCTGCTCCTTCCTGCGAGGGCAGGGAGTGTCACAGGGGGGCACAGGGGGCTTGGAGGGAGCAGCCATGGGGTGCAGGATGTCCTGCTGTGGGTCTCTGTGCTCAGAGCCGCATTGGATGTGGGGCACTGGGATGGGGTCCCACCGTGGGTGTCTGTGGTGGGAGCCCCCATGGGGCTGGGGGCACTATGGGGTGCAGGGGGCTGGGGTCCCACCGTGGGTGTCTGTGGTGGGAGTCCCCATGGGGTGGGGGGCACTGTGGGGTGCAGGGTTCTGGGGTCCCACCGTGGGCGCCCGTGGTGAGATGCAGACAGGGTTGGGAGCACTGTGGGGTGCAGGGGGCTGGGGTCCCACTGCAGGCACCTATGCTGGGGTGGGCTCATGGGCCCCATCCTGCGCTCCCGCCCTCACCGCTGCTCCTCGATCATCCGCTCCTTCTCCCTGAAGCGGAGCTCGCGCTCGGCCGCCTCCCGCCTCTCCTCCTCCATCCGCTCCCGCTCCCAGCGCTTGCGCTCCTCCAGCGCCCGCCGCCGCTCCTCCTCCTTGCGCTGCTCCTCCTCGCGCTGCGCCCAGCACCGGGACCCCCGCCGGCACCGGGACCCCCACCGGGATCAGCCCCTGGCACCGCCATGGCCCAAGCCAGTAGCCGGGACCCCGGCCCCAGGGATGCAAGGGGGTGTCGCTGGGGGTGCACGCAGCACCCACGCCCACCCACGCCCACCCCTGCACCCCTCACCTCAGCCTGGGCCCAGAAGGAGTCCCGCTTGGTCCGGCGGATCTCCAGTGCTGGGTTGGTCTTGCGGTAGTTGGTGCCCTGCAGGGACCGAGCCAGGGTCTCAGGGCAGGACCCCCGCCCCCCCCCCCCCCCCCCCCAGCCATGGACCCCCAGGTGGGCACTGGGAAGGGTGGGCAACAGCCCTGTTGCCCCATCAGGTGCCCTCCTGGCTGGTTCCTGTCCCCGCGGGTGCGTCCCACCCCAGGACCCCCCACTCACCACCAGCTCCTGGGCATCCGGGGGGGGCACCCTCCTGGTGAGGGCGGCAGCGGGGGCGAGCTGTGCCAGCGCCCGGCTCAGCCCCTCCTGCGTCACCTCCTCGGCACGGCGGGCACTCAGCACCACGCTGGCCTCCTGCCGCCGAGACGCGACGGCGTCACCCCCCCGCCCAAGCACCCACGGCCCCCCCACGCTCTGCTCCCCACACCGCCCCCCCGCAGCCTCCCCAGGGAATCCTGGCACCGTTCCCTCGCAAGCGCTGGCTGGCTCCAGATGTGGGGCCAGATCCAGATGTGGAGCCGGATCCAGATACAGGACCCATCCGCATCTCTAGGGGCTGGGGCATGGGGGGGTGGGGGGGGGCAGGATCCCCCCCGAAGCAAGGGCGGGATCCGGCCGGCGGGGGGCAGGGAGCCCAACCACAACCCCGGCTCGTCAGCCAAGGCTGGGAACTGGGAACGGCGGCGTCTGAGTCAGCAGAGCCAGGAATGCACCCGGCGCAGCAAGCAAAGGTCGGGGCTGGCCGGGATGGCGGGGGGGCCCGGGGGGGCGCAGGACCCAGCCCCCCCGTACACTCACCCTAAAGAAGGCTCTGATGGCGGGCAGATGCCCGGCACACGCCTCACGCTGGGACTCCGGTACCTTCTCCCCGACCTGGCACCGGCACGTACCGCTCAGGCTGGCACCCCGTGCCACGGCCCCGTTCCCTGGGACCCCGGGTGGGGGGGCTCAGAGACACCCCCACGCCGTGCCCTGCACTCACCCAGCTGATGAGGACGACGCGGTGAGCCCCGGTGCTGGGGTCTGGGATGCGGCACAGCCCGTACATGATGCTGGTGGCAGAGAATTTCCCGGCCAGCTCATCCGGACCCCCGGCTGGGCAAGGAGGGGGTGGTCGGGGGGTGGGTGCGATAGAACACACACCCCCTCACCCACCCTTCAGTGCGGCTTCCCTGTTACCTCCGGAGTCCAGGAGCTTAAGGTCATGGTGCTTCTCGTAGGCAAAGACAGCCCTGCGGGAAGAGAGGGGGGGGTCAGGGTTGGGGGGCAGCGGAGCAGCGCGGGGGGCAGCCCTGGTTCCCGGGTCACTCACGGCAGGCAGCTCGGCCACCCGCCGTCCCCGGCTGATGGTGGCCACCGACCTGCTCCGGGCAGCGCTGGCCGGGGGGTGCCCCCCCAGGGCAGGGGGGCCGGCAGCAGTGGCTCTCCAGGGGGGGCAGACTGGGGGACCAGCCGGCTTGGGGGCACCCCCTGTGCCCCCCCCGTGCCTCCTGCCCGGGCTGAATTCGTGGAAGTGCCGCCGGCAGCATCCGCCCCAGGGACAATGGGGCCACGGGAAGCGCAGCGCGGGACGGCCCCCCCGGCCCCCTGGCCGCCCCCGACCCAAGACCCTCGGGGCGATGCCGCCGTGGCCCAGCACTGGGCTGGCACCGCGCACGGTGCCCGGGACCCCTGCCGCCGGCCCGGCAGAGCCCCGACCCGCTGACTCCCGCCGGCCCCATCCTCCCGCTGCCTGCCCGGAGCGGGGGGGAGCAGCCCTGGCCCCCAGCGGTGCCGGGACCCCTGCCCGGTGCTGGGGGCGACTCCGGGGCCGGGGACCCGTCGCTGGCGGAGCCCCCGGCTGGGCATTCCCCGCCAGCTCTGCTGCCTCTTTGTCTCCACATGGCTCCGATTACGCACGCATGTGGCAGCACGCTGCGCCGGCCGGGACACGGCACGGCTCCAGGAGCACGCGTGCGGCGGGGCACGGCGCGGCGGGGCACGGCACGGCACGGCACGGCGGGGCACCGCACGGCACGGCACCGCACGGCGGGGCTGGGCACCGCACGGCACGGCACCGCACGGCGAGCCGTGGCAGGGCTCGCTGGCTGCAGGCGCAGGCCGGCTGGCAGCGGGAGCGGGCACCGGGCCAGACGGGCTCCGGCACCGTGGCGGGACGGCCGGGACGGCGGTTCGGGGCAGAGGGCAGCGCCCGGACGGCCGGCGGCCTTATGCTGAGCCGACCGTGCCGCCGTGGGGCGAGTGGCGGCGGCGGGTGCCGGTGCAGCTCCAGCGCCGTCGCCCGCAGCCTCGCCCGCCGTCGCCCGCCGCGGGCCGTACCGGTGATGGCAGCCCGGCGGGGTGAGGCTGCACCGGCCCGGGGTTTTGGGGCGAAGCCGGTTCCAGCCCCGCGGCACCGGCCTGGGACAGGCGGCCAGCCCCGGCAGGGCCGGGGACCCCCCGCTCCGGCACTCCCTGCACCCCGGTGCCGGCCCCCCCGCGCCGTGCCCCGGGCGGCGGCGCCGCTCCCAGCCCGACGGCGGCGGGACCGGGCGGGGCGGGGCGGGGCGGGACCGGGTGCCCGGTTCCCAGCACGGCCCGACGGGTGCAGCGGCGGGTGGGGCTCAGCCCCGGGTCGCCGGACCCATCCCGGCACCTTCCCGTCCCGGCCGGGCCCCCGCTGCGCCCCGGACCCCCCTGTCCAGGTGCCGATGTCCGGTGCGCCCCGGACCCACTCGTCATGGTGCCCAGAGAGCCCCGGACCATCCCGTCCCGGTGCCCGGTGCACCCCGGACCCCCCGTACCGGTGCCGGTGCCCGGAGCGCCCCGGGCCCCCGCCCGCGCCCCGCTGAGCCGGAGCCGCCGCCCGCCCAGCCCGGGCCGGGCCGATGCCCGGTCCCGGTCCCGGTCCCTGTCCCGGTCCCGGTCCCGGTCCCGGTGCTGCTCCCGCCCTCACCAGTTGGTCCCGGCCCGGGGGTTGCCCACGTCCTCCTTGGCCGCCAGCAGCGCCAGCCGGTGCCGCTCCAGCCCCGGGGCCGCCATCCCGCCCGGTGCCGCCCGCCGCCCCCGCGCCCGCCCCGCCCCCGCCTCCGCCCCGCCGCCCACGGGCGGGACCGGGCGGGGCCGGGCCGGGCGGGGCGGGGCGGGGCCGGACGGGGGCGCGGAGCACCGGGAGAGCCGGCACCGGCACGCGGCGGGTCACGCAGCGGGGCGGGGGGCCTTGGGGAGGGGGGTGTCCCCGGCTCCCCGCCCCCCCCCACGGGCACCCCTCTGCTGCCCCCCCGCCCCCACCTCTGTGCTGGGGGTCCCCGGGGGGCCGGACGGGGCCCTCGGGGGGCGCGGGTCAGCGCTGGCGGCTGTTACTGGATGTACTGGTGTGTAGTGGGGCGCTTTGATGTCACCGCTTCCGCTGGTGCGACCGGTAGTGGTGGTTGGTACTGGTGTGCACTGGTGTGCACTGGTATCCCTGACGTCGCTGTGGGGCGGGGCGGGGTGTGCTGGGAGTCCTGTCGCCGGGGGGCGAGCGGAGCCACTGGTGCCACTGGTGTCACTGGTATCACTGGTGCTGCTAGTGTCACTGGTGTTACTGGTGATGTTTTTGTCGCAGCTGTCACTGGTGCTGCTGGTGTTACTGGTGTCACTGGTGCTACTGGTGCCGCTGCTGTCGCTGCTGTCACTGGTGTTACTGGTGTCACTGGTGCTGCTGGTGTCATTGCAGTCACAACTGTCACTGGTGCTGCTGGTGTCTCAGTTGTCGTTGCTGTCACTGCTGTCACTGTGGCCACAGCTGTCGCTGCTGTCACTGGTGTTACTGGTGTTACTGGTGCTGCTGGTGGGTCAGTGGTCGCTGCCGTCGCTGCTGTCACTGGTGCCACTGGTGTCACTGGTGCCGCCGTGACCCCAGTCTCTGCTCCCCCGGCCCCCCCCGCTCACCCCCGCATAGCCCGCCCGGCGGCGGGTGGGCGGGGCGTGGAGAGGGGCGCGTCCATCCGTCCCTGGCCCCGCCCCTCGGGGGTGCGTGGGCAGCGGTCACGTGGGCGCGGCGCCCCCTGGCGGCGCTCCTTTGTCCGCGCGCGGGCGGGGCGGGCGCCGATTGGCGGCGGGGCGGCGGGGCGGAGGCGGGGCGGGGCCGGGCGGGGGCGTCCTGTGATTGGCGGGACCGGCGGGGCGGGGCCGTGAGGGCGGGCCCGGCGGGTAGGATCGGTCGCGGATTGGCTGCAGGGGCGGGGCGGGCGGGGTAACGGGCCCGGGCGGCGGCGGCGGCGGCGCGGGCATGGGCGGGGGGCGGCGCTGAGGCGGCCGCTCCGTGCGGGGCCGCTGCCCGCGGCCGGGGGTCCCTGTCCCGCCGCGCCCCGCCCTGTCCCGCCGCGCCCCCGGTACCCGCCGGTGCCCCCCCCCGTGCCCATGGACCTGGACGTGGACTACGAGCGCCCCAACGTCGAGACCATCAAGTGCGTCGTGGTGGGCGACAACGCGGTGGGGAAGACGCGGCTCATCTGCGCCCGCGCCTGCAACGCCACGCTCAGCCAGTACCAGCTGCTGGCCACGCACGTCCCCACCGTGTGGGCCATCGACCAGTACCGCGTCTGCCAGGAGGTGCGGGGGGGGGGGGCGGGGGGCACCGGGGGGTCGGGGGGTGCCCGGGTGGGGGATGGGGCGTGGGGGTGCCCCGGTGCCGGTGCCGTAACGGCGGCGGTCCGTGTGCGGGCAGGTGCTGGAGCGCTCCCGGGACGTGGTGGACGAGGTCAGCGTCTCCCTGCGCCTCTGGGACACCTTCGGGGACCACCACAAGGACCGGCGCTTCGCCTACGGCAGGTGGGACCGCGGGCGCCCCGAGCCCCGCCACCGGCGCCCCGAGCCCCGGCCCCGCCCACCCCGGGGACGTGTGGCCGAAGGGGCCCCTCGGGCTCTTGCCAGCGCCCCAAGAGCGGCTCTGACACCCCAAACCCTCGGGGGGCCGGCGGTGCCCACACCCCCCCGACGGGGGCTGCTTTCAGTGCCTCGGGGGGCCATGCACCCCGACAGCCCCCGGCCCGGGGCAGGGAGCCCCCGGTGCTCACGGCTTCCCTGGGGGGCAGCCGGCACCGCATGCACCAGGGCTGCATGTTTGGGGTAGGGGGGCAGCTCTAGGGCACTGGTTGGGGTCCCCGCCTCCATGGGGGGTTGGGGGTGCAGCCCCTGGGTGGGGGGCCCATCCTGGCAGGCACTGAGCCCCCATGCTGTGGGGCAGAGCTGGGTGGCTTTTTCAGCCAATCAGGGGGCGTCTGGCTTCTGGGGGTGCTGGGACCCTCCCTGGGGGTGCTGGGCCGGCCACAGGAGAAGTCCCTGGGCCGTGGCCGAGCGGTCACTGGCTCGCCCCGCTCCCCAGGCTGTAAACACCCCCCTTCCTCGTGGCCGCTGGCACGTCCAGGCTCTTATCGCCCGCTGCGCCGTGCCAGCGCGGCTCGGCAGGCTCTAATCTTCCCTCTGCACTGCCTGGGGTGGCCCCATGGGGAGGGGACACCCCTGGCTGGGGGGGGATATGGGGGCCTGCCCCTGCCCGGGGTGCCTGAGGTGCTCAGTGCTGCCGGCTCCGTTCCCATGGGGCAGTGGGTGCCGGGTCCCGGCCGGGCTGGTGTTGCCCGTGGGTGAGTGGTGGCTCCCGTGCTGGCCGGAGGCCCACGGGAGGCGGCGGGTGGCATCTATCTTGGTCCCTGACATGGGCCCAGCTCCAAAAGCGCCTCCTGGTCACGTCTCGGCAAGGCGCAGACTAAAAACAAACCAGGTCTGGGGCCACGTGGCTGCTCCCGGCCGCCTTATAAGGCCCCGGGGGCTGCGGGGACCTGGGTGCTGCTGGCACCTGCTGTGCGTCCCCTGTCACCTTGCCCAGGGAGGCTTCCCCGAGCCGCTGGCAGTGCCGGCGCTGGGCTGGGATGGCACTGGCAGCGGGATGACACCCTGCCAGCCCCGGGGGAGGGAGCCGAGCCCCGCGCCGGGTGCAGGGAAGGGGCTTGGGGCGGCCTGGCAGGGATGGTCCCTGCAGCCCTGCCTGTGCCAGGGGCTGGACCCACTCTGGTGATCACCCGGCCATTCTCCATGGGCTCCTCGTGCACCTGATCGCATTTGGTCACTGCCCTGGGTCTCTGTGGGGCGTTTCGGAGTTCAGGACAAGCCCCACGCCGTGCTGTGCCGGTCCTGTGCTGTACCCGAGCCGGGGCAGCCCTCGGCTTGGCCGACCAGGGTGACCCAGAGGCAGGTGCCCTCAGCTGCCTCCTCGGTCCCGGCTGTCCCCATGCGTGGCCGAGAGGCTCCCTGGGGGCATGGGGCTCCCCAGGGCTGTGGGGCAGAGCCCTGCCAGGGCAGGTGTGGGGTCCCGGGGTGGGGGCAGCCAGATCCAGCTGCGGCTGTCCCTGGAGAGGGATGGGACCCCAGTGCTGTTCCATGAGCAAGTGGGGGTGCAGGGGTTGGCCTGGGGATGCAGAGTGATAGCAGGTCACACTGGGGCTGTCCTCACCCTCCTCCTCCGCCTCTCCTCCTCTCCCTCCTGGCCACAGGTCGGATGTGGTCGTGCTCTGCTTCTCACTGGCGAACCCCAACTCCCTGCGCCATGTGAAGACGATGTGGTACCCTGAGATCAAGCACTTCTGCCCACGGACACCCATTGTGCTGGTGGGGTGCCAGCTGGACCTGCGCTACGCCGACCTGGAGGCTGTCAACCGGGCCCGCCGCCCCTTGGCCAAGTGAGGCTGCCGCGCCGGGCGGGTGGGGGGTGGCAGGGCCAGGGGGCCGGGGCCCCCCTGCGCATGGTGACACGGCCCTGCTCTGTCCCACCCCAGGCCCATCAAGCCCACGGACATCCTGCCTCCGGAGCGGGGCCACGAGGTGGCCAAGGAGCTGGGGGTGCCCTACTATGAGACCAGCGTGGTGGCCCAGTTCGGCATCAAGGACGTCTTCGACAACGCCATCCGGGCTGCCCTCATCTCCCGCCGGCACCTCCAGTTCTGGAAGTCGCACCTGAAGAAGATGCAGCGGCCGCTGCTGCAGGCCCCCTTCCTGCCCCCCAAGCCCCCGCCGCCTGTCATCCAGGTCCCCGACCCGCCGGCCAGCCGCAGCTGGGGCCCCGCCGCCCTCTTCTGCACCCCGCTCTGCGCCGACGTCGTCTTCCAGCTGCAGGGCGGCCAGCGGGTCTTCGCCCACCGCGTCTACCTGGCCACCTCCTGCTCCAAGTTCTACGACCTCTTCACCCTGGAGGGGCCGCGGGGGGGGCCCAAGGAGCCGGCCGCCCGCACCAAGAGCCTGGATGGGGAGCGGGGGGCCCTGGCTGAGGGGGCGCGCGCCCCGCTGCGGACTTCGCAGAGCGATGATGCGCTGCGGCCGGCAGCGGAGGACGGTGCGGCGCCCGGCGGCAGCCACGACCTGTCGGCCTGGGGCCGCGGCTTCGTCAGCATGCGCTGGGAGCTGGTGGCGGACCCGGTGGCGGGGCGGGAGAAGCGGATGGCGGTGGTGTGCATGGACCAGCGGGTGCAGGCGGAGCCCTTCCGCGCCGTGCTGGAGTACCTCTACACCGGGCGGCTGGACCAGGCCCGCGGGGACCTGATGCAGGTGGCCACCATCGCCGAGCTGCTGGAGGTCTTTGACCTGCGCATGATGGTGGCCAACGTGCTCAACAAGGAGAGCTTCATGAACCAGGAGATCACCAAGGCCTTCCACGTCCGCCGCGCCAACCGCATCAAGGAGTGCCTGGGGAAGGGGGTCTTCGCAGGTAGGGGTGTCCCCGGCCCCGGGGCGGGCAGAGGGAGGGCTGTGGGGGATGTGCTGGCTGGGGTGGTCACCGGGCTCCTTCCCCTCCAGTGGGGTGTCCTGGCTCCCGTCATGCCCTGCACAGGCCCGGGGGTCCCGGCCACGCCGATCCCCCTCCCTCCACCAAGGCCGTCGTGGTCTGGGCTCCCAGAGCCTTCGTCCCTTCCCCGTGCCGTCCCCAGCGCCCATGTGGCAGTGCCACGCTCCCCGGGCTCCGTGGGACGGCCGTGGTGGGGGCTGCAGGGGCGCGGGTCCCTGGGCCAGCTGAGTCAGGGGCTGGGTGGCCGAGGGGTGACTGTCCCCGCGCTGAGGCTGCCCCTTTGCCGTCCCAGACGTGGTGTTCCGCGTGGACGACGGGGCCGTGCCAGCGCACAAACCCCTGCTCATCGCCGGCTGCGACTGGATGATGGCCATGTTCCGGGGGGCTTTCCGGGAGAGCTATGCCGCCGAGGTGAGGGGCTGCAGGGGCGGGGGGGACATGGCGGGAGGGGTGTCCCCATGTCCCCGCTGGCTCTGCCACGAGGCTGCAGGGAGCACAGGCGTCTCTTGGCAGTGCCGGCTCTGCTGGGGGCTGGCTCGGGTCCCCCGGCCCTGGCACATTTGACTCCTGCTTTCACCCTTGCTGGAGGAAAAGCGGGGGGCTGTGGGGGGCCAGTGCTGCCGGTGGTGGCTCTGGGTGCCGGGCCCCCTCAGACCCCGCCGTCCCGCAGGTGTCCCTGCCCGGCACCAACTGCGCCTGCCTGCGCGCCGTCCTCGACTTCCTCTACACCGGCGTCTTCACCCCCACGCCCGACCTGGACGCGATGGAGCTCCTCATCCTCACCAACCGCCTCTGCCTGCCCCGGCTGCAGGCGCTCACAGGTGAGGCCCCCCCGCCCCGGCCCCCCCTGACGTCACCTGCCAATACGGTTATGTCACCTGCCAATACGATTACGGCGCCGCGGGGACAGGGGATCGATGCGTCCCCAGTGTGTCATTAACGGCGTCCTTATGTAAGAGCCGACGGGCGCGGCTTCGCCCCGGGGGGAGCCCGGCTGCGGGGGCGCGTCCCCAGCCCCCCCCCCGGTGCTGATGGTCCCCCTCCGCCCCCAGAGCAGTACGCCGTGGATGAGCTGCTGCGAGCCTTCATGCAGCGGGTGGAGATCGACGAGCAGGTCATCATCTACCTGGAGATGACGCAGGTACGTGGGGGGAGCGGCAGGAGCCCCGTGGCAGGGGGGTGGGGGGGGAACACGCCAATCCCCGGTGGGGGCAGGTGGTGGCGGGCGCGGGGGGCTGCTGTGGTGGGGTGCGGGCGGCCGCCCGCCCCGCTCAGCCCCTCTGCCCGCAGTTCCACAACGCCCGGCAGCTGGCCGCCTGGTGCCTGCACTACATCTGCACCAACTACAACAGCGTCTGCCGCCGCTTCCCCCGGGAGATGAAGTTCATGTCCCCAGGTAGGGCGCGGGGGGCGCGGGCAGGGACGCGGTCGGGGCCGGCACGCGGCCGTGCCACGCCGGTGACGCGGCGTCGCCGTCCGCAGAGAACCAGGCGCACTTCGAGCGGCACCGCTGGCCGCCCGTCTGGTACCTGAAGGAGGAGGACCTGTACCTGCGCTCCAAGAAGGAGCGGGAGCGGGAGGAGCAGCTGCAGCGCAAGCAGCACACCCGCAGCAAGTGGTGCTTCTGGCGGCCCTCGCCCCACGTCTCCTGAGCCGGGGGGGCACGGCCGGGCCGGCGGCCGCCCGCTCGGCCCCTCGCCCTGCCGAGGGCTGCCGTTCCCCCCCGGCCGCTGCCCGTTTACACCCCCTGCCCCGGCTGTTTACAGGCGCTGCCCCCCGCCGCCGCCGCTCGCTGGGCCGCGGCCCCTCCGTCCCCGCCGTCCCGCCGTGCCTTTCCCCGGCGCGGGGAGCAGGGCTGGCCGTGCCGAGCCGTGCGGTGCCGGCAGGGCCCCTCGCCCCGGCCAACGCTGGTGCTACCTCGGACCGAGCAGTATTGTGGGGCTGGGGGCGAGCAGCGAGCGGGGGCTCTGCCGGCCTCCTCCTGGGGGGCTCCCCCACCCCGTGCCGGGGGCTCCCCCGGGCAGGGCTTTCTGGTGCTGTATTTCCCCCCCCACCCGTGACAGAGGCGGGGGGCCAAGCTGTGAGTGGGGCAGGGGGCGGGATGGGTGTGGGGGTCCCGGGGTGTGTGTCTGGCTGTACGAGCTGCTCCTGCCCGGGGTGGGGAGGGCAGCCCGCTTCCGCCCCCAGCTCATCTCTGTGCCTTGGACGTGCCCTGCAGGGCCACAGGCTCTGTCCCCGTGGTGGGGGCCATCGTCCCTGGCCCGGGGGTCCCGGGGTCCCTGGGCTGAACTGCACAACCATTTTTACACTTTTTTATCCCCCTGCCCCACAAGCACACCGGCCCTCGGGCCCCCCCGCCCCCGGGCCCCCCCAGCACTGTGAGCGGGGCTGCCCACGCCTCTCAGCATCGGCTGTTTTAACCTTTAATAAAGCCTTTTGTAACGGGCCCAGACTCTGTCCCGACTCCCCACCCCGTGGTGCTCAGCCATTGCCCCCCCCCCCCAGTGTATCAGCCCCCCCAGCCAGAAAGGAGCGACACAGGGAGGGGGGGCTTCATTCAGATGCATTTATCATGGTCGGGGGGGTACACAGCACATGGCAGGTGGGAAACAGGAGAGGGGAATCCTGACCCATAGCTGGGTGGGGGAGCAGCACATGGTGGGGCTGACCCCACCCGAGGTGCAGGCCACAAGTGGGGTGTGGGTGTGGGGCTGTGCCCCATAGCTCAGGGTTGGGGAGAGCATCCCTGGCTGCAGCCCTCGCCCCAGCATGGCAGGAGGGGCTGGGGGCTGTGGGGGGTGTGTGTGGGGGCAGCCTCAGCCCCAGGGCCCGTCCCAAGCTGAGCTTGCCCCATGGCACTGGGTCTCCCCCATGCACCCCCTGCCCCCGCAGTGCCCTGGGAATGGAGCCAGAGGCCGAGCTCATCCCTGGGGCCACATCGTCTCCTGGCCGTGGGAGGGGGCTGGGATGGGAGGGCTGGGGCCAAGGCAGAGCCAGGGGGAGCCCAGGCCCAGCATCTGTCCCCCGCTTCCAGCCCAGCCTAGTCAGGGCAGGAGCTGGGCGCAGAGCCAGCTGGGGGTGCACAGGGTGAGAACGGGGGGGACAGTGTGGCAGCAGCCTGCAGGACTGTCCCTGGGGTGCCCTGGCTGGGAGCGCCGAGCAGCTGCCTCTGCCTTTTTCAGGCGTGGAGCACAGCTGCAGCCCTGTACATCTGGCCAGCAGCCGTGGGGATGCGAGGTCCCATGGGGGTCCCACGGGGATGCGAGGTCCCATGGGGGTCCCACGGGGATGTGAGGTCCCATGGGGGCCCCACATGTCCCCACTGCTCCCTGGGGACGAGGCGAGGCTCCCCTCCTGCTCCCAGGTAACCGTGCCGCCCCGGGGAAGGGCGTCCCCGCGGGTGCTGCACCCACAAGGCGCCGCCGCCCCGGCTGGGACCAGCTCCCGAGGCTCTCCGGGCCGGAGCAGCGGGAGCAGCGTGTAGCACAGGTTTGCCCTGGCTCCTCTCCTGCATGAACCAGAGCTGCCGCCAGGCACGGGGAGCCGGTTCTGCTCCCTGCCACGCTGCCTCCTCCCCTCGGGGAGGGCTGGGGGGCAGGCGGGGGGACGGCGCCCAGCCCAGGGACCCGCTCAGGGTCTGGGGTAGCTGGAGCAGCTCCAAGCCCCCATTCTCTGCGCGCCAAGGGCGGGTTTGCTTCGGGAGCAAGGGGGTGCTGGCTCAGCTCCACCTTCACGCATATTTCCACCCCACTGGAGGCACAGCCCTGTGCCGCCGCTGCCTGGGCCCCATGGAGCAGAAGTGGGGGGTCTGCACTGACCCCCTCTTGCTTATGGTGCCTCGGTGCCGGGGTGGCCCAGCTCCCCCCGCAGCTCGCAGCCTACGCCCTGCTGTAGCGGAAGATCTCGCTCAGGTCGTAGCCGGTCACGGCGAAGGAGTTTCCCTCGGGGTCGCAGAAGCGGGCGCCGCAGACCTGGGTGTCGGTCACACACTCAGCATGGCAGTGCTCGATCTGCAGCGGGGAGAGGAGCCGAACGGTGGCACAGGCTGAGGGAAGAACAACCCACCACAGCCAGAAGCCGGGGGACCGGCTGCGGGTCCCTGCCCGCCTGCGGAGGCATCGCTTCGGGGCCAGCAGGGACTGCGGGCGCGCGGCCGGGCCGGCACAAGGGTGCCGTTGCGTTGGCACAAGACCCACATCCCGGTCAGACAGAGCAGCCTTTGCAGCTTGTACCCCCGCAGCAGGAGGAAAGGGGAGAGCTGTGCCACCCCGCGGTGGGTCAGACCGGGCCTGGCAGGGTTTCCACCGAGCAGCGAGTCCCTCTCCGTGGCCACGGTGCCCCACGGGAGGCTGCAGGCCAGGGCAGCACCGGCACAGCAAGCCCACGGGGCTGAGGGCAGCCGCTGCCCAGGCTCACCTCGACATCGCCGGTGTCCGGGTCCCGGCTGAGCTTCCAGACGTGAACGAAGGAGTCCTCCGCGCCCGACAGCAGCTGCGAAGGGAGCGGGACAGAGGCCATGGGGAGCGGGAGGCCGGCGGGATGCCGCACACAGGCCGAGGTGCCCCGGCACAGCCGGCCGTACCTTCCCCGTCTGCGGCGCCACGTCCAGGGCGTAGATCCATCGAGCGTGAGCGTTGACCTCGGCGCTCAGGAGGCCCGTCGCCGCCTCGTAGAGCCGAATCTGCCCGTTCCCGTAGCCAGCAGCCACGATCCCGTTCCACAGCTTCACGGAGGAGCAGGTGCAGCTGGGCACAGGGGCACGTCTCACCTCCTCCCCTCCTGACTGCAGACCCGTGCGCCGGCAGCTGCTGCCGGCGTCCCCCTCCTGCCACCCTCCCACCCCTCGCCAGGCTCCGATGCGGCCTGGCGAGGGGTGTCCAACACCACCCACCGACAGGACCGCGCCGCTCCATCTGCCCCTCGGGCTTACCCAAAGGCTGGGATTTTGATGAGCAGGGCGAACTCCTCTCCCGTGCTCCAGACGCAGAGGGTCCCAGCGTCGTCGGCAGTCACCAGGTCACCAGCCCCGTCCTGCAAAGCAGGGGCAGGTCGGCCTCCGCCCTGGCACCGCTCGTGGGGCAGCCGGCTCTGCCGCCGGCAGCGCGCAGCTGAGTCACACCAGGCAGAAGGTTCTTGCTGCCCTGGCTGCCTGTGCCGCTAACGTTGCTGCAAAGCAAAGCCAGGGCCTGCAGCAGAGCAAGCTTAAAGTTTAACAGCTCACAGAAACTGCTGACACATTTTGTGAACAAGCGAGGCTTGGCCGTGATCACACACGGGCGTTGCAGTTCAAACACGTCCGTGTTTGGCAACACTAATTACACACAGGATAAATTTCTAGGAAGAATCACCCCATCCCCTCCCTCTGCGCCCGAGTCTCGACACTTCACCTTACAGGAGCCTGTGATTTCACACACCAGGCCCTGACTCTCACTCGCTAGAAAGCCTTCAAAAACCGCGGTGCAAAGTCCGGGAGAGGCGCGTTAGAGAGTCACGGCAGACAGGTGACAGAACAGCTGTCACATAAACAAGCTCCATATCCAGGCTAATTGGGAACAAGTTCTAGGTAATTAATTGTTCAGGGAAGTCCCAAACGCAGGGAAAGTTAAATGTAAGTGGTTAGAGAAAATATAAGAAAGCGTCCTCGTTGGGAAGGAGGCCGCCAACAACGAAGCAGCCCATTAGCGCGTCCGCAGAGACGGCAGCCAGAGGGAGCTGAACTGAAGGAAGCCCCAGCCCGCACCCCGTGATCAGGTGCAGTTATCTCGCCTGCCCTGAGCAAGGCCACCGGTACCTCTGACAGCTCGGGTCGGTTAGAATCAGAGTCCTGAGCGGGAAGGGACCCACAAGGATCATGGAGTCCGGCTCCTGTCCCTGCACAGGACAGCCCCAAATCCACCCCGTGTGTCTGAAGGTGTTGCAGTTGCCTCCCTGCACTGGCGAGGGGGAAAGGCTCGTCCCTTCAGCCAGCACACGGGCGCAGCTCTGCCCTCGGCTTCCTCATCCACCTGTGCCAGCACCCTGGGCCTGGCCTGGGGAGGGGAAGGGGGGTCCTGTACGGGCAGCCAGCCCCCCAGAACAGCCTCCAAGACACAGGCGTGACGTGTCCCACACCCTCCCCTCAGGATCAGCTGTAGTAACTCACCATGCTAATGATGGGAGCATTAATTTTAGCGTGGGTTTATTCACAGCCAGTTTGGCTCACTTGCTCTCGTACCACAACTGGCCTTTAGCTTCAACAGCTCTTCTGCGCTCTGGCACTCAGCCCGACAGATCACGGGATGCTCTGGGCTGGTAACGAGCCACGCTCCAGCAGCCATGCTGCTTGTGGAGCGGGTCAGCCCTTCACCACCTTCATTGCCCCTCTGCTTCAGCATTCATGCTCCCAGAGCCTGTGTGAGCAAGGCTGGGATCCAGTCAGCTGGGAAACCTGGAGCCCGAGGCGCTCAGAGGGCAGAGAGAGGCTGGACGCCAATGGAAAGCTGCGATAATTGATGGGGCGGCCACTCCCAGCTGCCTGGGCAGCAGAGGGAACAGCCCTGAAATACCACAGCGTACAATGGAGCGCTTTAAACTAGCTTTGACTTCGGTTTGCCTCAGCTTGAGGCACCGCACCACGCCACAGCAGGACAGCTCACGGGCTTTTCAGAGCAGGGGCTGAGGAAGCGGCCATCCCAAGCCACCTCCTCCCCGAGATGGATCCCACCCTGACAGGGGAGATCCCGCTCACCCAGAGACAGCCACAAAAGCCAAATGGCTGGTGAAGGGAGAGATGGCAGGGCCACCCGCTCTCCTGCGCCATGGAGAGCAGCCGGCTCTGGGGCAGCCCTGCCATGGCACAGCCTCCCCAGACCTCACCTGCGGTGGGGATCGAGCTGGCCACGGACAGCACCAGCGAGGGGCGAGGGGCTGCACCCCAGCATTAGCTCAGCCAGGGCCAAGGCCTGGGTAAACCCCAGCTCCCAGAGCTGGCACTGGAGAGGCGTCCCTGAGCCAGCCGTGGGGACTGGCTGCCAACAGCGCTGACCCCACACGTACCGGAGCCTGGCCCAGCTCTGCCGCGATGTCGGTGATGGCGTCGTGGTGCTGCTCCAGGACCTCGCTCACCGTGATGTTCGTCCCTTTGGGGGGGATGTCAAACACCAGCACCAGCCCAGAGGACGTCCCTGCGGGCGTGCCGGAGGAGCCATCAGCGGGGGCTTGTCCCACTCTGCCCCAGGAGCGAGCCTCCAGCTCCCACTGCGGGCTCCTCGCTCCCCCCGAGCCCTGCCGCCTGCGCGGGGCTGCTCCCTGCTCGCAGACCAGCCCCTCTGTTCAGCACGGAGCAGCTCCCTGCGAGGGCCGTGACGCAAACCGGCCCCCTCAGCTGATCCCGCATCGTGACGCCGGCCTCCGGCCCCAGCGCCGGCCCCCCCAGCGCCGGCCGCCCTTCTTTTCCTTCCCCACGCTGCCGGCTGGGCTCACCCACGCAGATGAAGCGTCCACCAGCTGCAGCGATCCCCCGAGCAAACACTGCTTGTGCTGAAAGGAAACCAAGAGCGGGTCACGACCTGCAGCAGCTCCCAGGAAGTGGGAGGCCGGCGCAGCGGCGTGAGGCACCAGGGTGCCTGTTCCAGTTTCGACGTTGGGGCCAGTCCCATGGCTGCCACGCTAGGCCCCTTCCAAGCCCCTCCGCAGCACCCCAGACCCCCATCAAGCCAGGATCTAGGGGTCAGGGTGACGCTGTGACCTTCTCCAGACCCTTCTGCTCAGCTCCTGTGTAGGACTGCCCTGGCTTGACCCTAACTGGGAGCCAGGCTGCTCCCTGGCCACAGGAATCAAACAGGCTGGGGAAGTAGAGCAGGCAGAGGGGTTGGGGGGCTCCTCACTGCGCTCCCACTGCAGGATTTACCTGGAGGATGCTCTGTGACATCCAGCGCGTGCCAATAAACCATGATGGAGCCATCGGACTCGTACATCTGGAGAGAGAAAGCAAGAGTGTGAGGCCCAAGAGCATGGGGAAGCTTCTCTTACGGCTTCAGACTCAGCCCAAGAGGTGTCCGAGAGAGAGCAAGAGCTCTCTGGGCCCACAGCAGGACCTCTGGAGGGTTCCCCCGCACCCCCAGGAGCCCAGCTGTCCTCACAGGGAGCTCACCCTCCCAGCGTCCTGACTTCGCTTCTCATCCTCACCACCTCACCTGGATCCCTTTCTGAGAGGTCAGCACCAGCAGGACCCGCGAGGGCAGGACGCACCAAGCAGCCTGGAAGGAAAGGAGGCTTGGTGGGAGCCCAGGGAGGGTGAAACAGGGCAAAGCCCTCCCCACCTTCCAGGGGAGGGACAGCCCGCAGTCACCCACAGCGGTGGGCGTTTCTGGCTCCTGTCGTGGGTTACAGGAGGTGGGTCCCCGAACCCAGTGTCGCGCTCCGAGCGGCCACCCTGAGTCACAACCTGACCTGCAGTCACGCTGGGAGCCGTGTATTGCTTCACAGGGTTGCTCCAGCTCCGCTATGGAGGCAGCAGGGCGCTGCTTACGGCCCAGGCTGCAGCGCCTGCCTCCCGCCAGGCTGCTGGGGGAGCAGAGCTGTCTGAAATCACAGAACGTCCTGAGCTGGCAGGGACCCACAAAGACCATTGAGCCCAGCTCCCGTCCCCGCACAGGACACCCCAAATTCACACCATGGCTCTGGGGGCCATGTCCAAGTGCTTCTGGAATATCACCAGGCTGGTGCCGTGATGCCTCCCTGGGGAGCCTGTGCCAGGGCTCCACCACCCTCTGGGGGAAGGACCTTCTCCTAATGCCCAGCCTAACCCTCCCCTGGCACATCTCCCTGCCATTCCCTTAGGTCCTGGTGTCGGTCACCAGAGAGGAGACCAGCCCTGCCCCTCCTCCTCCCCTTGGGAGGGAGCTGCAGAGCGCCATGAGGGCTGCCCTCAGCCTCCTCTGCTCCAGCTGAGCAAACCCAGGGACTTCAGCCGCTCCTCGTACGGTTTCCCCTCTAAACCCTTCCCCAACTCCACAGCCTCCTCAGGACACTCTCCAGTAGCTTTATACCCTTGATGTCCTGTGGTGCCCAACACTGCCCACAGCACTCGGGGTGAGGCCGCCCCAGCGCGGGGCAGAGCGGGACAATCCCCTCCCTCGCCCGGCTGCGATGCAGGGCTTGAAGAGCTGCCGCATGTTCCATCCCTCCCGGTGAGGGCTCTGCTGGGCAGCCGGCAGCTGACGGCAGCGGTGGAGGAGCTGACCGGCTCGCTGCCCTGGAGCGTGTGGCACGGAGGTGCGGTGCAGGCACCCCAGCACTTTACCTGGGTGAGGAGGGAGGCGCTGAGGGCCATGCTGCCCTCCTTGGCCTGCAGCTGGCGGTGGGAGAAGCCGGTGCCGTCGGCGTCGGCGCTGACCAGGCTGAGGCCGGGGCCGTGGACGGCGCAGCAGCAGGCCAGCGGCCGGCCGGGCCGGCGCAGCACGCTCAGGTTGTTGTACAGCGCCGCGCTGCTGCTCCGCAGCTGCAGGCTCTTCTCCTTGCGGTACATCCTGCGGGGGCCGTGCAGCTCTGGGGACACCGGCCGCGCACCCCGGCCTCCCGCCGCCTGCCCCGCACGGGGTCACCCCGGGCTCCCCTCCCGGGACCCCCCCTCACCTGGGCTCCCCACCCCAGGATCCCCTCCCGGCGCTCACCTCTCCTGGGACCCCCCTCCCAGGACCCCCCTTCACCGCCGGGACCCCCTCCGCCCATGGGGTCCCCCTCCCCAGGGCGCCCTTGCCCCTAAAGTCCCCCTCCCGGGAACCTGCCCCCCCCCGCCCCTGGGCTCCCCGCCAGCGCCCCCCCGGGACCCCCGCCGTCCCCGAGCTCCCCCTCCCAGGACCCTCCTCGCCCCCGGGACGCCCCGTCCCCACCCCAAGATCCCCCACCCCATGGCCGCCCCTCCAGGCCTCCGAGAACCCCCCGCCTCACTCGGTGTCCGCCGCAGCCATGGAGACGGCGGCGCGGCGTGATGACGCAAGAGCGGCGCGCAGCGGTGGCGTCACGGTGTGCGGCGGGGGGCGGGGCCAGCGTTGCCGTTGGAGACCGGGACGCGGGGGGGTTGGGCAGGGGGCCGAGGTGTGCTGGGGTGTGCTGGGGTGTACCGGGATGCGCTGGGATATATCAGGGTGTACTGGGATGTACCAGGGAATACTGTGCTGTGCTGGGATGTATTGGGGTGTGCTGGGGTGGGTTGGGGTGTGCTGGGGTGTACTGGGGATGTTGGGATGCACTGGGATGTACTGGGGTATATTGTGCTGTGCTGGGGTGTGCTGGGGTGTGCTGGGGCATATCGGGGCGTGCTGGGGTGTACTGGGATGCGCTGGGGTACGCGGGGGCGGGCTGGGGGCTACTGGGATGCTCCGGGGTACGTGGGGGCGGGCTGGGATGAGCTGGGGCCCGCGGGGGTGCCGTGGGGAGCAGCCGGACGCCATGTCAGGGATGGCCCCACCACGGGACGGGACATGGAGGCTCCCCCGGCTCCCCGGCATCGCCACTGAGCTCCGGGGAAGGCGAGACCCCCGGGCTGAGCCGGGGGGATCCCCCCAAACCTCCCCGGACACCGGACGAGGGGCGGGAGGTGTGAGGGCTGTTGTGTCTCCCTGCAGAAAATGACCCCCCGGGAGCGGGCGGCCGCCCCCAGGTCGCGCGGGGAGAAGGCCCGGCCGCCCCCCATCACCACTGCCCGAGCCGACGTGGTCCCGGGGCGGCTGCCCGAGGCGGAATGGCTGTCCCTGCTCGCGGGGGAGCGCGGGGACGGCGACGTCGCGGACGTCCTCGCCGAGCTCCTGGACCGCGTGATGGACGGGTGCTCCAAAGCCCACGCGGCTCGGCAGGTGAGCGCGCCCACCCCCTGCTTTCGAGGCAGTCCCTCGCAGCGCCCACGGCGCAGGACGGGGCGCGGGGTGCCGAGCGGGGTGGGGTCTCAGCCCCGGCTCTGCCCGCAGTGCGTGCCCTTCACCGTGGGCCAGGCGCGGGACGCCCTCCTGCACATCGCCCAGTGGCGCTTCCTGGCGCGGGATGAGGGCGAGACGGGCCCCGAGGGAGACGGCACCTGGCAGGAGGATGACGAGCCCGAGCCCTGCGCCACCGACTCCTGGGCGCCGGGCTCCGTCCCCGTCCTGCGCGTCCATCAGGCCCCGTGCCCGGGAGAGGTGAGACGTGCCACGGCACCCAGGCGGCCGGGCTCTCCCCTTTCCCTGCGCGGGGGGCCGGGGCGAGTGAGCCCACGGGGAAGGGCTGAGCCCCACAGAGAAGGACTAAGCCCCACAGGAAAGGGCTGAGCCCACGGGGAAGGTCTGAGCCCCACGGAGAAGGTCTGAGCCCCACAGGGAAGGGCAGAGCCAATGGGGAAGGGCTGACCCCTTTGGGGAAGGGTTGACCCTACAGCAAAGGGCTGAGCCCCATGGAGCTGAGCCCTATGGGGAAGGGCTGAGCCCACAGGGAAGGACTGAGCCCCATGGAGCAGGGCTGAGCCGGGACTGCTCTGGGGCCAAGGAACACTGGCTGACAGCCTGGGCCTGGCGGCGGGGTCCTCCAGGGGCTGTTGTGTGGCCCTGGGCCGGGCACAGCCTCCCCCAAACACCCCCGAGGAGCTGGGGGGTCTGTGCCGAGGTGGGCAGGGTGCATCGTTCCTTTGGTTGTTGGCGGGATGGTTCCCTGCTCTGGCGGTGACAAGGGCGGAGCCGTCAGCTCCCAGGGGTGAGGGGTGGGGCTGGGAGGTGATGCTGAGCCACCCCATCGGTCACCGCCACACCCCAGCCCACACCGTGTCCCCCTTTGCCCCCTCCCGGGCAGGTCTCCAGTGCGCAGCCCCTGTGTCCCAGCCACGTCCCCACCGCCGGCACCATCCTGCCCGTGCCAGGGCCGTCCCGCCCGCAGCTGCTGCTGGACGAGGTGGCCATCGCTCCCCGGCCCCCCAAGGGAAAACCTCCCCGCACCCGGCCCCCGCTGCCGCAGTCAGCCCCGCTCTGCCCAGCCAGGCCACCGGCTCCCTGCCCGCCCCCACGGCAGCCGGAGGAGGGATGGCGTCTGTCCCCCAGGGACGTGGAGGGGAGCAGCGTGGTGGGAGTCAGCAGCCACAGGCCGCCGCTGCCACCTCCCTCCTGCGCCAGCCTGGCAAAGATCCGGCCAGGGCGGCCCGCGGGCAGCACAGGGGCAAAGCGAGAGGGGTCCAGCACCGCCCTGGGGGTCCCCAGGCTGGGCCCCCGCAGCCAGCCTGAGCGCTGGATCAGGCCACAGGTGGAGGTGCTGGACCTGGGCACGGAGGCCAAGCCGCCGGCACGTCCCCAGGGTGCCCACCGGTGCCGCCGGGGGCCGGAGCTGGGCACCATGGCACGGACACAGCTCCAGCCGTCCCACCCGGGGTCTCCGCAGCCCCCTGGCCCCGTGCCCTGGCAGCTCGGCTCCTTGCTGGACTCCGCTCGGCTGGCCCCCGGCGTCACTGTCAGATGGGGCGGCAGCGTGAAGCGTGGGCTCCGCATCCCTGCACACGGCGAGGAGGAGGAGGTGGGGGAGGCCAAGCGGGACCTGAGACCCATCCACCCCACTGTGCCCTTCCCGGCTGTTGCGGCCAGGGAGGTGACGGGCGATGGTGCCCCAGCGTCCACGAGCAGCGTGTGGGGCGAGCCCCCCGCTCAGCGCCAACCCTCGCCCTGACCCTGCCGCCGGGCAGTCCTGCCATGCTCCCTGCTGTGTCCCACGCGTGTCCCACACCCGGCCCCGCTGCTCACGGCAGCCCTGGCGTGGCGTGAGGGTGCAGCTGGGCTGGGTCCCCCCCAGGCTCCCGCTCTGCCGCGTCTCCGCTCCATGGGAGGCTGGCAGTACCCCATGGGCTTCCTCCCCATCCTCCCCCTCACATCCAGGGGAGCAGACCCGCTCCCGGAGCTCGTCCGCTGGGAAACCGACTCCAGCAGCTCCGTGGCCCGGTGCCCGGCTGGGCGCTGCCCTCGCCCTGCAGCTCAGCGCGGCGGCTGGGCGCTCGAGCTGCGGAGAGACCCCCTGTCCTAGGCTGGCTCCTCGCTCACTGCTCTTGGCACGTGTCCGCCCGACCCTCCATCCCGCGAGTTACCGCCGCGAGTGCCGTGTCTGGCACAGGGCAAGCGCGCCGATGCGGGGCAGCGCGGGCTCGCCCGAGGACGGGAGCTCGCTGCCCTTTGCAAGCTAAAGAAAATGGAAATAAAATAAAGAGGTTTCTGTCGCTTGGCTCTAGTCCCCTGCCGAAGACCAGCCCTGCAGCTGTCACGCCGCGAGCTCCTGCCCCAGACCCGCACAGGCACAGCAGCCTGCGGAGCCGCCGGCCCTCCTGCACGCCTCACACGAGCTGGTTTTCAGCTTGTGACCACAGGCAGCCTGCGTGCTGCAGCAGATTCACCGCCGAACGGGAAATGAGAGGGGTTTAACGGGGTGAAATGTCTGTGTGGCTTTACCATGTGAGCTGTCCCGTTTGCCGCCGCCCCCGCGGCCCCAGGGCTGCGACACTGGCCCTGCTCCCTGCCCTCGAGGCCGTGGCCGCCTCCAAGCCGCACTGCCCGTGCAGCCCGGGGACATGGGGTGGTGGCTGCGTCCCTGGTGGGTGGCCTTGGCTCCGCTCCCTGCACCCAAAGGCACCAGGGCTGGCGGGGCTGAGCCAGTGCAGGGCTGTTCACCAGCCCCTGCAGCGCTCTGGCTGCACCAGCACCCCAGTTTTTTCTATAAAGAACCAATTTTTGGCTGTGACTCTGTGGGGTGATGCTCAGGGACGCTGGGGCAGGAGCCCAATGCCGGGGAATCGCTGGAGGCTTTCGAGGCTGGAGTGGCCAGGGAATGGCAGCAGCTTGGATTCATGGAATCAGGTTGGAAAAGACCATTAAGGTGATCAAGCCCAGCCATAGCTTGGGGCTCGTCCTGTGGTGGAGGCTCAGAGGCTCAGAGGCTGAGGGAGCCCCAGGAAAGCTGGAGCTGCATCTGTTGAGCTGCTGAAACCCCCAGAAGGGGCCGGCCGGGAGCACATCCATATCTACATCCCCAGGCTACCAACCTGGTCCGGAGGGAGGACCAGGACCTCGAGTTGGGGCTGTGCTGGTGGGACGTGGTGGCCGGGGTCTGCCTGGACGCCCACCGCGCTGTGAGGCCATCCCCTCTGTCCCCCATGCACTATGGGTGCAGCACGGCACCCCAGGGCCCTTTGCTGGGGCTACTCCTTGTCCTGCCGGACTCCTGTGGCAGCTGCCCCGGGGCTGGCAGGGTGCATCCTGGGTGGCACAAGGGATGTGTGACTCAGCCTCCTGCCTGCTCTGGCCACCCAAAATCTGAGCGTGGCAAGCCACTTCCCTGCCGGCTGTCCTTCCTCTGCTCACGGAGGCTCAGGGAGCAGGAGGGATCTGAGCCAAGCCAGGGCCGCTGCGCTGGGCGAAGGTCTCCGGCCGACCTCTGGCCCCAGCTGGACTCTGTCCCCCAGCCCCACCCCGGTGCTCCAGCCAGACCCCGCGCCAAGGCCGGACACCGCACCCCAGCCATGGAGCTGCTGAGTGCCTGCAGCCACCCGTGCTGGGCCCTGCTCTCGCTGCTCCTGGGGCTGCTCCTCTGGGCCAGGAGGAGACAAGCATGGGACCCCCTCAAGTGTCCCACCGACCTGACCGGCAAGACGGTGATTGTCACCGGAGCCAACAGCGGTGAGCGGGGACTAGGGGCAGGGGAGCGCATGGGCTGCAGGGTCGGGCTGGGGGTGCAGGACCATCTGGCTGCAGGGCTGGAGAGGTGCAGCACACGGGTGGGACCCAGCCACCCTCCTTTCGTGCCAGAGCTGGGTGAGGCGGCAGCTCCCTGCTCCCCAGGGATGGAGGGAGGGCCAGGGGATGTACGGGGGTGATGGCAGGACAGCACGGTGCTGTGGGGCAGCCCACAGGGGTCGCTGCTCCCACCCGTGTCCCACTGCAGGGCACAGCTAGGGGCAGTGGGACCCACGTCCCGCTGGGGCTGGTGGTCCCCTCGCACGCAGGGCGCTGGGGTGTCCACCTGTGAGTTTGGGTACAGGAGTGCCGATGCAGCGCGGTGCTGGCGCTGCGCGGCTGCCTGGGTTCGGCGGCTGTGGCCGCCGTCCTGCCGGTGTGGCCTGGGTTGAGCCACCAACCGAGCTGCGGTGAGCTGCCACCGCCAGCTGCTTCCCGCACCCCGTGGTGGCCCGTCCTGCCTCATCCCCACCCTGTCCCCACACCACCACGTTGCGTGGCAGAGTGGGGAGCCCAGAGGGTACCTACCCCGCTGCTGACACCCTCCGCTCCGGCACTGGGGCACCCTGGGTTCGGCGCTGGGCTCCTGGCAGCGGCTGAACTGCCCAGGATGGGATCCCCCTGCTCCCGGGGCTGCCTGGACCCTGGGGATGGGGGCACAGACCCCCAGGGACCCCTCGCCGTGGGGACCAGCCCGTGCCTGCTCTGTGTGCTGCAGGGATCGGCAAATGCGTGGCCCTGGACCTGGCCCGCAGGAACGCCCGCACCATCCTGGCGTGCCGGAGCCGTGAGCGGGGCCAGGCGGCTGTGGAGGAGATCCGGGCGGCCACCGGCAATCCTGCGGTGCTGCTGCGGCTGCTGGACACCAGCTCCCTGGCCTCTGTGCGTGCCTTCGCCCAGGCCGTGCTGCGGGAGGAGAAGCGGCTGGACGTGCTGGTGAACAACGCTGGCCTTACTGGTACGCACTGGGGTGAGGGTCTGGCGTCTGCTGCCCCTGTCCCAGCCCTGGCTGGGGTCTGGCTCCCCATCCTGCTGTGGCGGGTGATGCCTGCCTGGCTCCCAGCCCCACGGCGTCCGGTGCTCCCTCTTCCAGGGCTGCCCTTCACCATCACACCGGAGGGGCTGGAACAGACCTTCGCCACCAACTACCTGGGCCCGTTCCTGCTCACCAACCTGCTGCTGGGTAAGCGCGGGGGCTGCCGGGGCCGGGGGGCTCTGGGGAGCCCTGCCTGCTCACCCCCTGCTCTGTGCAGACCTCCTGAAGGCTTCAGCACCTGCCCGTGTCGTCAACGTCTCGTCCTTCCGGCACAGCGCGGGCACCGCCGACTGCCGCTACCTCACCGGGCAGGAGCGGCTCCGCGGCTTCGATGCCGCCTACAACAGCACCAAGCTGATGAATGTCCTCTTCACCGCCGAGCTGGCGCGGCGCCTGCAGGGCACGGGTGGGTGCCGGGCCGACCCGCGCCGTGTGTGCCGTGCCGTGCCACGCGCGGCCATGCTGTGCCGTGCTGTACCATGCCATGCAGTGCTGCACCCTGCTGAGCCGTGCCGCGCCATCCAGCTCCCGGGGAGGGCTGCAGCCCATCCCAACCAGCCTGTGCTGCTGTGCCACAACAGAGCACGACGAGGCTGAGGGGTCTTGGCCCTGGCAGAAACCACTGGGACCCCCCACGTCCCCTGTGGGAGGCAGAGCACCAGCCAGGGACAGATGCGTCCCCTGGGGTGCTCCCAGTGGTGGGGCAGAGAGAAGCCCCCACTCCGAGGCCAGGCCTGGGGCTGCTCCAGGTGGGATGGCAATGAGGGATTTGGGCCCTGGCAGCAGGGACCAGGGTGGGAGCACGGCCGTGCCTGTGCCGGGGGTCCTGGTGGCCCCCAGCCCTGCACCCTGGCGTGGTGCTGACGGCGCGGCTTGGCAGGGGTGACGGCCAACGCCCTGAGCCCCGGCATGGTGAACACCAGCATCATGCGCCACTTCGGCTGGACCATCCGGGCACTCTTCACCCTCATCCGCCCCTTCATAAAGGTGAGCAGGGACAGGTGGGGGTCGGATCCTGCCTGGACCCCACGGCTCCAGTGGTAGCGGGGTGGGCGGAGGGCAGCTGGGCCCCCTCCTCACCCCCTCTCCGACAGTCAGCGGAGCAGGGCGCCGTCAGCACCATTTACTGCGCTGTCTCGGAGGAGGCCTCGGGCATCACAGGCAAGTACTTCGACAGCAGCTGCAGGCTGGTGCTGCCCTCCATGGCCGCCCGCGATGCCGGCCTCGCTCGCAAGCTCTGGGAGGAGTCAGAGCGGCTGACGGGGCTCACCGACAGCCCCCGGCACTGAGTCAGCGGCGGCTGGCGTGGGGACACAGCGGCGGCTGTGCCAGCGAGCGCTGCCAGCCGCTGGGCCGGGGTCCCTGCAGCTCCCTGGGACACGGTGCTGGGGGGGGGGGCTGGCGCCCTGCGGGTGGGGGCAGCCAGCTCCCGCAGCAGCCCCAGCAGCGCCAGCACCCCGAAGAGCAGCAGAGCGGGGTCACCCTGCCTGAGCCAGCCCGCGCAGCCCCTTCCCAAAAGGGGAGAGCGGTTATGGGGCCCAGGCACGCCAGGACAGCCACGGTGACGGGGCAGAGACCATGCTGCCAGCCATGGTGTAACTCCTTTATTAAAGAGGCCGGTGCAGCCAGCGCCGGCTACTCCCAGGTGATGTCCAGGTCCAGACGCTGCTTCCGCACTGCCTGCAGAAAGCTGTCATAGTCCCGCCGGTGGATGTCCCGGCAGTGGGACAGGTCCAGGTGGTGCAGGCAGCCCTCAGAGGCCAGCAGCAGCCACACAGTCCGGCTGGATACCCAGCTCTCGGCCAGCGAGAGCTCCTGCAGCTCGAGCAGGGGCGGCCCCGGTGCCGCCAGCACTGTCTCAAACACCGAGTCCAGCGGGAAGGGGATGCTGAGCAGGCGGAGGGTCTGCAGGTGTGGGGCATGGCACAGCAGCGAGGCCAGCGTGGCACGCAGCGTCAGCCCGTGCCGGGCTGGGAAGACGTCAGTGGTGCTGGCCAGGGCCAGGGAGAAGCTCTGGAGCTGGGGGAGCCCATGGGGCAGCAGGTCGGTGGCCCAGCGGGGCGGCTCAGCTGGGGTCTCCCCATCAGGGTCGGTGTCCGGTGGGGCGTGCAGCTCCGCGCTGAAGGCCTGCAGGCCAGGGCAGCTGGCAAGCAGGGCGGCCAACGAGAGCTCATCCTGGCAGCAGAAGCCGTGCAGGGCCAGGGTCTGCAGACGGCGGCCCAGGCTCCGCACCAGCGGCAGCGCCTCCGCCAGCACCCGGCCCTGCCACCCTGTGCAGCCCAGGGTCAGCCGGGCCAGGCGGCCCCAGCCCAGCAGCTCCCAGCTGCCCGCTGGGCCATCCCCCAGCCACACGCTGGCCTCCTCGGCCTGGGGACAGACGGCGTGTACAGCAGCCAGGGCAGGCTCCTCCACCTCCTCCACCCGCCGCAGGGGCAGGGTGAGCCGGGGGCTCCCCGGGGCGGCCCCCCGCCACCGCGCCAGCTCCTCCAGCGAGGGGAAGCCCTCGGCGTCCCCTGTGCCATCCAGCTGCTGTCTGTGGAGGAGGCAGAGGGCATCTGGCACGGCGCCATGGGCCAGGAACTCCAGGCGCGGCAGGGCCAGCAGCAGGAAGGCCAGCGCCGCCACCATGCCACCGTCCCCTGCGGGCTCCAGGCCGTGGGCCAGCAGGACGCGGAGCGCGGGGCAGCAGGCGGACCGCGCCAGCGGGTCGTAGGCCAGGTGCCGCAGGGCGCGCGGGGACACCTTCTTGCAGCGGGACACGTCCAGCTCCTGCAGGTGCCGGCAGCAGGAGCCCACCGCCGAGAGCACCTGGACGTTGGCCTGCGTCTCCGCCAGCCCCAGCCGGCTCAGCTGCGGCAGCCCCTCTGCCAGGTCCACCAGCACGTCTGCCGATAGCCGGCTGCAGCCGTGCAGGTCCAGGGAGCTCAGGCTCTGCCGCCAGCACACAGAGCCCCCTCAGCATCGGGGCGCGGAGGGGACCCTGACACCCGCTGTCCCCACTACACCCACCCACGGAGGGTGCACACCCCCGGCCCCGCACCCCCAGCCCACTGACCTTGCAGCGCAGGACGACGAGCTGGCCGATGGCGTTGCTGACGAGGCCGGGGCAGGGGCGCAGGCTCAGCTCCCGCAGGTGAGGCAGCAGCAGCAGGTGAAGCGCTGCCCGCGTCAGGCGCCGGCTCTCGCCCAGCAGACGGATCAGGTCCTGCACCAAGCTGCCGGCTGTGGAGAGGCCGGGGGTCAGCAAGAGAGCCCAGCACCGCTCACCCGTCCTCCTCCTCCTCCCCGGACCCTGCGTCTCACCCAGGTCATTAAAGGGGCCCATGATGAAGCGGAATTGGTACTCGTCCAGGTAGTTCTCGCTGTAGTCTTTCACCCAGACGCTCTGCATGTGCTGGGCCAGGCTCTGCAGGCAGAGGTTGCCCAGCGCCGGCACGTCCTTCCTCCTGGGCATCCAGCTGCAGCAGGGGAAAGGGTTGGTTGGGCATGGTGCTCCTGGCCAGCCTGGTCAGAGCTGCCCACGGGCCCCATGACTTGTCAGGGCCCTGAAGTCTATTTTGGGTGCACTTTAACCATTTCTCCAAAATCCAGCCTGGCTGTGCCGCAGCACAGCCCATGCCCAGGTGTCTGCTCTGCCCGGGGCTCACTGGGGTCAGCGGGACTAACCGGGAGGGAGCGGGAAAAATGGCCCTGGCAGCCCCTCGCCGAGGGGGACACCCCAAACCTCACCACCACGCGCTCCTCCCAGCAGGCGGGTCAGGCACCGGCAGCGCTGAGGATGGGGGAGCAGGGCGCCAGGAACAGGGCAGGTGCTGTTAATCACGGTGTTAATTGGGATGGGCGGCACTCGGGTAATCGCACGGCGTCAGTATCCCTGCAACGAGACACGAAATGAGGTATTGTGATGAGACCAAAACACCCACCATACTAATGCTGAATCTTGGTTCCTGGATCAGTAAGCTCGAGACACATCCCAGTGCAGCCAGTGGGCTGGGGGCAGGTTAACTGGGATGGGGAGGGCTTTGGAAGCCCCGGCAACTAGGGGGGACTCCTGAAGACTGGAGAGAAGCAAACATAAGCCCTGCCTGAGAGGGGGTTGGGGCAGACCCTCCAGGAGGTGCCTCCAAGCACACAACAGGCGAAGACATGCCGTGAGCGGCTGCTATGGATGGGCCACAGACAGACTGTCCCTCTGGACGGACGGACAGTCAGACGGGGTGAGAGCAGGGGACCTCAGGTTGGGGAAGCCCCGGGCACAGCCTCCACACCGGCGAGAGCCGCTCCCGGCCTTGCGCTTTCTCAGAGATCGGGCCCGGGATCGGGCCCCGACCCTCCGGGCGTGGGGAGCCTGTCTCCAAGGCAACGGGCCCGGGCCGCTCCCGGGGTAGGGGCACTTACCAGCGGCTCCGCGCCCCGTCCCGCTTCCTCTTCTCCTTTCTCTTTCTGTTTCTGTTTCTCCTTCCTCCGTCGTCGTCGTTTTTTTCTTCTTCTTCCTCCTCCTCCTCCTCCTCCTCCTCCTCCCGCCCGGCCCGGCCCGGCCCGGCCCGGTCCGCCCCGTTGCCCTCCTGTCCCTTCTCCCCTGCCATAGCGTGCCCGCGCCCGCCCGCGCCCCTCTGGCTTCACTCCCCTCACTGCGCACGCGCGCTTCCGGGAGGCCCCCTTCTGCCCTTCTTACCCCTGAGTGCTGCCCCACATCGTGCCTGACGCCAAGCTCGGCCGGCGGCGCTGCCCGGGCCGTGAGGCGGCGTCGCGGGCAGCCCGAGGGGGCCTGGACGGGGCCTGGCGGGCGGGTGGGGGCCGGTGAGCGGCGCTGGGGAGCGGCCGGGCGGCAGGTACCGGGCGGGGAGGGGGGGACGGGGCTGCCCCGCCCCAGCTGGGAGGATGTTAGGGGGACACTACTGGGGGACCCCAATCCCCGTGGGGTGTCTGGAGGGGGGGGCAGTGCTGGGAAGGACCCCCGCCCCCGTGGGGTGTCTGGGGGGGCAGCGCCCGGGGGGGGCCCCCGGCCTGCGGGGGGGGCGGTGCCGAGTGGGAGCCCTCGTAGGTGCGGAACAGGGCTGGGACCAGGCCCTGCTGCCCCCCCGGGGTAGCTCAGGGGCCCCTATTCCCGCCCCCCACTGCTGCAGAGCCTGGGGGCACCTCTGTGGGAGGGGGAGCGCCCCCCCGGCGGCTGCTGAGCCCCCCGCTGCGGCGCAGCCCGTGTCCCCGCTGCCAACACCGTGCCCGCTCCGGCAGCCGGGTCTCGCCGCGGTGCCGCCTGCGCCCTCGCTGCGGGGGCAGAACCGCTGTGGAGCCCCCCGGGCGGCTGCGGGGGCTCCGCGCAGTCCCTCGCCGTGGCACGGGCACCCGCGGCGTGACAGCCGCCGCCCAGCCCCGGGGGTCGGTCCGCTGGAAGCCTTCGCAGGTGACGCGGCCGTTGCCCCACGACCAGCGGCTGGGCGCTGGAGCCCTCAAGAAACAAAGGTTCTGTCTTACACAGATATTTTGAGCTGCAAATGTAAAGACAGATGAGAGCGGGTCCGAGAGGCCGGAGTGCCTCGAGGAACATTGCAGAGCGGAGCTGTCTGTATTCAGAGACACTCGTGTTAAACATATTTTAGGGAGGAAAAAAAAGTGTCATCTTCCCTTTTAATCAGCCGCTGTTTGTAGCTACAGGTGCTGGGGTTCGTTTCCAGTGTAATTCGGCTTTTTCCTCAGCGTGGTGCTGGAAACCTTCCGTCTGAGCGGTGGTGGCTGGCTTTCTTGCGTGGGGTGTAGCGGCAGTTTCATGACGGACTCGTTTGGGACAAAGTAGTCTGCGCCGTCGGTGAAAAATAACACGGCCACTCTGGATCGCCTGTGGAAACTCCTCTGCTAGTGCAGCAAGGGTAGAGCTCATTCTGCGGTCGTAACGCTTAACCTTAACTTTAAACGTTCGCCAAGCTGTAGCTTCTTATTTGTGAAACACGAGAAAATCTTGCTTCCGAGCAGAGCGTGGTTTCCGTCCCGTCCCAGTAGCGTGTGCTGCCCGCGGGGCTGCGCCGACCCGCGAAGGTTTCCGTGCTGGGGGCGGGAAGCTCGTACAGGTAGCCCGCATCTTCCCCATCCCGGTGAAATCTTGGTTCTAAGTTAAGGGTTGAGCCAAAACGTTTCTAGAAATGAAGAGAAGATTTAAGAAACAGCATTTAGGAAGGACCATAAGTGGCGCAGGCTGGAGGGGTTGGCTGTTGGTTTGGGAAAATTTGGATTCGGAGGAGGGGCAGGGATGACTCAGCCCTGGATAATTGCTAATGGGCCGATGTGCACGCGTGCGTTATGGCTGTGTGGTGGCCAAGAGGAAAAGCAGCATCATTCCGGCCAAATCTTTTCTTTCCTGTAGTCTAGTAAAGATCAAGTATGGCTGTTCTAGCTCAGAATTCTTTCTGTTGGGCACACGAGAGCACAAACTGGAGCCCTCGCCAGCCAGCAGCGCGTTTGAATAGCTGACTGATCAAATTAAGAGCGGGCTGTGTACCTCGGTTTGTAGTCTGCGACGTTGGGGGTTGCGTGTGAACAGCTGCGCGCCTGCCCACGGGGAACGCTGGGACTCGGCGTTGCTGTGCTTCACCCGTATCTTGGATTCTTCTGATCGATGCGTTCGCTTTTGCAGTTGAAGGAATTGTTTCCTCTGCAACACGAGGGACGCAGTGAGCCCCGCGGTTGAACTGTGTCGCAGGGCGTCCCTCGTGCTCATCTCAAGCATGCCGTGGCTGCGGCAGCCCTGCCTTGCTCCGTGCCGCTGCCAGTCCCGTCCCGTGGCAGTGGGGAGAGCGGGGGAGCCCTGCCTCTGCTCTGGGGGCAAAGCAGCGCTCCGAGAGGGGTCACCCTTTGGAGAGGGGGCTGGCCGAGCTCCCTTCCCGGAGGCACCAGCGTAATCCCTCTCCCTGGCGCTGCTGTTCCCTCCGCCAGCCTCCCCCAGCGGAGTTTCCCAAAACATTTGCTGGGTGTGTGCGAGCTGAGGGGCTGCGCCAGGATTTCCCTGCTAAATGGGTCTTTTACTGCATTGAGGCTGTAAGTTTTGGGTGAGAGTGAAAACCAGGGCGGCAACGTGCTGAACCGTCTGCGGGCTGTCCCCCCCGCTCTGCCAGCCGAGAGCCCCTGTGGGTCCTACGCCTCTTCTTGATAAATCTTTCTCTGTGGCTTTGCTGACAGCATGCTGCGTCAGTGAATCGCGGCTGGTTTCACGGGCAGGATAAGCTCCTGCGACGTGCATCCAGCGAAACCTCTCCCTGCGTGGACTCGTTGCATCCTGCGGCGTTGCAGGGATGAGCACGAAACTCGTCGCTTTTTGTTTTCCCTTTTTGTTCACAAAACCTGCTCGTCCATTGGTGCTGGGCTCACGAGGTTGCCCGCGCTTGCCTGGTGGAGCTCAGACAGCAGCCGTTCGCCAGGCGGGGCTGGTTCGTCCGTAGGATGTGGCTGTTACACCTGTTTTTGGGTTTTTTTTAAGATCCTGTCAAGGTCTTGCCGTGTGACCTTGAACCAATTTCTTCTTTCCTCCTCTTTTCTCCCGCAGTTCCCAAACATGAAGCCGAGGCCGTGACCTACTTCACAGGCGCTCAGGAGGGCGTCTTGCTAAATTAAACATGAGGCACTTTTAAGTTCCTTTGAAATGTTTGAGGGGGAGCCATGAGCAAATTTTTATTGTTTTCATTAGAAGGGAGCTTGAGGAGCTGCAGTGCTGGGAGCTGGCGCTCTCCTCTCGCTGGCTCTGTCGTACTAAAGCACCAAAAAGCCCCGAGGCCCAAGCGGGACTTGCGGAAGCTGAATTGCCTGGGCTTGTGCACCCGTTCCTCAAGAGTCTGCGAGTCTGTCTTGTTTGTTTGAAAAATACCTAAAGAATGCAGAAGAGTAGGGACGCAGACGGACGGTGAACAGGCAGGGGCTGTCGCAGCTGGGCACGCAGCTCTTCAGCTCCACCTTCCACCATGAGGAATGCCCTTCTGCCACGTTTTTGACTGACTGGTGCTTGGGGACAGTAAAATGACTCGCAGCCCCAAATAACGCCACCACGGTATGGTGAGAGGTGGCGTGGTGCCCTGCCGCGGGTGCCCTCGGTTACCTGCCCGCGGGGGGAAAGGGGGTGCTGGCCAGGAATTCCCGTAACGAGCCAAGTTTGTTAAGGATGATGGTTGCTCGGGACAGAAAGCAAAGGCAGTTGTATAAATGCTGAAACGCACCAGCGGCTTTTCCAGGGGTTGATCAAAGTCTCACGAGGAATAAACAGTTTTGGCTGCTCCGCATCTTTGAGTGATAAAGCGGAGCAGGCGAATACTTAAATCAGCTTTTCTTGGTGTGATTAAACCCAAGGAAGGCGAAATGGCAGGGACGCACTGACGGCTGGGGCTCGATGGCCGTGGAAGGGTGCTCAGCTGTGACATAATGAATGAACTGTTTTGATGGAGATGAGCTGAAATCGACTGACCTCCTCCTGCTGCCGGGGAGCGGGGCTGGTCCGCAGCATCCTTTGCTTTTCGGTCCGTTGCCATGGCTACCATCTCCCGGCAGTGCTGCCGGCGTATCGGTTGCAATCCTGAGAGTTTCGGTTTTATCTAAAAAGAAAATCATTAATTCTGTTGTGCGAGGAACACGAACCGGAGCGTGCTCCCGCGCCCGGTGGCTGCCTGGCTCGGCTGCGGCGCCGCTCGGCTGCGGCTTCGTGCGGTGGTGCAGCCGTGCAGGGCGCAGGCTCGCGGCGCCCGCCCGCCGGGTCCTAGTGCCTTGGATCGATTCCTGCTTGGAAATCGGGGTCGGTGCCCCGCGGCGAGCGCGGCGACGGCTGCGTCCCCTCCCCGGCGGCCCGGGCGCGCGCGGGGCCGGCGTTGTGCGGCGTTGTGCTGGGCACCCGGTTCTGACAGCTTGTTTTTAAAGAGGCGAGGGGTCCAGAAACTTCCTCCTGGTGCTTTCGCATGGCAGGGTGGCCTTCTGTGGGCGCTGTGCCGAGCGCGGGGCCGCGAGCCTTGGGTGTCTCCTGCCTTCTCGCCAAAGGTGTTGCCTACCCCGCGAGCCCCGTCTGTTATCGTCAGGCAGCCGTGGTTCAAGCACCGAAGCGCATCGGTTTACGCTGCCACAGGCTGCGGTGCTTTGTTTTAGGTGGCGAATGCCTCTAATGGAGGGAGGGTCGCGCGGCTCGGCAGTCGCCTGCGTCGCCGGGGCCTGCAGCAGCCCCAGCTGCGGGCGAGAACCCTCCTGTGCCGTGGGTGTACGGGGACAGGAGCAGTGATACTCCGTGCTCCAAAAAGACCACGGTCTGATTATAAAAATGGGGCACGGTGGGGTATGGACACACGGAAAGCACGAAGGATTTACAGGGCAGTCCTGGCTGGCGCGGTGGGTGTCCGTCTCACTCTAACAGCCCAGTATCTGTCATTCGTTATTGGACGTCATTGCAAAGGAGAACTTTAATTAAGCATTTTAACGGCTCAGCAGATTTTTCTCTGTGTTATTGGCCTCACGGAGGTGGCTCTTAGGAGTACGGTCTTATTTCTGTCTCTGCTGGCAGTGCTGGAGCAGGAGCTGGCGCCGAGGTTTGCGCGGGCTCTGGCACCAGCTCCGGGGCTAGAGTTTGCCTTTCGCGCGCCTGCCCGGCACGCTGAGCAGCGCTGACTTTCGTAACTGAGAGCAAACCTGGGAGAGGAGGGAGCTGCTACAGGCTCAGCCGGGCAGAGGGAGTTCTCCTTGCAACTCCCGCTCCTCAGGCGAGAACAGAAAACACCCCAGGCTGACTTCAGGTCACCTGGGGGAGTCGCATAGTTTAGAGTTTAATTAAAAAAGTCTTAAATTCGGCGAGCTCGATCTGGATTTAGATTGAGGCAATAAAGACGGAACCCTGAAGTGCCGTTTTTAGAATTTCTTTTCTGAACACAAGTTTGATGGAAGGCTAAGCTGCTCTGTAAATCGGAAGGGAGCTCAGCTGAAGCAACCTCATGGGGACGTGTGTGTATATATCAAATGTACGTCTATCTATAAATACACTAAGACGGCATTTTGTGCTTCCTAAATAACTAGTGGGGAGTTTTCTGAAGTTTTTCAAACTTCCTGCCCAGTTTCCTTGAACTGAATGAGCTGTTAGCGTTCAAGCTGCTTGGCGTGCGGACTGTTCCTTATCCCAGATTTCAGCAAGAAGTCTGAAGGTTTTAAACTGGACATTCTTTGGCCTTTTTATGACAGCTTGTCTGTAATGATGAGCATTACTTCCAGAGTCTGGGCAGCTAGCAGCCAGCCATTGCGGGTCCCAGTGAGGCCAGAGGGCCTGCAGGATGGCCCGTGTGCCCGGGAAGGACGGGTGCTGCAGCTCCGGTCACCTACCCGTGAGGGCTGGTGGTGGTGGTCTGTAACGTTTGCCACATTTTCGCAGGTGAATGAAGATTGCCCCACTCTTGGGCAAGAGCGACCTCGATGCCTGAAGTATGGCTCAAGGTGATGTAGGTCAGCCTCCCCTGCAAACACACCTCTCCTGAGATCCTCTGGGCTGGATTTGTGAAGACACGTGCAGGCAGCTTTTACGGTACGTGGTAATTGCCTAAATACCTGAGAAGGGGCAGCGCTGGGTTACTGCTCGCTGCACCGGTCCCTGCTCGACACGGAGCCTTTGCCTGCCCGTGTCCTTGCTCTCGAGTCCTGTCTTTTCGGCACCAAGGGTGCAAGGAGGTCTGCTAGAGCCCGCTGGGCACGCACGGCGCCCTTCTGTGGCAAGGAATTTTCTTGTCAGTACTCTAAAAGGCGAGGTTGGATGCGGAGGCGGGTGATCTGCTTGCCCAGCAGCTGGTGTTGGGGAATAAACTTGGGAATAAACTACGCCGGTGGATTCTCCGAGGCTGGGGGTTTATCGCCTGCAGTTGTGAGACGAACCGGGCAGGAGCTGCCTTGGGCGCAGCTGGGGATCAGGAGGTGAGACCGTAGCCTTTACTAAGGCTGATGTTTCCTATGATTTGCTAAACTAAATTTATTAAAGGATGTTAAAACAGTAAATTTATTTCAAAGCTTTAACACGAATCAGAAAATTGGGTGTGTTTTTGTGGCAAAGGGGATGCTGTAGTTTCTGGTAGCTGTGGCAGCCTCGGGAAGGTTTCTTCATCTGAGCTATTTTGTTTGGCTGAAACAGCCGTTCATCCAGAAGTGACAGGGTCTGAGTTTGGAGAACAAATTAAATTGTTTTCCTCTCTGTAGAGCAGGCTTTGGGCTGAAATCGACTGGTTCTACAGAGGCTGCAGCAGCCAACTGCCAGCCTCATCTTACAGGTGTTTTTCTCACTTGCAGCGATTGCTTAAGGCTCTCCCACAGTGCTTTAACCACAGAAAGCTCTCCCTATCTGCCCCGTAAGGCGGTTTCAGCGAACTGATAAAGCTACTGTCTAACCCTGGCTTTTTGTCTTTCCGTCAAGTGTTCGTTTTCACCCAAAGTCCACGAGGTAAAGGAGAAGTGCAAACAAAACGGTGAACGGTGCTGCGACACGCTGTGAGGCTGAGAAACGGCGCCTCCTTGGGGCAGTCGGTGCTGTGTCCTTCTGCCAGCAGAACAGTGATTTTCATGTTCAGCCTACATCTGTTCACAAACTCGTCGTCCAAGGCGCTTGCTTTGTTGTTTGTGCTTACTTCAGCACGTGTTTAGGAAATCTCAATGCGAAGGGTTGGAGTTGGTATGTTTTACGCCCTCGTTGTGGTCTGGGGCTGCGAAGACCCTCCGGGGCTGCGGCCCAGCAGCCTCCACGCGCCCCCCCGCCCTCTGACCACGGCGCTCCAGCTGCGACGGTGGGAGGAGGAGGAGGATGGGTAGGCGCAGTGCCTGTTGCCAGGCCGCAGATCCGCTGGTAGAGCTGGGAAAAGCGGGGGTCTGGGCGCAAAGGCGCATCCTCCGTCACCGTGTGGCTGCGGGAAGCTGGGGTCCCCGAGCGAGAGGGAGCGCAGGGCCCCCGCGCGCCGCGGGGACGGTCTGGGTGCGCTGGGCTCCTGCGGGCCGGCTCCAGCGGCGGGCGCTGGCTCCCAGCGTGGTGTGGCAGGAGGGGCGGACGGCAGCGGCTGCTCCCTCGGGCTTGGGGTGCTCCCTGGGACATGGGCACTTTTGGGTGCTGGGCTCCGGCACTTTCGGGCGCTGCTGTCAGGATCTCTTTCCTGCGTCTTGCCCTCGGAGGGAACAAGCGTTTCTTGCCGTGTCACAGCTCTTCCCTGGCCGCTGGTGTCGGAGAAGGGCTGGTTAGGGTTGGGGGGTGCTGAAGTTTGGCATCTCTCGAGGGCAGGTGTCCTGGGGTGGCACAGGTGCCCCATCAGCACGAGGCGTGGGGGGCTCTGTGCCCCTTCCTGACCTGTTTCAGTAGCTGTAGCATTTCTGGTTTCTGTGGGAAGCTTCCAAGGGGCTCTGGCAGAGCGCCGTTGGCAGTCATCACCGTCTGCCGCAGTTCCAGTCCTTCTGTGGCGTGGCGTGTTCTAAGAGGCTCTTTTGAAAATGAAGGCAGGTTCCAGCCTTGGCACTGTAGTGATGAGGAGAGAGTGTGCTTTGGTCGCTGTGAGCCTGTCCGTGCTACGCGAGTAGCCTGAATTAGCGGTTCTCTAATGTTTTAGCTTTAATTTAGCTTTAAGTGGCCTGAAATTGAGGTGTCTTCCCCTTTCTTTGTTTGCAGCTTTTGTGTACGCTGCGGAGGCTTAAGATTGTCGTGGACTTACTGTCCTTGGGGTTAATCACAGGCTTGTTTTATGGGTAAAATACTTTCAAGTTTTGCAGAGCTCTTTCTAGATTTCCAACGAAACTACAAGTCCCTAACTGGATATTAGCCATTCAGTACGTGCTCTTACTGGAGCCATCTTCCTGGCATGCTCCTTGGTGGTGCTTCGTTCACCCGCCTTTGGTTTCTGTCACCGCTGCGTTTGTGGGTGTCGCTGGGGGAAATGGGGCCGTTTGATGTAAGTTTGTTCGTTGGTGCCGGCGATGGGAGCTCGGGGGGTCTGCAGTGCCCCAGTCCGATGCCAGTTGTTGGGGTACTGGCCGCTGAGCTGCCTGCCAAAGCGGGCTCTGTGGGGACGCTCCGGTGGGAAGCGTGTGTGTGCGTGGGGGGAAATACTCCCTTGCACTTCAGGTTTAACGTAGAAAATTCCAGGACTGAGGAGGAGGGAGAAATTAGCTGTGTAGCATTTGTAATTTTCCTTTTAAATGAAAAACTACTCTTCCAGCTACAGCTGGTCTTGCTGGGAGGAAAGCCTTCCTGCTATTCCCTAGTTTTTTTGCTTGTTTCAGCATATATCCTGTCACTCCCAGGGCTCTGCGGGAGGAGCAGCGGTAAGTTCCCGTCCCTTGAGAGGGAGAGGTGCCCCGTGCCACCCATTCCCGGGCTGCTGCGGGGCCGTTCCCCCTTCGGTGCCCTCTGAAGTCCCTGTGAAATCCTGTGGCTGTTTCCCTGTTTTCTTTGTGCTTTGAGGAAGGGTTTCTGTACTTGATTTCCCTGCTTGTTGTTCCAGACTCTCCCTTGAATATAAATGCCACCGTCGCTCAGCTGGGGTTAGCACCCTTCAAATATTTGTGCAAGACAGCGTGCCCTCCGCTTAGCCGAGGGCTGTGTGCGCGGTCCTCGGACGTCAGCTGTTGCTCTGGCTCTGCCCCGGCCTCGCAGGCTGCGCAGGAAAACCTTTGGTGTTTAGATTCCAGATTTCCTGAGTCTGTCCCACGCCTTGATCACAAGAACCTTTTCCCTCTTGATTTAAGCTAAAGGTGCAAAAGCAGCCCGAATCAGCGTTTCCCAGCACTGGTAACAGGTTTCCCGCAGCTCTGAGTTACCCTGTGATTGTCCGATCCCATGTGCGTGGCGGGGTGTCCCCCCGTGGCGGGGTGTCCCCCCGTGGCGTGTGCCCCGTCCCTTGCAGGAGCACGGTTGTCCCCACGTGCCCTGCCGGGAGGCCTCTGTCCCCGGCGCCCTGGCTGAGCAGGAGGGACGTCGGCTGGGCAGGCGAGTGGCGACCTGTGCTCCTGAGGCAGGGCTGAAGCCGAGCCGCACGCAGGGCACCGCGGTCGGGCCCCTGCCGGACTTCCAGCCTCCTGCAGGCTCTGGAGCACGCTGCCGCATCTCCCGGTCTGAGGGACGAGGTCAGGGCTTGCCTGGATCTGCAGAGGTGCAGCCTGTAGGTAGCTCCCTCGTTGGTAAAATCCAGTGGACCTTGGCTAAAAAGGGAGAAAAAAAAATAAATTAAATGGAGCAGATGTAGTTCGTGCTGGAGAGGAGCACGGCGCAGTGTTCTGGGTCAGAGCAAAAGTCCGTCTTGGCAAGGAGCCCGTCTTAGCGGTGGCTGTAGAAGCTGCAGAGGAGAAAAATATTAGAAGAAGGTGAAATATGGTGACGTTTTCTCCAGTGTAACCTCCCAGGTGCTGGCAGTGAGCTGCTGGAGGCTTCCGAAGCTGGAGGTGGGACTTCTGTCTGTGGTTAAAAGCACTCGATGGATTTTTGTAAAAGGGAAAAAGTTGGGTTTAATATTTATTGGAGAGGAACTGGCAGAGTCCTAGTCCTGTGAGCCTGAGCAGAGTAGGGAGCCTGAACCCGCGCACGGTCCTCGCACAGGAGCGAGGGGAAGGTGACAGAAGGGGATGTTTTCAGTCTAGGGACTCTTTTGACCCACAGCTGTTGGGTTTGTCTGCAGTGTGAACGGGAGACCCGCTTGTGCTCCGAAACCACCCCGGTGCGGGGGGCTGCAGCAGCCGTGCCTCCCAGCCCGCCTTCGCTCGTGCATCAGTGCAGGGGCAGAACCGCCCTCGGCTTTGTTCGTGTTACCGTCGGTAGGGAGAGACAGAGGGACCTGATCTGGGGCAAACCGCGGGTTTCTGATCAGCCAGCACATCGCCGTCTGGGCTTTCCAGCTCCCTTCGGTGCGGCTTTGGCATTCCTCTGCTCCGGTGGTCGCTGCGGTTTGGCCTGTCCCTCGGCGGGCTCGAGGGCTTCGCGAGGAGCTCGGGGAACCCCCGCCTGGCAGGTTGTGCAGATGCAAAGAGTATCTGCGGCGCGTGGGAAGGCTGGCGCCAGGAGCGGCTGCGGCGGGCTCCTCCGGCCGCGCTGGCTCAGACGCACGGCGCAGGGCTGCTCGGCTCATGCTAGTCTCGCTTTTTCATAACCTCATTGTGTTCGACTAGTTTTGGTCGTGTTTGACTTGGGTTTTGTTCGAGTAATGGAGGTCTTGGCATCTAATGTCCTTGATCTCTCCTGGAGCCCACAGAGCTGAGGGGAATGGGAAGACACTCCTGCCTTTTTGTAACTTTCTCAGAGACTTTTGGGTGGGATTTAGAATTATAGAATCATTAAGGTTGGAAAAAACCTCTAGGACCATCAAGTCCAACCGTCACCCCAGGTTCTGTATGTGTAACTGATTCCTTTAAAACAGCACAGAGAACCTCTTCGGCTCAGACATCGGCATCTCCGCAGAGGCTGCTTAGGAGGTGACGGACGGGCTCTGACTCTCCCTTTGTGCCGGCCGTCTGGGGTGACGTGGGGTGGGTTTGGCTGCACCGTGCCCATCTAACGGGTAATATAACCTTTGCTTTGCATGAGAAATACGGTTGTCCTGCGACAAAATCCCCGTCGCTTTCCAGAGTGGTGTCGGGGAGCTCCGGGAGCGAGGCAGGTTATGTTCCCGTTTGCTCACCCTGGGCTGCCCGTAGCTCCGGTGATAGCGAGCGCCCGGGGTTTGCTCCCGTTGAGTTCTTCCTTGTTCCTGTGGTTGATAAAGGCCTAGTTTCTAGTGAAGTTTCTTGTTTTTCATCCCTGGGTGCGTGTCTTAAAGCTCATTCCCTTGACTGCAATTGCTGTATCCTCAAAGGCCGCCTACTTCGTCCTGTAAGACGTTCCGGTCTTCCTCCTCCCCCTTGAGAGCCGTGCTCTGCGTTTCTTGGTGTATGTCTGTGGTTTAGGGCTTCTCTGACCTGCAGCTCCTAAAGCAGAGCTTCAGCACAGGTATGGGCGTTACGATCGCTGATGCGAAGCTTGGGTTTCTTGTTCGCCTTCCGTAGAGCACCAGGCGTGACCCGCAGCCGCGCAGGGGGCGAGGGGCTGGAGGGTGCGTTCGTGAATACAAGTATTTTGGAAAATTCAGCCCCCATATTGACCTGTCAAGGACTTCCCTAGGAGGTTCCTCTTCAGCCTTTTAAAAACTCCCTGATGGCGCTGGGTTTTCCCTTCGGGTGGTCCGTTGCCTCCTTTTACGGTCGCTGCGATCGGGTGCTAAAATAGGGCACAGTCATAAAAATTCACGGTGGTGCCCCTGGTTTGGAGATGTCCCCGGGGGGGGACGGCCAGGCGCGGGGTCCCGGGGTGCTGCTGGGGACTCGCGGCCGTGGAGGAAGCTGCAGCACGAGGCGGCTGGGCACGGGGGCTTGCCAAAGCCCCGCCGTTACCCCCGCTTGCCGTTCCACAGGCAGCAATTAATGCCGCAGGCAGCTCTGAGAAGAGGGGCTGATGACTTTAATTAGGCATCTATTCAGATCAACCAGGGAGAGGACAATTATTGATTTTAAGAGATGCCCCACCGTTAACTGTTTGGTCTCCGTGCCTCGCGTCCGCCTGCGGCTGCCCGCACACCTTTACCTGGCGGTGCCGGCGTGCCGCCCCGCGCCGCGGCGTTATTCCTCCTCAAACTGCCACGGAGGGAGGTGGGGAGAGCGAGGCGTGGCTGGTGGGGCAAACCCCGGCGCTAGGCAAGGGGGCACAGCAGGGAGCGTGGGAGGCACGCCGAGCGCGGCCGCGGGGCTGCCCGCGGGCGTCTTGGTCGGCTCCAGGCAGGAGGAAATTGGGGTGGTCCCTGCCCGGCTCCCGGCGGTGGGCGCTGCCCGCCCCGTGGGGCGGGTGGGAGGAGGCTGGGTCCATCCCGGTGCCGGCGGGCGAACGGCGGCCGTGCCGGGGCCCTGCGGCGGCCGTGCCGGGGCCGGTTGCCCTTCCTCCTGCGGCTGCACCGGGAGCTGGGTAGCGTTAGGACCCAGCGAGCTGGCGGCGGCGGTGACAAGTCTGGAGCAGCACTAGCGCAG
The DNA here is from genome assembly GCF_963921805.1 of Phalacrocorax carbo. Taxonomy (NCBI): domain Eukaryota; kingdom Metazoa; phylum Chordata; class Aves; order Suliformes; family Phalacrocoracidae; genus Phalacrocorax; species Phalacrocorax carbo. The sequence continues at coordinate 345,110 of NC_087516.1, forward strand.
AGTAGTCTCCATCAGCCGGGCTGGATTTTTGTGTATCCCCGTATTAAAGAATCCTCTGCCGGAAAAGGGCTTTTTCCCCCTTTCTGTGCGACCCAGCGGAGCCTCGCTGGGGGCTGCCGGGAAGGTGAGGTCGGCTGAAATGTGAAAAACCTCTGCTGAATTACTGCTGCCATGAACTGAGACCATTACCTAAAAATAACAAATCTTTAAAATAAAAAGAAAAGCTGGCAGCAGCATGGCCCAGAGCAAGAGACACACGTACAGCCGGGTAAGTTGGGGGGAGGGAAACTTATTTACGAACTCCTGGCTATGCTGGTAGAAAATATCGTGATGGATCTTAATGCTATCTGTTGCAATGAAAAATACATCTATTTTTATACTGAAATGTAGGTTGTGTTTGCTGTGCTTTCCCATTTCTGCAATTCGATATCTTTATCGCTAGCAATATCTGTTATGATACACGGTGGGCGGATAAACAGTCTGAATTATACTAGCGGACGTGTCCTTTTGATTTAAGTTGGTCTGTCTTTGCCGTTAATTATCACTGATAATGCAATGAGGAGTCAGCTGAGCCTCCGGTGATGACAGAATCTTTCTAGGGCTTTTCAGCACAAAGATTCGGGGTTGTTTTCCTTTCTGCATCGTGTTTTTCCTCCCTCTTTGCTTATTTTCCAGGTTGCATGGTGAGATGCTGAGCTTCCGAGTGCCTGAAAATCATTTCCAGGTTTTACCATATTGCAGTTAACCCTGGGCTGTGCGGCGGGCAGCAGAGCCGGAGCTGGGCACCGGCCCTACAGCCAGCCTTTGCTGTTGGAGTTTCTTTCTTCTGTCGTTTTGTTCTTCCTCGCCAGCGCGGTGACATCGTGTCCCAGGCGCTCGCTGTTTTGGGGAGTGGGCAGCGCGTTTTCGGCGCCTCTGTTACTCGGTGCTTGCCAACTTGGCAAAGTGCTTTGTAACTCCAGGGCCGGTTGCAGGGGCGGCAGGGCTGCGCTTCGGCAGAGCCGGGGAGGGCAGACCCCTTCCCACCGCCCCCCTTAACGCCGGGCCCGGGGGGCTGCCCGAAAAATCCCTGCGGAGCAGCGTGACCCGCGACTGCTCTGCCTGCCGGGGCAAGGGCGTTGTGCGAGAGCACCGGGCCCGGCGCCGCCGTGGCGTGCGTGTGGGGTTCGCTCTCCGGACGAAAGGGTTTGCTCGTGCGGACACAGGCTGCCGAACGGGGCAGATGCCGTTCGGATAAAGGCTCGGGGCTGCCGGCGGTAGCGTGCGGCTGGGAAGTTGCTTTACCCACCCCCGTGCAGGGTCAAAGTGTGTTTCCGTGCGGGGATGCGGCTGCGGAGCGCTCCCCCGGGCTGGGAAATGGTGCCTGCGGCACACGGAGGCCGACTGCTCTGGCTTCCAGGGCTCGGTGTTTGCTAAATGTTGCTGTTTTCAGTGCGGGGGGGGGAGCGGGGCGAAGGAGGTGAAATTTCAGACTGAGGCTTGACCATCCTCTCCCGATACCTGCATTGAATGTCGGTCAGGCAGGGCGGGAGCCGTGTCTCCTGGAAGCGAGCCGGCTTATCTGCGTTTCACTCCAATTGCATTTCGAAATGGGTACCGCGGGGACCGGGGCTGCGCCGGCCCCCCCGGCTGGGCTGTCCTGGTGGCACCCGCTGTAGGGACGCGTGGTCGTACGCCAGCGCTGTGGCCGGCGTCCTTGCGGTCAGAAACACACGAACCGTTCGCTTTGGACTTCTTGCTCCCCAGCCTCAAGCAGGATGAGTCCAGGACCACGGCGGGGGGCTTCATCCCGGCTCATCCGCAAGCCTGACAGCGGTGGAGCTGCCCCGTGCCGGCTCTGCTGGGTGCGACGGCAGCAACCCCCGCCGTGTCCCTGGCTGACGGGTCTGCTCTTAATCCTGGGGTAATCCCCTCCTTTCAGTAGGGTATGGCAGCACCACACACCATCTATTCGGTAATAACTAGGCTTAGCAGAAACTAGAGTTATTTCCAAGTCTTTCCTTATTCCAGCCGTGTTGGGTCACGCCTTGAATTTGAAGCTTAAGAGCATTTTAACCTGCGGTCATGAATCTCATCACCGGAGCTTTCCAGAGGTGGTTGCTGTGTTCAAGGTTCGCCTGAAACTTTTGATCTGTACTTTGAATGACAGTTTGAGGTTCAATTAGTCATATCTGCACGGAGGGAGGTGTCCCTGCGCGCCGGCGTAACGATGTGAGCCTGGCTTCTGGAAGGAATACAATAAATATTCCTTGGGTTATCCGCGATAATGGAGTGAAACACTGAAACCGTCATGCTCAGATGAAACACAGTAGTGACCCAAATCACGCTTGAATCACAAGTCAAGTCTCTTGGAATTGCATCCATTTTTCAGTGACTAATAACCAGTGTCTTCAAATAACTGAGGAAATGGTCTGTAAATGTGTGTAATATTTTAAACGGGAGTAAAAAAGGGAAAACGCTGTATTTCAGAGCGGTGCCAGGCAGGCGGTTGCGCGGAGCAAAGTCCCCTGTTACTGGAGCAGCGAGCGTGGCTCGCTCCTTGCCCGGAGGAGGCTTCTCCTCCAGCCTGCCCGGCGAGCGGGCTGAGGAGCTGCTCCTGGGGCGGTGGCTTCCTCCGAGCTGCCCACCAGGGGACTGGCCTGCTGGAGAGCGGCCTGGGTCAGCACCCCTGCTTGCTCCTCTGGCTGCCCGATCCCCACCGCCTGCCCTGTGCCCCCGCTCGGGGCGCCCGGGCTGGCCGTCAGTACCCTGCGGTGTAGGTTTGACGGGGGAGGATCTCTGCCTCCCGTCAGAGTATGTTAATTTCTCATTTAATGTAATTTAGCAGCTTATTCACCCTTCTGACCATTGCTGCACGGGAGCAATGAGTGAGCTGGTAGGAATTGTCCACGGTGATGCTTACCCCGATCTCCTGAGGGCTCCTGCCTAACTCAGTGGGTGAATGGCCTCAGGGGGTGACTGGCCCCATGTGCAGACCCCTCCTCTCCTCCTGCGGGCCGGCATCTGTGGGAGCTTTCCACAGCTCTCTGCTCCTCCATCCTCCTTACTTGCCACCAGTACATCACCACCTCGCTCTCTGTGCCCAAAATTGGGGTATGCAGAGCCCTGCAGCACGCGAGGCGCAGCTCGAGGGACGCTCTGCTGCCGAGGAAGAGATCGGCGAGGAGCTGGCACGTTGTACTGTGCCTGGAGAGCCGAGGAAGTTCTGGGTTGTGCCACCAGCTGCTCCGGTGGCCCCCAGGGTGACCGTCCCCAAGTCTGCTGTGTCCATCATCGCCACCTCCATCCTCCGCAGTGGCAGGCGACGGTGACGCAGCTGGGAGGGACGGCTGCAGGTGGGCACCAGCCCCCTGGCCCACCGCTGGCCTGGTTCTGCCCTTCCACCTCTGCTCGGGACAGCCATCGGGTGCCCAGCCCTTGGTCACCTGGCGGGGAGGGCAGATGGGAGTGCGCAATGTCCAACTAGGACAGTTTATCTCCTTTTAAAATCGAAATTGCAGTAATCAAGTTGTTTTGACCCTTCGTGAGAATACGAGTCTCGGGTTTAGCCAGGTGGATTAGACCCTGGCTCGTCCGACAGCACCGGAGGGCTGAGGCAAGGCCGAGTCATCAGAGGTCAGCTTCATCCTTGCTTCAGTCTGACGCACGGACAGTGGCACGGCTCGCGGCGAGCTGCAACGCGGGAAAGAGGAAATACTGGCGCTGGAGCGTCGCCCTGAGGCAGGGACAGCGGCGGTCCCCGGCCGGGGAGCCGCCCCTGTGGCTCCGCAGTCTGGGACCGAGCAGCTCCTTACGGTTTTGGTCGGAGCAGAGCTGCGTGTTACCCAAACTGTGCTCCCCGGCACTGGGGGAGGAGCACGGTGAGCTCCTGGGCGCGGGGCCACGGAGCTGGCGGCGAACGGCGTGCGCTGTCATCCTCACGCTGCAGCGGTGCCGCTTCTTCTATTGCCTTATTTCTCATTAGTTAGAAACAAAAGTTGGGGTGCCGTCGCCCTAAGAGCGTGAGAGGCTTATTCTGTGCTCTGCCTTCTTGCCTGAGCGGTAAGGATTTGGGAAACACTTCTATTAAAATCAGTGCCGGTTGACAAATGGACCTTCAGCGTGTAAGTTTTGATGGACTTTTCTGTATTGGTCAGGTCTAATTGCAGAACGTCTGGCACTACCCTAACGTTATCTGTGCTCTTCAGAGGCATAGTTTGATGTTAAGCTCAGAACAGTTATCGAATTTGAGAATGGATATTGCAGCAGTAAACGTAATTTAACGGGATATCCGAGCGGGGTAGTTGATGCTGCTTTGATGCCGAGGAGCGTGGTGCGGCTCAGTTTGAACTGGAGCAGGAGGTGCTGGGAGAAGCGGGTGAAGCCCCTGGCGCGACACTGATGACCTTGTGCAACGATGTCTGAGATCCTCCCCTGAAAACAAGACGCGTGGGCGAGGGTCTCTGGTCGTTCCGTGGGCGCGGGCTGCGATAGCGCGCTACGCGGTAGGCTCAGCCTCTGCTCGAGCTCCGTGGCGGCGCGGAGAGCCCTTCCCAGGCGCAGGAGCGCAGCACGCGTGGGTACCTCCTCGGACGTTGTGAAGCAGGAGAGCAGAGCTTTTGCCCGGTTAGCGCCACGTCCACCCTGCGACCCCCAGAGCTCCCTCCCTTACCACAGAGGGGCCTTTTGCCTCACCACAGAGCGACGGAAAGATGTTTCATCGTTGCATCAAGTTGACCGTGTAAGGATGCGCCCGTGCAGGCCCTGCGCCCCGATTTATCCGCTGGCTGATCTGGAGAGGGTCGTAAAAGCTGTAAAAACTGCTCGGAGGGGGTGGGGGGCCGAGGTGCTCTGGTGCAGGGGCCACTGGCTTGCTTTGGGCTGCCCTCCTGCCTGGCGAAGCTCCTGCGCAGAAGGAGGAGGAGGAGGGGGAGGCAGGTGTCGTGCATTGCCCGGATCCTCCGGACCCCCGTGGACCCCTTGCGCAGCCGGGGCTCGCACCGGCCGCCCGCGTGCAGAGCAGGAGCTTTCCGTGGGTGGAGGTGGAAGCGTGTCTGAGCTGGCAGATGCTCCTACGAGTGGTTTCGGGGAGCGGCACCGATCCGCGTGTCGCCTGCGCCGACGTGGTTTGCGGAGGCCAGGCTGTGTGCCTCGCGCGTGCCCGCGGGGAGCGTCCGGCTCCCCAGTGACGATTGCGCCGTATTTTACAGGTAAGGCTCTCTTCTCAAGCTCCCGGCTGCCCTTAACTTCTCTTCGCAAACCTATTTTTTGTTGTTTTTTCTTGAGCAGTAACTCACATTAGGAGATCCTTGCTCTGAGTGGATATGCAGCGCACGGGTTTTCCTTTTTAATCAGTCTTATTGTTGCCATTTTATTCAGGGTGAGTTGCGTAGTGGTAGAAGTTGTCTTCTAGGTTCCCAGAAATCACAATGTGCCGGTGGAGAAGGAGCTTCTGGGCTTCCGAAGTGTGATTTGTGCCCTCTGAACTTTGCCGCTAGTGAGGTCCCACTCACGAAGGGGAACTGGGCGGGAGGGTTAGGGCAGGACGCTGCTCCAGAAGGTCCCTGGGGAGACGTTGTCAGCAAGGCGCGTTTGGGAAGAGTCATTCTGGGCTGCTTTTTTGCTGATATTACAAATCACAAACTTTCTTCAGAAGGGAGGACGCTCGGCATGGGAACACCACGGAACCAATACGTTTTCTATCTGTTCTTTAAAATGAAACCTTGATGGATTTACAAGTTAATAATTTGAGACTGAGGAACGTGTACCTGCTTTTGCCAGATTTAGTTGCTTTAACCTTTGCCATTCAGCGCTAATGAGATCGCAGACGAGGAGGACGTAACGACTATGACTTTCCTGTGGTGATGCACGCCCGTATGTTATTAATTGGCTGCTGTGTTAATTAGAACATCTAACTAATGACTTGAGTGGCAAGCCTACCCTGAGACTGACCCGTGTTCGTACAGGCTGAGGGGAGTTTGAGGTGTCGGTATTGACTCCGTTGCTCCATGGTATAATGGATTATCCCAATAATCCGTTATCTGGAGTTGAAATATCCCTAAATAAATCCATCATCTGGGGTTGAATAGAATATTCTCTGGAGGTGGAAAGAGGCTTGCGGGGCGGTGGGGGCTCGCTCCAGCGACGGAGCTGCGGGTCCCACGGCCTGACAGCCGGGGCTCGGGGGGCGATTTGGGTTGCACGCTCGCGTCTTCCCTGGCGTTCGGAAACGCGCGTGGATCCGCCGGCTGCGTCGCTGCGGGAGCCGTCCCCGGGCTCAGCGCACATCGCCCCGCTCGGGCGGGGAGCGGGCCCACGCTGCCGCTGCGGCTGGGGCTGGGGGCGCCGGCCCCGCTGGCTTTGCATCCCGAGAAGGTGGGCAGCAGGGACGTGCTCCGGGCGTGGGTAAGCGAGGGAAAGGAGCTAAGGCGCAGCTAATGGTAGTTTGGCTGTCGCTTTTGACTGATGCAGTGATTCAGCCCGCGAGTGTGCCCTTCCTAAGCTTGGTTGTTTTTTTTTTAAAGCAGTTTAATAGTGCTTTGCAGGCTTTAAGTTCTCCCCTTCTGAAATCTGCAAGCGTTCGAGGTGGGAACAGGTGCCAAAGGCTGAATTGCCTTGGTTTTGTTGACCAGCAGCTCTGGGTGAAGTCCCGTTGTTCCTGGGACAGGAGAGCAGGAGGAGGCAGTACGAGGGTCGCAGCGTCCCTCACCCGGGGCCGGCCGCGCCGCTTGCTGCCGAGCGCCCGCCGGGATTCCCTGGGAGGCGGCAGCGGGGATGGCTGTCTGTACCTGAACGCGTTTGGTTTGCAGGTCAACGCCCCCAGTCGCTGAAAGCTTTTTATTATGTTTATGACTCAGAGGCTCAGTCTGAAGGTAACGCTGCAGCGATAAACTACCTGCGGAGCGTACCGAAACCCGTTTATTTGCCCCGCTCAGGTCTCTGCCAGCGGAGCTGACCCGGAGGGCTGAGCTCGCTCTGGGGCGAGCAGGGGCCGGATTGCCTGGGAGGGACGGACGGGCACCCAAAATAAAGGACACAAAACACCCCCAGCCCCTTCTCCTGGCTGTCTGCGGGCGCCTCCGGGGAGAAAACCGGGGTTTTATGGCTCCTGGGGGATTTTCAGTTGTTTTACCCTGTAAAAAGTAACTTTCACATGCTTTGCCTGTGTGACCGGTGGGTACGTGGAGAAGAAATACAAACTCCTCTGCCCTATTTGCTGATGAAAATGCTGGAACTTACTTAAAATGAATCTTTAAAAGGGAGCGCTACCTGACTTGGCAATTTTTTCAGACTACTCAGCAGATTTACAGTAATTTGCATAATTTTGTGTTTTGCTGTGGTAACATGAATTATTTGGGTCTACCCTTTCATACCACTGCAGAGAAGAATCCTGTGCCGGGTATCTATTCCCGGTCGGGGAAATCTGCACATCCTGGAGGCTTTTACCTGCAGTTTGATTTTTTCCAGTCGCTTGACTGCAGAGCAGAGGCTTTCTGCTGCCAGGATGGCTGGGTGCGAGGAGCTTGCCAGGCGCTGATCTGCGTGATGCTTCTACTCTCCTCTTCAGTAAGGTCTGCTGTTAGGTTCGTCCTGCTGCACTAATTGGGTAGCTCGGGGTGGTCTGATGCAGGGAAAAGGTCTTTTCTTTCTGCGAAAGGACCGCTGGCTCCTCTGCGGGCGTGGGAAGGAGTCGCTGTGGCAGAAAATCGGTGCCGGAGCATATTGCAAGTGAAATGTGGTGGAACTTCCAAATAGGCTGACGAGGTGATTCACTCGCTTGACTCTGCTGCCGATTCTTAGAGGAGGGTCTCTGGAGGGGGTTTTGCAAGGAACAAAGATGTGCTGCTTGCTTTATTGCGCATCTCTGCTTCCTAATTTGTAAAACAGGCCCTGAAGAGATTTTGTGGGTTTTTTTTAAAAAAAAAAAAAAAAAAAAAAGAGTCAGGAAATTATTTTTCCATGCAAAGTCCCAGTTTTTCTTCCCTCGAGAATTTCGGTGGCTGCTGGCGAGGAGGGGGGCGGCGCTGGGAGGCCGGTGGCGCGCTCTTCTGCTGCGGCTCCCCTCGTAATTGCCCCAGACTGGCAAATCTGGGCGAGACTCCTCACCTCCGCCTCTGCTGCCCATCCCTTCCCCGTGGCAGCACCTGCCTGCGGCCGCGTCGAAACCCGCCCCAGAGGTGGCGTTTCTCAATGGGGCAGCGCGCTGGGGAGGCCGGCCATCCGTGGCGGGGCGCGGGCGAGAGGCTGCGGGGAGCGACCTCGGGAGCCTCGTGAATTGCCTTTGCCGTCACAAAGGCGGTAACGTGGAGCCATGCTGTATCCCGTGTCTGACTGCTTAAAAATCTAGGGGTTTGGTTGCTGTTAATACGTGCTTTTACTCTGGTTATGCTTTGGAAAGGAAGCAGGGAAGACAAGCTCTCCCGCAGCTCCCACCGAGGGCTCCGCAGAGAGCGTTCCCCGGGTGCAGCCCACAGCACTGTGATGCCACTGCAGCAGAAACAGTGAAATACTTGATTTCTGAGGCCAGTTTATCTGCTGCTGCTCTACAGACCGATGCCACAGAAAAATAAAATTTAAGTAGCGTGAAAGGCGAAAGCCTGGCGGGGTTACCTCTGTGCTCCGCGGCTCCTGCCCCACTCGGTGCAGCTGAGAGGTGGGTTCCTGCAAGTCGCGTGGCTCCTGCTCTGCCCCTGAAGCATCTCCCCGGGCTTTCGTCTGCCAGCTCCCGCCCCCGGCTGCCCCCTTGCTCGCTCTGCATGCCTCTGCTGGCACGAGCGTCGGTGAGCTTGTCCTGCCCCAGGGCCTGGCAGGGCAGCTGCGCGAGGGCCTCCGGGAGCATCTCCAGAAGGGACCTGGGGAACGGCCCGGTCTTGTGATCTGGGGGGTGACCGGGGCAAGCTGGGCCTAGGCTGGAACGTGTCGTCGTTGAAACAACAAACCCCTAACGACTGGGATTTGAAAAAGGGGTCTGCGGGGCTGGGGCTGAGCTTGGCCGCAGGCGGCGTGAGGGTTCCGCCTTAGGGCTCGGCGGGGAACCCGCCTGCCCTCCGTTAACCGCGCGCGCCGCTTACCGACGCTGCGGCGGTGCGAGTCCGATGCCTTCGGTTTGTCGTCTGGCTTCGTTATTGCCTCCGTAAGCGCGTCCTGTGCTTTAACCTGGGCCAGCACGCGCTGAGGTGAACGCTGGTGCGACGGACCTTCCACCGTCGTCCCACTGTCGGTACAGGCGGACGGCCACCCCCGGGGAGCGCCTGTGCCCGGGCAGCCCGGCGGCCGTGGGCGCTGAGCTTGTCCGTTAGGCTTCTTGTTTCCTTAGTTTTGCTCCCATTTTTTCTAACAAGCGGGACACAGTGATTTAAAGTTGCGAGTGCTTTGCAGGATATTGCTGCAAGTCCTGACAGCCGAAAGGAGCCAGTATTTTGGTAGACGTTTATTTGAGTATGTAGCGTAAGGTTTTAGATTTGAGGACTTGGGTTTGTTTATTTGCTAGGAAACGGTGACTGATTTTTGGCTTTACTACAGTATTATTTTGTGCTTTTGATTTCTGCCAGTTGGATGAAAGGCAGGGTTCAGTTTTGTGCGTAAAACCGGCGTCTCGGTCCCAGTCACAACACCTGAGCGCGATGGGTATGTTCTGCATTCAGACCCAGCACCTCCCTACGCCCAGTGGAGATCCGGGTTTCTGCGTGTGCCAGCCAGAAGCGGTCGGAACACCCCTGGTGCGTCGCGGAGGCTGAAGCCTACCTGCGACGGCCGGAGCCCCGCTTGGCGTCCGGCCGCTGCCGGAGCTCGTCCTTGCAGCCGCCAGCCTGGGAGCGCCTTCCTCAGCCCCGCTCTGCGTCCCGGCTTGGGGAGTGAGAGCAGCCTTCTGTTCTCCTCTGAATAAAGAGTATATTCTTTCACTTAAGCCAAGCCCAGCAGCAATCAAAACAAAATATTTTCTACACAATAAACAGAGCTGCTGACAAACGGGGTGATGTAAATGCCAAACGTGCTTCATTTTCGAGGCCGCTGTAAGGACAACGGCGCAGTGTCGGGCTGAGCTGCGGAACTGAAGCTGAGCACGACAGTCACCTCCCCCTCTCTTGATTGTGTTTAAAAGCAGTAGCCTTTTACAGGCATCAACATGTGAGGAGGGACTGGTAGTATTACTTTTTAAACAATTAAAAATATATAGTGAATTTAGCTCTGCGGCAATATAATATAAACTTCGTCTGTTTCACTTGGGCCTGTTTCAGAGGAGGAGGCATTGGGCTGGGAAGAAGATCCCAGCACCTTACTTGTCCCGCCCCCGCTTATAAACTTTGTCAGTCTCACTGAAATTGTAGTGGTCTCGAGCGCCTCGGTGGCGTTCCTCACGCCCATCACCTTACTGGTGTGACCAGCGTGGTTAACTTCAAACAGCGGGCACGTGTCAGGGGTGGCGAGCCTGAAACCTGATGACGCACGCTGGAGTGTAGATGTGGAATAACGTTTACGATGATGACGACTTGTAAAGCTTGGTGAATTTACCACCGATGATTTCTGCTCATCGGCATCCTGATAGAAACCGCTGTTGGAATCGGAACCCCGCGGTCCTGCCTCGGAGGGAAACTGGTGTGGGTGGGTGGTCTAGCTCGGGCTGGTGGTGGGCCGCCAGGTCCTCTTAAATCCTGACAACGAAACGGGGTGGGAAGGTAACCTGTGTCGGCTTTCCGTTCCTGAGGATGTCACGCTGGAAAGCCGCGGGCGGTTTCGGGTGTAATGAAAAAAGGATGGAGCAAGTGTAGGCTGAGGCAGGGGCGGCTGTGCTAACATGTGCTGCTTCACGGTTTTGTTGGGTTTTCTTTCCCAAAGCGTATAAAAAGAACTTATAAGTTGGGTTTGTGAGCCTGGCGTGCCTAATAAAAGCTGAAGAGTAATAGTTAATGGTGGTTTTGCCATTGTTTGTGGTTCCCATTTGGCAGCTGTAACGGAAGGAGTTACCTCTTGCTGGCTCCCAAAAGAAAGGGCAGCAGAGGTGAGGGGGGACCGACCCCTGTGCAGAGCCCAGCTGAGGGGTGCTGGAGGGGGGCGAGACGGTGACGTCCGAGCTGCGGGTCCCTCTGCACCGGCTGTGTTTAACTTGCCATGCTTCTCTCTGTTGACAGGCATCCAGCACCGGCACCAGGATGAGCGTGGAAGCGAGCAGCAAGCCCCTGAAGGTGGGCTCCAGAGTCGAAGTCATCGGGAAGGGGCACCGCGGTACCGTGGCTTACGTCGGCGCCACCCTCTTTGCCACGGGGAAGTGGGTCGGTGTCATCCTGGATGAAGCAAAGGGCAAGAACGACGGGACCGTGCAGGGCAGGAAATACTTCACCTGTGAAGAAAACCACGGCATCTTTGTGCGGCAGTCACAGGTACGCTTCCCTCTGCGTGCGCCCTGCCGGGGCTCTGCTCGCCGGGCTTGGCGCGGGTACGTGTGGCTCACGGGCTGCTGGGTTAAATAGAGGGGGAAAATGGCCCTTTGCGCCCGATGGGGAGGGATAAAATAAGTTTCCTTCATTCCCGGGAGAGCCGTGTTTCTGGGACTCTCTGTCTTCCATCGTGCGAGGGAACGGAACAGCTCCAGAGCCAGAGGCTGTGCTCCTGCCGGAGCCGCGGCTCATTCCAGTCTGACACGCAGCTTCTCGGCACGTTTCATCAAGTGCTTTGAGTAGCCCAGTTTATGTCGTTGTGGTGAAACATCTTCAGATGAATGGGTGAAAAAAAAGTTTGCTGAATTCCAGAGAGCGTGGAATGGTTTTACTTTGCCTCCAGAAGGAAGCGTAGGGTCTGGCTGCTGGCTGCTGCCTCCCAGAGTTATTGGCCACGTCACCTGTAGGAGGTGAAGTTTGGGACCGGTATCTGGGTGTTTACCTGGAAGTGAAGTCAGAGAATTTTAATTAAATAACGTTTACCTTAAAGTATATAAAAATGCATGACTTGGGTTTGGTTGTTGAGCTTTTGCTGTTCACGTACCATAGGTAGGAATCAGGAGCCCGTTTGTGTGCAAACAAGCCTCTTCCATTTTAATTTTCTCTGTGCAATCTTCAAACAGCCCAAGCGCAGAAAAGCGCCGCTGCTCTCGAGTCCCACAGGTTGGCGAGCTCCAAGCATGCCGCCACGGGGAGAGACGTTCAGCTCCTCTCCTCTGTCCTTGGCACAAAGCGGTTGGTTTAAGCTCGGCCCCGTAGCGTCTCGGCAGCAGGGCGCAGAGAGCGCTCCTTTCCCCTCCCACAGACCCTCCTGCTGCCCCACCAGACGCTCCCAGGACGTCAGCCGTGGGCGACTGAGGAAGCGTGGGGGAAGCTGAACATGAAATAAGGGGTGTTTAGGAGCAGGAGCCCTGGGGTGGATCCCGGCATCCTCTGTCCTGGCCGTCAGAAGGGCCCTGGGGTCACGCGTGGTACCGGTTCACGGATGAGAGGTGAATGCTCTCTGCTGGCTGTTCCGCTGGGACTCGTGGACCTGGCTTCCGTGGTCCGTCGCTCAGCCGCGCCTGCCACCTGGGAAAGTAAATAAGTAGTTCATAATTGAAAGTTTTGGTCTGGAGGACCAGGCCGCGCGGCTCCCGGGCCGGGGAGCTGGAGGGCAGCTCAGCACGCAGGGCAGCCTGGTGCCGGGTCTCTGCCCATCAACACTCGTGAGATCCCGGCGCGGGCAGACCAGGGGGGACACGCGGGCGGGCGCTGTGCTCCAGGCACCCCTCGGCCGCCTGGTGACGTGCAGCGCCGCAAGCGCGGCCCGCGGTGCCGGCGGCGTTGCTCGCCCGGGGCGCGCAGAGGAGCTTCCGTCCCGCTGCAGGCGACGGCGGGGTGGTGGTGGGGAGGCGTGTGGCTTTGCCGCGGGGCTGCTCGCGGGTGCTCCGCAGAGTCTTACGGGACTCAAAACCTGCTGGGCTGCAGGAGCCGGCCCAAGGGAGCGGGGTGCAGGAGGGCTGAGGGGCCGACAGCCGCCTCTCGCTGCGCTTCCCCGTTCTCGCTTTGGTCTTGGAACGGTTGGGGTCTTTGTGTCTCCCCAGCTGAGGAGCACACAGTTTGCTTAAAAATAAGCTGCTTTTCCGTGGTGATGGTGACTAGTTTGTCTCTGCGCGCTCTCCCCCGCGAAACAGCAAATCCCTGGTGTGCGTGTGCGAAGATGCGCCGGTGCCCGTAGCACTGACCGTCCCTGAACCTGTGAGGTGAACGCGGTGAGCGCGGGGGAGCGCAGCCTTCGGGGAGCACGCCCAGCACGGACGGCAAATCGCCGCAGTCCCTGAGCCTGCCTCGTGCAGCCGCCGCCGAGCAGGCGCGGGGCCACGGCTCGCCGCTCTCCAGCTCTTACGGCGGAGCACAGCTTCCCAGGGGACCTCCAGCACTGGGCTCAGCGAGTCAGCCTGCGCCAGGACAGACCAGCAGAGGTGGTGGGGGTGCTGTGGGCGGCCCTCACCTGAGCGGGCATTAATTTTTTGAGAACCGGGTTTAAGATAGCCCTGGAAAATGGCAGGACGCCCTTCCAGCAGAGTTAATGCTCTGCTTGTGCTCTCCGCCGTAAATCCATCTGCGGCTTCCTCCCGTGGTTTGTTCCCCGGTCTCCCCAGCACAGCGGGTGGCTGTCCTGTGGGTACGCACCGTGCCAGACCGCTGAATGTCAATAATAAATCATCTTTTTCAGGGGAAAAGAAATTTGTGAGTGAGAAATGTTTTTTTTTTTTCTCATTGCTTATGAAGCAGATCACCTGCATCAATACAAGCACATCTTGTTAAACACTTGTAGAGTGTTTTTAAGAATTTCCAAGGTTAAGTGACTTTCCCTTCTCCCCTGCACTTAAAAACGTGTCTGAAAAAATGAGCACCAGGAATATCGGCATCAGTAAAGCCTAGCAGTATTCTTGGTCTCTTAATTAATCGTGCAGCTTTAAAAATGTACTGACGGGAAAGTTTCGAAGATTTTTGGGTACATCTTTTTTCTGCTTCATCAATCACCAGAGCAGGTCCCGCGCAGGGGGTTGATGCTGTGCTTTAGCTATAGCAGAGTGCTCGTCTCCCGGGGAGGGTCCAGCCCGTGGGACGCAGCCGCAGCGGAGGTGTGCGTCCCAGCAGTGCCCTGCCTCGCTCAAAGCGGGCTGGAGGGCCACCAGGGCCGAAACAATCGCAGGGCGCTCCTCAGCATCCCGTGGGGGAGGCGGCTGGGTGCCGCTAGCTGAGAGCTGCGGCCGGTGCAGGGCACCGCCTCCGAGCGCGGTAGCTCTCGGGACGTTACCGTCTCCCGGCGGAGTCGCTGTCCCGTAGCCGAGTCACGCCGTCCCCTCGGTGTCCCGGCCCCCCTCCCGCAGCCTCCTGGCCCGCCGCACGGGAGGCAGGGTGGCTGCGGGGCGCCCGGGGCTCGGCAGCGCCGTGATGGAGGCACGAGCCACCCGCGGCTGCGGGGCCGAGCCGGGGGAGTTTGGGCTCGCCGGGCCGCACCGAGCGGGGTGCCACGGAGGGGCTGTTGTCTCTCTGCCTCTGACTGTCCCCTCCCGGCTTGTTGCCCAGCTGGCAGAGCGCTGGGGTGCTGTGAGCAGCTGTGTCAACACGGACCGGCATTCCCAACCAAGTGTCCACTCGTTACCTTTTGGCAACCGTAGCATTTTGCCTGCCTGGGACTCGTATTTGGGCAAGTAATTTTGAACACGAGTATTCTGTTATGGCACGTGGGAACGTTACCACTGATTTTGACATCCTTCCCCACTCCTGCTTGGCAGAGGAGCTCATCGGCTTAAGTCTGCTGCTGCCGCAGCACATCTTATACCACGTTGCTCCTCTCCAGCCTAACCCAAAAGCCAGCCCTGTTCTGGTTCCTGCCACCTTCTTGTCGTGAGCCATGGCCCATCAAGTCTGGTGTTGCCACCTGAGTCGTCCCTGGCGGGGAACCCCAAGAGCACTCGAATCCCACCCTCGGTTTGGATAAACTCCTGTGCACTCCTGGTGCAGGAGCTCCCCCGGGATCCCGTTTCCACAGTCCCCGCGTCTGGTTTTGCTGCGTTTGGTGAAAAGTTGCGAAGACCTGTGCGTTGCCAAGTCGCTGCGAAGATCGGGTGCGCCTGGCTGTGCCAGAGACCCGCTTCCAGCGCGATCCGAGGGGCGCTTGCCTCGTCCTCGCTTTTAAAGCCGAGGTTTGAGCGTTCTCGGCGCTGGGGTGGTTGTTGTGATTTCTGCGGCATAACCTCGCTCAGTCTCCTTGCCTCTTTTTAGTTTGAGAGTAGGGTCCTGGTACTTGGGCATCTTCCCAAAATAGAAGCTGTGACTGACAGGTTTAGAGATTATTTTTATTTTTAAACTGAACTCCCAGGCTTAAGGTTTTCGTGGAAGGGATCGGGCAAATACCTGTCAGGAACGATTCAGGCAGTGTTGATCTTCTAAGGTGAAGGGATGGTTCTCAAGAAGTGATCTAATCCTTTCCAGCATTGCTTTCTGTATTTATCAGGCAAAAATGTGTGCAAAAATAGTTACCAAAGAGATAGCCCTAAACCTTCAACCCTTAGATAACTTAGCACGGCTCAAACCTGGGAGTGTTCCTGCCTGTGCGTCCCGGGGCTCCCCGGGGAGCCCCGCAGCGTTCGGATTAAACACCAAACCAGACCCCGCTGTGTTCTGAGTCACTGGAGTGCTCTGCTTCAGAGAGGAGCAGTTTTCCTTATGAAGAGAAAGATGAATTTTAAAATTATTTTTGCTAAGACAACACACAAAAACCAAAAACTGAGCTTTCTGGCATGGGTCAGTAACTTAAAATAGCTGCCAGACCAAGGTTCATGAACTGGGAGGGGGATCATGGAACTGCTAAAGACGTTCTGGGCTGTCGAACCCTGAGTTTTGACTTCATTTATTCCTTATGTGAATATTCTTTATTCCCTATGCGAATAAAGAATATTTCGCTCTTTTCAGGAAGCCCGAGGAAGGAGGATGGTCGCATAGCTGAGCTTGAGTGACTAAATTAAAAGTCCGTGCCAAAAAAATGCAGTCTGCACTGTTTAAATCTGCCACCAGAATGGACCTGTTTTCTGATCCCATCCTGCTATGGGGTTTTTTTGTGATAATAGTTGTTTTACTTTTCCCAGATCCAGGTCTTTGAAGATGGAGCGGATACAACGTCCCCCGAAACACCAGAATCTGCTGCCTTGAAAGTCCCCAAAAGAGGTACGGCTGGTCCCCTTCGCCCCAAAACCTCTCCTCTCCCTTGCTCGGGCCCAGACGAGGCTCCACTGTGGAACGGCCGCGGGGGTCCCCACGCTGGGGAGGGGGTGCCGGCTGCCGAGGGGTGCCGGCAGGTATTCCAGGGCTCTGTCCCTGCTTTGGGTACACGCTCGCCTCTCCTGGCTCATGTGCCTCTCCCGGCATCCCCTCTGCGAGGCCTCCCTCACCTTTGGGGATCACAACGCTCTGCATGCAAAAGTCGCTCCAGGCAGTTCTGGCTGGTGGGAAGCAACGGGGCAGCCCTCCCTGGAGTGGGGGGCAGCCCTCCCTGGAGTGGGGGGCAGCCCTCCCTGGAGTGGGGGGCAGCCCTCCCTGGAGTGGGGGGGCAGTCCTCCCTGGAGTGGGGGGCAGTCCTCCCTGGGGGAGCATGTGGAAGGAAAGCTTGAACTGCCGTGATGCTGTGAAACTGCAGCTTCCAGGCCACGAGCCGCTCGAGCCGTGCCTCGCTCCCAGCCCTCCGGCAGCGAGCGCTCTCCGCTCGGCGCTCTGCAGTAGCTCACCTTGCTTGGTACCTCGTGGGTTGTTCTTTTTGCCTTCTGCCAGGGCTGCCCCCCTCTGGGGTCTGTCTTTGAGAGTAATTACTTAGCGGTACGCTTGGGCGTCCTGGGAGCTTGTGGAAAAAGGTCTGATGGCTTCCTGTGCTGGGCGGTCTGTCGGCGACGTGCGCCAAGTGCTTGCTGAATGCACACTTCACGGTTCGGAATAGGCTTGAGTTTTTTGTTGTTGTTTTTTCCCCTCTCCCGGCCAGTAGAAAGCAAAATTCCCCTTTGTTTGGCAAAATGAAATCTACCCTTCAGCTGCACAGACCGTGCCCAGAGGCGTCGGAAGGGGGTGACGAGGCCTGAGAAGCGGGGTGTTCCCATGAGACGTGAATTTTGCCGGTCCCGTGAGCAGAGGGGGAGTTTGAATTGGCGTTCACGTCCCTTGGCGTTCCGCCTTCACCTTCCCCCGCAGGGAGCTCCAACAGCTCGCTGCCGCTGCGGGGGGCTCGGGTCTGCCACGGCCTGGCAGCTTTAATTCATCTCTGCTTTGGATCCCCCAATTAGCATGTGCAGCTGAACAGGGAAATGTTTAAAGCAAGCCAGTTTTAATTTAGGGGTGGGGTTTAATGCAGTAAAAAAAGGAGGCTTTCCTGCTCAGTATACCCTCGCGAGTGTTGTTTCTCGCAGAGCACTGGAAAGCCCAGCCTTCCGTGTGCAACCTCAGCCTGCTCGTGTTGATAGAAAATGAAAGTCCTCCTTAACACTTACAGGATCTTTTCACTCGTTCTCGATTCAGACTTTCCAGCTAAAAATTCAGTTTTCCGTGTGACGGATCTGTACAGGCTTAGGGTGAGGGGCTGGCGAGGGGCTGTACGAGCACCCTCCCCCGCTGCTCCTGGAGGTCTGGGCTTCCCGAGCGTGCGTTAGCGGACATCGCCCCTCCGAGCGCTGAACCTCTGCAAAAGCCACAGGCCTTCCAGCACTGGGAGCCTGCTGTCATTTTTCTCACCCCTCAGTTATTAGGACCTAGGGAGAAAAGGCACGTGCTCTTTAGACCCTCACTTAACGTGCCCAGGATCCGGCAGCAGCCGCTGCTTCCCTGAGCCGGCAGATGGGAACGTGGAGACCAGAAGTGCGTCAGCTGCACGGAGACGGGGTGGCCTTGGAAAAGCAACAACAAACCTCCAGGTTTAGCGTGGCTCTTCAGCAAGTGTTGCTGCCTTTTCATTTCACTACGTCTGTGTGTGTCCGTAGGATGAATCTTTAAACCCTGTGCCACCTCCCCTCTCGTTATCTGGAAGTCTTCGCAGGGCTCTAATCCCCGCTGTCTACTGCAGAGCTGTCTCTGGTTCTCCTCAAACCTTTGTCCGGGGTGAGCGGCAGCGGCTGCGGCGTCCGGAGGCGCGTGGCTGCTTACTCACAGCACACCGCTGTGGTATTTTCAGTACTGTCTCTCCTTTCTCCGTACACCCTGAGGTTTGTTGCTGCAGCCCAGCAGCGTTCCCCGAACTCCTCCGGTGGTGCTCTGGCCCCTTCTCCCCAGCCGCTGGTTCCTCCACTCGAATTGAGACACGAGCAAAGCGCAGGCGGTTCAGGTTGCCCCTCCTGGTGCGCAGCGTCAGCGCCGCTGCCCCTGCCTCTCGCCGCTCAGAGCCCGTTTGAGGGCCGGAGCCCACCAGCGCCGCGCAGGAGGGGAAACGGGTGTGTTTAGCTCAGGGCTGGGGTTGCAGGATGGGTGTCACCCGCGTTTTCCACCGCTGCCTGCAGGCAGCCGCCCGCTGGCCTTGAGTGCCGTGAAGCGGCCCTTGTACTGCGGGAGGGGGCATCGCCTGCGGGGGTGGGACACGCACGGGAGCCGGAGTCGGTCGTTGGTGGCTGAACCGGTGAGCGAAGGGGCCGTGCCGGAGCAGTGCCGGTCGGGACGGGCAGCGGCGGCACGGCGGGCGGACGCTGGCCGGGTCCCGCGGCGGGGGCAGAGGGAGCCTGGGCTCTCAGGCTTGGTGTTGGCCGTGACGCTGCTTGGTAGGGATGCAGGCGCTGGGATGTGCTGCTTCCAGGGGGTTTCCATGGAAACGGCCGCGCTGGCTGCTGCAGTCCGACTGCGGCGGGTGGTGCAGAGACTGCCCTTCCCTCTCCAGACTGGCAGAGGTGTGAGGCACGCAGTGGAGGCGGCTCCCATCTTTTATTTATTGAGACGCTTCTGCAGCATTTGCTGTTGGGGTGATCAGAGCCACAGCTGGAAATCTCAACCCCTGGTGGAATTGCAGCCGTGAGAGGAGCGGGGCAAGCAGCCCCCATGGCTGCGAGCTGCTTGTGGACCCGCCAGTCCTCCAGAAATGGAGCAAAGGATGCGATTCAGCCAAACCTGCAGTGGTTACCTGCATCTCTGATGCACATGAGCCAAGGTCATGCAGTCTGGTTCCTCCACACTCACGGACACGGCACTCACCCTGCTGTCCAACCGTGCACACCGATAATGCAGAGAACCAGGGAGGAATCCTGAATTCGGGGGAGACGGGTTTGTTTGAGCCCCGGGGTTTAGCCCGGTGCTGACCCCCGACATCCCGCCGTAGTGGCCAGGCTCTGTAACGGGGAGCTGCGGCCATCCTCTGCTAGGATGAGGAAATGGGAGCAGCTCCTAACAGCCGTCACCCCCCGAATTTAGCGACCTGGGGAAGGCCGGCGGCTGAATTGTCGGCAGACGTTCCTGGCGGCCGCCCACGTGCAGGAGGTTTGCTCTCTGAGGAGTGGGGAGGACCTGCCTGTGCAGCTCGAAATGTGCCGGGGCTCGGGGCTTGGGGCTGTGGATGCTCGGGGAGGTTTGCTGGGCTGAGGTGGAGAGCGGACAGAGTGGAGCTGCAGCCCGTCAGTTTGGGAACGTTTGTGAGAGGTCTCTTGTACACCTGCCTCGTGCGTGCCCCAGATTCCCGACCGCCTATGGACTGGGACAGAGACCTTTTATTTTGCTGCATGAAGTAAATGGTCTCTGGAGCCGCATTTCTCCTGGTCCTCCCATGGGATTCTCATCTGGAATCCAGGTGATTCGATGCGGCCGTGGGGGCCGGACCGCCGTGCGTTTCCGACAGAGCGCTCTGAAGGTGACGCAGCGTTCTCTGAATTGCGGTAATTTAACCCAAGAAAAGCAGCGTAGCCTGACCTACTTCTGAGGCACGTATCTGAATGCTTGGCGTCCTCATGCTGCGCCAACGGGTCTAATAAGGGAGTCCCTGTTCCCCCAAACCCGTACCCCATCGTACCACCGTGTCCTGGTGTATCCAGAGCTGCACGGCCCCTGCTTCGCGCCCGCTCCCCTAAGAACGTGCATAAATGGTCCTTTCAGCGTGCCTCGACGCTGGCTGGGCTGCAGAGACACTTGGTATGCGGGTCAGGCCGGAGGCGTCCTTTGGCCCAAAGCTCACAGTTCTGTTTCTGTTTTTCTTTGCAGATTCCCTGGATGCTGCCAAAGCCAGCAAACTGGTGAGTGCTGAGCCCCTGACTCTGCAGGCTGCTGAAACAAACGCCCCTTGCAGCATAGGAGCGGTGGAAGAGGCAGACTTGCACGTGCCGCTCCTTATTTTTCTTAATTCTTACCACCTCTCTAAAAGCCCTATTTTTGTCCGTGCAGGAGAAGCGCAGGGAGACACGCACATACACAAAACGACCAGACAGGACAGCGTTTTGCCAGCCTGTCTCTTATTTAGACCTTTTCAGTTCTGTGCTCTGTAATAAAATGTGCTAAAGCACATTCCTCCTGAAACCCAGGGGAAACAAGGCCCTATAAAAAGTAATTGTCAGCCAGTGGCCAGAAACCAGTGAGTTACTGAGGAATAAAACCCCAGCGCAGTTTCCTGTATTACGCGTTTTATCTAAGCCCAATCAATATTGCGGCGCCCACGCCCCGCGTGCCTCTTGGCCGTGTTCCTTTAAATCAGGACCCTTGCGTCCTGCAGGAAGGGCGCGCTCCTCGGGACGTGTGAAATGAGCTTTCTCTGGCTCGCAGAGAAACGGCGCGTGCTTCCGACTGTCCCTGTCCAGGACGCTCAGAGGCTCTGGGGGCATAGACGGGTACAGGTTGGATGCGGAGGCGATGGCTGTGTGCTAAGCAAGGGAAAACCGGAGCAGGTGCCTATCCTCAGATGCTTCTGACCGCCAGGCAGGCACAATTACACACGTCCTTACGGTTAAAAACACACATGGCCATGCCCGTGCGTAGATCGTGAGGGCTGTGGGGGGGTGCGCTTGGTGTGGGCGTGCTTTGGGATAGGCGCTGGGTGTTTCTCGAGGACAGACCGGCCCATCTTACGCGTAGGTGGCTGCGGAAAAGGAAACAGCTTGTCTGGAGGTAAGGGGCTTCCCCACCTTGTCCTCTTGCGTGCGCAACACCTGCGGTCCTGCGTCGGGCAGCCGGCGAGCCCAGCCTCGTGCTTTGAAGTTCCAGCTGGTTGCGAGGAGGGGTGGCCTTTCCCTGCCGCGATGCAGAGCCGCGGGCTGGGTCCCGCTCGGCCCGTGCAGCATCGGGATCTGGCGCAGCACTTCGGGGGGCTCCGGGCGTTAATCGGGCTCTGGTGCCCGGGAGGTTGTGCCTTGTTGAGCTGACCGCCAGGGTAGAGCGGGGAGAAGAAACCCCCTGTCTCGCGTTAAAGGGATTTGGAGGATTTTGCAGGGATTGCCTTTTCCTGCCACGGGTCTGTCCTCACCGCAGGACAGTCTGTTTTCCGCCGCAGGGCCTCTGGCACCGGTGGCATCTTCTCCCCTGGGGTTCTCTGCCTGTGATGCGCAACGTTCAGTCTCCTGGTTTACCTATAGACGGGGTGAGACTGAGCAGTGCGCCCCGTGACGGAGGCCAGCCCAGACTGCCCTTCCCCGGAACAACAGCCGCGACAGGGAGTCGCGGGGCATCGGAAGGAAGATTTGTAGTGAAAGATACATACGATATGTATGAAGTGAAAAAAAAATTCTTAGCGTTCATGAAATCAGGATGCTGAAGTAGTAGTTGTTCATTAAATTCCTTACGATGCTCACGTCCTGAGAAGGTGGCAGGAAAGGAGCTACGAACCAAAGGGGTTTGTACCCAGCACGCTTAAGAAACCCCAGATCAAATATCTAATGGCACCTTCTGTCCGTGAGCATCACTTTTTTTTTTTTTTCCCCTGTGTAAGAAGTTGAGAATTTGGTGATGGCCACTGTTGAAGCAGCACGTTTTGCTAGACGGAGCTTGGCGCTGCCCTGGGCCGGGGCTGCTGCTGCTTGACATGCTGCGGGGCGTTCGGCCTGCTTTGTCGTTACGGAAGGCACTGGAGTTCGAAACGAACAGCCTTTCAGATGCTGCCTGTGGTGTGCCACGCTCCCGGCGGCGCCCTGAGCGGTGCCACTGTGATGGGCATACGCGGATTTGTCTTCTGCCCTGTGCGTTAGAGTCAGGCAAACTCGGGCTTTGCTGTTCGCCTGCCTGGATTACGCAGCTCCTCCCAGGAGCCACTGCAGCTGCCGTGTGGAAACGTGGAAATCGGGTGCCGGAAAAGTGCTTTGAGCCACTTGCCCAGTATTTCAACCCAGGGAGGCGTCTTTGCTGAACGCGCAGCTCGCAGGCTGGCTGCGGGTCGAGCGCAGGGTCCGCAGGGCGGGTTGGGCTTAGTCCCGCCGGTCCCACGCGGATGTGGCGAAGGGTCGCGGTTCCCCGCGTGCAAGTCTGATCGAACGCTGAAGAGTCTGGCTTCCAGCACGCTGCCGAAGGGAGCAAAAGCAGCGGCTGCCTCTTGAGGCGCTGCCGGCTCTTTCCAGAGCGGCTGCAGGGACGGGAGGCACACCAACACTCCAGGGACGGTTTTACCTCGTGCAAAGCCTGAGCTCTAGGGCGAGCCTTCTCCAGCACCACTTGTTGTCTGGCCTGTTGGCGAGCGCTGAGGTTATTTGCTGAAGGCGATGCTGCCGAGGTTTGTAGCCCAAGCGGCAGGAGGCTGGGGAGGCCGGCGCGAGCCATGCCGGGGGGAATCCCCTCTTGCGGAGGTGCACCCGGTGTGCGCAGGCTGTGGCGTTAGCGGAGCCCGAGCAGTCGGGAGTGGAGAACGTCTCGGCAGCCTGTCCCTCCCCCACAAGGGCTATCTCCTGCCCCTCGACACCCTCCGGGCTCCCCAGACCCCGAGGTGGCTGCAGGAGAGCGCTGCAGTTGGTTGTGGTCCCCTCGATCCTTTTTTGCCTTACCCACACGTGTGCTGGCTTCCCTACATGGTGACCTTGCCACGGTTTGCCTGAGGAAGAGCTGCTGTTTTCTGAGAGTAAAACCTCTGCCATGCAGTATTTTGGGTGATTTCCATCTTGAGCGCGTGCTTCACACTGCTGCAAAAGGTGTGTTTTCTGTGCTACCCAACCATGTTCTTCGAAACTAGAAAGTCACCCAAGGGCTCTGGATTTCCTTGGGCGCTCCTGAAGGGCGGCTCTGCTCCTGTTCCCAGCTCTGCTCGTGAGGGCAGGGTGTCGAGTTGGGAGCCCTCGAGGCAGGATTTGTCTTCCAAGGAAGGTGTCTGGGAGAGTCAGAACGGGCTCTGTTGGGAGGCGGGCTGGCTGGAGGGGGTGCTCAGACGGTGAGGCTGGCCCGAGTGGCGGGGGGGGGTCCCAAGGGTACAAAAATGACAAATCCTTTCTGAGGAGAAGGCGCAGAGGTACCACGGATCTGGCCTGGGTCCTCCTGCTCTCCTACTGTCGCCCCCCAGCCCCCCTACACCAGGGCAAGCTGCTGCCCGAACCCCCGGGGAGCCCATCCTTCCCTGGGTGCTACGGGCAGGTCCCGGAGCAGGCGTGGGGAGCGTGCCCTGACCGCCGTGTGCTCCCCGCGCCTGCCTTGAGACCGTCGTCCCTGGTGCCCTCTCGGCTTCCTCCCACGTCCCGGGAGACCCTGGCGTCGAAACCCCAATTCCTGCCGGCTGGACCTGAGAGGCTGTTACCTCTGCTCAATGGGCGGTGGCATCGGGGCTCCTGAAAATGGGGAAAAGATCATCTTTCCCGTGGGTGGAGGGGGCCCTGACTGGCAACAAACTGGAGGAAATTTCCAGCACGCTTTGGGTGAAAAGCGTTTTCTTCCCATCACAATTGCATAAACTCCCTGCTGCCACGAAAAGTCATCCCTAGGGCAGCGGCCGATGCAGGGCTTTGCCTCGGTGTGATCAAGAATTGCATTTTAAAAGCAAAATATGTTACTGTAAGTCACGAGCGGTCCTTGACCTGAGGGGTGGTGGAAGTGCACCCCCAAGAAACGTGGGAAAATAGAGAGTTGGGCCCAGCTGCCTTTTCCCTTCGCAGTGTCTGATCCAAGGCGGGTCAGCGTGGGAAGGGAGCAGGACTTGTGAGAGCGGGATTTGGGGTGGGATCCCTCCTCCCCAGGGATTCCAGGTTTCAGTCAGCTAAGCCTTTTGGTTAACTCTCTTTGCAAGTGCCGATGGCTGCCATTAAGTGAATTTATTTTCCTTTGAATATGTCCTGGCACCTCAAGAGACTTTGTGCTGGAGGAGTGGACGGTGGATCACTGACACTGGAGTAATGCTCATAAATCAGAGCGTTGAAAACGAGCTCTGTTGTCTGCTTTCCTCTCTTAACCCATCTTAACGTCTGTTTAAATTTGCCTGAATGTATTTTCCTTTCTGATGGTAGGTATTTTTGCAGCCCAGTGACTTCAACGAGACGTGTTCTCTTCCGTGAATAGCTAGCTCTGAAACGTGCCATGGCTGAACCGAGAGCAGATCGCTGCTTATCTCCGCTGTCGATGATGTGAGCTCTAACTTTGTACCCTTTTATTCCCTCCTCATGCAGCGTGGAGTGAAACCTAAAAAGGTGGTGCTTTTTTGACAATTATTCTGTGTGTTGCCGAGTCTCCTGGCCGCATGAAGGGCCCTCCGGTGCATCCCAGTTCATTGTCACTCATTGCTGCTGTGCCTCCATCGTGCCGTTGCATGTTTGCTCGTTGCATGCGCTCCCCTTCGCCAGCCCCCAGCTTGCTCAGAGGACGGGAGGTAAATGCAGCAAAAGCGATCGCTTCTGAGCCAGACCACGGCGGGGTGGAAAGCGCTTGCGCTGCGGCACCGCTGCGCTGCGGCCGCTCGAGGGAGGCACGGAGCCCAGGTCTTTGCTTCCCGCTCCGTTGCGAGACTTTCTGCCGTTGCAGTTAATCACAGTCGGGTTTTCAAGTTACGGTGTCGCGCCCGGGCTGTGCCCGGCGTCGCTCCCATCGCGTCTGCGCGGAGTTTTTGCATCGACCGACTGCAAGTCTTGGACACCAGAGAGCCAGCACGCACGTTGCTGCTTCTGCCTGAAGGGCTGACGGGCTCGCCTCAGCCTGGCTTTCGCTGCCTTCTGCCTTCTCTTCCCTTTAACTAACGTTTTAATACAGCGTTCGCTCCCCGAGCCGTGGGTGCTGGACGCACCAGCTGCGCGCTAAGAGCTTTACCTGCTGTGGGAAGCATCGGCTGTGCTCCCTCACGCTTACCGCCTGACGTGGGGACATCTACAGCTCCACGTTTGCCTGGGTAGCCAGGTGTGTTATCACGGGGCCGCCACATGGCCCGTCGGGCACCACGCGTGTGCCGTTTTCTGAGCAATACAAGGGAACGCTACGTAAAGAATTTTCTCCTGGGCAGCTTTAATCCGTAGCTGAGCGGTGGTGAAACAGGGAGCCGCTGTAGCGAGAGAGCAGACCCCAAGGGTTTGGAAAAAGGCACCGTGCCACTGAGAAATGCGCTTTGGTGACTCGGAGGCAAGTCACCGTTTCACTTTTACGTGGTGCTTGTCCTCTCCTTGGGCTACGGCTCCCCTGCTTCTCCCGAGGTAAGAGCCCCCCACAACCAGCTTGTTCACAACACTTACAAAGCCAAAAATCTTTTGTATCGCTTATTACCAAAAGGAACTAAAACTACAGAGGTCTTGGCAAAGAATCGTAATTTCCTACAGGCTTTTTGGGAACATTTTCCGGCCGTGGAAATCTTGCCAAGGGAAAAGCAAATCTGGCCGCTCGAGACTCGGCAGAGGCGCAGTGCGAGCGCTAGAGAGAAAGGGACACGGTACCTGCTCGATCCTTGGCGTACACGATGCCAGTCGGCGGCGTTTTTGGTGGATCTCGTATTTCCAGCCACTTTCATTTTGATTTTTGGGTGGAGGGACGATCCAAACAGCAGCACGTGTCCACAGGCAGCCTGCAGGCGAGGAGCAGTGCGGAAGCACAAGGCGAAGCTGCCGAGACCCCGTAGAGGCATGGCCAGGTGTCCCCTCTCTGCCGACCCCCTCCACCAGCCCTGTAGTCCGAGGTCTGCGCAGGTCTCTGGGGCTCTCCGGGCGTCACGCGTGCGTCTGCCCCGCGTCTCGCTCCTGCGGGCTCTCACCGCTGCCCTTGGCGCGCGGCTCCGACCTGCTCCCAGCTGTTAGTTACGCTGATGGGGAGCACTCGTTCTGACGGTTGTGTGTCTTTCCTTCCCTGTCCCGTGGTTTCCAGGCGGTGAGGTTGATCGCAGGGTGCCGTGCGTACGCCGCCATCTGCTCAGGGCTTTAGCTGTGTCTTGCTTTTAAGAGAAGTGGTCGTGTGACAGTAGCCCTCCCTGACCAGCGATGCGTGGAGACGGGCTCAGGCAGGCACGTCACAGCTCGTCGCAGAGGGGCAGGCCAGTGCCACGTTTTTGCTGAGGTCACCTCAGAATTTAACTTTTTTGGCCTTTAATAAACTTGTCAGCTCTCCACCCCCCTCCTTTACATCTCTTGACCTCACACAAGCATGTGAAAGTTGCAGTCCAGTTGGTACGATCACAAAATAACTAACATAATTAGCAGATAAATCCTCATTCATGAGATTACAGTCGCTCTTTGCATGTTAAATATAGGCTTTAATCGTATTAAAAGCTGCTGCTTGCTGCTTTTTTGTGCCAGATGGTCCTTCCCCCCCTCCCCAGCTATTGTCCCCCTCGGTTCTGCTCCTGTCTTGGAGCTCGCCGGGAGCGGTGGGACAGGGCTTCTTGCCATTGAGGTCGTGGCTGGTCCCACGGGGCCCCGGAGCACGGTGGGCGGCTTTGGGTCACCTCCGGCGCCGTAGGAGGCTGGAGGTCCTTCCCGTTCGCTGCGACGCTGCGTAGGGGTGCGGGGTGTCGGGGCGTCCCATCCTCACGGGGGTACCTGCCGCATGTACCTTGCTCAGGCTCTCTGCGGGGGGCTGGTGGTCGGGGCTGTCCCCGGGCACGCGGGGAGCTGCTGGCCTGCCTCGGAAGGGTTTGCCAGCCCCTGCCTGGCCGGGCTGTACGCTGGGTGGCGGGGGAAGAACACCCAATGCCTGTTTAAAAAGCAGTAAGAGGGTGTTTCTCTCCTAATTTTTGGAGTGAGATGGGTTGTGTGCTCCTTTATCTCCTCTGCGCTACCGTTTTGCTGACCCTGTGGTCAGCAAGCCTGTCTCCCCTCTTTCTGAAGCGCCCGGGCTTGCGCTGGGTCACGCAGCATCACCTTCCAGCGAGACAGAGGTGCGGGGTCCGCTGCCCAGGGCTGTGGTGGGAGCTGCGAGCGGGCGCGGGGGGCACGTCCTCACAGACGGGTCTGCAGCTCGCAGGTGAGGCGGGCTCGTCTGCGGTGCCTGGGTCTATCTGGAGACCCTCGGAGACCCTGAGCACGGAGGGTCCGGGGTCAGCCGGGGCAGGGAGCGTGTCCTTAACTGGCCGAGGGCGGGAGGTTGGTCCCGCAGACGTCTGTGGGTTGCGTTTGCAGCGAGCTGCAAGCGTGAGTGTAGCGAGCCCTTCTCTGGAGTGGGAACGCGCGCCCAGCCCCGTCCCCGTACGCCTGAGCTCTGCGACCACGATAACTCTTTCCCAAGGGTGCTGCCTCTCACCTATCCTGTGACAGGTGAGCTAAAGCCAGTTTGATGCCTGTTTGTGGATCCCCACCCCCCGCAACGGATTGGCTTTGTCCCAGCTCCAGTAACACTCCTGTTCCTTTCATCATCCCAGCTGCCATTCCGTGTGCCGGGGCTGGATCTTGAGTGTCTTGTTTTGAGCTCTGTAACGAGCGTGGCTTCACCTCCCCCTCCGCTGGGCACTCGATCTCGCTCTGATCCTCTCTTGTCCTCCCGTTCGCCGTCGTGCCCGGCCGTGAGCCGCGTTCGGTGGCAGCGTCTCTGCAGGGAGCAGATGGCCTGTTTCAGCCTGACGAGGGCACGGAGCGGTCTGGGTCCAGATGGCTTCTTTTTAAAGAAGAGGGGCCTCCCCAAGCCCTATTAATCCTTTAAAGGAAAGAGTAATCCGATTATCTCACAAAACGTGCCTCGCCTCCTACAGCAGGGTCTCAGTGAACCCCTGCACTGATTTTTACATGGCCAGCATTCCTCTTGCCCGGCTGACAAACTGTCGTGGCCGTTCTTTGTGCCCCTTAGGGATGTTCGTGGGCGCTGCGGCAAGGTCCGCGCTGCGGAAGGGTGGTTGTTTTGCTGTTAATCAAGGGAAGGGCCAGCGAACCTATGGAGCTGTGAGCTGAGCAGCATCTGGCGCCGCAAGCTGGCGGTACCACGTAAATGAGCCGGAGTTAACCCCGGCAGCATCGCAGGCTGCTCCGGCTCCAAACCCAGCTGAGATCCGGCAATCTCCTTATCTGTGTTGGTGCTAAAAGCTCCTTGTTGCTTTGCAGAGAAATAACTGCTCTTACGTATCGCTGAACGTTTTTAAAGGGCAGCTCTAAAGCTTCCGACACCTGCTTTTTCCGTTGTGAAATTGCATTTTCTCATCTGCTGCTCCGGAAGGTGCGTGGCCGGCCCCGTGTTGGTGTTTATTGAATCCTGGATGTGGAAAGAATTCGGGCAGTCTGGATTTGGGAAGCGGAGGTGTGCAACAGGGAGAGGAGCTGGTTCATGAGAGCAGCTACTGCCCTGCCCCCCTTACTGTGACATCCTTAATTCTCTTAGCGTTAAATCGGTGTAAGCTTTCATGTGACTCCTTCAGCAACATATACGGCACTTTGTTCACTAAGGGGCTTACAGCCACGAATCAAGGTTGCTTTTGTCTGAGAATACTTAATCGGAATGTGGGCCTTTGGCCTGACAGGTTTGGGTAGCGGTTGCACCGTGGAGGAAAGCCTCTGTCCTCTGGGCCGTCCCGGGCTTGGGGGGAGCTTCTGCTGGAGCTTTTGATGCCCTCAGATAACTTAAAAGCCACCTCTGTTGTAAAACCGGCCCTTGATCCAAAGCAGACCTCACTGTGACGTGCTCAGACTAATGACACGCGGTGGTTGTTCGTTAACATACGCTGTTAGTGCTTTTAAAAACGCCACGTGGCATCCTTCGCCGCTGACACGGCTGGCCTGTCTGCAGCCAGCGGAGGAGCTGTGGGGGGAGCGGGGATGCTGGCGGGACCCCGGCCTCAGCTCCTGAAGGTGTCCAGATTTGTGCGCTACCTTGTACTGTCTGCAGGGGCTCTGCGTAAGGCTCCTAGCCGGGTACAAGGAGCCGAAGGCAGTTAGGTTTGGATGCTGATGTGTTCGTCTTATCCCCAGAATTGCCCTCTGGACGCAGCACCATCCTGCCTGACAGTTCGGTCCTTCGTGGACCGATGGGCTGGCCCCACTGACCCAGAATAAGCTCTTTCTCTGCCAGCCCTGAAGAATCATCGTTGGAGCTGAGGAAGAAGGAGCTGGCGACGGGGCTGGCGAGCCGCCCCGGTACTGACGGGCTGGGGGTGTAACCTGGCCTCCAGGCTCGTTGATACCGGGAAGGTGTGACCCGGCTCAGCTGAGCAGCCAGCCCGAGCGGGGGAGCGGTCGGGAGGCCATTGCAGGTCCCTGGGACAGAGCTCTGAGCACCCCTGCGGAGCAGAACGAAGCCCGGTGGCGAGCAGATCCTGCACAAGACCGTCGTGGCAGCAGGTGCCTCGCAGAACGGCTCGCCGGGCTCACGCGTCTCACCAGCAGCAGCTTCGGCACCTGCGAGCTGGGAGCGGAGCCGAGGGCGAAAACCCGAGGGCAAGGCAAGAGAGGGGTGACCACAGCCAGCGCGGGAGCAGGGAGCTCGTGACCGATGCTCCGTGGACACTCGAGGATTCGTGATAGGAAAAACTGCTTGGCGCAGGGAGATGGGAAGCACCTCTGGGGCTTGGACCGGTGATGAAGTGAGTGCTGAGGTGTGGCGTGAGCGGGTGACTGCCCCGAGTAAGCCACCTCTGCCCTTACACAGCTACCAGCTCCGGCCAGCTCAGTGCTTCGTGGCGTATTTGTTGGTTTTTGTAATGTGGGCTGAGGTCAAAGCCTTGTAAAGCTGAACTCTGATTTTCTGAGGACAAGTCCAGCTGGGTTCGGTTGCATTTGCTGGCGTGGAAGTCAGGGCGGCGTGTGCCGGCACAAGCCGTCGGCTCTGCCTGGAGGCGGATGGCAAACGGCAGAGTCCACGTTGCCCTTGGGGCAGGGCTGTGCCGCAGGATGCCTCTGGTGCGCTGCGGGAGAGCAGAAAGCATGACGTGTCTTTAAATCCCCCCCGGGGAAGCCTCAGCAAGCCTGCAGGAGCAGTGGCCTTTGGGGTCACCCAGTGCCGTTCTTTGGACAACAGAAAATTGTTAATTGCTTGAAAAGGACTGATTTTAATCTAGGCTTATGTAAAAGATAGTGCCGTAAAAACTAGGCTAACTTGGTACGTATAGCTATCCAGATAAATTCTGTTCTTCGTAGACACTGGGAGCAGTGTCTATGAGGGTGCAAAATATCCCCACCCCGGTTACCTGAGAGGCAGCGCTCCTTGCTCCTCTTCCTGGGATGTTTGCACAGGTCGCACCGTGGAGCCAGGGGGGATCCCCACCGTGGAGCCAGGGGGGATCCCCGCGGCCGGGGGGGCTCCCGCCCCTAGGACATGGCCGCCAAGCTCCCGGGCAGAGGGTTCCCCGCTGGGTCCGGGGCTCGGCGCTGCCGGTGGCACAGCCCGCACCTCTTTCTTCCTGGCTTTTAGTTACCTGTTGTTTGACACGGGCAGAAACGCCTTGGCTCCCGTCCCGTCCCCGTGCGGGGCACGGTGCAGGCCTGAGCTGCCCGTAGCTGCCGGCAGCGACGGCGGGGAGCGCTGCGGTGGCTCTGCTGACTCCCTCCGCTTCAGCTCTTGAGAGCTTGCCCTGGAAGGAAGCTTGCACTTCCTTTTTGGCTCTTGATCTGAATATTTTCCCATTGCTCAGCTCATTAGAACATTATCTGGCTTGTTTTAATAAATTGCTGTGGGATCAGAGGCATTTTCTTGAGGATGATCTCTTTTTTTTTTCATCCTGTCACGCACAGAAAGTACTAGAGGTCAGTGTTCCCACAGCTGGAAGTGACTCCATGCTGGCGGGGCCAGTCTTTCCTCCGTGTTTATCTTCTGTAGCTGTTTAAGATTTTTAAAAATTTTTTTTTTTTTCCACTTCAGGAATTCTCAAAGGTTGAGGCGGCCCCGTGTGTTGGCCAGGGGCACCTTTACATAAACTGACATCTGCAGTCCATCTAGAATACAGTTGTCCTGTCCTTTTTGCACCTTAACCTATTTTGCAAAGTCTGCACGTTCTTGCTGTGCAGTTGAAGCAGTCGAAGGTACGTTCGTCCCCGCTCCCGGCAGAGCTGAAGCACGTCTCTGCACGGGGTTACCTTCGCTCTCCCCTGGGTCCCGCGAGAGCCTCACGTCTGGCATGGCGGCGGCTGGGTAGGAGCCCTCCACACGTAGGGGTTTGCTGTTACCAGGATCCGGGGTGAATGTTAGGCACGTTTTTTGTCAACCAGCTTCTGCAGCAGGAGAGCTTGGAGGCTCCTGACCTGCCTCTGGTTCTACAGCACGGCCGGGAGATCCTACGTACCAACACAGCCCAGCCTTAGATCTGTGATCCTCTTAAATGTGTGATCCTCTCCGGTACGAGAGGTGCTGCCCGGCGGGGAAATGCCAGGGAGGATGCTTCCAGGCTTGCCAGGTACCCGAGAAGTCTTGACGCTGATTGAGGAGAGACAGGCGTAACTGCCTGGAGGCTGGTGAAAGCCCACCGATGCTTTGGGAGATAAACTGGGGAAGTAGCAGTAACTCACACGTCAGCCGAAGCTCGCGTGTGCCTGCCTCTGACCGGCCAGCTGCACCCTTGTTCTGTGCTCAGCACCCAGCCACGTGCCGTTTGAGCTGCCAGTTAAGTGGTACTTAAGGCTCTAGAATGACGTCACTGGTTAAAACCAAACCAAAAACCAGGACTTGGAGAGTCTTTGAGGAACGAAAGACCCAGACTAACTAACCCCACTACCACCGTGGGGTTGTGGTTGTAACTGGTGTGGGGGTGGAGGGAGTCCCCACCACGACCAATGTTTCGGC
Organism: Phalacrocorax carbo; assembly: GCF_963921805.1. NCBI lineage: Eukaryota > Metazoa > Chordata > Aves > Suliformes > Phalacrocoracidae > Phalacrocorax > Phalacrocorax carbo. Next base: position 377,083 of record NC_087516.1, read on the forward strand.
ACCGCATTTACTAAAGCCTTGTACCATTTATCCTCCTTTTGGGCCTCAGACAGCATTTCCCCGCGATGGAGGTGAACAAAATGAGGCTGCTTCTGGCCTCAGGGTGAGGTTTCGACATGGGGAATCCTCACCCGTTCTTTCAGCCAGCTAAAATCCAGCAAGAAGGCGGCTTTCCCCCCATTAAGCAGAGCAGCTGGCAGCGATCTGTGCCATCAGGCTCAAAGGCTTGCGGGCTGTGCTGGGGGGCTGGGGGGGCTGGTGTGCAGCCTGTCTCCAGCCAGCACTAATTGGGTTTAATGTGCAATGAAATCCGGACTCCGCCATCCTTTTTAGTCGCTTGATTGGAGCGTGTAACCTGAACTCGGCAGGCTGAGTGCTCTTCGGTTACCTCAAGGACTTTGGATCGAGTCCGATAATAAGATGAGGAGGTGGGCTGATGCGTGCGTGATTCAGCTCCTGGCCGTGCGGCGGGTGCGGGGCCGCTGCCGACGGTCCCTGGTCCGTCTTCATGGCGGTTCGGAGCCGCGCCGGTGCTGTTTTGGGCAAATAGATGAATCTCAACTCCCAGGGTGGGGTTTTTGTGAACGGGCATGAAATTTGTGCAGGCTTTCAGCTAAAGCCCGCACCAGTCTGTGTTTCCGTAGCACAACTGCAGCCCACTTGCCGTGACGCTGGAGGACCCGGAGGGGTGGGTTTTGGAAAGCAGTGCCGTGGCTTTTGGATGTGCTGTTTTTACTGTGCTTTCAGAGCAAACCACTGTGAGAGTTTTTTGTGTATCAAGCAGAATAAAACCCCGATCTGCATGTTTCAGCTCTGAGCCTTAGATAGAGGGTAGGAAATACCACATCTATAATTCCTGAATATTGGGCTATCCGAAGTGCCCCTTGAGTCTTTTATAAAGCGTTCCTGATTTTTTGAACTTTGACTGGAGGGAAGGGGCAGAAAAATTGGAGGGGAGCTGTGGTCTGCTTGGCCCCTCTCCTCAGACCCTGTCTGCTTGGGATGTGGCTGCGGTGCTCGGACCCCCGTGCTGCAGCCCCTCTCGTCGGCGTGCACCTGAACCCGGGCGTCCCGTCCCCACGGCTGCCCTTGGGAGGCTGTTGCCAAACTGCCACGCTTTGCTGATGGGAAATCTCCTAGTTCCCAGCCTAATTGCTCCTGGTCAGTTATTACCTGTGGTTCATACACCAGATCACCCTTCAGCTTAAGCAGCTTTCCCCTTTGCTCCTGTCCGCCCCTCGGACGTAATTACAAGGCAATCAAACCTTCCCTTCGCCTGCGTTTTGCTACCTTGGGCAGGGCGAGTGTTTTTAAGCTCCTGTAGGGTCATCCCGGCGGCTTCCCGCAGCGTAACAGGGCCGTAGGGCTGGAGGAGCTGCGAGGGCTCAGCTCTGCTGCTCGAGGGGCTACATCAAGGGTGCTGTTCCTGCGGCGCTGGGGGCAGCCGCCGCCGCCTTCCCTCCCTCGCCCAGCTGCTGCCGGAGCGGGTCCCTGCGCCCGGGGGCGCCTCGTGCAGGAGCTGCAGCCGTGGGGCGTTGGCGGGGGGGCTCCTGCAGCAGTGGGGCACGCGGCGGCACCGGGGTGCCGCGGGGGAGGATGCGTGGCCGGGGGTCCCCCTTGGGCAGGCACAGCGGGGAGGCCAAGGAGAAGGGGCAGCCGCCGCGCCCCCACCCCGGACGCCTCCCTGGGGCAGCGAGGGTCTGTTCGGGTCTGCTCCGTGCCGGTGCCCCCTCCCACGGAGCGCTCGGGCGCCGGGAGCACACTCGGTCATCGCAGAGCGGCAGTTTTCTTCCTTAGCTCTTCCTGATTGACTCCAGCTTCTCTGTCCCAAATGTCGCTTTTTAGTCCAAAACTCCCCATCCTCAGTCTCTGGAGAAAATTGAGTTAACGGGCCCTGGGAGGGAGCGGCTTCTGTTGTGTTGGAAGACAGTTAATAGTCTCATAAAAACACGGATTTTGATTTTTAGAATCTATATTTGCACATACACACCCACATACGTGTATCTCTATATATTTTAATGCTCTCAACTTCCAAAACCTCACCCCAGGGACAGCCTCTGTGCCAGGCACCACCAGTGTCCTGTTCCCTAATTCAGAAGTTATTCAGAAATCAAAACCCGCCGCCGATAACGGCTCCTGCGGTTGCGGCATGGCAAGCTGCGGGTCTCGAGTCTCCAGGAAACCTCAAACCTCACCCGCTGGTGAAAGTTGCCTTTAGAGACTTTTTTCCAAGAGATTTGCAGCTATTGCACTGGGGGTCCATGACTGGCGGTGCTAAAAACACGCTTTCTGTGCGGGTGCTCGTATGTGCACGTGCTGTTTAAGGACAGTTGCTGCTGCGGGCGAGCAGGGTCAGCTCGAGCTCCGCTCCCTCCTGGTGCCTTAGTGCGGCAATATCGGAAAATTATGGAGCTGAAACAGGAGTTGTCAATACTGGAGAAGGTCCATGTTCACAAACACGTAATATACAGAATTAAGGATGTGCGTATTTGTGCAAGGAGCCGATAAGCACAGGGCCGGGGTCTCCAGCGTGCGTCAGGGTCAGGGCAGGGAGAGTCACGGAGTTTCCAGCGAAACTGGAATGTTACCGGTTGCTTTGGCTTTTAAACCCCTGCGTTGTGGTTCCGATGGAGCGCTGGTCCAGGCGCAGAGCGGATGCTGAGCAGGGATTCGGGGTTTGGGCTTGGCAGCCTAGTAATGCTCAGACATGGCCGTCTGGCTGTCGTGCCGGACGCCGCGCTGGGTGCTGCTGCTCGCTGGGGGGATTTGCCTTTTTCTGGTTTTTTTTTTTTGGTTGGGTTTTTTTTCCTTAGGGCAGGGGCTTTTTTAGGGCAGCGGCTCTCCGAGGCCGGTCCTGCCGTGGGGGTTTTGCTGGCGTCCTTGGCCCCGCAGGGGTGCACTGAGCTCCTCAAAAATAAATCCCGTCGTTGGCAGGAGGCGTGCGGCCGGGGCCGAGCTGGGCGGCTGCGAGGGTGGGAGTCGGGCTGGGTGGCGGACGGCGGCGCCGCAAGATGGAAGCGGCCCCGCGCAGACATCCGTCCATCTGTCCGGGCTTAGCTCCGTCCATCTGTCCGGGCTCAGGGGATTTGCTCGCGCGGTCCCGGCCGCCTCTCGGGCCGGCGTGGCCGCGGCGGCGCGTAGGCACGGGGCGGGCTGGGCTGCGGGCAGGAGGGGAGGTCTGCGGGGCGCGGCGCCGGTGCCGGGCGGAGGCGCGGGGCTGGCCGGACCCAGCGGCGAGCGGCCGAGCCGGGCTGTTGCTGCGCTACCGGGGACCCCTCGCCCGCCAGGGAGCATCGCCCGCCGCCGCCGGCGGTGATGTAACGAGCCGCCGGGGCGGTGGTCGCAGGCAGCGGCGCGGAGAGGACGAGCAGCCGTGGCTCCGGCGGCCGGCACGGGCCCCCGCAGCCCCGCTGAGCGGCCGCGGCTTTGGCTGGGCTGCGGGGCGGGCGGCGGCGGAGGGAGCGAAGCTGCGGCCATTTGCAGGCGCTGCCGGGCAGCCCGTGCCCCCGAGCCGGAGCCGCCGGCAGCCGCATTGTTGTGAGCGACTCTGCTAACAGTCTCTCTCTGCCTCCCCGTCTCCCTCCTCTCTCTCTCTCCGTCTGTCTTTCTGCAATGATGAGGCAGGCCCCGGCAACACGGAAGGTACAATCTGCTGCTGTTTCCACACCGTCATTGCTAACGCTGCTTCTGAACGTACCTTGTTTTGCTCTTTTTTCCCTTTTCTTTTGTGTGTCAACGCTGCTGAGCCTTAATTGTGAGTTTGACCGGGTTCTCGGGTGCCTGCGGACGGACGGGGTGGGGGGAGGCTGCTGAATGAGAAAGCAGCATCGCCTCGTGTCGAGCTTTTCCTTTCAAGTTTCAAGTCGTTTCTCCATTTCACCTGCCTGTGCCTGCGTTGCATGCAGCATCGCTGCAGCTCGGCGGGGCTCCGGCGGCTTCCCCGCTGCCGGAGGTGCTGCTGCTCGGCTTGTGGAAGTTGCATGTTAACGGGAATGTTTTTCCTGCCTTAGCGATGCAAGCCGCGCTGCTGGGCTCTGCCTGCTTTTATCGTTTCCTAATGTTCGTCGTATCTGGATTCCCTGTCAAGCTGGCGTTCCTGCAGGTTACAGCACGGACTCTGGTTTGTGCTCTGCTAGTGTCCTATATGTTTATTTTTAGCGTAACCAGGATATCGCTGCTCAGCTTAAAGAGAAATCCTGAGAATTTTTGCCTGACCTCAAAGAAGTGAAAATAAAAATAAGCAAAGGCACAACCGTGTAACTTTGCCGGCCGTGCTGTGTCAGCGGGAGGACTTTGCCGTTTTACTAACCTTACAGTAAATCCTCTTGATTTATGCGTGTGGTTCCCTGAGCTCACCAAATGCAGTGAAATACTTTGTTACCTGGCGATTGCCTTAAGAGCTCCTGGTTAATCCACTTCCGAATGAAAAGTTTAACAACGCCGACTCTCCTCTGCCTCCGGCAGAAGGGTGGAGCGGCGGGGCCAGCCGGAGCCCAGCGCCCTGTCTGGCAGGGAGCTGCACAAACCTGGCAGCCGCTCGATTTAATCCTGCTTTCCTGGTCCTTACTGCCCTTGCACATGCTGCCTGGGTCCGGGATCACGCCTGCGAGAGGGCGCGTGTGCAAGGCGTCGCCGGTCGGTTAAAACGCAAAATTTCTTGTAGCGCGTACCCAGCGATAACACAGGTAACGTCACCCCGGGAAAAACACCCCGAGAGGGGGGCTTGTCCGCCTGCTGCGGAGGTAGAGACAGCGTCAGCGCCAACAGGTTTTGCCCGGAGAAGGCCGGGTTCCTCCGAGAGGCCGGGTTCCCTGGCGGGGGGCGGGATGGCACCGCTGAGCTCGGCCTTCGCCCCGTTACTGCCCACGCAGCGACTCCAGCGGCCGCCGGCCCCCTCCGCCCGCGGCTGGAAAACCTCACGGAAACGACGCGGGAAGCCTCCGCGGCAGCGACCGCAGCCTGGGAAGTTCTGCTGTTCTGCATCAGAAGCCCTCAGACTTTGTCCAGCAGAAGCCTTCAGCAGCGCAGTGCCAGCCCTGCCTGGCGTAGGGTGGCGTTAAGGCAAGCGTGCCCGGACTCGCGCAGTGCCGGCCACGGCGCTCCCGGCTGGGTCCGGGCGGAGGCTCCCGCGCTCGGAGCGGAACCGAGCTGGGAGGGACCGGCAGGACCGGCGACCTGCAGCCCCACGTTCGAGACAGGCCACGCCGGCTCCACCGCGGGCAGTTGTTGGTAGCCAGGAGGAGTTTTGCCAGATTTCTTGCTGCTGGGAGCAAAGTTTATATCTGAGGAGCCTGTTCTGAGCCCCAGACACTTGCCCCTGAGCGCAGGACCTGCCAAGGGAACAAAGGTTGTGTAATGTCATCAAATATTTATGCAGCAACATTATGCAGCAGAGTTCAGAACCGCCAGATGAAATATTAATAGCCACAGCTGGGTGGTGCAGAGCATCCCGGGATGCCGGAGGGCCCAAAGTTTTTCTGTTAAGCTGCTGCATAGGCTGGAGCCTGGCAGAAGTTGGAGCGTCTGCTCCCGGCTCCCGAGCAGGGCTCCTGGATGCTCCCGTAGCCGCGAAGAGCTTTGCCGGCGGAGCCCCGTGCCTCCCTGCCGCGCCGGCTGCGTGCCGTACCCGAAGGGCTGGGAGCGGGAGAAGCCAGCGTCCTTCCCGCCGGGCGCTTCGCAGAGCGCGGCGGTGAACTGCTGACGCGAGGCGTGCTGCGTGGCAGCCGGACGGAGAGGAGGACGGCGGGGAGCCCGGTCGCCCTCGACCCTGCCGGGGAGCGGCAGAGCGTTTACACACCCCACCCTCGCCAAGGGGCCGCTCACCTGGGGGTCTCAGAGCTGTCGCTTCAGCTTTTTATGGTCTTCACATGGCGTTACATGGAGGGGGACCAAAGTGGCCTCGCACCTTACACCAGAGGAGGCATGAAGCCAGGGTTAATCTGTCAGTTAGCGTGGCTAGCTTTTAGAGAAGGTCACCAAGAGGTTTCTCCCTTTTTTAAGCGTTTGGTGTGGTTCGAGTAGGGGAAGATGCTTGGCCTCTCCCCGCCCCGTAGCCCGCCAGGGAAGGGTTCAGTGGTCGCTGCGGGCTCCCCCGATGGCTGGCTGCTGCGGCGGGCGGCGTTTCGAACGCAGAGACTCCGTTGCTGGTGTGAGACAGCCCAGCCCGCGGCTGCTCGGGCCTGCCACGCACCGGGCTGCTTTCGGTGCTGACCGGGCAGAGCAGGCAGCGGGATGGCGGGGAGCACCGGGCCTGGTGATGGGGTCTCTCCCGAGACCCCCCGGTGTGCTGCGCGGGGACCCACGTGCTTGGCGAGGAGTGGAAGCATCTCCCTGCGCCAGGCTTGCAGATTCCCCGTGGGAAGGGGGTTTTCAGAGCGTTTTTTTGATTTTTAGTGCTACTCAACATAATCTTTATTGAGCAGGACTTTTGTAGGATGCTGGAGTATTCCCCAAGAGCTTATACTACTGCTCCTAAATCAGCTCCGTATTTATCTGAGGGTTTTAAGCTTTTACTGTTGTTCATTTCCCTGACAAATTTTGCCAAGCAGAAGATGTTGTGGAAGGTGGGCATCTTCCCTCAGTATTGAAATGGGCCTCCTGCTGAGTGCAGCCTTTTAGAAAAGGCTAGAAGTGAGCAAAATAGGATTTAGCCTGGGTAATACAATGGATAACTGGCTATTTTGAACTGATAACTGTCCAGTTCTAATCTGTGTTTAAAAAAAACAACATAGCAGCTGTAAGACCTCTCAGCTGGTTTCCCAAGGCCTTGGGTGGGAATAAGGCCTTATTCTCCCGCAGAGCGGAGGGAAGCTGCCGGGGGATGCGCTGCTGCGCGGGGCTGCGGTGGGGCCGAGCGTGTGCTGACGGGCTTCGTACGGCCAAACGCCTCGCTCCCGGCTGCGTCCTTGGGGCGCGCCGTACGGCAGCGCTTCTACTGATCTTTTCTGTTCTGGGTTACTTTAAGCTGTGGGTTAGGGAGTAGAATAAAAAACGAAGCAGAACGCAAAAAGCTTTAAAACATGCTTTAGGGTTTTAAGGCCGCAGCTGGGGAGCAGATCCCTGCCGGCGGCTCCCTCTGCCCGGTCCGATAGCTTCCAGAGCCCCTGGGGGCTCCCTGCCCGCCCCCGGGCACTCCCCGTCCCGCTTCCCCCCGCCGCCGGCTCCACCGTTACCTGTTGTAGCGTGCTGTATTTGTTAACGGGGAAATTGTCCTGCTGATGTGTAAGTGCGCAGAGATACGCAGCGTGGCCTCCCCACCCTTCGACGCGGGAGCGCGGGCGTGGGGATGGCTGGGTTACTGCTCTGCTGCACGTGCAAACGGTGGGTGGGTTTGGGGGGCGGGGGGGCCCTGCCTTGGGCTGGCATCGGTGGATGCGTGTATTTCCAGAAATGACAAAGGATGGGAGTGTTTGAGAAGAAGCTCCGTGTTGTCCCTGCGAGTTTTATGACTAAAGAGAAATAGAGCCCGGGGGCTCCAGCGTCCCTGTGGGCAGCTGGCTTGGCGATGCTCTAGTCCCTTCAAAAAACAAAGCGGGGAGGGGAGGGGGAAGACATTTTTAAAAACAACCACCCCCCCCCCCGAATTTCACACTCAAGTGACCCCTTGGGAAGGTGCACCGAGTTACAGCAGGCCCCGGTGAGCCCTGAGCTCTGCAGCGGGGTGGCTGCGCGTCGGGCTGACCCAGGGCAGCCCGGGTTGTGCCTCCGGAGCTAAGGATCTCTTGGAAGGAAACGGTGCATCTGCCCCAGGGTGGGCTCCGCTGCCGGAGCCGGGGTGGGCTCCGGCCGTGCGCCTTCTCCCCGGCCCCGTGGCCCGTTGCTAAATGGAGAGAAGCGGGGCTGGAGCTCAGTGAGCGATCCCTGCTCTAGGCGAGAGAACCTGACCGGGAGGCTGAGCTGCCGCCGGGCTCTGTTTCTCTGTTTCCGCAGGAGCTCTGCTAGCAGGGCTCCACCTGGAGCTGCCGTGGGAGCGCGGGGTAATGAGCTCGTACACCTGATGCCATGCACACTAATTGCCGTGATGTCTTTTGTTTCCTCTACCTTGTTCTCTGCTGCATCTGATGCTGTGCTGCTGCGGTCTGTATCTCTGCTCCTGTCTGTCCCTGTATGAATGTCTCTCCTCCTCTGCCTTCCGCTCCCGTTGCCCTCCAGACCACCGCCCGGCGGCCCAAGGTGAGCAGCTGCGGTCAGGGGCGCTGAGCATCCCCTCTGTTCAGTACGGACTCAGTGAGCCCTAACCCCAACGTGCGTTTTCTCCTGTCCTTCCATCTCGCTGTGCAGAGCCTGGGGCAGCTCACAGGAGCGACGCGCTCCTCTGGAGCGTGTCTAAATCGCTGGGGACGATGAGCTACCTGGGCAAAATGTCTATCGAAAAGCTTTGTGCTCGTGGCCAGAGCTCATCTAACGGGGTGCAGCATAACAGCGGTGCAGCAGCGCCGAGCCTGGCCGGCTGGCAGCGCACGCTGCTTGGTGTCCCCGTTATTACTTGCTTCTCACGGACTGCCATTTCCTAGCTCACGTGGGGTACTTTTCGGTGGGATCTTGAGGGCGTCTGTTGGAGGAGAGAGGTAAGGGCCAGGTGGTGTCATCCAGGACTGTATTGATTCAGCACAGAGAATCGCTCACGCCTTGAGGTCTGTCCCTAGCCAGCAGGGCTTGCCTTGCAAAGGGGCGCGTGGTTGGAGGGGAGGGAACGGGGGAGATAAATCCCCCAAGGACTCCATAATAGCCAAGTCATGGTTTGTAAACAGTGAACATCTTTTCTTCCCTTCTGTGCAGAGGCACGCTGCAGGGAGGGCTTTATTTTCACTGGCTTGCACAAGAAACTCAAACCAAGGCAGTGACGGATTCATTCAGTCCTAGAGCAACTGGAAGCCCAGCTGCCAGGCATGTAGCTTTCCCCTCCGAAGAACACCTTGCTAACTGCCATTTTGGCACCGTAGGGCCAGAGCCCGGGCTGAGCTGGGACCGCAGGGGGAAGAAACAAGTGTGACAGCAGTACGTGAGCACAGGGAGAGGAGAGTCCACCTTCCTTCTGTAGGATAAAATGTAGGATAAAATTTCCTCTAAAATCTCTCCTCCCCAAACGCTTGAGACACAGCAAGGATTTCGCTGTGAGTTCATGTGAAGCATTTGCAGTGAGGCAGAGAAGTGAGCTCAAGGTAAGCAGCTTTTGCGTGCTGGTGTGGATTTTCAGCCAGTTTCCAGTCCCAGCTGGGAGCTTTACCCTGTACCAGGGCAACTCCTGGAGAGCTCTCAGTGGATCACGTACCATCACCCTCGGTTTGAATGATGTTCTGCAGCCTGTGCCGGAGAGGAGCAGCGAGTGGATGTCCTCCGTGACCTCCTCCGACTCCTTTGGCCTGGCATCTGTTCTGGGCAGGAGTTAGATGGGGTTGCAGACACCCCTGCACACGCATTGAGATCAGAGGGGAAGGCTGGCCTGCCCGCCCGCGGGGCGTTTTACCTGTTGCAGTCGAGTTAGCTCAGATTTGCCTAAAATAAGCTAGGAGTCGGCAGAAGATCCGACTGCAGCGTGGCTCGTGAGCACCCGGTCTCCGTGCCCGGCGCCGCTGTGGCAGGCGGGTGCAGGGGCGCCTGCCCCGGCTGTGCCCGGCCGTGTGCCCGGCCGTGTGCCCGGCCGTGTGCCCGGCCGTGCCCGGCCGTGTGCCCGGCTGTGTGCCCGGCCGTGTGCCCGGCCGTGTGCCCGGCCGTGTGCCCGGCTGTGCCCGGCCGTGTGCCCGGCCGTGTGCCCGGCCGTGTGCCCGGCTGTGTGCCCGGCTGTGTGCCCGGCCGTGTGCCCGGCCGTGTGCCCGGCCGTGTGCCCGGCTGTGCCCGGCCGTGTGCCCGGCTGTGTGCCCGGCTGTGTGCCCGGCCATGTGCCCGGCCGTGTGCCCGGCTGTGCCCAGCCGTGTGCCCGGCTGTGCCCGGCTGTGCCCAGCCGTGTGCCCGGCTGTGTGCCCGGCTGTGCCCAGCCGTGTGCCCGGCTGTGCCCGGCCGTGTGCCCGGCTGTGCCCGGCTGTGCCCGGCCGTGTGCCCGGCTGTGTGCCCGGCTGTGTGCCCGGCTGTGCCCGGCCGTGTGCCCGGCCGTGTGCCCGGCTGTGCCCAGCCGTGTGCCCGGCCGTGTGCCCGGCTGTGCCCAGCCGTGTGCCCGGCTGTGTGCCCGGCTGTGTGCCCGGCTGTGCCCGGCCGTGTGCCCGGCCGTGTGCCCGGCTGTGCCCAGCCGTGTGCCCGGCTGTGTGCCCGGCTGTGCCCAGCCGTGTGCCCGGCCGTGTGCCCGGCTGTGCCCAGCCGTGTGCCCGGCCGTGTGCCCGGCTGTGCCCGGCCGTGCCTGGCCGTGTGCCCGGCTGTGCCCGGCCGTGTGCCCGGCCGTGTGCCCGGCCAGCCTGGGGCGAGCCCTGCGCCTTGCGAAGCTGCCGCGCAGCGGAAAGCCCATCTCGAGGAGTAAAATCAAAAGTCAGGAAATCAATTTACGTGGCATTAGATGCCACAGAGGTATGTGCTCCAGAAACACAGGTCCGTGAGGAGAACAGCAGAGGTTTCTGATGGGCCTGGTGCTTTCCTTCGGACACCGGCTTCCCTCAGTCACCTGGCTTACGCGGCCGGCCTCGCTGCTGCGGTCCCAGCCAGTAACAGCCCAGTAAGCACCGGTGAAGCAGCTCTCTGCTGCGCTGGTTCCTCCAGGCTCCACTGGTTCTCCCTGGACTCTGGTGAACTCTTGCTACTCTTCCATTTTCTCCTTCTGTTGCCCTAAAATGCAGTGCTTCGCCCCCGCAGCTGGTGTAGTTGCAGGCAGAGGATGCAGACCGGGGCGCCGGCCGCAGCGTGTCCCCAACAAGCTGCCGGTGGCGCTGGCACAGCAGCACCCGACTCAGAGTCCCGCAAATGCTTAGCAGCAGATGCGTCCCGTCGTGTTCCCAGATGCGGAGGGTGGACAGGGCTGCAACCTTCCCCGCTCCCGCCTCTGTGTGCTCTGAGGTTTTGCCGTCTCACCCTCTGGAGCTGGAACACTAAAACCTTGGAGCGAGTTTCCCCTCTGCAAGCGCTACCGAGGGCCCTCGCTAGCCCCTGCTCTGATCCCCTGCGACACGCTCGCTCGATAGGCAGGCTCTGCCCTCCCGTCCCGGGAGCTCGGGGCGCGAGCTGGCCTTGCTGCGAAGGTGCAGCAGCAGCGTAGGTAGATGTGGTAGTGCGAGGACATAAACGCAGCACGGTTTGTAGGGAGAGGAGATCTTCTATTGTCCCAGGAGGGAGGAGAGGGACTCCTCCTGCCTCAGGCCTGGAGCCAGGGCTCTGTGCTCAGAAAAAGATCCATTTTGGTTTTTTATCTATGTTAGTGGTATAATAAAACTTAACGTTTCCTTTCAACAACTGGTTATCTGTGAATTTTGTCCCAGCCAGACTCCAGTGGCTGAAGTGGCGTCGAGGAGTGCAGGGAGATGGGCCGCCCGTGGAAGCGTTGTCTCCCTTGGAACGGGCTCCTCTGACTGTGTCCCCCGACCGCCTTGTTTTGCAGCCCACCAGGACCCCCAGTTCTGCAGCGTCCAGCGGCACGGCTGGGCCCTCGGGCTCAGCCTCCGCCTCCGGCGGGGAGATGAGCAGCAGCGAGCCCAGCACGCCGGCTCAGACGCCGCTGGTGGCCCCGGTGATTCCAACTCCCTCCCTGGCCTCTCCGGTGGCACCTCCGGTTCCCTCGCCCACAAAGGTAAGCTGTGGCCAAGGTAAGCCGTGGGCTCTGCCGGCGTGGAGGGCGGGAGCGCCGAAGGGGAGGAGGAGAGAAAACCCGCCGCCAGCGCGGGTAGGAGGGGGATGCGGGAAAGGGGGACGAGAGGTCCTGGTGGTCACGGCGCGGGGCTGTGTGTCCGGCCCCGAGGCCGCGCTGGGTTTAGGCACCGCGGTCTGCGGGAGGAGCAGCGCGGCCGGGGGCAGAGAGGAGCGCGCACGGCTCCGCGGGGAGTTGGCCGTGCTCAGCTTGGTTCCCGATGCACGTTCTCCCTTCCCGGGTGCCTGAGGGGTACGCGTGGCACCAGAGCGGTTTGGCAGGTGAACGTGCAGGGGGTCGAGGCTCTGAGCCAGGGCTTGAACCCCCACTGAGGGAGGAGGACCCGAGCACTGCCCCCTCCAGCCACTGGTGCTGGGTGAACTGGAGCAGAGGCACCGCAGCGGGGCCGCTTCGGGAACGCTCCTGCCTGCAGATATGAAGCCACTTAGCGAGGTCCGCTCTTCCCCATCCTCGTGTGTTTCGAATAATTACATCAGCGTAGTTACTCCATTTTTGATCTTTAAAATAGTTTTTCATTACTTCCCTCCCACTTTGTGTTAATTAGTTACAATTAGAGCTTATGAAAGATTTGGGGCATGAGGGCAAAGAATTAATAGCGTGAGAGGACAGAGAGCTCACTCTGAGGTTGTGTGCTGAGGAAAAGGCTGGAAAAGCCACCACCTGGTGGGAAGAAGGGCTGTCCCCACTCCCCCGAGGACTGGTAAGAGGTTTATCTGACGGGTGCAATAACTGTCCGTTTGATGGTATTGATGGCACCTGCATGTCAGGGCTGAGAAAGCAGCAGAGGGGAAATCTGCGTAGGATTTTTTCCCAAATCTGTTCCTTAATGTCACCCAGCCTCACGATTTTTAATCTGTAGTCGCGAGGCTGCTTTAACCCTGTGCTGGTGCCAGAAGAGGGGGGTCGCGTCCCCTTCTCCTGCCCTTGCTCGCAGCCGCGTGCCCGGGTGGAACTGGGGTTTTCTTTAAACAGCAGGGACGCCGGGCTCTCCTCGGAGGTGTGCAGTGACGGGGAACGGGGCAACGGGCGCGAGTGGCAGCCCAAGATGTCCCGGCTGGTCTTAGGGAAGGGTTCTTGTGGTGAGGGTGGCCAGACACCGGGGTGGGTCTAGAGGGGCTGCAGGACCTGCTGTGACAGGCCAAGGGGTGATGGTTTTAAACTAAAAGAGGGTAGATTTAGACTAGATAGAAGGAATAAACGATTTACAGTGAGGGTGGTGAAACCCTGGCCCGGGTTGCCCCGAGAGGTGGTCGATGCCCCATCCCTGGAAACGTTCCGGGTCAGGCTGGACGGGGCTCTGAGCGACCTGGTCTCGTGGAAGATGTCCCTGCTCACTGCAGGGGGTTGGGCTAGGTGATCCCTTCCAACCCAAACTATTCCATGACCGTGTCCTTGGGGACAGCCAGAGCGTGGCCGGACAAGGCTCCTGATCTAGTCAGCACAGCTGTGAGCAGCAGGGTGGAGCAGAGGCCTCCACTCACCTCTCCCAACCTCAGCTGTTCTCCGATTCTGCAAAACACTGGTGTACTTTAGATGTGTGATTTGTGTTGAAGACAGGCCAGCGTAACCGAAGGCATTCTCTGTCCCCAGAACAGCTCGGCAGCATCTCAGTGTCTCCACGAAGGCCAGGTGACCGCTGCCCCGAGGCTCTGGTTTGACGAGTGCGCATGTGGAAGTTGCCCCGTCGCCTCCCGAACGGGGAGCCGAGGGTTTTGCCTTGCCCTGACTCACACGTAACGGCTCACGTGTGGCTGTGCAATACCTTTATGGCTTTGTGCTGCTTGAGCGGGGCTTCCCTTCCTGCGCGGGCCGTTCTCCGGTTGCGGCACAGCCGTTTGGAAACACGGTGCCAACCTTGCCCGTGTTTTAAGGCGAGTCAGGTGTGCCCGTCCCCTTGGAGCGTGAGGGAACCCTTAGAGCCTGGGGGGGGGATGTGACTCCCCAGGGGGCCGCGTTTGCATCTTGCTGGAAATCTCAAGTCCCCTTTCGCTTCAGCGCCGTTGGCTTTGGTCTCAGGATGGCGCTGCGGGGCCCAGCTGCAGCGCTGTGTCACTGTGCAGCCACGCCTGGACCATTGCGTACTGGGGTTAGTACCCTCCTCAGGCTGTACCTTTTACTACAGGTAAAGCCGGTTTCACGATGAAGCCCAACTAACCCGGCCCAAGCGCACGTAGAGCAGAAGAGGGTGAATTCAGAGGGGTGCGGGTCGGGAGCGGCCCGAGGGTCCCACCTCTGTGCGGGTAACGGGCTAGAAATCCTCGGAGAAGGTCTTGGGCCGCCCGTGCGAGCCGCTCTGGGGTGCGCAGCAGGGACCCTTGTGGGGGTTGATCTGCCGAGGCAGGAGGATTCCCCGTGTTTTAGGCTCGTAGCTGGCTCGCCCTCGCAGAGCTGCCCCGGCTCTGGCACAGGCACCGACGCCCCGGGTAGGGAGCGTGGGGGAGACCCCCCGTACGGACGTCTGCTCGCTCCGTCGGGTGGGTACTGGGGGAGGACGGAAGGGGGGCAGACAGCTCGCCCGGAGCGCAGCGAAGCACGGTTTGAGGCGTGTGTGTGAGCATGTTTCTGAACCGCACGCTAACGACTAACACCGCCGGCCGCTGTCGGTCTGCACCGTCGCGCACGGCGTTTTGATAGAGCCTTCCTCTAAGATACGGCCCCGTTGATGAAAACGAGTTTCCTGCATGCCGTGGCTCTGCTCTGGCCCCAGGGGCGGGAGGAGAGGTGCTGAGGGGTGAATTTGGATGCGTTAGCAGTGGGGTTTTCGTTTGTTTTTAAGGGATTTGGGCATCCACAGATCGTGGTGAAGTCAAAAGCAAGGTGCTCGGGACCTTTTGCCAGTGGGTCAAGAGCCATTTATCACGTCTTACATGTAATAAAAACTAATGTAATAATTACATGTAATAAAAAAAACATATTAAAATGACAGATGGACTCTAGCCACAAGTGTAGAGCGATGTGTTCTTCTGCAACTGCCCCAGTAACGATGCCAACATAGCGGCTGGCTGACGGGCCAGGTTCTGTGTGGGTTAGATCAGCGTATCCGGAGCTCTCTCCAAAGGATGTTGCTGCTCCTTTTGGTAACTCTTGGTTTGATGTTGTAGGAGGAGGAAAACTTGCGTTCTCAAGTCAGGGACCTGGAGGAGAAATTGGAGACTCTGAAGATAAAGCGAAATGAAGACAAAGCAAAGCTGAAAGAGCTTGAGAAGTACAAGATCCAGCTGGAGCAGGTGCAAGAATGGAAGAGCAAAATGCAAGAACAACAGGCCGATCTCCAGAAACGCCTAAAGGAGGCCAAAAAGGTGAGCGTCCTTGGGGAGCTGGGCAGCTCCAGCCCTGGGGCTTGCACAGGGAGACGTGATTCCAGGGCTAATTCAGTCGCTGAAAACGTGTGTAGGGTTTTTTATGAAATATCAGTTAGCATTACTGATAGAGGTGGTTTCGTTTAGCACGAGGGGGTGAGGAGCGCGGCAGGCGAGGAGCGAGTCGCTCACCTCCACTTGCGGGACGAGCGTCTGAGTGTGGCAGCGGCCCGGCCGCGTTTCTCTGCTTTAATCTGCTGTTGCAGGTCTGCCAGCGCTGGCGGGGCACCATTCCCACTCCAAACCTGCCAGTGAACTGCCAGTCCCACCTTCAAAAGCTTAAGTAAAGCTCCTGGAGATCTTGCAGCTGACCTCAAAAATCAGTGGACTCCAGCAGCTTTTTGCCGTGGATTGAGGTTTCCGATCCGGCTGGGAGGCCGGCCCGTAGGCGGGGGTGCCGCGGGGTCTGACCGTGCAGCCTGAGCCTTCCCGCTGTCCCAAGGCCTGGATGTCTGGGGTGGATTTTTAGAACTGTGTGGTGGAGGTTGTTTTGCCCTGGGCTTGTCTTTGACTCTCGAATGTTGGTGAAGTAGCAGCTTGTCCTTCCTCTTGCTTGCTTCTACGCGGGAAGCGTGTCCCTGTACAGCACTCGTGGCTTAAAGCAGTTACATCCCAACATGGGTTTGTTCTTAAATACAGCATTAATCAATCATAGGATCATGGAATCATTAAGGTTGGAAAAGACCTCTCGGACCATCAAGTCCAACCCCCAACCCAACACCCCCAGGCCTCCTAAACCATGGCCCCACGTGCCATGGCTGCACAGTGTTTGAACCCCCCCAGGGACGGTGACTCCCCCACCTCTCTGGGCAGCCTGTGCCAATCCCTGACCGCTCTGGCAGGGAAGGCATTTTCCCTCATCTCCAACCTAAACCTCCCCTGACGCAGCCTGAGGCCGTTCCCTCTCGCCCTGTCACTTTATCGCTGGTATAAGCTTTTGCTTTGTTGCACTGAGTTGATAATCAGCACTGAGTCTACCTGGGAACTGGGCTGAAGCCAGAACATCTCAGGAGCTGGTCTTCAACAGTGATTAGATGATCCAGTCCTCTGGAGCCTCGTCTGAGCTAAGCATGTCGTGACGGGTATCGGGGAAGGCTGAGGGGCGTGTCTGAGGGGTCTCATTGATGTGTATGAATAAATACCTGACGGGGAGGTACAGAAGACTCATCTCCGTGGTACCCACTGAGTGCAAGAAAAAGAGGCACAAACCGAAATACAGGAAATTCTGTTTAAACATAAGAACCCTTTTTCCTGTGAAGGTGATCAAACCCTGGAGCAGGTTGCTCAGAGATGTTTGGAGTCCCCATCCCCGGGGACGTGTGGGACACGGCTCGGCAGGGTCCTGGGCAGCCGGCTCGGCCGCCCCTGCTTGAGCAGGGGCTGGAGCAGATGATCTGCGGGGGTCCCAGCCTGCCTCGGCCCCTCCGAGCACGAGTCCTCGCTGCGCCGGTGCCGGGGGTGTACACGGGGGCTCCCTTCCCCCACGCCGTGCCTTTCCTGGCCTGCTCTGGAGTGGGTTCCTCTCTCCGGTGGCTTCCTGGGGGGGGCCTGGTCCTGACTTACTAGTGTAGACTTTAATTTGTTAAAACCCATCTCCCTTTAGCTAAACCAACGCGTTTGGAGCTCCTGCCCTGCAGCGCCGGTCGGCGTGAGTCACCGCCAGCGAAGGGGCTTTGGAGCCCACGAATCTTGGTGTCGCTCGTGACTGAGAGCGTTCCTCCCGCGGCGGCTCTGCTCCTGCTGAGCCCTGCCTTTGGGTGTCATTTGAAATGTCTGCTGCAGGTCCCTCTTTTCCTTCTCCCCAAGGACGCGTTACCTGCTCTTGGCACCCGCGCAGGACTCCAGCCGTGCAGGCAAAGCAGCTTCTGCTTCCCTCTGCCCTGGTTTTCCAGGGTGGATTCTTGGTTTGTTTCCCCAGTGATTTATCTGACTCTCTGCTCCAGTACAAGCCTACATCTTTTCCGTCTTCGTCTCTGTCTCTCCTCGCCTGCAGATTGTTTTTCTGCTGGGCTCTTTTGTGGATGGGAGGTGCGAGGCCTTGGGGAGGAGACGGGCACCCTGGAGCACCGGCAGTGCCCCTCGCAGCCCCGATAAGCGGCTGTTAATTGGACTTGATCCCCCTGTGAGGGAGCCGTGAGAGATGTAACTGTCCGAGGCTTGTTGTTTGTGAGAGGGGGCTCTCAGCGGTTGGCCTTGGGCTTCCAGGGTCTTCTCACTCATGTGCTTGACTGCAGGAAGCCAAAGATGCTTTGGAAGCCAAGGAGCGCTACATGGAGGAGATGGCAGACACCGCCGATGCGATTGAAATGGCAACCCTGGACAAGGAGATGGCAGAAGAGCGAGCGGAGTCCCTGCAGCAGGAGGTGGACTCCCTGAAAGAGAAGGTGGAATATCTCACGATGGACCTGGAGATCCTGAAGCACGAAATCGAAGAGAAAGGTGGGATGGGGCCAGCTTTCTGGTGGTCTCAGCGTGGGTCCCACTGGGCAGGGGGCTCCTCGCTGGGGAGCAGAACGCGTCGGGGCCCCGGCGGCTCCTCGCTGCCCGATGCGGTGGGGCCGAGGCTTTGCCTCTGCCGTTTCCCCCGGCAGCGCTGGGGCTTCCTGCTGCGCCCCCAGCCCCGCTCGCAGGCACAGGTGTGACAGTCACACCCGGGCAGGGCGGCAGCAGCTCAGCTTTGCCTTCGCTTGGGTCCCGGCCTCGCCGAGAAGGCAGAGATGGAGCTGCTGTGCTTCTGAGTCTGGGGGCGAGTCTTCCTGTCCTGGGCGTAGAGCAGCTCAGGCTTCGTTTTAATGCTTGCCATTTTCCCTGGGGATGGTGGATCCCACCCCAAAAGGTGTTTGACTGGGACAGACTTTATGTGGGAGGGAACACAACTGCTTTTGTTGCTTACTGCTCCAACCTCCCAGCTTTGCACTGAGCTCAGCTTCAAAACCAGCACATTACCCTTGTTTTGATTCCCTCGGGGCCGTTTAGCTCTTGCTTTTCAAGGTGAGCTTTAAAAATTACGCACAGCAGGAAACGAGACAGCCATTAAACACGTGGAGCATTGGCATTCACCTGAAACCAAAATCAAAGCCGTAGAAGCAGCAGATGATCAGGCAGGCAGGCTGGGGGACGTGGCAGATCGAGGGAGCGGGAAGAAGGCGGCGAGGACAGGCGCGGTCTGCAGGGGGACGTGGAGGTGGCCGAGATGAGCGACGCCTTTGCTTTGAGTTTGCTTTCGCTGAACTGTGAGGGCCGGGAGGGTCGAGAGCTGAGCGCGCTCTCGGTATCCAGCGACGTGTTGCGCTGCCGTAGCCCAGCGGCTGCTCGGGTACGGGCTGCGGGTTGGTGCAGCGGCTCTTCACCTGCACCAGCCGCCTTTGGCGGCGGCGGGGGAATCTCGCGGCCTGCGAGCACCAGTGCTACGCACCAGGCTTCAGCTTTGCTCAGCTACAGGAGAGGAACTGATGCGTTTCCCCTCGGTACGACTTAGCTGTCCTCTTACTGGTGTTTGTAATGTCACTTAGTGTCAAGAGAACTGGGTCTGTTGAGCAGCTGCCGTTTCTACACAAGCAGAATAATGCTTCCTTTCTTCCGCAGGCTCGGACGGAGCGGCATCCAGTTACCAAGTCAAACAGCTGGAGGAGCAAAACGCGAGACTCAAGGAAGCTCTTGTAAGGTAGGAGACCACTTGTGCTCCCCAAAGGCTGCTGATGAAGTTCCTTGCTACAAGAGCCCACGCTATCTTGGTCTAGTGAGCGCCTGCGCCAGAGCACTGATCCAAATACGTCTTTTCCAGAGCAGCCGATGTAGCAGCTGCTAGCTGCTCTTGGGTTGTTTCTGAGCTCTGGTGCTCCTTCGAGCACGCAACAGAGAGGGGGAATCTCTGGTTGCTGGAGACCAACGTAGATCAGGAGACAACGAGCCGCTTCAGAAGGCTCTGTGTTTCCTTCCTCTGCGTGTGCCGTGCCCTGCCTCTCCGGCGCAGCTGCGGGTTCATTCCAGCGGCCTGTGCAGGACGGCTCTCCAGACCCTCCTGCGCGGGTCCTCCCAGCGCCCGCTCAGCACTGGGACCTGCTCGCTGCCTCTCCCTGGGCGAGCCCACCTGCCAGGGCTGGGGGCTCTTCTTTCTGGAAGCCACATGTGCTTTAGCCTAGAGGTTCGGGGTGGGGTTCCTGAGGTAACCCCGTGCGGCGGGGGTTCAGCGTGCTGCGCTGCCTTCGGTGCAGGGAACAGCCCGTGCTTAAAGACAGCTGTTCCCATAGGCCAGGAGCAGGTAGAGGAGGTGGAAGCGTCCCCTTCCACTAGGAAACACAAGAAACTGCCTTGCAAGGACTCCCAAACCAGCGTGTGTTTGGGGTGGGAGGTATAAAGAAGGTCCAAGCGAGGGAGTCCCCAGCACTTGCACGCCCGGGGCTGAGCCACCTGGGGGCTGTGAGCAGAGCCGTTCGCACAGCGGCCTCGGTACACACATAAGCAAAGCTCCGTGCTCAGTGCGTGACGAGCGCCGTTCCTGGCTGTGCTTTGGCTTTTTTCTGCTGCCGACTTTCTCTCTTGCACTGTGAAAGGCTGCGAATGTGACTTATTTTTCTTTGCTCACTGGGTTCTTCCTTTCTGTGCTTTAGCCTGTCCCATTTACAGCTATGCTTTCTGTTGCCTGTTTTTCTACATTCTCCTCTTCTGTTCTCTCCATGCCCCGTCGCCCTGGGTTTCCTCAGAGAAAGGTGCCGTCCCGGGCACTGATTCACCCCCATCCCTCGCTGTTAGGGGGCCGATCTCTGGGGCCGCGGCTCGTGTCCCCACCAGGGAGGGGCTGCCGGCGGCTCCAGAGGTGCCTTGCTCGCACCGCCGACGGGCAGCGGCGCCAGCGCGGGCAGGGCGCCTCCGCACCGCGAGCAGCGTCTGGGGAGGGAATGGCTTCCCTTGCGCTGGTGCCTGGGTCTCTGCTGGGCTCGTGACGGGTCTGGTTGCTTTGTCAAAGGATGCGGGACTTGTCTGCATCAGAGAAGCAGGAACACGTGAAGCTTCAAAAGCAAATGGAGAAGAAAAACACGGAGCTGGAGTCCCTGCGTCAGCAGAGGGAGAAGCTTCAGGAGGAGGTGAAGCAGGCGGAGAAAACGGTTGATGAGCTGAAGGAGCAGGTGAGCCCAGTGGGGGAAGGATGGTCGGGGAGGGGAATTTTGGGGCCATCTGGGGCATCAAGCGACTGCTGTCAGGCAAGCGTGGCTCGCCTCCAGGCCCAGGGCGCTTCCTGCAGCTGCTCTTGGAGGGCCACCGCAGTGACCCCGCTGCAGGGGCTGACACTTCTGGGCCCCTGCGCAAAAGCAAACCCTGTTGCAGCAGCGGAACCGCGCTCGGCTTGGCCGTAGGGTGGCTCTTGAGCACAGGACGTGGATGGGATGATGTGCTTCCCAGGGCTGGGCTGTGTTTGCCGCTTGCTCGGTGCCGAGCTGTCACGTCTTCCACGAGGCTCGCTCCTGGCCAGGCTGAGGTGTCAGTGCAGATGTGGGGCAGCCCCTAAGAGCCCCAGGAAGGATCTGCGTTTGCTGCAGAGGAGCCTGTGCAACTCCTCAGAACGGCTGTTCTGGAGGGACGCTGGCCCTGAGCGTTAGCCTGAGTCATGTAGAAGGTGTTAGCAGAGGGGATGCTTCTTAACGCAGAGAGACCGGAACGCCCGTTCCTCCATTAATGCTGTAAGTGTGTAACCGCTCGCCTAGGGCCTCGGGGGGGACAGAGAGCTCGGGAGGCGCTGACACAAGTCTGCAGGGACTCAGCCTGAAGGTTGGCATCATTTACACTGACCTGAAACTGTTCAACCGTGTGCCCCGATGCTGCGGCTAAAGAGCCAGTAACGTCCCAAAAAGCCAAAGCCAAGCCTCTCTTTTCACGTGCCCTTCCTTCTGGGGTGCTGGCCGTTCCGCTTTGAGCTGTTTGCTCTCCTGGGGGTGCTGGTCTCCCCTACCGGGAGGGAGCTCATGCACTGTCTGGACCCTCACGCCAGGATGGGGAGACGGGTTCATCAGCCGTGTCCCACCGCTTGGCAGCGTGGTCCCACCGTGGTATAAAAGGATTTTTGAGCCGCTTGCTGCAGCGTGTTGAGCCCCACGTTGGATGTGGTGTGTGCTCGCAGGTGGATGCTGCTTTGGGTGCTGAAGAGATGGTGGAGACTCTGACGGAGAGAAACTTAGACCTGGAGGAGAAGGTCCGGGAGCTGCGCGAGACTGTTGGGGACCTGGTAAGACGGACCCTTTGGGAGTGGGGGCTGGTACTGGAGGGCTTGTGCTGCTTCCTTCGTGCCTGGTGTGTGGCTGGGCTGATGAGGGGGCTGGTCCAGCCGAGTGCTGGCAGCGAGGCTGCCCGAGGCGCTGGGAGCTGCCTGGCAGCGGTGCCGGAGGCGACTGGGGAACCCCTCTACAGGCATCGCTCTCGGTGCCGCCCCCGAGCGGTGCACCCCTCTGCTCTGCAGAGTATGGCCCTTGCACCCCGGGGCACCCCCCTGCCCTGCTCCGACAGCGCCCGGCTGCCCTCGCTTGCTCGGCTGCGGCGTAACCGCGTCCCGTGCCGCCTCCTCCTTGCCAGGAAGCCATGAACGAGATGAACGACGAGCTGCAGGAAAACGCCCGGGAGACAGAGCTGGAGTTACGGGAGCAGCTGGATATGGCGACGGCGCGGGTCCGCGAGGCAGAGAAGCGTGTGGAGGCTGCGCAGGAGACCGTGGCCGACTACCAGCAGACCATCAAAAAATACAGAGAGCTGACTGCACACCTTCAGGTGCGGCCGTGCGGGGCAGCTCCCGCTGGAGCCCGGCTCCTCTGGGAGCCCACCCCGGTGGCGAGGGGACCGAGCACGTGTAGGCAGGAGCGCTCCCCGAGGGGCTGGGCCCTGGGCGCAGGGACGGCACGCTGCCGCCTGCTCTCGTGGGAGATGGGCATGGCAGGACACAGACGGGCGATGCCTGGGGAGCGGGTTCCTAACTGAGCTTTCCTGGGGGCCTCCAGCAGCGTCGGACTGCACGTGCTTCTCGTGACCTCTCACAGCCCTGCCTGTCCTTCTGCCTGCGTCCAGATGGGGCTCGCTGGCAGAGCCCCTGCTGAAGTCAGCACTGTAGATGCTTGTGAACACATGGCTGTTTCAGCCTCGTACTGCGCCGTGCTGCTTCTGCTCCTGGCTTGGGAACAGTCCTGGCAAAGACAGAGCGGTGCGGGGTTGTTCCAGCACCGGGCTGGGTTCTCCTGGGCTTTGCTGGCAGTGAAAGGAGATGGGTGATGAGTCTGTGTGGATTCCCTGGCTTTAATACAGCGTGCTGTCAGCCGAGCGTTTGGAAAGCGCTCGCATTCCTCTTCCTCGCTTTCATCCATCGTTGTGCACGTTGCGCAATGAGCCCCCGGTGCTCCACACCCTCCCCGAGGAAGGGGGCATCGGGGGGTGAGGTGTGGAGGTCCTGCAGCGGGCGTGGGATTACGTATCTCCTCCGGGCTGTTTTTCTGTGTGTTTCATCGCAGCTTCTTTCTGTGCTCAGGACGTGAACCGAGAACTCATGAGTCAGCAAGAAGCATCTGCCGAGAAACAGCAGCAGCCTCCTCCCGAGATGTTTGACTTCAAGATCAAATTTGCAGAGACAAAAGCCCACGCTAAGGTAGGGCCAGCAAGGGAGCGGCGCACGGGGCGAGTGCACTGAGCGGGGCGCGTTCGGTCCCGCGCGCGAGGCTCCCGGCACCCGGGCACGGCGGCGGCGTGCGGGCGCCCGCGCTCGGGGCGGCTGCTCCCCGCGCGGTGGGGCTGGCCCTGCGGCGCGGCGCTCGCGCCAGCCGTGCAGACAGGCTGAGGCGACTGGCAGGAGGTTTCCTTCTCCTAAGAGAAACGTCAAAGTTCAAATACCGCTGCGCAAAAAAGGATGTTTTCTTGTGAAAGCGTGCTCAGAGATGACAATGTAAGCGTTGTTCTCATCACGCTGTGAATGCTGGCTGGAAAGAAAGAATGCTTGTGGGCAGAGATACATGGCGTACCCCGTGCCCGGGGTTAGAGCAGAGCCCCAGACCAGTCCCTGGGCACCTCTGCAGAGCACTGCTTGGTCACAGTGAGAAATGTCTCCTGGCACGGCCAGGGAGCGAGGCGTTGGCTCTGTCCCACGAGGAAAGAGGTTCCGACTTTTTAACAATACTGAACGGGCTGGGAGGCGCTGGGCTGGGGAGGGGGCCGAGCGGGCTGCCCTGAGCGTGCGTCTCCCGCAGGCCATCGAGATGGAGCTGCGCCAGATGGAGGTGCAGCAGGCCAACCGGCACGTCTCCCTCCTCACCTCCTTCATGCCCGACAGCTTCCTGCGCCACGGAGGGGACCATGACTGCATCCTGGTGCTGCTGCTCATCCCTCGCCTCATCTGCAAGGTGGGACGGGCGCCTGGGCTCCCGCCTGCCTGGGGAGTTAGGCCTTGTCGAGAGCTTGTGTTAACTGTTCCTTCGAAGCTCTGAGCTGGGGCTATCTCCTGAGCTGGGCTGTCGGGGCTTGGAGTGTCATCTTCGTACCCACTGAGCTGCTCGGGCCCACCAGGGGTCGGTGGCTGTGCTGCCGCTCTGTGGGAAACACATCTTTTCCTTCTCTCCCGGTTGAATTTGGGGTTTTGACTGTTCACCAGTCTGGGAGGAGGCAGCGGGGGTCCCTGCCCGCCGGCGGCGGCGGGTCGGCGGCTGGAGCACTCAGCTGTGGGACGGGTGGGTCGAGCCTGCCGGTTCGGGCAGGGCAGACGTGCGAGCCTCGGTGTCTCGCAGCACGGACCAGGGGGTTGGCGCTCTGCTGTCCCTCTTATTCCTCTCCTGTTCTGCAGAAACCTTTCCCAGGAAAGCTTGCTTTCTGGGGCGGAGGGGGGTGTTTGGCCGCTCTGTGGTTAAGCGGAACAGATCAGAGCAAGCGTAGGAAGGCTGAAGGTTTGCCCTCTTCCCCAACAGGCTGAGCTGATCAGCAAACAGGCTCAGGAGAAGTTTGATCTGAATGAGAACTGTGCGGAGCGCTCCGGCCTCAGGGGTGCTGCGGGAGAGCAGCTGAGCTTTGCTGCCGGGCTGGTCTATTCCCTGAGCCTCCTGCAGGCTACGCTGCACAAATACGAACAGTGAGTACCCAGCCCTTCTCCTCACCCTCCGTTCCCACCCGCTTCACCGTCTGGAAGCACAGAGGACCTCCGCAGCCTCGCAGCAGGGCCTGGTCCCTCTGGAGTTAAAGATATGTTGGCAGCTAGGCTACAAGAAAGCTGAGGGATCCCGTTTATTGCCTTGTGACAGGGGTATTCGCTTCTCTTGTTACTCCTTCCTTGTTTTCCTCCCAAGAATTGACACGTGAAGGGATCCAATTCTTTACACGTGTTGCTCATTCTTCAGCTGTGACCGTGCCTCGAGGCCAGAAGTAGCCTTGCTGCACTGATTTTTTCCATCTGTCCTGCCAGAAGGTGCATCACAGTCTCTTGCTGAGCTTGATCGCGTCTGGGCTTGTCTCTGGGCTTCAGTCCCCAGGAGCAGGCTCTCCCTGGCAGGCTTCACGAACGCTTGGTCAGTGAGGGCCCTGAGAGCACCGCGGAGCCAGGGCTTTCCTCGGAGCCTGGGAAATGCCGTCGGGCACCGACACGGCTGTGGCCGGGCAGGGTACCCGTCTCGAGGCGGCTCAGTTTGAAACTGGGCACTGAAAGATGCCTTTGCTCCCGCACCAGTGCGGCTGATGAACTCGTTAGATCGTGTGGTGCGTTGCTGGTGCTAGCTGGCAGGTCTTCTCCCGCCTCCAGCGCTGAGCTCTGGCCTAGGGAATTGAGTGTTTTTCCTTCTGAGGCTCCCTGTCCCATAGATCCTAGGCTGCCTATCTCATGCTGTGGCTTTCTACAGACGTTTTGACTTTTGTTAACCCCTCTCTAGCTACGGTGCTCCTGGGGGTGGAGCTGGTGGTCCCGGGGCGTTCCAGTGGTCCGAGATCGGCACCCAGAAGCACAGCCCTGTGTTGATGCCACCTGGAGCATGTGCCTGCCCCAGCTGTGCCGACTGTGTCTGCCTTCCCTTACCAGGGCCCTGAACAAATGCAGCGTGGAGGTGTATAAGAAGGTGGGGATGCTGTACCCCGAGATGAGCGTCCACGAGCGCTCGCTGGACTTCCTGATCGAGCTGCTGCACAAGGACCAGCTGGACGAGACGGTCAACGTGGAGCCGCTGACCAAAGCCATCAAGTACTACCAGGTGGGTCTGCGGAGCCAAGCTCGGGGCGTTTCTGGCCTGCAGGGCAGGGAGCTGGTGCTGCCTCCCCAGTGGCTGCCGCAGCTGGAGATCGCGCCCTTGGGTACACCCGTCACACGGCGCGTTGATAAGCTGGGAATAAGCTCGTTGGTAGTACTTTCCTTTGGATGTCCTTCATCTCCGGAGCGCGCAGGACTTGAGCCTGTGGCTGTGTCACCTGGGGGCTGCGTTCTCAGCTCTCTGTCCCGGGGAGGGTGCAGGCGGAAAGGATGCGGTTGTCCCATCCTACGTTTCTCTGCCTCCGTGCTGCAGGGCAGGGCTGCTGACCCTTTGAATTAAGGGACACCAGCTTTTTTGGAGGGCAGAGCGTTCAGAGGGGCATCTGGTGGGGGTCACTGCGAGAGTTTTCACTTGCAATTAAAAATTAGGCCAAACCCTCAATGTTTGGGGGATTTTGTTGTGTGTTTCCTCACCTGGTTTGTTTGCTTGTGTGTGTGGAAATGTTTGAGGGGTGCTGATCTCTGCTCATCTCTCTCCACGTAGCATCTGTACAGCATCCACCTGGCTGACCAGGCAGAAGACTGCACGATGCAGCTGGCCGACCACATCAAGGTGAAGTGGGGAGAACAACCTGACTCCTTCCCTCTCACGTTTTCTGCCTTTGCCCCTTCTGCTCCCCCCGAGATCATTTTGTGAGTGGAAGTGCCCCTTCGCCCCCGCTCCCCATTGCAGTCCCTTTTCCCCAGCTCCCGCTGCCTGTGGTGGCACAGAGGTGATGAGGGCTCCCAGGTCAGGGAAAGGGGAAGAAGCTGTGCACCTGTCTGGGTAGAAAGAGAAGAGCAGCAAGGAGAGTGCGGCAAACCTGGTGTCTAAGAGGGCGTGTTGCACTGCCCTGAGCTCGTAAGGAAAGTACCAGCGTCCTGTGCCCCACGGAGTAAAACAAAAATCGACGGAATGCCTCAGCCATTTTTCCTGCTCCTGTAAATCCTGCAGTCATGGCAGGGTGGGGTACGGAGGGTCTGTCCTGAGACAAAGCCCCATTTGCCGCCGTCTCGCCTGGTCTCTGCTTTGCCCCGAGCTGACGGTACCTGTGTTTGTGCTCTGCAGTTCACCCAGAGTGCCTTGGACTGCATGGGGGTGGAGGTGTGCCGGCTGCGGTCCTTCCTGCAGGTAGGGCGTGCTCAGGGAGGCTCTGCGCGCCTCTGCCGGGTTCCCCCCGCCGCTGATCCCTCTGTCACTTTTTCTGAGGTCCTTTCTCTGCACCCTAGGCTGGGCAGGAGGCATCCGACCTTGCCATCCTCCTGAAGGACCTGGAGACCTCGTGCAGTGACATTCGCCAGTTCTGCAAGAAGATCAGGCGCCGCATGCCTGGGACGGACGCTCCGGGTATCCCCGCGGCGCTGGGCTTCGGGCAGCAGGTGAGCTGGCGCGAGCTGAGGTGGGATGTAGCGTCTCTGCGCTTCGTGTTTCTGGTTGGGATGGAGACCTGGACTTCGTAACCTACTTTTCTCCAGCCTGCAGTTTCTTTCTATCTTTCCTGGTGCTTCCCATCTTCCTAGCGATGCTTCAGAAGCAAGTTAAAATCTCACTAGCTGTCAGACTAGGGTGAGGCAAGTGTTGTGCAGTGCCTGGGAAGCGAGCTGGAAAGCAGCCCGTTTGCCTCTGCCTTTCCCAACCATCCTCCTTCTGCCCGACTTTCAGGTGTCGGACACGCTGCTGGACTGCCGCAAGCACTTGACGTGGGTGGTGGCCGTGCTGCAGGAGGTGGCCGCTGCTGGGGCACAGATGATTGCTCCTCTGGCAGAGAACGAGGGGCTGCTCGCGGTGAAGCTGGAGGACCTGGCCTTCAAAGCGAGCGAGCAGGTGGGAAACCCCCTTCTCGACTGCCCCCCGTTCCCTGCTGCAGCAGGGTAAAGCCGGGAACCGTCTCACTCCGGTGCTACAGACCCGCCCGTGAGCAGGTCTGGGTGGGAGAGTCTTGTGGAGGCTGGGAATGAACTCCTGGGAATATCATAGAATGGTTTGGGTTGGAAGGGACTTTAAAGGTCGTCTAGTCCAGCCCCGCTGCAGCGAGCAGGGGAAGGCCAGGGAACGCCAAAACGCGGAGGGCTTTGTGGTCCCCTGCTCTGTGCTGTCCCTCCCCACCGCTGGCCTTGCTCCCCAGCCGCACCAGAGGGACCGCGGGCTCCCAGGGCCTGTGGCGCGCTGTGGGGAGTCGGGAGGGGGCTCGAGGGCGGCCGTGAGCCCAGCCCAGGGCCGCCTGCCACTTCCTTCCCGTCCTTTGCAGATCTACGGCACCCAGGGCATCAACCCCTACGAGTGTCTGCGTCAGTCCTGCAGCATCCTCATCGCGACCATGAACAAGATGGCCACGGCTATGCAGGAGGGCGAGTACGACGCGGATAGGCCACAGACCAAGGTGGGCTTCGGCTGCGCAGGGGCCTCGGGCAGAGCCGCAGCACCTGATCGCTCTGTAATCTCCCTCGTGCCCTGTGGCCCCTTGCGATGACTGGAATTCTTTGTAAAATACCGATTTTGTGTCTTGTCCCTCTGGTCTCCATCGCAGCCCACCCCGCCTTCTGAGCTACGGGCCGCGGCTCTTCGGGCAGAGATCACCGATGCTGAGGGGCTGGGGCTTAAGCTGGAGGACAGGGAGACAGTCATCAAAGAGCTGAAAAAATCTCTCAAGATCAAGGTACGCTGCTCTTCAGTCGATCTCTGCCTTCCGGGCTGCGCAGTGAGGAGCTGAGGTGCTGCTGTAGCGGTCACGTCCGTGCCCCGGGTGACTTGGTGCCTGTGGAGCTGTCTCGAGTCGCAGTTTTAAAACAAAACAAAACTTTTCTCCCTCTTGACTTCCTTAGAAAGACAGGAAATAATTATGAGGGTTATTGGGAATTACCCTACAGCAGTGACTGAAAGCTGTAACACTCGACTAGACACTCATAAAAATGTATGCTTTGCCTGAAGAGAGACCTGCTTTCCTCTGGTGTCTGGCAGAAGCATCACATCTTCCTCTAGCATTTTTCTGTCAAGCTGGTCAACAGCCTGGGGCTTTCAGCTGTGTTTTTGTAGGCACACTTTGATCTTTAGCACATGTTCCTTTTGAAAAGGTCTATCCCACGCAAAACCACTAGGTTAAGTGGTAGCATTTAGTGATACTGTAGGTGCAGTAACGAGAAGAGCAAGATCTGGGAGGAGGCTAAGAAGCTTAAGTGGGAAGCTCTGGCCTCTGTCTCCTCTTGTTATCAAGCGACTGCCCTCTTCATCTTCTGCAAGAAATGAAACCCATGCTAAAGCATCCAGCATATGGCCTTTCCAGACGGCAACCTGAGGTTGTTTTCAAAACCCTCTCTGAGTGCAGGTCTCCTGGAAGTGTCGTTCCAGTTGTCGGGGTGGTGCTGTCTGCCTGGTGCCTCCCTGCCAGAGGCTGCCCTGGCCTTTCCCCACGATGTTCTGGGACAGCGAGTGCTGGTGGTGGGTGCCTGTGCTCGGGTACCCAGCGTGGGTGGGCGTCGTGATTTCTGGGCAGGCTCCCGCCAGGCGCTGCAAGGGGTTTTTCCTAGTGCCCACCATCCCCTGGGCTCTGATTTCTTTCCCGCCTCTCCAGGGCGAGGAGCTCAGCGAAGCAAACGTGCGGCTCAGCCTCCTGGAGAAGAAGCTGGACAGCGCGTCCAAGGATGCAGATGACCGTGTGGAAAAGATACAGACTAAGCTGGATGAGACCCAGACGCTGCTCAAAAAGAAAGAGAAGTACGTGTGAGATGAAGCTGCTGTCGGAGGGTCTCCGATGAGGACTGGGCAGCCGGCGGTCCCTCGGGCTGGCTGGGAGGGTTTGTGGGACAGGCGAGGGGTTGGTGTTAGTGGAGGATCCGCAGGGGAACCAGCGCGTTTTAATGGTGCGCAGCAGAGCCCAGGCTGGTAGAGGGGTCCTGGGAAGGATCCTGTTCGAATGCTCTTGCAGAAAGGGCCGTTGTCGCGGCACGCTGGTGCCGCCGTTGCTGGGCTCCGAGCGTCTCTTGCCACACGTGGTGCGCTGGCCGAGCGAGGCTGTGGGCAGGCGGGGAGGTGCAGCCTGCAGGGTGGAGGGGGGACCGTCGCGCAGCATAAAAGCTGGGCAACACAGCTGAGGAGGTGCTGGGTGCGACATGGATAAAATACTTCCTCCGTGTGCTGTACTGCACCCTGCAGCGGAGGCTGGTGGGGCTCCAGCCCCTGGCTCGGCGGGTTTGTGCCTGAAGCGCAGCAGCAGCAGGAGGCGTGACGCAGCCAGGAGCTCCCGCGTCCCGGACCGCCCGCCTCTTTCCTTCGGGGGAGCGTCGCCGGCTACACCCGTGACTCTGTGTGCTCTTCCCAGGGAGTTTGAGGAGACCATGGACGCCCTTCAGGCAGACATCGATCAGCTGGAATCAGAGAAGGTGGAGCTGAAGCAGCGCTTGAACAACCAGTCGAAGCGAACCATCGAGGGCCTGCGCGGCGCCCCTGCCTCTGGAGTTGCCTCCATCGTGTCTGGCATTGCCGGAGGTGCGTCCCCAGCGTCCCCAGAGCACTCGAACGCTTCTGTGGCTGGGGTAGGGGATTTGCGGGCTGGAAAGGGGCGTCCTGGGACGTCCTCCCGACACAGAGTCCGGGAGCTGTGCAGGGCAATGCCCTGCAGTGTCTGCGTGACGTCCCGGGAGGCAGTGCGGGAGCTTGCACGGCCTTGGGAATGGTGCTCCGATGGTCCGCTGCTCTGCCTGCCCGGCCCTCCCGCGGCGAGCCGGAGCCCTTGGCGCGGCTGGCAGGGGAGAGGACGGGAGGCGTTCGGGCTCTGATGGCGGCTGGGGGGCACGGAGAGCCTGCAGCTCCCCAGCGGTGTCAGCAGCTCCGTGCTTGGCGGGCAGGGCAGTGGTGGTGCCTCTGAGGAGCCAGCCTGGGGCATCCCCGCCGCTGGCTGGGGCTGGGGGGCCCTTGGTGGTGGGGCACCCTGCTCCCTGGGCCGGCGAGTGTCGGCACTGCCCAGCCCGTGGGCCCGTCCTCCTGCTGGGGAGCTCCCGCGTCTGCCCGCTGGCGTGTCCTTGCTGCTGCAGGCAGCGCCCGCCTCCGCTGCCGGGCCTCTGCAGGGCATGGACGGGGCTGTTCGGGCTCTGCTGCTCTGACCTGCTGGCTCGGAGAACAAGAGATCCGATTTCTGTGTGCCTCCTGGGCTCTCCTGAAGCCCAGCAGCAAGGGGTGGGTGATGCTGAGGGACGGTGCTTGCTGGGGCCGCAGGTCCTCGTGCCGGCTCTCAGGGGTGTTAGCACCTTCCTTGTCACTCTGGAGGACATGTCCTACAAGAAATGCCTGATGGCAGGCACGGTGGCAAAGCAGGGGTGTGGGGTGATGGCAATGCGCTGGTGTCTTTGTCAGGAGCCCTGGCCTGAGCATCTCCCTTGTGAGGAAAGGCTGAGAGACCTGGGCTTGTTCAGCCTGGAGAAGAGAAGGCTGAGGGGGGATCTCATCAGTGCCTATAAATATCTAAAGGGCGGGTGTCAGGGGGATGGGGCCGGGCTCTTTCCAGCGGTGCCCAACGCCAGGCCAAGGGGCCACGGGCACAAGCTGGAACACGGGAAGCTCCCCCTGAACATGAGGACAAACCCCTTCCCTGTGCGGGTGCCAGAGCAGGGGCACAGGCTGCCCAGAGAGGCTGTGGGGTCCCTTCCCTGGAGACATTCACCCCCCGCCTGGACGCGGCCCTGTGCCCCTGCTCTGGGGGTGCCTGCTCCAGCAGGGGGTGGGACGGGGTGAGCTCCAGAGGTCCCTTCCAGCCCCCGCCACTCTGGGATGCTGTGGCAGCGTGTGGGCTCCTGAACTGAGAGCTCAGGTGTCCTTCAGGACTGTGACCAGGGTGGCCTTGGAGCCGCCTGGCCCTGCTGGGTCCAGGTTCCTGATGCTTTTGGCCTGATCTGGGTTGGGTGACTCCTGGGCGCAGCCTGGATCCTGGATGCAGCAGCTCCTGGCCCTCGTGGAGCCGCAGCCTCTCCCCGAGTCACTGTGGGCACGAGCTCTGGCTCTCGGGGATGCTGACAGCACGCTCTCAGTCCCGCGCGGCGACGGCAGCTGTGCGCGCACTGCGCCAGCACCAGCCCGCTCACGAGCGCTGCGTTTCAGAGGGGGAGCCCAGGCGGAGGGACCCCGGCTCCCAGGGGCGTAGCGTGCGCTGGGTGCAGCAGGGGAGTCTGCAGGAGCACCTTGGAGCAGGTCAGCGCGGATCACCGTGCCTTCAGACCCACAGCAAGAGGCGGCTGCTGTGGGCCGGCTCCAGAGGAGCCGCGCCGTGGGAGTGTGTGTCCTGCTTGGGTTGCTCACAGCCACACGCGTGGTCAGGGCTCGCCGGCTCCTGCCTGGGTCCCGCAGCGGCAGCACAGGGAACCCCACTGCCCCGGAGGGGCTGCTGTGACGGTCACTGCTCCCCGAGTCAGGGACGGGTCAGCACAGGACGCAGCCGTGGGTGACCAGAGCTCCTCTGGCCACGGCTCCTTTCCAACTCGATCCACGGCTTTAATTCTGCTTCTTCTTGTCTTTCTCTGGCTCCTCTCCTTGTACCGCAGAGGAACAGCAGAGAGGTACAGTACTGCACCCCAGCATGCCAGTGCTCCCCGCCTCCTCTGGCCCCCAGAAGTGCATGCCAGGGGGGGACCGGCGTCCCAGGGCACCCAAGCATGGCCCTGGGACAAGGCTTGGTTTGGGAGCAGGGGGAAGGACGCAGGTCCTGCTCGAGGGCAGCGCTTGGCTCGGACGCCCAGCGGCCTGCGGCGCAGGGCAGCTCGTGGCTGGCGCACTCCTGGACAGCACCGGGAGCCCAGGAGGGGAGTGACGGGCATGAAACCGCCACGGGTGCAGAGTGGTGCGACTGCTGCAGCCGAGAGACGGGTCCCCGGCGCGCCCAGAGCTCAGCACGGCCCCGCGCCTTCGGGAAGCGGGCACCGGGGGGCTGAGGAGGCGTCGGGGGGTGACGTGCTGCCGTGGCCAGCTGGCGTCTTGCCCTTCTCCGCGGGAGCAGGGCGGGAGGTGCCGCATGTTCGTGGTGGTTCCGTCGGTGCCTGGGCACGCACGGGCAGACGCTGCTTCCCCCGGCGCCGCAGGCGCTCGTCCCTCTGAGCCCGTCCGCATGTCCGGCGCCGCTGTAGCAGCGCTGCCCCACGCTCGCCTGCGACGGTTGCTCATGACGCTGCCGTTTGTGCCCGTCCGCAGGTGTCGGTGCCGGCCAGGTGACGGGAGGCGGTTCAGGACCCGTCCAGGTGAAGGATTCGCCTCTTCTTCTCCAGCAAATCGATGCTCTGCAGCTTTCCATTAAGCACCTCAAGAACGAGAACAACCGGCTCAAGGTGAGGTGCAGGAAGGCGCCTCCCCCCGCGGCAGGTCCCCGGGTGCCCGCAGCGCTGAGCGGGTGCCGGCGCTGGACCCCAGGGCTCAGATGTGCTGTATG
Organism: Phalacrocorax carbo; assembly: GCF_963921805.1. Lineage (NCBI taxonomy): Eukaryota > Metazoa > Chordata > Aves > Suliformes > Phalacrocoracidae > Phalacrocorax > Phalacrocorax carbo. Next base: position 409,858 of record NC_087516.1, read on the forward strand.
TCGAGCAGGAGAAGAGGGCAGGGGTGCAGGGGCGTTCGCCTTCCTCCGGTGGCAGGCTCTGGGCTGGTGCCTGCCTTTGGCTGGTGGCCTTGGGCAAAGCCGTGTCCCCAGAGGCCAGGAAGGGCTGTGTGGGATGCGCTGGCAGGAGAGCGCTTCGTCCACCACACCTGGTGCGGTGCCGCGGGGCTCGCAGCGAGCTCTCCGCTAGTGACGAGCCTTGGCTCCTCTGGGGAAGGGGCTGAGCCCCCAGTCAGGGCAGGGGCAGCGGCCGGCAGAGCCGGGGGTGCTGGTGGCCCAGCCTTGGCCCCACGTCAGAGCCGGGACTCCAGATGCCGGCTGATGCAGACAGGTTAAGGCTTTTATTGATTCATGAACGTGTTATGAGGAAATCAGCAAATAATGCAACTAACTGAATAACGTTCCACTAATATTAGTTCACAGACATATAATTATGCAGATTATTATGCACAACTGCAAAGCTGTTAATGATAGCTCTTAAATGTAATGAGTCACATACGCGGCCACTGCTGAGTTACAGTTCTGTAAGTACCGAGGTGCCGACCCGTTTCCCGCTCCCCAAGCCTTACGTGTTGCTCAGCCGCTTGTCCAAGGGCTTCCCTCAGTGTCCTGGGGCGTTTGGGACATCGCTGCTGTCCCTGGGCATCCATGCTCCCACCCTCTGGTGCTTTTGGCTGTAGTTTTATGCCCTTTTTTCTTGTTTGGGCTCTCTTTAGCTGCCTTGACACCAAATTTTCTCTGCTCAGTTCCTCCCAAATAAACCCCCTGCCCTAATCACTGTCTCCCCTCCGGTCACAGGGAGCCCAGATGAAGATGGAGCTGGCCAGCCTGACGCCTCTGCAGGTACCCAAGATCTCCCTCCCCAAGAACAGGCAGGGAGAAGGTCTGGCCACGCAGACACTGTATCGCAAGACCAGCCAGCTCCTGGAAACGCTGTACCAGATGAGCGCCAACGCCAAGGTTGTGGACATGAAGCAGACCAAGTCGGGTAGGTCCTGCACAAACATTCCTTGGCCGAAGCACGTGGCGAGCGGGACGTCAGGGAAGCTCTGAGTCGGAGGGAGCTTGGCCCACGGCCTGTGAGCAACCCCCATGCCTCCCCTCTGCCCTGGGGAGGGACCGGCACCTCCTTCCCATCCAACCAGGGTCCGGAGCAGGGTTTGCTCCAGGGCAGAGCTCCAGCCTACCCGTTTAGACGTGCCCGCGAGGGATCTGCTCTGGTGGCAGCCTCCCGGGTCGCTCACACTGACCGTGCTTCCCTGCGCAGCGGGGAACGGCCTCGTGCCCTCGCGAGGCGCCGTCCCCGTCCCCCAGCTGCGGGCATTCGTGCGTCTGGGGCCAGCGCCGCGCCGGTTCAGCGCGCAGGGGCTGAGGTTGTGCCCCAGAGTCAGCATGGCTTGGCTGCTTCCCTGCAGTGCTGATGGCTCAGCCGGGAGCCTCTCGCCCCCCGAAACCTCCTCCCGTAACAAAGAACGTGAGCAGGCCAAGCTGGCGCCCTGCAAGCGCCGGATCGTGCCCCACAGCTCATGGCTGGCTGGATCTTGAGCCCTGGGGAGGAAACCTTCCTTCTCCTCCCTCCTGTAAATCTCCCTCTTCCCCGCCTCGGCGCTGGTGCAGCCGTGGCTGTTGCCTTGCTCGCGCTGTGGTGCCGGTCTGTGCCACTCACCATCCCTCAGGGCTGGCCCAGGCGGGCCCCGGTGCTCCGCGTCGGAGGCATCTGGGGCAAAGAGTGCTGGACAAGCGCCGGTGCTGCCGCCGTGCCCGCGCAACCTTGTCCGTGCTGGGTCGGCCCCGTGGGCGCCTGCGCTTCTCACCTCCCGTCTTTCGCAGCAAGGAGCTCGTCAGCACGGCTGCTGGAGCAGACGGCCCGTCTGTGGTCCCTCAAGAACAGCATCGATGTGCTGAAGGTAAGGCAAGGTCTGTCCGTGCCGCCCATGCGGGCTGCAGGCGGCTTCCTGGCCGAGGTGCTGGTGCAGGAGGGTGGGTGTCCAGCAGCACCCTAGGCACAGCCCTCCTGTTCCCTGGCCCGGGGGGGAAATGAATGGGTGCGTCTCACTGTGGGCCCCACGGCTGCTGCCACCGTCCCCTCGGTGCCCCCTGTGGCACCTCCAGCTGCAGCGGTGTGGGGTGGGGTGCTGCCCCCTTCCCCGTCCGAAGCAAAGCCGGGTTTGAGCCGTCGGGGCTGCGATGCGGGGGGCTGCAGGGCTCTGTGGGGCGCCGAGCGGCTGGGGGGCAGTGGGGTCTGGAGGTGACCTTGTCCCGCTCTCCCCCCCCCGCCCCAGGATGACACGATGAGAGAGACGGTCCAGCAGCAGCTGGGTGCCAGCGTCCCCACCAACTTTGGCGTTTTCCCCTCATCCTCCTTCCTGAAGGTGAGACCCTGCGGCCGGGGGTGGCCAGGGCTGGGGGTGTCCGGGGCCCCAGCCGAGGGACCGGGCGCATCGGGACTCCCTGCGCTCCCTTCCGTGGCCCCGGCAGCCGCCCTGGTGGGGTCGTCCCCGGGCGGGGGGGCGGCCCGGCCCCTGCGGCTCTCCGGCCGGGCCCCCCCCCGACGCTGCTCCGCTCTCGCAGGCCAAGCAGGAGGAGGAGGAGGGCACGGCGTGCTACGGCAGGGTGACCTTCCCCTGCCCGCCGGGGCAGAGCCAGGCCCACAGGCTGCTCCTCACCCCGCACCTGCTGCACAGCCTCCAGCGCCACTTCGTCTGCGCGGACTGACGGTCACCGCACGCCTCCCCTCCCGCACGGACCGAGGGTCACCGCACGCCCCCACCCCCCACGCGTGTCCCCCCGCCCCCCTTCCCAAGGGGGTCCCGCCGCTTTTGCCCCGGCACGAACCAGGGGGCTCCCCCCGCCGCTGCCGCCGGCGCTGTCAGACACTACGGCCGCCCCCGGGACCCCCGTGCTGCACCGGGCGGGGGGGGGGGGGAGCCGAGACCCCTCTGCCCCCCGCGCGGCCCCCCCAGCCTCGGCCCTCGCGCTCTCTAATAAAGCTACCCTGAACCCGCCCGCGGCCTCGCGCCTTCCTGCACCGGGGGGACGCGGGGGGTGCGGGGGGTGCGGGGGGCTCGGGCGGGACGGCGGGTGCCGCCACGTGCTGCTGCGGAGAGGCGGCGGCGGCGCCAAACACAGAGCGCGGGAAGGGGCGGGAGGCGCGCGGGCGGCCCTCATTGGCCGCGAGGGGCACGAGGGGGCGGGAGCCTGCGGCAGTTCCCGCACCTGATTGGTGCAGACAGCAAATGGAGGCTGGGCCGCGCCCGTTCCCTACCTGATTGGCTGGGGGGCAGGTCCGTTGAGGACAGCCAGCCTGCACTGATTGGGGGGAAGGAGCGGAGGGGTGGCCGCTGATTGGCCGCGGGGCGGAGTGGGCGGGCTTCCGGCGGGGTTCTGCCAGTTCCGGGCGGCGGCGGCGGCGGCAAGATGGTGAGTGTCCGCTGGGCCGGGCCCGTCCGCCCGCATCCGCCCGCATCGGGTCCGGTGGGGGCTGGGGATGGTCATGCGCGGGCTCGGGGCGCCGCGAAGGCCGGGGCCGGGGCTCCTGCGCCACGCCGTGGCGGGGGAGCGCGGGGCGGGGCGGGAGCGGGGCCCGCAGCCCCACCCCGAGCCGCCGGTGACCGGTGCCGGTGCAGGTGCTGCTCCACGTGCTGTTCGAGCACGCCGCCGGGTACGCGCTGTTCGCCGTGCGGGAGGTGGAGGAGATCAGCCTGCTGCTGCCGCAGGTATGAGCGGGGGGCGGCCCGGTAACGGGGGAGCGGGTCTGCCCTGCCCCGTCGGGGGTCTCACCGCGGGGGGGTGGGGATGTCTTTCACCGGGGGTCTCACCGGGAGCCCCCCGCCCCCGCAGGTGGAGGAGAGCGTCCTCACCATCGGCAAGTTCCACAACGTGGTGAAGCTGGTGGCCTTCGCCCCTTTCAAGTCAGCCCAGAGCGCCCTGGAGAACATGAACGCCGTGTCGGAGGGTGAGGGGGGCACCGGGGGGCGCGGGGGGGGGGGGGGGCGACGGGGAACCCCCCCACCCTGCTGACGCCCCCCCCGGCCCTGCAGGGATCCTCCACGAGGACCTGCGGCTCCTGCTGGAGACCTCCATGCCGGCCAAGAAGAAGAAGGCGCTGCTGGGAGTCGCAGATGCCAAGATCGGGGCTGCCATCCTGGAGGAGCTGGGCTACCAGTGCCAGACTGGGGGGGTCGTGGCCGAGATCCTGCGGGGTGAGTCCGGGGACGGAGGGGATGCCCCGCGGCCGGGGTCCCTGCTCCTGCCAGGGGTTTCCACCACCGCAGCCGGGGTCCCTGTTCCCGCCAGGGGTCCTGCCACAGGCGGTGACGGCTGTGTCCCCACGCAGGGATCCGCCTGCACTTCCACGCGCTGGTGAAGGGCCTCACGGCACAGTCGGCCTCCAAGGCCCAGCTGGGCCTCGGCCACAGCTACTCCCGGGCCAAGGTGAAGTTCAACGTGAACCGTGTGGACAACATGATCATCCAGTCCATCAGCCTCCTGGACCAGCTGGACAAGGACATCAACACCTTCTCCATGCGCGTGCGGTGAGCGGGTCCCCGGGGCGGGTGAGCAGCGGCGCGCGGGCCCATCTCCCCATGCTTACCGCAGGCAGCTGCCGCCTCCGGCTGCCTGCACAGAACGGGGAGGCAGAGCAGCGCCCCGCGCGCGGCCGGCCGGGGCGGCGGTGCCACGGCCGGGGCGTGCCTGGGGGCGACACGCATGGCGTGAGGGGTCGGCCCGCGGCGCTGACGCTGTCCCTGTCCCCGCAGGGAGTGGTATGGGTACCACTTCCCCGAGCTGATCAAGATCGTCTCCGAGAACTACACCTACTGCCGGCTGGCCAAGTTCATCGGGAACCGCAAGGAGCTGAGCGAGGAGAGCCTGGAGGGGCTGGAGGAGATCGTCATGGACAGCGCCAAGGCACAGGCCATCCTGGAGGCCTCCCGCTCCTCCATGGGTGAGCGGGGACAGGCGGCGGTGGCTCCACCGGAACCCCGGGGGGGCTGCTCTCCGCCCCAGGGGGTGCTGCTCAGCCCCCACTGCCTGTCTCCGCAGGGATGGACATCTCCCCTCTTGACCTCATCAACATTGAGAGCTTCTCCAGCCGCGTCATCTCGCTGTCCGAGTACCGCAAGGGCCTGCAGGAATACCTGCGCTCCAAGATGAGCCAGGTGGCTCCCAGCCTCTCGGCGCTCATCGGGGAGGTGGTGAGTGCCAGCATGAGGCGCCCTGGGCCGTTCTGGGCCGCGGAGATGATGTCTGAGTGAATCTGTCAATCCACTGAGCTGTCGTGCTGACAACTGTCACTGCTGATCCACGGCCCGGCGGGCTGCCGTGCGGCTGCGGCTGAGCTCTGGGGGCAGCAGCCCTGACCCCCCACCCCTTCCCCCCCCAGGTGGGCGCCCGCCTCATCTCCCACGCCGGCAGCCTGACGAACCTGGCCAAGTACCCGGCCTCGACCGTGCAGATCCTGGGGGCCGAGAAAGCCCTCTTCAGGTACCGCTGCGGGGTGGTCGCAGTGATGGCAGGTGCCTGGGCCGCCGGCTGTGATGCGCCGGGCCCCCACGGCCTCGGCCGTGCGTGATCAGCCAGCCCCGGTCTCTGAGCGACCACCGCGGCTTCGTGCTGGCGCGGTGGGGCCGTGCCCGGGGCTGTCCCGGAGGTTAGCCGGGACGTGGGGGGAAGGAGCGGGGGGCCGTCCTGTGGGTCGTGCCACGCTGCCTGCAGAAGACGTTCGGGGCTGACGGTGCCGCCGGCTCCTTCCAGGGCTCTGAAGACGCGAGGGAACACCCCCAAGTACGGGCTCATTTTCCACTCCACCTTCATCGGGCGAGCGGCCGCCAAGAACAAGGGGCGCATTTCCCGCTACCTGGCCAACAAGTGCACCATCGCCTCCCGCATCGACTGCTTCTCAGGTGGGCGGGGGGCCGGGGCGGGCAGGGGGCCGGGGAAGCCTCTGCGATGATGGCAAGATTTTTCGTCAACAGAACCGCGCCGTGCGCATGGTGACACCTGTGGTCTGAGCAGAGCAGGGGGCCGGGGGCGGGGGCAGGCTGGGTGCTGAGGCCCCCCATCTCTCCTGTCACTGCAGAAGTCCCCACCAGCGTCTTCGGGGACAAGCTGCGGGAGCAGGTGGAGGAGCGCTTGGCCTTCTATGAGACGGGGGAGCCGCCCCGCAAGAACCTGGAGGTGATGAAGGAGGCCGTGGCAGAGGTGAGGCCGTGCGGGGATGAGCAGGGCCCCGCTGTCGGACATGATGTCAACCTGCCTTCCTGACCTGCTGTGGAGGGAAAAAGACTGATTTAATGAGGCTGATCCGACGGGTGCCGCTGGGTGGGGATGGGCCTGGGCTGGGAGCCTCTCCTCTGCTGACGAGCTCGCTCTCTCCTCTGCAGGCGAGCGAGGTGGTGGCTGAGGTCAAGAGGAAGCAGGAGAAGAAGGAGAAGAAGAAGAAGAAGAGGGAGAAGCGGCGGCTGGAGGCCCTGGCGGCGGCCGCAGAGGAGATGGAAAACTCTGTGATGGAGACGGAGGTGAGGGCAGGGGGCTGGGACGTGCTCGGCCCTGGGCTGGCAGGACAAGGGGTCCCAGCTCCTCCTCGCCTGGCCATCCTGTAGCGGAGCGGGGGTTTGCGGGATGGTGCCTGGGGCAGCCGCCCGGCTCGGCACAGCTCCTGCTCACCCAGGGGCTCCCCTCAGGAGAACGACATGGAGCCCAAGAAGAAGAAAAAGAAGAAGAAGCAGGAGCTGGAGGCTGAATCGGAGCAGGAGCTGGAGGAGAATGGGCTGGAGGAAGAGGTCTTGCCCAAGAAGAAAAGGAAGCTAATGGCAGAGGCTGACCAGGAGGAGGAGAAGAAGAAGAAAAAGAAGAAGAAGGCAGCCAGGGACTTGGAGGAGGACTAGGGGCGTGGGGTGGAGCTGGAGCTGGGCTGTGCTCCAGCACCGGACTCATGGACTTGCAGGGGGGCAGCTTGGTGCGGCCCTTCCTCTGGCCACCGGCATTTCATGGCAGCGGCATGCCTGGCGCTGTAACGTGGCTCTGCATGAGCTGTTTAGGCACCTGGGGGTCCAGGTGAGTCCCTTCGGCCTGGCCAAGGCACCAGCAGCCCCTGGGGCAGTGCTTGAGCCTTGCTGGGCCTTGTGCAGTGTTCCCTCCTTGAGGTCCCCCACCACGTCCCGTGGGGTGGCTCAGACTGCGTGTGGTGTCCGGCGTGGGGCCGTCCCCGCAGCCTGCGTGGTGCAGGGGGGGCAGGAAAGCGCTTGGTGTCACTGAGCCTCAATAAAAGACTGAGGCTGTTGTTGATCCTTTCCCACCTCATTTCGCTGCGCCTGGAGGCTGGGGCTGCGGGGGGCCCTGCTGTGGCTTTGCCTCCCCTCGCCCAGGGTGGGAGGCGATGCTGCTGTCCCTCCTGGCACAGGGGCTGCACCGTCACACAGCTGTGGCCGTCCCTCCCCAGCTGGGCACGGAGGGGCGAGATGGGGCCACACATGATGGCAGCACTCCTAGCAGCCCCCCCTTGTGCTGCAGAGACCACTTTATTAGAGAGAAGCAATAAATTACCAGGCGGGCAGGGTGGGCGCGGGGCGGCTGTGGTGAGGGGCCCTAGACATCCAGGGCAGCTATCACGGCTTGGGTGAACTCCAAGGACGTGGCGTAGCCCCCCATGTCCGCCGTGCGCACCTGCAAGGAGAGGGGAGGTTAGGGAGGGGGGAGGGGGTCCCCACAGCACAGTGGGGACCCCCGGCCCCATGCTGGGTGCTGTCGCTGTGGGTGGGACCGGGCCCTCTGAGGCTCTTTGCAGCTCCCATGGTGTCCAAGGAGGAGTGCGATGGCGCCAGGCTGGAGGAAGGGGTCACTGTGCCCCACACCTGCTAGGGGGCTTCAGCCACCCCAAGCTCTGGTGGGGGGGAGCCGGCTGCATGTCTGTGGCAGGGGTGCGCGGGCATCCCAGCACCACCAGCCCCTCGGGGGGGGGGGGGAGAGAGGGGGTGTCTCAGCAAGCACCCATGAGTGGAGGGTTTCATGGCAGCCACTCCCCAGACAGCTCCATCCCCCCCCCCCCCCCCCCGGCTCACCCACCCCAGCAGGCTGGAGGGGACAGTGAGGGGCTGGCGGCGGAGCTGCAGGGCCCGCGCTGAGCCCTGCCGCTGCCCCCAGAGGCAGGGCCCGGGCCAGCCCTGTGCTCGCTGCCAGCCTGCACCGCGCTGGGCAGGGGCAGAGCCAGGTGGGGAACAGCACCTGGGCTGGAGGGAAGCGTCGGCCCCTTTATTTGCAAACACAGATACAAAGCACAGCATTAAATACATGTCCCAGTCGCTCGCTCTCTCACACACAGGGCAGCGCGGCCGTGGTCCCACCGAGCGCGTGTGCCGCCCCGCAGGAGCCCCCGGGGCGCACACCGCTGGGCACCGAGCACGGGGCGCTGCGGTTTGGGCGAGCCTGGCTCTGCTGGCTGCAGGGACGCGCGCTTGCTGCCCGCAGAGGCCCTACTGGGGTGGCTCAGCCAGAGCCCCGTGCTCCCCAGGGCCTGCCCCGGCTCGCAGAAACCAGCCACAAACTCATAACGGGGTGGGGGGCAAAGGGAGCCATGCCCCTCCCCACCCTGCACTGGTTCCCTGCGGGCAGGAGGTGCCAAAGCCTCGCAGCCGCTCCCTACCATGGGATTGTGCCCGAAGGGACCCTCCCTCCGCACCAGCAGCTTTGCCCTTGTGCATTCCTGGCTGCGGGGCCTCAGCCCCGTGGTCCCATTTATTGCTGAAGCCGCTGCGGGCAGAAGGCTCCTACAGTACCGGGGGGTCCTGCCATCCCCAGGCGCTGCCCCTTTGTCCCCCCCGGCTCTGTGCTGCCCTCAGCACACCTTGGGCACAGCGGAGAAGCTGCCCACGCGACCTGGAAGGACTGCGGGGACCCTCGCTCTGAAGGGAGCCCTGCCCTCCGTCCCTCCGGCGACCCCCCGCTGGCGGTGACTGGGGGTGGGTACGGGGCTCTGGGCTGGGCAGGAAGAAGGCCACCTTCCTCCTCCTCCTCCCCCCCCTAGGGAACCTCAGCCAGCGCCGGGCGGGAGGGGAAGGACATGCTGCTGGGCTGTAAGCTATGGGAAGCTGCTGCAGGGTGCAGAGACGTCCCCGGCTCCCCGGGGCGAGCGGGGTTCCTAGGCACCATAGTGGGGGTGCAGGTTGTCAATCACAGACTTCACGAAGTCAGAAGTGGTGGAGTAACCGCCCAAGTCCCGTGTCCGAACCTAAAAATCCAACACAGGGAAGGGGAGAAACAAGGGAGAAACGTGATTGTGAACCGAGTGAAATGACTGCGAGAAGGGAGAGCAGAGCAGCTTCCCTCTACGCACCCTGCCGGCCACCCCAGCGGGGCAGCACGCAAGAACGAGGCCGTCTGACGTCCCCCAGCCCTGCCAGACCTTCCCGAGCCAGCAAGCACCGCTACGGGCAGCAGGAGCAATCCCCGAGGCAAGCGCAGAGGGGCTCTGACTGCAGCCGCAGCTGCACGCACACGGGTTCCCGAGCTGGACGCGGGCGAGGAGCTCCGAGACTCGCGCTTGTCCGTCAGGGAGAACGCGGAGCAGCTCGCTACCACCAACACTCACGCAGCTACAGACACGCGGCAAGGCCGGCTGCCCAACACTCACTTTTCCGACTTTGATCACCTTCTTCACCGCATCCGCAATCAAATTGGAGTGAAATTCCAAGCTGGTGAGAGGGAAGGAGCGGCAGGTCAGTCCCTCCGTCAGCCCCCCCGCTGCCCACAGGACCCGGCGGGGCCGAGGCAGCGCTGCCCACCCCACCGCACCCCGACCCGAGAGGCACCTACTTGAGATGCCGCAGCATGTTGGCGGCCGAGAGCAGCATGGCAGTGGGGTTGGCGATGTTCCTGCCCACCGCCTGGGCGAAGGGGTGGCGGGCGCCCTGCGGGAGGAGAAGCGGCGGTGACGGACCGCCTTGCGCAGCCCTGTCCCCAGCAGCCCCCTGGACAACCCGGGGTGCCGGTACGGCACAGCAGCCCCCGGGGAGCTGAGACTCCTCACCATCTCGAACACGGCGTACTCGGCACTGTAGCTCTCGCCGGGAACCACGCCGGCGCCGCCCACCAAGCCGGCTGCCAGGTTATCGATGATGTTCCCGTAGAGGTTGGGCATGACCAGGACGTCGAACTGGTAGGGGTTCTGCACCAGCTGCACGGAGGCAACGGGAGGACGTGAGCCCCTGCACAGCTGACACAGGCCGTGGTACAGGGACAGCGCATGGTACACGAATCAGTGGAGCAGCAGAAACCACCGTGTCTGAAAACATCCCCAAACTGCTCAGGTGACAGCCGGGAGCACGGGGAGCCCTGCCGGAAGGGCTCGGGAGCCACCGACCTATGTCACCCGGCAGAGTTTTGCAAGCCCAGATGAGACATAGTGGCACCAGGGAAAGTTTAGATTGGATATTAGGAACCACTTCTTCACCAAAAGGGTTGTCAAGCGCTGGAACAGGCTGCCCAGGAGGTGGTGGAGTCACCACCCCTCAGGGTGTTTAACAGATGTGTAGGTGGTGCTGAGGGACATGGTTTAGTGGTGGGCTTGGCAGTGCTGGGTTAACGGTTGGGCTCAATGACCTTAAGGGTCTTTTCCAACCTAACCAATTCTGTGATTCTAGATGCCCCCGGCACCTTCAACCCCTGCAGCCCCTGCCCTCACCTGGAGCAGAGCAGGGAGAAGGCTCTGGTCTTGTGCAAGGAGCAAACCCGGGGTCAGGGCGGCCACCCGGACCCGCCACGCCGTCAGCGGCAGCAGCCTTTCAGATCTTTACGGGTTGGCTCAGCAGGCCCAGCAGCAGCAGGTGGTGCAGAGCGGCTCTGGGACAGGCACACGGGATCCTCACCTGCATGCAGCAGTTGTCAATGATCATGGTGTCAAATTTGATCTTGGGGTACAGTTCTGCCACTTCTTCACAGCACTGCAGGAAGAGCCCGTCACCTAATTTCCTGTGAGACACAAAACATGTCAAAGGGTTGTGGGACAACAGTGAAATCATTACAGCAGTAGGTAACCCAACAGCAACCGGTGTCCCACTGCAGCAGGGCAGGGGAAGCCCTAGAGCACCCCGCACCACGGCACACCCACAGGTGGAGAAACAGGGCCCGGGGGAGCAACGAGGGCTCAGCTTTTGATGCCAAAGCTTCTCCCCTGCTCAGCCGACAGCCTCCAGGGTGCAGCTGTCAGGCCTCACGCTGGAGGTGAGAGCATACAGAGAAGAAAACACTGTTCCCAGGGAAAGCTCAGCCTCTCTGGAGCCAGGCTGGTGTTGCTCTGACGGGGATCAAAAGCTGAGAGCGACGAGGTCCCCGACGCGACCACGGCCACGTGTCTGACAATCAGACAGCGCCCCAAACCAGCCCCTGTGGCACTCACATGATGTTGGCTTTGTGCACAGCCGTGACCTTGGAGCGCCCCTTCTTGGTGGCGTAGTCAAAGGCGAACTTGGCGATGCGCTGCGACTTGGCCCGGGTGATGATCTTCAGGCACTCGATGACCCCCTTTGCACTCTGGGCAGGAAAGGGAGCGTGAGCAGCCGCCGCGTGCGCTGTGCAGCCCGGCACCCTGCCTCGCCAGCCCACAGCACGCCGAAAGCGCCCGCGCTTTGAGACGGAGATAAGGCATCTTTGCCTGACGCCGGATCACCCCCATCAAGAGGCTCCTTAACACCCATGCCCTTCTTTGCTGGCATTATCCGTCCTGCAGCCATCGCTGCCCTCACTGGGTCTGCGTGTATTCGCATCCCTAAGTGCTCTCCTAATTCCGTCGCCGTCACCCCGAGCACCCGCGCGCCGGAGGGAGGCTCCCGTACCTCATGCTCCAGAGAGCTGTACTCCCCCTCCGTCTGCTCACGAATGATCACGAGGTCCAAGTTGTTGTGGCGTGTTTTATAGCCCGGTAAGCTCTTCACATGGACAACATTTGCAAACAAGTCTAACTTGCGCCTGCGAGAGAAGCAGCAGCAGCAGAGTCAGCATTTCATCATAAGCTGCTTCTGGGGCCGCAGCTGTTCCCTACAGGTACTGCGGGTAACAGCTGCTGACGGTGCAAACAGCTCCCCACCTCCTAAGATGCCTTCCCATTGCTGTCTGTCAGTCTAGCCCTCCATCCACCTTTCCCCTCACAGATCGTGAGCCAGCCACACCTCGTCACAGCACGGCTTTGACGACCCTCTGTTGAGGTGGGCCACCACTGTCCGTTCTCCAGCCACCCAGGACCCCCAAGGAAGCACGCAGCAGGATCACACTCAAGAGAGGCAGCTCCTGGCCACAGTCAGTCCCTCAGGATCTCTCGCTTCCCTCAGCCCCCAGTGCGGCGGCAGAACAGCAGGACCGAGCGCAGTACGGTTTTCCCAGCGACCGACGCGCGGGTGCCCAGCCCTGGCAGCCGAGCAGGGCACGGGGCTCACCTGAGCCTCATGTCGTAAGAAGCCAGCTCTCCCTTGTACTCCATCGGCGTGTGGATCTTGCCTGCGGGACAGCGTTGAGCAGGAGTAAGGACACAGAGCACGGAGCGTGCTGACAGCTGCTGAGGATGCCGCCTGAGCCCAGGCAACAGGGCAGCACGGCTTGGGACGGGGGTGCTTCAAGGGGACCTCAGCCAAGCGTGGAGACTGATCTCCTGCTATACGGGACCCTGACGAGGCCCTTTGCTTCTCTGGGCCATACTGGGAGATCTCATTTCAGAAGCAGAAGCCGAATACAGCCTCCCCTTTGGCATGTTTAGTAATTACTTCAGTAATTTGCTGCTTAGCTTAAAGGCAGCACACTCCCTTCTCAGGACCACAGAGATCCCTGCCCTCTGAAAGCACCTAATGGTGTTTGAGATAACACCGCTCCTGCAGGCAGAGCACAGAGCCCCTCCTCGCACAAGTCCTTACCTATAAGGGCCACTTTACTTTCCTTCATGGAGTCAACCACCTGATCCAGTTTTTCTTCCGACGCCATGTTCTGCACCTCACTCAGGTGATGCTCGTCGAAGACCACGGGCACGCTGGCAGCCTGCGCGAGAGAAACATCAGAGACTGGGCAGGGAAGTTACGCTGCTCGTTACAGAGGGACGCTGATGGGCTCGGAGAGCCGCGACACGACACCTTAAACCAGCCCGACTGCCTGCTCAGTGAGGAGAGGGAACCCGGACCTCTGCCTCCTTCAGTTCCAGCCGACCAGCAAAGTTCTCTGTCGCTCCTAGCACCAGGGCCCCCATTCCTTACTGCAATCAGTGTTTCAGCTGCGTAACCGCAGCACACAACCCCACGTTCGCTGCCTTTGATGTGACAGAACTTGCATGTAGAACTATTAACTGTTGACTTCCTCCCTGACGTCTGACCTTGCTGCCTGAGAGCAGGGCTCATCGCTGATTAGGAAGGAGGTCAGAAGGACCTAAAGAGTTCTGGACAGCTGGACAAGGACAGCCCTGCGGCCATGCTCCCAACAGGAGCAGGAAGGACGGCCTGTCTCCTCCCCACCACCAGCCCAGGCAGTGTCAGCACTTGCTGCTGCCTCAGCAGGGGGAGAAGGACCGAGTGGGCAATGGACCCAGGCTCTGCCAGCTCCAGGACACGGTCCCAGGATGGGAATATATTGACACTGAAGAATGAGACAGCTTGCAAGAGTACTGCTCACACTGAGCCTATTTATGGCAAGGGTGAGATCCCAGGGTTTTCACAACCAGCTCCCTTCTGCACCGGGGGGGACAGACAGGCTGGTCCTGGAGGGCCTCTGGACCAGCAGCACCTTCAACCAACTCTGCAGCTGCTGCTCCTCCCTTCCCCACCCACGCCGTCGCGCCGAGGGGCAGAAGCCGTTACCTTGAACACCTCCTTGACGGCGTGCATGAGCTCCGGGCCCACGCCGTCTCCGGGCAGCATGGTGACTTGGAACGTGCCCTCAGACTTCGCATTTTCTGACTGCACAGAAAGCAAAGAAGGGTCAGACCTTCCACCGGACCCCAGAGCTGGACAGGACCCCTACCCCGCAAGCAGCGAACCAGAGACAGGTTGCTTAGTTTTCAGTAATGAGGATTTACTGCAGTACTAACACGGAGCTTGACCTCATGAGCTCCTGCTCCTCTGTCATGAACACACCACGCAGCAGAGACACCCACTACCCCATGATCCACGGGCAACCAAAGACCCCCTCTCAAACAGCATTTCTAGGTAGGGTCTTGTCATGGTTTTGGCTGGGATAGAGTTAATTTTTCTTCACTGTCGCTGGCACAGTGTTGTGCTTTGGACTTAGTGTGAGAATAATGCTGATAACACAGGGATGTTTTAGTTGTTGCTGGGTAGCGCTTGCACTAGTCAAGGACTTTTCCAGCTTCCCCTGCTCTGCCAAGGGCACAAGGAGCTGGGAGGGGAGGAGGCACATCAAAGAGAGCTGATCCAAACTGGCCGAAGGGGTATTCCAGATCATATGACATCAGGCCCAGTATATTAACTGGGGGGAGCTGGCCGGGGGAAGCAGCGATCGCAGCTTGGGGACTGGCGGTGTCGGTCGGCGGGTGGTGAGTGGCCGCATCACGTGTGGGTTTTTTTTTCCCCCAGACTTCATTTCTCTCATTATTTTCCTTATTATTATATTATTATTATTACCATGATCATTATTATTATCATTACCATTATTATTATTTTATTTTAATTATTAAACTGTTCTTCTCTCAACCCACGAGTGTTCTTGCTTTCACCCTTCTGACTCTCTCCCCCATCCCACAGGGTGGGGGCAGCGAGCGAGCAGCTGCGTGGGGCTCAGTTGCTGACCAGGGTAAACCACGACAGGGAATTTCTGTACAGCAGAAATGCTTACGAGGAGCTAAGAGCACAATCCCACATTATTAAACCACCTGGTCTTCCTATCATATTCATGTTGTCTCACAGATTTTGGTTGAGCATGCTGGGGTTTTTTTTGGTCCTGAAGACAAAATCAGTCTCAAAGACAATTTCTCAGATGTTCCACAGGCGATCCACCTCCAAATCAGTGCCACCTGCTCCCCCACCATCACTGCCTCCTATTTTCACAGTCCTTTTCCTAATCCTCATCCTCTTTAGCAAGTAATTCCCTGTCAGAGCTGACCTCCAGGCAGGAGACTTCACAGAGCTAGCCTCCGGGACTAGACAGCCGCAGTCAGGGGCAAGAACTGCACCCAACAATTTACTCAGGCAACAAACGGAGTGAGCAAGCAGCGCCGTATGACGTGGGAAACACACGTGTCAGTGGCACGAAGCACAGGCTAACAGTGATCACGGGAAGGCAAAATGAAAGAGCGAGGGGAAAAAGAAAG
This sequence comes from Phalacrocorax carbo, assembly GCF_963921805.1. Taxonomy (NCBI): domain Eukaryota; kingdom Metazoa; phylum Chordata; class Aves; order Suliformes; family Phalacrocoracidae; genus Phalacrocorax; species Phalacrocorax carbo. Next base: position 425,174 of record NC_087516.1, read on the forward strand.
ACAAAGTAGCCTTTACTTTTGATTTTCAGTCTCTCGGAATCAAGTTCCAGGGCAGAACACCTCGCCTACCTAAATTTCAAGAAGCAGCAAAGCATCTGCAGAGGGATCCGCAGCACAGGCCCCAGCTCAAGGTCAAAAGAACAGCCTCAGCGCCGAGCCCTTCCCTTTAGTGTCTTAATAACATAAGCCAGCTTCATTTATAAGCAGGAACACACCATCCTGATGGTCTGAACGTGACAAACACGATGTTAATTCGCTACCTGACACCTGGGTCGTTTCCTTCACCCTTAGTTCCACAGAGGACAACTCACCTCTCCTCACAGCTCTTATTTCCTCACCATGGAGTCCGAATAACGCTTGTACATGCTAGGCTACTGCTTGCTCTTTCCTTATTCAGTCTGTAACAATCACTGCATTATTTCCTCTGCTCTTCTCTGTCAACTACTACATGTAGCTACACTGAATTTAGGATTAAGGGGCAAGGACTGGGTCAAAAGGATTTTCACTACCGCATCAACGCTGCACTCTGCCTAGCAGTTTTAGCTGCACCAACAACAAAACGCTTGCCGTCGCAGCCCTGCCAGCAACCCCCCGAGGCCGAGCGGGAGCCAGAGGGCCGGAGAGGAGCCTCCAAGGGTGGCGGGAGCGCGGCCAGAGAACACGCTGCACTGAGAGCAAGAAAAGCTGCATCCACCAAGCGGAGCCTGTCCAGGAGCACTTCCACCGCCCAGGGACCGCTGCCACCTGCCCCTCGCTGCCCTGCTTCCCACGACAGCTCTGCACCCTGCAGTGAGAGCCAGGGGCTGACCGCGCCCAGAGGGGCCCAGGGGCGCCAGGACCCCCCTCTCACCTTGGCCCGCGGGATCTGCTGGACGGCGGCGGAGGCACGCAGGCCCCTCCACACCCCGAGGCTCCGGGCACGCAGGAGACCCTGGGGCAGGGCAGTGGGAAGGTGAGAGCGCCCAACCTGGACGTGCCCCCCACCCCCAGACAGACCCCCTGCTCTGGGCTGACACCCCCCCATCCCCCGCACACGCCCCCCAGCCCAACCCAGCCCCTGGGCCCCGCATCCCCAGCCTGAACCCCCCCTCCACCCAGGGCTTACGCCCTGTCCCAGGCTGGACTCAGCCCAGCCCGGCCCCTCACCCACCCAGACCAGGCCAGGCCCCCAGCCCCTCTGACGCCCACAGATCCGTCTGACCCCCCCAGCCGGTCCGACACCCCCAAATCAGACCGACCCCTCACCACCAAAGCCAGTCCCCACCCCCTTTGACCCCCCCGAGCCAGACCGGCCCCTCACCCCCAAAGCCAGACCCCATCCCCTCTGATCCCCCCAGCCCAGCCAGCCCCCTCACCTCTCTGACCACCCCCATCCAGACCGACCCCTCAGCTCCCCCAGCCCGGCCCCGGCCCCTCACCCCGGCCGCCGCCCGCCCCACGCTGAGCGCCGCCATTTCGCCGCCCCACAGCGCACCGCGCGCGGGCACGGCGGGACCACGTGAGGGGCGCGACCGAGCGCTGCGGCGCCCCCTGGCGGGCGGCGGACCACGGAGGGTCCATCCCCCCCCCACGGCGGGCAGGTCCTGCCTGACCAGCGCGGCCTCCTCCCGCGGGCGGGGACCCCCGGGGCTGAGGGGGCGCAGAGGGTGAACGGAGCTGAATCCAGTCAGCAGCTGGTCACAAGGGGTGTTCCCGAGGGCTCAGGTTTGGGGCCATTTCTGTTTAATAACAACAATCTGGACGAGGGGATCGAGGGCACCCTCAGGGAGTTGCAGGTGGCACCAAGCTGGGCGGGAGAGTCGCTCTGCTGGAGGGCAGGAAGGCTCTGCAGAGGGACTGGGACAGGCTGGATCCATGGGCCGAGGCCACTTGTGTGAGGTTTAACAAGGCCCAGTGCCAGGTCCTGCCCTTGGGTCACACCAACCCCAGGCAGCGCCCCAGGCCCGGGGCAGAGGGGCTGGGAAGTGCCCGGCGGAGAAGGCCCTGGGGGTGCTGGCTGACAGCCGGCTGGGCATGAGCCAGCAGTGCCCGGGTGGCCAAGGAGGCCACCAGCCCCCGGGCTTGTGTCAGCACTGGGGTGGCCAGCAGGAGCCGGGCAGGGATGGGGCCCCTGTGCTCGGCCCTGGGGAGGCCCCACCTCGAGTGCTGGGCTCAGGTTTGGGCCCCTCGGGACAAGAAGGGCCTGGAGGGGCTGGAGCGTGTCCAGAGAAGGGCAGCGGGGCTGGGGCAGGGTCTGGAGCACAAGTGTGCTGGGGGGCGGCTGGGGGGGCTGGGGGGGTTTAGCCTGGAGAAGAGGGGGCTGAGGGGAGCCCTTCTCGCTCTCTGCAGCTGCCTGAGAGGGGCTGGAGTGAGGGGGGGGCGCTGGTCTCTGCTCCCAAGTCACCAGTGACAGGACGAGAGGGAACGGCCCCAGGCTGCGTCAGGGGAGGTTTAGGTTGGAGATGAGGGAAAATGCCTTCCCTGCCAGAGCGGTCAGGCCCTGGCACAGGCTGCCCCGAGAGGTGGGGGAGTCACCGTCCCTGGGGGGGTTCAAACAACATGTAGCCATGGCACGTGGGGACATGGTTTAGGAGGCCTGGGGGTGTTGGGCTGGCGGGTGGACTGGATTATCCTAGGCGTCTTTTCCAACCTTAATGACTCTGTAATTCCATAAATGCCCTACAGCACCCCAACATAGCTCTGCCTGAGGGCCCACGTCTCCCAGGAACCCCGTCACTAGGGGTGCTGAGTAGGCTGGGGTGACTAACACGGGTGCTGAGCATTTCCCACCAGGAGACAGGACAGTGACCTTTTCTCTTTATTGAACATGAAGGGAGGGGGCTACACAGTCAGAGGGTGGGGGACCCCCCTACCCTCAGTGGGGTAGGGGGCTGCACAGGCACTAGATGATCCCGCTGCTATATTTTGCGGCCAGCAAGGAAGACGTCACCATTGTAGCAGCTGCCAGGGTCAGGGTGACCCCAGCCCTGGTGCAGGATACGGACACCCTTCTGCTTCCCTGCCCTCAACCATGGGCACAGACACCCTATGGCAAGGGGGAGGTGTGGGGGCTCAGGGCTGAGAACCCCAGAGAAGCCCCCGTGCAGGGGGAGGGGCTGGAACGCCCCTGGAGTGCATGGTGGGCAAAGGGCCAGGTCAGGGCCCCCAACTGCTGGGGCTCACTTCTTCAGGAGCTGGGCTCGGGCCCGGTTCAGCTTCTCCGCCACAGCAGTGTCGGTGCTGGCAGTGCACTTGGACAGGACAAAGTTCATCTCCGTCTCGTTCTTATGCTCGATGGCAGCATCGGCCGCCTGGTCCAGGTCCCTGCAGAAGAGTGGGGGAGTTGGGGCCTGTGTGGGGACAGGAGGGGGACAGGATCCCCAGGCCCCAATCCCCCACATCCTGGAGGCAGCAACCCCAGCGAGGGCAGGCACCCCAAGCAGCCCCCACCACCCATGTACTCCTGGGGGTCTCACTGACCCCAGGCTCCCTCTGGGGCCCCCAAGTCCCCAGCCTCACTGCATGAGGAACCAGCTGCTGCTGTGGGCTCCAACCCTGCCCCACGCAGCCCCATCTGCCTCCCAGCTGCCCCCCCGCCCCTCGGCTGCAGCCGAGCCGACGCACCCCACCAGGACGAAGGCCTTGACGCGCTGCTCGGGGGTCACACGGGGCGCGTACTTCTTGGCCTCATAGCGGTTGTGGTGCTTCACCGAGATCTCCACAAAGGGCTGGAGAGGAGCAGGGTGGGGGGCTGGCTTCAGCCCTTGCCCCACGCCAGCCTGCCTGGGCTGCCCCACACAGTGCCCTCCGGCTGCCCCACGGCGTGGCTCAGCCCCACAGCCACCCACGGGGCAGGGCTGGTCCCCTGCCAGAGCAAGGAAACCTCTTACCAGGTACCCAATGGGTGACTTCTTGCTCTTGGAGAACTTTTCCATCTCCTCCCAGTCCCCGCGGTTGGCCAGGGCACTGATCTTCAGCCACCAGTACCTGGGGACGCAGGTCAAACTGGCTGCTCTAGCTGCCAGTGCCCTGCAGCCCCACAGCCACAGCCCCGCTCCTGCCTGGGGTGAACCCCCGGGGGTGCACGGAGGAGTCCCCCCACTGGAACTGACCTCTTGTCAGGGATCTTGAAGTCCCGGTAGAGCTGCTCGGCTCGCTTGTGGTGGCCATCCAGGATGAGATTGGAGACTGTGTCGTGCAGCGAGAGGTCAAGATAGGGCTTGTCAAAGTCCTCCTGGAGGTGCCGCTGGAGCCGCAGGAGCTTGATCTGATCCTCTGTGGCCTGGGGAGCAAAGCGCCGGCATAAAGGGTCCCCATCCCAGCCCTGCCCATGGGGCCCAGAGGGTCCCTGCCCCAGCAAGTGATGGCAGCAGCCCACCCAGCCTCAGCCGTGGAGCAGGGCAGGGGGACCTGCGGTGCCATGTCAAGCGGAGGTGGCCCAGCCGAAGCCCTGTGCGCACCAGCAATGCCCAGCTCTGCTCCTGCCCAGCCACAGGAGAGCAGGGCCCCCCCACGGCACCCCCCTGGCCCCGGCTGCACTCACCTTGGCAGCAAACTCGTTCTTGGCTTTGTAGTACTCGTCCAGGGCATTCTGCAGAGCTCCTACTCGCCCTTCGATGCGCTGAGGACAGAGAGCACGGCCACTTCACTGCCTGCCAGCACGGATGCCACGCTGCAGGGATGGGGCAGCGCCCTCAGAGCCCCCCAGGTGGGGCAGGAGGGGCGGCCTGGGGGTACGAGGTGGAGAGCTCCCTTCCCACACCCAGAGCCTGCCCTGAGCGTGGGGAGGATGGAAACCCTCCCCGGCTGCAAACACCTGGCTGGTGCTGCTGGGCTGCGTGGGGCAGGGGCAGCCACTGGGCGTGAAATCACCCCCTGCCCTTTCCCAGCACACTGTCTCTCCCTGGGTGAGGAGGAGCCAGCCCGGAGCCCGCCAGCCTTTCCCCCCACTCCTCCTGCCGCCGCCAGGCACAGACCTTTTCCGAGTAGCTGGAGTGGACGTGGAAGTTGCCAAGCTCCTGGTGATTGTCGTCCTGGTTATACAGGTCCTTCAGCGTCTCCCGCTCCTGGTGCTTGCAGAACTGGGGAGCGATGCAGGGGGCGGTTAGGGCATATGAGGACAGACACCACAGAGCCTCCCCGGGGCCGGGTGTGCCGCAGCAGCCCCTACCTGGCGGTACAGGCTCAGGGCCACTGGCTGGTTCTGCAGCGTCATGAAGAAGGTGCCGCGGTTCAGCTCGTTCTTCAGGTGGAGCACGACGGTGTACACTGGGACAGGCAGCTCGGTTCAGGAGCAGGGGGTGGGGACCCTGCCCCCTGCACGGCTGGCCCCAAGGAGCAGCAACAGCAGAGGAGCAAGGCGACATCCAGGCGCAGGGCAGAGCCCCGTGCTGAGGGCTCAAGCAGCTCCCGCTACCCTCATCCCACAAAGCAAAGCCATGAACAGGCTCCCCCAGACCCCAAATACCTCCCCTGCCCAGCCCTGACCCTTACCCAGGTCGGTGTCCCCGCTCTCGATGGCTTTGCTGAGCGCCAGCTTGCTCCGCTTCATCTTCAGCAGCAGCGGGACCTGCTCCCCGGAGCGCGGCTCGTACTCCAGCAGCTGCAGGCGGCAGAGGGGCCGTCAGCGTGTGGACACCACACGTGACCCCAACCATCCCACCACCCTGCCAGACACGCCGCGGCCCCAGCCAAGAGACCTTGATGGCCAGCTCCGTCCTGCCGCAGTCGTAAGCCCGGGCAGCGATCTCCGAGTAGGAGATGCCTGGCGTGTCACCCAGCTTCTGGTTAATGGCGTGGGCCACCTCCTCATCGGACTTGTCCTTCTGCTGCACCTGGAAGGGTGCGAGCGGAGCGGTCTCCACACGGCCCTAGGCAGGCAGAGCCCTCCGAGCTGTCTCCTTACCTTGTAGCAGGCCCAGTGGGCCAGGATGCGGCTGACGCCCTGGATCTCCGAGAGGCGCAGGTACTCGCAGATCCTGATGGCCAGGGGGTAGAGCCGCCGCAGGACCAGCCTGGAGTGACACATGGGGGGTCAGTGGCACGGCCCCACGGGGGTCCGAGGAGTTGAGCAGCTCACCCAGCCTCGTGGGGGGCCCTGAGCTCATTCAGTGCCCGGCCAGGGGACAGATATCGCGGGGATGGGGACTGCAGCGTGGCCGGACACTGCCAGGCTGCTCAGGGATGGGGCTGTCTCACCCAGCTCACAGGGACGCTTACCTGTCCAGCAGGACCTCGATGGTGAGCCGCTTGTATCTGTGGGGACGGTCAAGGGAGCACAAAACCCCACGGAGCACAGGCAATGCGTGCTGGGTGCCCCCCGACCCGGCAGCATCCCCCAGCCAACTGGGCCAGCCCCAGCGCATATGGCTGCGGAGCCAGCTCGGCTCTGCAAGCACCACAGGGTGCGATGAGCACAGAGGTCTCAGCTACAGACCCCTGCCATGGGGCCTGGGGCACAGCTGGTGCCCGAACCCTGCGGGGCCGGCAGCTAAGTGGCTCTGCAGCTCCCTCCTTCCCGTCCTGCAGCCACCCCAGCAGGGCCTGGGACCCCAACCAGCACTGATCCCACCTGGGCCAGGTCCTGCTCCCGCCCCAGGGTCCTCACTCATGCACCGTCCCACGGAGGATACTGGGTGAAGGTGAGGGGGATGCCGATCTGGTAGTCCCGGACGGCGTTGAGCACCCGCAGGTCCTGGCACATGCGCACGAAGCTCTCTGGGGGGAACTTGTCGATGAAGCACTTCCCGAAGGAGGCTGCCTGCGGGAAGAGCGGTGCGGCACTGGGGCTGTGCCGGCCACGGCACGGCTGCCAGCCGGGAGGGAGACGCTTTTGGCTGCAGCCAAAGCCCTCCTGCGCCTCGCTCACCCTCAGCAGCGACTTCTGGGTGTCCGGCTCATGCTCGTAGCCGGCTGCCTCGATGCACTGGCTCACCGCCTCTGGGAGCAGCTTCTGGTCCTTGATCTCCCGTAGGTACTCGTCTGCCTTCTGGCTCTCCTTCTGCAGGGAAGCGCAGCCCATGGGGACAACAGCGGGGTGCTCTCTGGCCAGGGTGAGCCCGGGGAGCCCCAGCACCCCTGGGAGCAGGTGCCAAGAGAGCCCTCACCCCCAGCAGGGGCCTCCGGGATCTCCCCCTTCCCATCACCGCAGGATAACGCTGGCTGCGGTTGGCATTGGTGCCACCCCAGCCTCCTCAAGGACAGGCAGGACCTGAAGTGGGGCGGTGGGCTGTACCTCGTACTCCTTCTGTGCCTCCAGCAGAAGTGCCCCTGGGGCCATGGAGGCGATTTTGAAGATCTCCTGGCTGGCTTCTGCAGACAAGGCGGGAAAAACAAAACAAAATCCACATGAGAGGCTGCTCCAGCCCAGGCACATCATCTGCACCCGCTGCAACCTGCTCCCTGCCATCCCTGCCTGCAGCTCTGGGACCCCAGCAGAGCCCGTGCCGGCACTGTCTTTTGGCGGGGTGGGAGCGCAGCCACCGCCGCCCCGAGCAGGTGGGCAGAGCTGCATCGATGGACGGCTTGGGGCTGCTTTTCCAGCCCTCACGACCGCAGCCCCCAGTAAACGCCAACACAAGGGTCCAGCAGATGTTGTCAGGGCACCTGTGGGACACACACGCCCCGAGGAGCTATTGCCCCCCACAGAGCCACGGCAGCTCTGCTCTGGGGGTGCGAGGGTGGCAGCAGTGCAGAAGGTGAGGAACAGACGTGCCGAGCTGTGCCAGGCCTCAGCAAAAAGCCTGGGGGCTCTGGCAGCAGGAGGAGGTGGGGGCAGCCTGCAGGGCCCTGCTCAGGACACAGGGGCTTGGCAGAGCTGGAGAAGGAGGGGACCAGAGCTGGCACGGTGCTAGAGAAGGAGGGAGCTCAGGGCCAGGCGAGGGACTGGGTTTAGAGCCCTGCACCAGACCAGTGGTGGGGTCAGGGCATGGCTCTACTCCGCTGTGGGGCTCTCGCCACCTCCCAAGCCCCCAGAAAGGGCTGGGCAGGCCGGACCCCTGCACACAGAGGTGGGCACGGCCATGGGCCGCATCCTGGGTGCCAAGCGGTGCAGGAGAGACCTGCCTGCCCGGGCACGGGGGTTCCCACTCAGCCTCACCACCCGGCACCATCTCACCTGGGATCTCGTGCAGGAACTCATGCGAGGTGCGAGACAAGATCCGGACCCCATCCAGCTCCGGCACCAGGTAGGAATCCTCATCCAGGACAAACCTGCGCTCCCTGCTAAGGGCTCATGGGAAGAAAGCGGCTGGGGGTGCAGCCCAGCCCTGCTGAGGGCCAGCCCCAGCGATGCCAAGGAGCAACCCCCTGGAGCCCCTGTCCCCCTGGATCGTGACCCCCCCTTTCTGCAGAGAGGCAGCAGGGCACAGGATCAGCACATGGGAGGGACAGGAATCCCCCCAGCCCCACAGCCCTCGCCCTTGGGGAACTGGGACAGGACCTCGGCAGGGACAGCGCTCCCAGCCCAGGGGCTTTGGTGGCTCCCAGCGCTGCTCTCAGAGCCGAGGGGGAGCGGGATCCCCCTCAGCAGGAAGGCTTGGGGAAGGGGGGCAGGGGCCGGGGAGGGGGGAAGGCAGGAGGGGTTTTCACTGCTCTACAGGACCAGGTTGGCCAGGGCCAGGCAGGGGAAATTGTGACAAAACTGCAAAGGAGAGGAACAAGTTCAGCCTCCTCCGACCGTCCTGGGGGGCCACTGACACCACTGGTGTTCGTGGAGAACCCCTTGCCCACGACAGAGGTGGCAGTGGTCCAAGGAGGGCCCGCAATTTGGGCTGGCCTTCGGAAATGATGCTTCTTCCGCAAAGGATACTGGATGCACTCCGTGGAGTTCCCCACCACCATCATCTGCCGGTCCCAGGCCATAACCACGGCACGCTGCCGGCTCCGGGGACGCATGCACCTGCCAGGGAGCCCCAGCTTAACCCCGGCCCAGCTGCAGCCCCCCACGGCTGGGGTGGGGACAGATAGGGTCCTGCTCATCCCAGGCGGGCAGTGGGGTGGCCGCAGAGCCGAGCAGACCCCGGCTCAGGGTGCTGAGGAGCGCGGGTGGGTACAGCCGGGGCAGGGGAGGCTGGCGGGGAGACCGCTCACCAAACCATCTGCTTGGGCGCAGATCGGATGCTGCTGTTGAACTCGCAGAGCTTCTCCTGCGTCAGGAGAGAGCCGGGTCAGGGGGACAGTGGTGCAGGGACCGGTGGCATCGCCTGTGCTGCTGGAGCCACGCTGAGGGGAGCTGCTGGGGGGGATGAGCAGCACAGACCAGGCTGCGCTGGGCACCGGGAGCGTGGGCGCCACACCGGGAGCGTGTCCCACAGGAGCACCCAGCCCTGCCTCTAGCTCTGGAGGCAGCCACGGCTGCGGCTGACGCAGTCGAAGGGCGATGATGCTGTGTGAGTGTTTAAAGTGTGAGAAACTCCTCCGTGGCTGCGGCACACAGCTTGCCTGCACATAGGGCACGAAGCTGCCTGTGCTCAGTGAGTGAAGGTGAAAGGAGAAGGATTGGTTTCAGCGGGCATGGGAGGCAACCAGCACCTCACCAGCACGAGCCCCACAGCGTGGGGGATTTGGCAGGGCACACTCACAACTCACAAACAAGGACCCTGTGCCGAAGTGACCACACCAGCAATAGCGATACCCAACAGTACTAGAACCACCAAGCTTGGGTGTGGACGTAACAGAACCGCGACCGGCGGGAAAGAAGTAATTACCGGTGGGCTTGTTTATCTGGGGTGGGGTTGGACAGAAAAAGAGAGGTGCAAGGCCAGCAAAAAGATAAGTTCAGAAATAGAAGAAGGTATAAAATCAGGTGAAGAGCAAAAGGCGGACCTGCCAAGGACAGGAGTGCAGACACCTGCGGGAGGCAGCGAGGCCAACCTGCAGACCTGAGTCCGTGGGGACCCCGAGGAAACCTGAGTGGGACACCCCACCCTGCTGGATCTGTCTGCCGGGCAGGGAGAGGAGGGGTGGGCTGACACCCTAATGCCCCGCGACGGGCAGGGAAGGGAGACGCTCACCTTCAGCGTGGCCAGCCCCATCCAGATGTAGCCGGTGTCGGTGAAAAGCGCCAGGCAGCGGTAGTTGAAGGACACGGACATGTGCAGATAGGCACCAGCGGAGGGGCTCATGCCAGGGGGGGTCTGCGACAGGGAAGAGGAGAGGGTCACACCTGGGGGGCACAGTCTGGGGACGCCGACACTGACACTGCGTAAGGGGCTGAGAACTGGTGAGAGTGGGGGTGCCCCTTCCCACCCCGCACCCCCTCAACCCTCATCCCTTTGCCCCTGGCCAGGATGGGGCCAGATGTCCCTGCACCCCACGTCTGCCTGTGGGGCAGCGGTGGGGAAGGACCTGCCAGTGAGTGCGGGAGGCTGGAGAGCAGCCTGTGGGACAGCGGGGAGGACAAGGGAAGGACCTGCCAGTGAATGCAGGGGGCTGCAGAGACCACCCTGCTCCCTGTGGACCCCTGCCATGGCTCACTCACCACCACGGAGCAGGAGGTGTTGTCCAGGAGGTAGAGGTCCTGTCCGACTGCCAGCAGGACGATAGTGACTCTGTCCTGGGACAGCACGGCCCAGCAGGAGGGTGGCTTCTGCAGACCTGCCGGGCACCAGCATCAGGCCCCTGCACCCGGCCAGAGCCGGGGGCAGCGGGGAGGAGACGCACCAGGAACCTCGGGCATCCTGCGCAGCTTCAGGTCATCGATGTTGGTGGTCAGGGAGAAGCGGTGCGCCCCGGTGAGGATGGCCACGCCGGTGCCGTACTCCGTGTGGAAGACCTTCGCCTCCAGCACATGGTTCTGCAGCACCTCCTGTGCCACAGAGAGAGAGCTGGGCCCAGGCTGGGGTAGCCAGGGCTCAGCACCATGCTGCTGCTGCTCTGGGAATGAACCCACCCCGGGGAGAGTGAGCCCAGCCCTGTGCTGCTCTGCTGGCAGGTGCCCCAGCTCAGACAGGCTTCACTCCTGCAGTGAGGAGGGGATCATTCTGGCCCCAGGGGCCATGGGGATGGTTGCCATCTCACTCCCGAAAGCAGGCAGCCCTGCAAGGTGGATGGGAGAGCCTCAGGCTCCCTGCTGTGTCCCAGGGGTCTGAGGGAGTGCTCACGGAGGCCTTGCAGCATTTCACTTCTCCATCACACAAACCCAACCCTGGGCATCTCTTGAGCTCCCCGTTCTGCCCCACTCACGTTGCCCATGCTGAAGTGGCGCTTGAACTCGCAGAAGAGGTTGTAGATGAGAACGGTGCCATCCTCCTGGATGCACAGCAGGTCCTCGCTGGCCGTCCAGCCGAGATGCACCAGCTGGCCGCTCTTCCACTGTGGGCAGGAGACACAAGCACACCATGGGGCTGCTCACCTCCTGGCTGGCCAGCCCCAGGGATGTCCCTCCGGGAGACATCCATGAAGCCAAGAGCCACAGCTGGGCTCCCGCAGCTCTGATGCCTACAGCTACCCTGGTTTTATGCAAGGCCCTGCAGTCACAGCAGCTTTCTTTACCCCTCCACATCCTCAGTGCCCTGTGTGTGCCCCAGCCGCGGACAGCACGGAAGGGAGGATGCTCCTGTGGCACCAACACTGCTGTTCCCGTCCCCACCCCGTCCCCTTCTCCCAGGGCTGGGCAGCCTCCCTCTCCCTACAGCTCTCCCTGCTCCCCCCTTGCACACACCACCACTCCAAGGCTTTCAGGGGGCTGTAGGAGCTGCACGGAGCCATCGCCCTGGGGAGCTTAGGGTGCGGAGGAGACGTGGTAGCACCCTGCATTGCCATGGAGAGACCAGAGGAGCTGCCCAAGGGCACGGGCAGAGGTGACTGCCGTCCTCGCAGCCCCGTGATTCACCCACAACACCCAGTTGGTAACCCAGCCGTACAACCGCCAGCGCCACCCATAAGCCCTTCCACAGTCCCCCTGCCCATGGGCTTATCACTGCAAGGGGCAGAGAGCTAAAGCCGCTGTCATCCTCCGAGGGGCAGCTGGGACCGTCCCAAGCTCCCTGGCACATCAAAGACCTCCATGGAGCGCTTGGGGCACAGCTTAAAGGATGGGGCAGCCGACCCCAGGGCAGCTCACCGGGATGCTGGCCAGCAGGAGCCCTGAGGCCGAGTAGATCTCCAGCAGCGGGCGGGCGCTGGGGGATTTCTCCTTGCGGGTGTTGTTCTTCAGCAGAGCTGCGGACGGGACAGTCCGGCTGAGCCGCGGACCCTCTGCCGCCACCACCGGGGCCCCAGGACAGCCCCATCCCATGGCTTGTGCCCGGGCGCAGGGTCCCGGGGGGGCCAGGCCTCGGCCTTACCTATGGGCCCCCCGTACGGGGCAGCTGCCACCAGGCAGTCCCGCAGGTCCTCCTTCAGGTTCCACTCCATGGTGTACAGCTCAAACTTCCTGCGGGCGACAGACAGACGGATGGATGGAGGCAGACAGAGGGACAGGGCAGGGGGCTAGGGATGGTGCCCACCCGCTGTCCAGCCCCGGGACCCCCCGAGCAGCCCCAAGGCCCACGACCAGCCCTGAGACCCCCAAGCAGCCCCGAAACCCCCCGAGCAGCCCCGGGAACCCCGAGCCCTCCCAAGGCCCATGACCAGCCCTGAGACCCCCCCGACCGGCCCCGGGACCCCCTGGCCGACCCTGGGGATGGGGAGGGGCTGCCTCTGCCCGGCGCCAGTGCCGGGCCCGGGCCTCCCCCCGCCGCCCCTCACCGGTAGAAGGCCTCCTCGCCCAGCGGGTTCCAGTTGGCCGTGTAACAGTCCATCGTGCCGGGCCGGGCCGGGCCGGGCGCTGCCGGCAGCGCTGCCTCTGCCTGCGCTTCTGCCTGTGCTTCTGCCTGCGCTTCCGCCCGCCCCGCCCCGCCGCGACGCAGGCTCGGCCGCCGCCATCTTGAGTGAGGGCACAGAAAGGAGGGGGTGTGGGTAGGGAAACCGCCGCCATCTTGAGTGAGGGCACGGCGGGTCGACGCCGCCGCCATCGTGAGTGAGGGCACGGCTTCCCCCCTCCCCCGCCCCCCTCGCCCTCTTCTGGGTCCTGGGATCCCCTGTCCCCGGGGTGTCCCCTGTCACCTGGGGGTGTCCCCTGTCCCCAGGGGCGTCCCCTGCCCCCCGGGGGTGTCCCCTGTCCCCAGGGGCGTCCCCTGCCGCCATTCCAGTGTGACACCCCCCCAGCACCCTGGGGGTCCCTGTCCCCCGCGGTGTCCCCCGGGGTGCCCTGGGTCAGCTCCGGGAGGGCCCTGGGCCCTTCCCGCGGGCAGGGCGGGCACTGCCGGTCCGGCGGGCATTGCCCGGGTTAGTCACAGCCCCGCGCCGGGCGGCCGGGGGCGCGGGGAGGCCGGGGTCTGCGTGTGCTGACGTGCACAGGCACACATGCAGGCTTGCACGCAGGGACATGCAGACATGCAAGCTTGCGTGCACATGCATGCATGGCCACACACACGCGCAACTGGCACACGTGCACCCGTACGCACGCACACCCACATACACGCCCCACACGGCTTTCCCAGAGGTCTCTCTTTATTTCTCACTGCTAGAAAACTAGGAAAGGCGCCGGCAGCTTGGCCAGGCGCAGCCTCCGTCCCCCAGCGCCGACCCCACGTGGGTGCCGCGGCGGTGCCCGGCGTGCCAGGGTCGGGCGTGCTGCGGCGGTGCCTCGCGTGCCGGGGCTGGGGGTGCTGCGGCGGTGCCTACCGTGCCAGGGCCGGTGTCGGGGGCGCCGCGGCAGCGCCTCACGTGCCGGGGCTGGGGTCAGGTGTGCCGTGGCAGTGCCTCGCATGCTGGGGTCGGGGTGCCGTGGCAGTGCCTAGTGTGGTGGGGCTGTGGTGCGGCCGGGAAGGTCGCAGCGGTAGTGGAAGACCTGGAAGCAGAGGAGGCTGCCAAGAAGCGAGGGGCTGAAGGTGCCCACCTTCCTGAAGCCCTGGCCCTCGTAGAGCCGCTGGGCCGCCACCTGCACCATGGAAGTGGACAGGACCACCGCTCTGTACCCCCGCGCCCGGGCGAAGCGCAGCACCTCTCCGCAGAGCGCTTTGGAGATGCCCTGGCCCCGGTAGTCCTTGCTGACCGACATCCGCTTCAGCTCCAGGGCCATCCCTCTCTCAGCCAGATCCTGCGTCGGTGCCACAGCCACCATGCCCACCACGGCCCCCTCGGCCTCGGCCACCCAGAAGCAGGAGTCGGGCGCCCGCAGGTAGCTGGCGGGGATGTCGTGGAGGTCGGTGCTCAGCGCCTGCTGCACGTAGGAGGTGCTGAAGGAGCGGACCAGCAGCCAGGTGGCCACCAGCGCCAGTGCCACGGCCCCCAGCCCCACCACCCAGTAGCCGGCAGCTGCCCGCACCACCACGAAGAGGACCAGCAGCTCCAGCTTCGCCCGCGCCGAGCGCAGGACGTAGCGGTAGCCGGCTGGCGCGTGCTCCAAGATGCCGCGGGCGAAGAGGGTGCGCACGGCGTCGTAGTCCTGGTCCCGGTACTGCCGGATGCGGTAGGACGCCATGAGATGCTAGCACCTGCAGCACGGCACGGCGGTGTCAGGGCAGCGCCCACCTTGGATGGGGACCCCCGGAATATCCCCAGGCCCCGCTGCTGGGAAGGCACAGCCGGCGAACATGCAGGAATCGCTGCCCGAGCACTGTGCAGCTGCGTTAGCTCCCGTCGGCTGGGCACCAGCCTGCGCTCTGCGTCACCCCGCGGGCGTAATTACCCTCTTCTCACTAAAAATCGCCCTCACCAGCCTTGCCTGGGGTGGGTGTCTGGAGATTCCATCCTTGCCAGGTTCCTGCCCTAACTCGCCCGCCCCGCTTCTTCCTCCACACCCCTAGTTCCCCTTGGGGATCCCATGAACCCCTCCATGCCATGGCAGGAGCAGGGCAAAGGGACATGGGGGGGGTCACGGGCACAGAAACCCCCAGGGGCTGCTCAGGACATACCAGGGGCTCGTGCCCCTGCTCATGGGGGGTGCTGAGCCACCCTGAGCGGGGATGGCTCCCTCTGCCCCGGAGGATGGGTGGGGGCCCCAAGCTGCCAAAAAGCCTGCAGGGGTCTGCCTTGGCTTTGCCACTGGGGGCTAAGGGGGACCGTGACCTCAGCTCCCCCCCTCCCCAGGGTCCCAGCCCCCCCGTGGCCCAGCAGACTCCCGGTCCTCCCCCACCTGCTGCTACCGGCTCTGCCGCTCCTCAAACCAGGACTGCGGCTGCGCACGTCCTCCGGGCAAACGTGGGGCGTCCCTCGCCAGACCCTTGGGGTCTGGCAACCCCCCTGTACGGGGAGAGGCCTTTGCTTCCCGCAGCCCGGGCGCTGGCCTCTGCCAGCAGCTCCCACCAGTGCTGTAGAAAGATGCCGGCTCCGTTCAGCCCATCCTTCTGCACCCCTCGGGGGTCTTGCCCAGCGTGGGGCTGGAGCTCCGGTGCCGGCACCGAGCAGTACCCCCAGCTCGGCCCTTACCCAGGCTGGCGGCTCCAGGGATGCGGCAAGCGCAGGCGCTGAAGGGGAAGTGCCGCCCCCGCTGATGCCGGCGCGCTGCCATACACCGAGCCTGAGAAGGTTACGGGGTCACGCTCAGCCTCGGCCGGGCGAGCAGCACGGGGGCCGCCTCTGCCAAACGGAGGTGCCTCGGTACTGGACCCCCATGGTGGGGGAAGCCTCGTCGGGGCGACTGTGGGGGGGTCCACGCACGTTTAACCCCTTTGCAGCCCCCGAGGGCTGCTGTAGCCCCCAGGCCCCTCCACCGTGAGCTCCCCTTTGGTGGGGGGTGGGCTGAGCACCATGGCACCCACCCAGCCCAGCCCCACCGGGGACTTTGCCTGGACCCACTGCAAGCAGTGGCGATGCTTGGTGCTGCCAGGCTCCCTGCCAGGCTCCTGGGGCTTGCTTTATGGCCAAGTCACCTTTCATCCCTCGAGCAAAGGCCATCGGGGTCTGAGGTGGGCCTCAAGGAACCCCTGGGGACAGCCCAGCCCCCAGGATTGGGTGTCCTCACCCTGGGGGACCAGTGGGCGGCTGCCTGACCACCAGCCCCTGCCCAAGGACACCCACTGGTGCTGGGGGAAACGTGGGAGGGTCGTCCCCCTTGGCTTACAGCAATGGCCTGTGGGTCCAGGTCGGTGCCACCCCCCAGCCCTGTGCTGGACCCTTCCCACAGGGATGCCATGGGGGTTCATGTGGTGCCGGGGACCCCCATCGTCCTGCCGGGGGGGGCCACCCTGTCACCCTGTGCCAGCACAGGAAGAACCAGCCAGCCCAGTGCTGCAGATGGCTCTTTATTTGTCCACCTCGTACGGGGGCAGCACCCGACCCGCAGGCACCACGGAGCAGCCGGGGACACACACACGTGGCCGGGGGTCTCCCTTGGGCAGTCACGTGCCCCGCAGGGGACATGGAAGCATTGGAGGCAGGCAGGGGAGTCTCCCCCCAGGAAACCCCTCCCGGCAGGCTGAACCCCCGCGAGGAAGGGTTGGGTGGGGAGCAGTGCAGCACCTCCTCTGCACCCCACAGACACCCCCCACGATGCATGCCACGAGGGCCCCAGACCCCCCGTACCACCCCCCAATACCACCCCCCCGTACCACCCCCGTGCCGGCACGCAGCACACTCCCTGAGAAGCAACGCTCGCATGGCTCCGCGGCAAGACACGAGCCGGGGGGACCCAGCGCCCTGCGGCAGCACCGTGACACAGTCAAGAGCAGCAGCCCACGGTGCCCCTCGGCCCGACAGGGGGCTCACACCGTGCCGTGCCGGTGCCGGGGCACGATGCCCGCCCTCCCCGGGGCTCAGGGCCCGCCGGACAGGTCGTAGCGGTAGGTGGTGATGGTGCAGTTGGCCAAGCGGCCGTAGACGGTGGGCAGGACGTAGCAGCGGTGCTGGCGGAAGCCCAGCCGCTCGTAGAGGGCGCGAGCCTCGTGCTGCAGCATCAGCGTGTTGAGCACCACGGCCCGGCAGCCGCGCTGCCGCGCGAAGGCCAGCGCCGTGCGGCCCAGCGCCGTGGCGATGCCCAAGCTCCGGTAGTCCTTCCGCACCGACATCCTCTTCAAGGCCAGCTCCCCGCCGGCGCCGTCGTCGGCCGGCCGCACGCCCACCATGCCCACCACCCGCTCGTCCGCCTCCGCCACCCAGAAGCGGGCGCCGGCGCTCTCGGCGTAGGAAGCCCCGATGTCCCGCAGGTCGTCGCCGAGGCAGCGGTCGATGTAGGTGCTCCAGGCGCAGCCCAGGAGGTGCCGCGCCAGGGCCAGCAGCAGGGTGAGGGCCAGGACGGGCAGCAGCAGGGAGCGGGCGCTGGCCAGCAGCAGGCAGAAGGTGCAGCCCAGCGCCAGCAGCGCCCAGGGCTGCCGCAGCACGTGCAGGCACAGCGCCGGCGCGTACTCGCTCATGCCGGTGGCGAAGATCTCCCGCACCGCCTCATAGTCCTCGTCGCGGTACGGCCGGATCCGGTACTCCGCCATGGTGTGCGCTGGGGCGGGAACGGGGCGGGGGCTCAGCCCCGGCAAGTGCCCCCCGCCGCTGGGGCAGGCTCGGGGGTCCCGCGGAGCCCTGTACCCCCATGGTCCCAGCACCCCCTGGACCCCCTCTCCATGGCCCCCACCCAGTGCCTCCATGGCCCCAGCATCCCACAGCCCCCCCCCTTCCGTGGACCCCCCCCCATGATCCCAAGCCCCCCGCAGGCCCCGGACCCACCCTGTGCCCCCATGCTCCCGGCACCGACGGACCGCCCGTCCCTGGAACCCCCAGTCGTCCCCCCCGTACCCCCATCACCCCAGACACACCCCCCCGTGGTGCCCTCCGATGCCCCTAGTACCCCCTGGATCCTTAACCCTAGACCCCGCAGTACCCCCAGCACCCCACGGAACCCCCTCCCAGTGCCCCCCCCGTGCCCCCATGGTTCCAGCCCCCCCGTGGACCCCCCAACACCCCCCGGCCCCGCCCCCGCTCACCGCGCCCTCCGCCCGCGCCGTCGCCAGCGCCCGCCTGACGCTGACGGGGCTCGCTACCCATTGGCCGCCGCGCCTTCCTGGGACACGCCCCTCCCGCCGGAACGACCCAATAGGCGCCCAGCAAGGGGGCGGAGTCACGGAGACGGAGTGACGCCGGCGGGCGTGCGGGCTGGTCAAGTGGGCTTGACCTTGACGGGAGGGGCGTGGGGAGGAGCAGGCTGGGCGCGCGGTCGCCGCCATTGGCCACCGGGGCAGGGGCGGGGCCAAGCGTGGGCGGAGTCTCATAAGGTGTGAGGGTGGGCGGAGCCCCCCCAGGGGCGGTGCTCGCTGGGGGCTCCCGGCTGGGGCAGGATCGGGCCCGTCCCGCCGCCCGCCGCCCCCCGCCCCCGTCCCCGCACAGCGGCGCGGCAGCAGGCGCGGGGTCAGCACAGCCAGCTTTACTGGGGGGCGTCCCGCACAGCGGCGACGCAGGGAGCACCCGCTCCGCATCCGGACCCCCGCGGCCCCCGGCCCCGCCGCCGGCGCGGGCTCCAGCCCCCGGCCCCCCGCGCCGAGCCCGCGGCCCCGGGGCGGCCCACGCCGGTCAGGGTGCGCGGCGGTGGGCGCGCAGGCGGCGCAGGCGCTCGCGCCGCAGCCGCAGCACGAGGTCGGGGTGCAGGAGGGACCCCCCCGGCAGCCGCCCCCGCAGCCGCTGCCGCCGCGCCCGGGACAGGTGGAAGCTGCACGGGGTGGGCACGTTCTCGTAGGAGACGCGGCACGGCCGCGTGGCCGCCTCGTAGCCCTCGGCCCGCGCCGTCACCTCGTACTCGCCCGGGTTCAGCAGCCGCCAGTAGTCCCCGTCGAAGGCTGCGACAGCGGGGGTCAGGCGCCCCATGGGGCGCTGGTGCTGCCACACACCCGCCACCATCCCAGCCCCGGCCCCATTCCCGTCCAAGTGCCTCTCCCCATCCCATCCCCATGCACATCCCCAATCCTATTCCTGTCCCCGTCCCATCCCCATTCCCAGCCATTCCCATCCCCATCCCATACCCTTTCCCCACCTATTATTTCCATATCCCCACCCCCAGTCCCTTCCTGCCCCATTCCATCCTCAACTCCATCCCACCCCCATCCCATTGCTGTCCCTGTCCCCATCCCCATTCCTATCTCCACACCCAATCCCATTCCTGTCTCCATCCCACCCCCGTTCCCAGACTAACCCCATCCCCATCCCCGTCCCACCGTACCCGTCCGGACATCGTGGTTGATGCCATCCACAGAGATGATGGCGTTGGCGATGCCCTGCTCCGTGTCTCTGTCCCGAACCACCCCCTTGATCCCACGGTGCACCTGGGGGCCGCAGGCCAGAGTAGGCATCAGTGGGGTAGGCACGCAGGTGGCACATGCGTGCACACACACGTGCACGCGCATGCACACACACACGTGTGCACACCCTCAGCCCCACTCAGTGCTCTTCGTGCCCAGACTCTGGTGCAGGGCACGGTGCCAGGGCACATGCGGCAGGCAGCACACACCCGCGGCACACGCGTGCCATGGGCGGCACCGGCACACGTGGCACGCGCACCCTGCATGCGCGAAACCTCCCAGGGAGTGCACACACCGTGTGGGGTGCACGCCTGCACTGCGCGGGGCACGCACCTGCCCTGAGCATGGGGGCACCCCGCACCCCGGCACGGTGCACACACGCACCTCGCATGCTGAGCCCATGCTCCGTGCCCATGGAGGTGCCTGTGGGAGGTGCGGGGGGACATGGAGCCTTGGGGGGTGGTTTGGGGACCCCCGAGCTGTGTCCTGCTGCCACCCACTCAGCCCCTGCTGAAAGGCCAACCCCTTGGTGCCCACAACCCCCTGTGGGACCCTGCAGTGTCCCCCCAACCCCCCCACGACCCTGGGGCCACCTGGGGGTCCCCATCCCCGACCTGCTCCATGTAGAGCAGCAGGGACTCCCGGTTGTTCTCCCACTCGGCCGGCAGCTCGGAGGCGTGCGGGAACTTGTCGCACGAGAGCTCCACCGTGATCTCGAAGCAGTTGGTGTGCAGGTAGCTGAAGTCATTCATGCCTGTGCAGGACAGCGGGGGGTGTCAGGAGGGTCCCCGGACGCTGTCCCCCACCCCCTCCGCCCCCGCCCCCCACTCACTGCCAGGCACCGTGTGCCAGTTGGCCCCGTTGATGATGTTGCCGAAGCGGATGAAGTCGTCGTAGTGGCAGAGGCGCCGCTCCTCGCTGGCCATGGCCAGGTTGGAGGTGGCGTAGACGGTGGCCAGCCACCGGAAGACCCCGTCGTCGGCGGTGGGGGTCAGCTCCTGCGCCTTCCAGTAGGTGCGGGTCATGTCGAAGGGGTAGGTGACCACCAGCTCCCCCCCGTGCAGGTTGGCGCTCAGCACGAAGGGGTACCGCTGCATCCAGTCGATCACCGCCCGCGTCTCGGGGGCCACCTGGGGGGACCCCGCGTCAGAGGGGGGTGCGGTGAGTACCGGTGGTGAACCCACCGGGCTGGGGGAAAGGCTCCTGTCACCCCCTCCTTAGGCCACACGGCCGAGACCCCACGGGTCTGTCCCCGGCGCAGCCCCCCATGGGTGGGCATCACGCAGGTGCGACGGGGCAGGAGGAGGGGTGGGTTTTGGGTTGCCCGCGGGGCCGGGCTCACCGTGGCGTTGGCGAAGGTGTAGTACTCGGGGATGGGGATGTAGTGGTTGGGGAACTCGTGGGGCACCAGGTCGTTGTCCTCGGCGTCCCACAGCGCTGTGTTGAGGTCGGCAAAGTTGTGATTGAGGTCGATGCCCTCGTAGGTCCAGCGGCCCGTGGCCCAGCCCGACAGCTCCGAGCCCTGCCAGGGGACGGGGTCACTGGGGACCGGCACCGGGACGGCCCCGCAGCAGGTCGATGCTCAGCACCCTGGGGCCGGGCAGCCCGACCCTACCAGCTTGTAGGCAGTCTCGTAGCCATCAGGGTTCATGGAGGGCAGGAGGTGGATGCGGGTCTCGGTGACCAGCTGCACCACACGGGGGTTGCCCAGCCGAAACTCCCGGCACAGGTACTCCATCAGGTTGAGCAGGAGCTCTCGGCCCAGCACCTCATTGCCGTGCATCCCCGCCACGTAGCGAAACTCAGGCTCGCCTGCCGGGCACAGCGCGCGGTGGCAGCAGGGGCTCCAGCTGCCTCGGTCCTCTGTGCCCCATGGCAGTCCCATGGCAGCCCCATGTCACCCTGTCCCCATCCCGCACCATCCTGGGCATCCCCAGACACCCTGCCCCCATCCCACACCAGCCCGGGCGACCCCGGTCACCCTGTCCCCATCCCGCACCAGCCCGGGCGACCCCGGTCACCCTGTCCCCATCCCACACCAGCCCGGGCACCCCAGGTCACCCTGTCCCCATCCCACACCAGCCTGGGCATCCCCAGACACCCTGTCCCCATCCCACACCAGCCTGGGCATCCCCAGACACCCTGTCCCCATCCCACACCAGCCCGGGCACCCCAGGTCACCCTGTCCCCATCCCACACCGGCCTGGGCATCCCCAGACACCCTGTCCCCATCCCGCACCAGCCCGGGTGACCCCCGTCACCCCAGCTGTCACCACCCCTCCCTGCCCCAGAGCTGCAGGACACCTACCCACTTCATGCTGCCCCGGGTTGTCGGAGATCTCCATGACGTACATCTTGAGGCCAAGGTAGCTCTTCCCGATGCTGTAGATGCGGGTGATGTCGGGGCAATCATCGTTCACCCGCTTCATCAGCTGGGGAGGGCACAGTGCCCTGGGTCAGGGTCTGGGGGCACTCTGGGGGTGCAGAGACCCCCTTCCCCACACTGGGGTGCCCCCAGGGGCACAGAGAGCCCCCAGCCCCACGCCGGGGCTGCAGGGAGAGCACCTTTCTCATCTCCTTGTAGTTGTGGTGGCGGAAATCCAGCTTGTCGGTGGGCAGGGGCTGGCTGTGCCAGGAGTAGACATTGTTCGGGTCTGCGAGGGGCCGGGTGGGCAGAGGGGACAAGGGGGGGACACGGTCAGAGATCCTGGGACGTGGGAACAGCCCGGAACCCAACCCTGGGGTCAGCCCCGGCAGAGCGTGCCCATCCCGGGTGCTCGTGGGTGGGGGCGAGGGGCGGCGGGCAGCAGGCAGCGGGCACCCACCCGGCAGCGGGCAGCCCAGGACCTCTGCCCGCAGGCAGATGGTGCCATTCTGGAACCACGTCTGGGGGTTGATGCGGAGGTAGCGTGCCACCACCGGCGAGGGCAGCAGGTTGAGCACCGGCGTCTCGGGGTCCTTGTTCCCAGGGAAGACCTGGGGGATGGATGGATGCAGCCCGTGCGGGTCCCTGTATGTGGGGGAACCCAGCCAGGGGCTGCGGGGACAGGGGGCTGCAGCATAGCTGCCCACCGGCACCCAAAGGGTTACAGGCACCGCAGCTGCTCCAGCCCCGGCCTCCCCTGGCCCCCCTCCAGCCCCTAATGAGGAGCAGACACAGAGCTGCTGGGGCGGGGGTGAGCCCGGCACCACCGAGGAACCAGAGCCCCATCGCTGCCACAGGGCTGGGGGGCCCGTGATGCTCTGCTCCCCCAAACCCACCACCCCAGCGCCCAGAGGGGTGGGTCCCCAGCACTGTCCCCCAGGAATGAGTGCACGGACCCCCAAACCTGCTCCTGGCACAGCCATGGCACAGGGACCCCCAAATCTACTCCTGGCACAGCCCTGGCCCAGGGACCCCCAAATCCTGCCCCAGCAGTGCTGGCACAGGGACCTGGAACACTGGTACCCGGGCTGGCCAGGGGATCAGCATGGTCATCTCTGGCAGCCCCCCATCTCACTCCTCGCTGCACACACGCGTGCACACCCCGGGGTGCTTGCACGCCCCCTCCATCCTCACACACACGCATGACCCTGGTGTGCAGCACTGACACGCTCGCACCCGAGCACCAGGCTGCCGTGTTCGCCTTCGGGCGCGGCTGGCCGTGCCACGCAGCGCCGCGCACACCCGTGCATGCCCTTGCCGCGCTCACGCGCGTGCACCGGGCAGCCTGGCAGGCGGCCGGCGCGGGGACAAGAAGCCTTTGTGCCTGGTGCCCGGGGGGAAGTGCTGGGAGGATGCTCACGGGTGGGGAGGCCAAAGGCAACAGAGCTGGCTCCCAGCCCCGCTCCAGCCGGCACCGTTAACCCCCCCCGGCACGGTTAATCCTTTGCGCCCTCGCGCTGCTTGGGGAGCGGGATGGGCTGGGGGTGCCAGGGGGGTCCCTGCTCCCACCACCCCTGCCCAGGGCTGCTCCCCGTGGGCACATACCGCCTCCTCGGTGCCGTTGAGGCACGGCTGCCACGTGCGTGTGTCGTTGCTGACCTGGACTTTGTAGGACGTCACCCAGTCGTACCTGAGCAGGGGAGAGGGTCAGCAGGGTCCCGGCCCCCCGCCCGGGCCCCCAGGGCCGGCCCTGCCCGGTGCCTTACGTCCAGATGGAGTTGAGCCCCTGCGTGATGACGCCGGTGAAGTTGGTGAGCCTGCGGGCATCCACCTCGAGCCACTGCTCCGTGTCCTCGTGCCCCGCGCACCAGCCGCCATCGAAGAAGTCCCCATCGTAAAGCCCTGACTGCAGGGGGGGGGGGGTCAGGGATGGGAGGGGGACGCAGGGCCCTGGCCCAGGCACATCCCCACCGCCCGCACACCCCTGGCCCCGATGGTCCTGTGCGGAGCTGTGCCTGCACGGCAGCGGCATGGTACCGGGACAGCACTCTGAGCTGCACGGGGACCAAGTCCTGGGTTTAACAAGAGCCTTCAAGGGGCTGCTGCCGAGCCCCCCACCCCACCATCCAACATGCAGACGAACCCGGTGCTGCCGGCAGGCCTGGCTCCCACCGGCCACGGCGAGGCTGCAGGGGTCCGTGCCGCAGGCCCCCCGCCACACGTGTGCCATGCACCCACCAGACGTACGCTGCACTTGCCACACGCACGCCACGCACACGGGACACGCATGCCACGCGAACACGCCACGCACACGCCATGCACACGCCGTGTGTCCTACCTGGATGTTGAGGCGCCCGCGGTGGGCGCCCAGGCCGTAGCGCTTGTCGCTGGAGGATCGGAGCTGGGAGTCCTGCACCCGCAGGGACTCCAGCCCCAGGGGGGGGCACTCTGGGGGCAGAGCAGAGGGGTCTGGGCTCGCTCAGAGACCCCCGCGGACGGCTGCCCCCACGCAGGGGTCCCTCCCCCAGGGCGCAGGGGCAATGCCTGGCAGGACCTGGCGCAGGAATGCAGCCGGGTCCCGCAGCCGCAGCCACGACCGCAGCCAGGGCAAACCCCGCTCTGCGTCATGCAAACCCCGCTCTGCGTCATGCAAACCCCGCGCCCCGTCACGCGGACCGGCAGGGGGGACAGCGGGGGGGGGGGAAGCCCTGCCAGCATCCCCCATCCCCACGGCAGGGTGGGTGTGTGTCCGCACACGCGTGTGCGTGAGCACAGCTTGCAGGGAGCGTTTCTGTGCCATCACACGCAGGGTGCGTGCAGAGGGTGGCAGCTGTGCAGGGTGCACACGCGTGACAGCACGGGGGGCCACGCGTGACAGTGTGCGCCTGGCCAGGCCGGTGGCTGGGCTCCCCCCCCGAGCGCGGGCGAAGGGCTGGGGCTGCTCCCCACATGTGCGGGTGCACGCACGGAGGCACGCAGGGGAGCACCCGCGCGTGGAGGTGTGTGCACGGCGCGGAGGCGTGCGCACACGCGTGTGTGCCTGTGCATCCCCCGCTGCCCCGTCCCCCGGCACCGAGTGTACGTACGAGGCTGCTGCGGGGGGGCTGCGTCCTCGGCTGGAGCCTTTGGCTTCTTCTTCACCACTTTCTTCTTCACGACTTTAACCCGCACCAGCTTCTTCCTGGGCGCTGGGGCTGCAGACGGACAAAGGGACCCCCGGGGTGGTGGAGTCCGGGGCCACCCGGGGCAGGAGCCTGCTGGCCCATGGGGCCCCATGCACCCCATCTCCCCCCCCACCTCCCCACATGCACACTCCCCCCACAGCCCCCAACACTCACAGGGACACCCTGGGGCACCCCCTCACCCCACACAGGCTGCAGCACAGCCCCACCGCATGCACACGCACACGCATGCACACGCATGTGCACAAACACACAAATGCAAGTCACGCGCACGCAGAAACTGCACGAATGCAGGCACACACACGCAGCGTGCGCACTCAGACACGCCGACACACAGATGCACACACAAACCACACACCCCCACATGGCCAAACACACATACATGCGCACGCGCACCCCTGTGCACACACACTTTAAACCACTCCCCTCCACACACTCGTGCACACACGCTCCTCTGCACACAGCCACGGACACACGGCCATGCACACGCAGAGTTGTGCACATACATGTTCCTGCACACAGAGCTGTGCACACACACAACACCCCTGCACACGCAGAGCTGTGCACACACATTCCTGCACACGCACATCATTGCTCACACACAGTTGTGCACACCCATGTCCCTGCTCACACACACAGTTGTGCACACCCATGTCCCTGCTCACACACACAGTTGTGCACACCCATGTCCCTGCTCACACACAGAGTTGTGCACATCCATGTCCCTGCTCACACAGTTGTGCACACCCATGTCCCTGCTCACACACACAGTTGTGCACATCCATGTCCCTGCTCACACACACAGTTGTGCACACCCATGTCCCTGCTCACACACACAGTTGTGCACATCCATGTCCCTGCTCACACACACAGTTGTGCACACCCATGTCCCTGCTCACACACACAGTTGTGCACATCCATGTCCCTGCTCACACACACAGTTGTGCACATCCATGTCCCTGCTCACACACAGAGTTGTGCACACACACGTCCCTAGACACACACATGCAGTCATGCACACATCCTCCCTGCACACACACACCCCACACGCAGAGACGTGCACACACGTCCCCGGACACACACACCCCACACACACCCCCCCCCAGTTGTGCACACACATGCCCCTGTACACCCAGAGCTGTGCACACACATCCCGCACACACACACGCAGAGCCGTGCACACACACCTCCCGGCACACACACGTCCTTGCACACGGGTGTGCCCACACACACTCACAGCTCCGGCACCTCCAGCCCCCTCCCCGCCCCCCGCCGCTCCTACCTTTGGTCCCGGGACCCCCCTCCTTCGGCCGCCCGCGCTCGGAGGGGCCGGGGCTGGAGGGGGCTGCGCTGCCCGGGGCGCCCCCCGTCGCGCCTTTCGGGGGGGCGGCCGTGGTGCCCTTCGGGGGGGTGGCCCCGGTGCCTTTGGGGGGGCTCGCCGTGGTGCCCTTCGGGGGGGTGGCCCCGGTGCCTTTGGGGGGGCTCGCCGTGGTGCCCTTCGGCGGGGTCGCTGCCGTGCTTCTCGGGGGGGCCACCCCGGTGCCTTTAGGGAGGCTCGCCGTCGTGCCTTTGGGGGGTCCCGCCGTGGTGTGGGGGGAGCTCGGTACCGTTCCTCTCAGGGGGGTCGCCCCGGTGCCCTTAGGGGGTCCCGCCGTGGTGTGGGGGGAGCTCGGTACCGTTGCTCTCGGGAGGGCCGTCCCGGTGCCCGTCGGGGGTCCCGTCGCGGTGCCTCCCGGGGCAGCCCCCGCGGCGCCCCCGAGGGCGCCCATCCCCGTGGCGCCGGGGCGGCCGGGCTCGGGGGGGGCGGCCGCCAGCCCCCGGGGGCGGGGGCGGCTGGCGGGGGGCGCCGCCCGGGCGGGGGGCGGCAGGGGGGCCAGCAGCAGCAGCAGGGCGAGGGGGAGCCCCAGCATGGCCGCGGCGGAGCGGAGCGGAGCGGCTCCCAGCGCTGCCTGCCCGGCCCTGCCTGCCCCCGCCCTCCCCCGCCGCCCCTCCCCGCGGCCCCGGGTGGGCTCCCACCCCGCGGCCCCCCTTCTCCCCAGCTGAGCCCGTCATTGACCCCCAACAGGCAAAGTGCCTCTGCCCGCACCTCTGCCCGCACCTCTACCCGCATCGCTCCGCCGGGCCGGGCTGGGGGGCAGGGCAGGGGTCCCGCCGGGCTTCCCGGGGGTCTGCGGAGGTGCTGGGTAAAACCACCGTGTCCCCACTGTCCCCAGCACCCTGTGGTGTCCCCACTGTCCCCAGCACCCTGCGGTGTCCCCACTGTCCCCAGCACCCTGCGGTGTCCCTGCCATCCCGGCATAGCCAGCGTCTGACCCTGCTCCCGGGGCTGAAGGGGAGCAGCCGCTCAGCACCCCGGAGCCGATCCTGCCAGCAGCCCCCCGGCAACGCTGTGCAGGGGAGGGGGCTGCTGGGCGCCGGCAGGAGGAGGCCCCGGGGGACGGATCCTGGTCCCCGTCCCACGGGAAACCCGCAGTCCCTTCCTCCATGCGTGCAGCAGTGTGCTGGGCCGCTGGGCTGCAGCTGGGCACGGGGCTGGTGGGTGCCCACCACCCCCTGGCACTGCCAGCCGGCCCCGGCACTGCCCGTGCCTCTGCCAGGGAATGCGCCCCGGCTCTGCGGGGCTGCTCCCGAGCGGTGCCCGCGCCTGGGGTTTCGCTGCTGCCCTTGCAGGAACGCCTGAGCTGATTGCACAGCAGTTCTGGGATCAGCTGCCCAGCGTGTCCCCCCCCCAGACCTCTCCCGCTGCCCCCGAGTCATCCTGGGGTGGTCGCGGCTGCACCCTGTGCTGGGGGGGGTGTGCACTGGGTGCCCCGTGGGCCCTGAGCCATGTTCCCTGAACCCTGGCTGCTCCCGGCCCCAGCTCCCCGCTGCCAGCAGACCCCGAGTGCTTCCCGGCCAAATCCAGCTGTGCTCCCAGCCAGCGTGGCCGGAGGCAGCTGGAGCAGCTCAGCCCTTCCCGACAGCGAGGGCAGGGAGGGCTGCGGGGGGCTCCGCCATCCCCGCCTCGTTGCAGCCGTCAGCGCTGCCGGCCGAGCCCGGGGACCCGGCAGGCCCCGGGAGCTGCCCGCACGGAGCCGAGCCTGCCCGGCCTCCGCAGCCAAGCCCCGGCACAGAGCAGGCGCCGAGCAGAGGGATCCAGCCCTGGCCCCTGGCCCTGCCAGGCAGCCGGGACGCCCTGCCTGGTGCTCTGCCCCGGAGGGACCCCCGGTGGGACCGGTGCCCGCAGTGCCCTGTGCCCCAGGGCATCCCCGGTGGGACCGGGCACCGGCTCTGGTGAACCGCTGTGCCAGCTCTGCTCTGCCCCGGGTCACCTCCGCGCCGTGCCTCCCCCGGCAGCTCTGGCTGAAGCCTGCGGTGAGGTCTGAGGTGTGTGCGGTGCCGGGGCCAGCGGCCGGGCAGTGCTGGGCTCGCCTCCTTCGCTCCCCAGAGAGCCCAGACTGTGCAGGCACGGGGAAGGAGCAAAGCACCACGGAGACGGAGGCACGGGCAGGGGCCACCAGACCAGTGGGGTGCCCAGGGTGGGAGATGGGGGTCCAGGTCAGGAAGCCCAGGGGCTGCTGTCCCCCAGGGCCAGGGAAGGTCTCTGGGTCCTGCCTCTTCCCCAACCCAGAGCAGGATCCTCCAAAAAGCCATGATGCTGCTCCTGGCACTGCCACCAGCCTCCATGAGCTCATTTTCCACCCCAAAAGGACTTTCCCAGCCTGACTTTTACTTCTTTTATTGGGATTTTCTACAGCCTCCAGCTGCAGGGCTGGGCCAAGTGGGTGGGAGGGAGCAGGCTGGGCTTGGGCCACCGGCACCCTTCGGTGGCAGCTCTGTGTTCACCCGGCTGTGCATGGCTAGAGCAGGCAGGGGAGCAGAGCTGGCAGCTCGGGGTGCTGATCCCATCCCCATCCCTGTCCCTGTCACTGTCCCCTCCGTCAGGTACCCGCGGGGCTGTCCCAGAGCCCACTGCAGCCCATGGCACCTGCAGCCAGGCCAGGATCCCCAGATCGCTGCACCCAGGAGCTGTGGAGGCAGCGCAGGACTCGGGGCTGTGCAGGAGGCTGTGTGGCCACCGGCCGCAGCACGGCTGCGTGTTCCTCCCGGGTGGGAGCAGCCTTCCCGGGACGGGCCAGCGCCAGTGGGGCTGTGCTTGGCTGGAACAGGGTCTTCGAACACCCAGGGATGCTCCTGTGGGACGGGGTCCTCCATCCCAGCAGTGCATGGGGATGTTCCTTCCCCATCGCTTGCCGAGATCAGGGGGACGTCTGGGACCTGGCTGGCGCTGGCGTGGGGCCCAGACATCTGGCGCGCAGGATGATGCTTTGTTTTGTACCCGTCCCTGGGGGCTGGATGGTGGGAAGGGTTTTGCTATGAGCTGAGCCATCTCCCGCATCCTGCCGAGGGCTCTGGCACGGGCCCAGGAGGGGAGGCTGCCCTCGCTGGCGTGACTCACCCCCCACGTGATTGGGACTTTCTAGGTTTGCTGAAGACCTGGCACCTCTCCGCACCCTCCCAGTTGGGGTGCTGGGCGCAGCGCCCAGCTCCGGGGCAGGAGAGGCCAGCTCAGCTGGCCCCGCTCCCAGCTCCCCAGGGCCAAGGCACACAGCTCAGCAGGCTCCAGCGCTCCGATTCAGCCCCGCTCAGCACTTCCAGGGCTGTTATGAATTTCCCCATGCAGCTTGGCTCAGAGTCAAACCGGCTGCGTCCGCACCGCTGGCGGCTGCCAGCTCCCACTGCGGGAGATGCCTTAAAGGTGCCGTAGCCTGTCCCGGCAGGGATACTGCCGAATGGCAGCCGCGGCCGCCCCGGCACCCCACAGCCGGAGAGGGGACTGCAGCAGGGCCAAACCCACCAACTCATCACTGGAGCTATGGCAGCACCAGTACCGGTGCTCCTGGGAAAGTCTGATGCTCTCCATAGGTGTGGAGAAGCCCCGCCAGGACCCACAGTTGCCGGGGTGTCCCAAAAAGGGGGTTCTCCCTCAGGGTGGAACGGTGGAGCCCTGTGTTCCCGTGCTGGGTCCTGCAGCGCCCTGCCCTCGGGAATGGCGGTGCCCTGCACCGGTGCCGGTGTTGCCGCCTGCCTGGCTTGCTGCCCTGAGCTATCCTGGCACGGGAACCGCAGGCTGCAGCTGAGGTCGGGGCTGCCAGCCAAGGGAAACGCTTTGGCTGGCCGCGGGGCTTGTACCCAAACCGCCCGGCAGTGCCACATCAACTTGGTGGTGGCGAAGTGCTCGGGCGCCGTGCTGCATGAAGGGTTCCAGGGCTGGGCAAAGTGTCCCCGGGCCAGCCTGGCCCCGTCTCTCCTCACCCCTGTCCTGTGAGGACCCCCACCCCACAGTGGGGGGACATGGGCTCTGCGGGTGGGGGGTGTGGGACAGAGCCCTCCTGCACTCCCCACGCTGGTGGGGATGGAGACGGTGGCTGTGGGGGATGGGGGGGGTCACTGTCATCTGTGGAGGAGTGAGGGGTTCTGAGGTGCTTTGCAAGGTCTTC
Source organism: Phalacrocorax carbo (assembly GCF_963921805.1). Lineage (NCBI taxonomy): Eukaryota > Metazoa > Chordata > Aves > Suliformes > Phalacrocoracidae > Phalacrocorax > Phalacrocorax carbo. The sequence goes on from NC_087516.1 coordinate 455,382, forward strand.
CCCAGCTGCTTGGGGCTGTCCCCTGCCACTGCTGCCCTGCACTGAGTGCCAGAGACTTCTGCCCACAGCTGCTCTGCAGAACCTCGGCACGGGGGTGAGAGGGGCCAGCAGCCACCCTGGGTCCTGCCATGGCCCCCCAGCGCCAGGGAGGTCAGGGTCCAGGGCTGTCCCCTCCCTGGGGATGGCGTCAACCCAGAAACCCTGGTGGTGACATTGCCCCCCTGCCGCCCCAGCCAGGACATTGCTGTGCCAGGGTGGGGGGACGCCGCTGACCCCAGGATCGCCCCTGGGACCCCAGTGGGAGCAGAACTGCGTGTGAACTGCAAACAGAACTGTGAGCAGGGGCTGGGGGTGCCTGGGGAGGGCATCTCAGGAGCTGGACACCCTCTGGAAGCATTCCTGGAGGGCTTCACAGCTGCAGCACGGGTGATGTTCCACTCGTGGCATCTCTGTGGGACAATGATGCTCTCAGGCTGCACAGGGGGGATGGAGCTGCGTGGCAAGAACCAGTGGCTCCCAGAGGCAGTGGCCTGCATCGTCCTGGCCTGCTGCCTCTGCCAGGCAAACACTTTCTTCTACCTCATCTCCTTCTATGACAGGGTGACCTGCCTAGTGGGTGAGGGAAAGGCTGTGGATGCGTCTGCCTGGGCTTTAGCAAAGCCTTTGACACTGTCTCCTGCAGCCCCCTCCTAGAGAAGCCGGCGGCTCCTGGCTTGGACGGGTGGACTCTTTGCTGGACAGAAAACCAGCTGGGTGGCCGAGCCCAGAGAGTGAACAGAGCTGAATCCAGTCAGCAGCTGGTCACAAGGGGTGTTCCCCAGGGCTCAGTTTTGGGGCCATTTCTGTTTAATAACAACAATCTGGACGAGGGGATCAAGGGCACCCTCAGTGAGTTGCAGGTGACACCAAGCTGGGTGGGAGTGTCGATCTGCTGGAGGGCAGGGAGGCTCTGCAGAGGGACTGGGACAGGCTGGATCCATGGGCCGAGGGCAGTTGTGTGAGGTTTAACAAGGCCCAGGGCCGGGTCCTGCCCCTGGGTCACCCCAACCCCAGGCATCGCCCCAGGCCTGGGGCAGAGGGGCTGGGAAGTGCCCGGCGGAGAAGGCCCTGGGGGGGCTGGCTGACAGCCGGCTGGGCATGAGCCAGCAGTGCCCGGGTGGCCAAGGAGGCCACCAGCCCCCGGGCTTGTGTCAGCACTGGTGTGGCCAGCAGGAGCCGGGCAGGGATGGGGCCCCTGTGCTCGGCCCTGGGGAGGCCCCACCTCGAATGCTGGGCTCAGGTTTGGGCCCCTCGGGACAAGAAGGGCCTTGAGGGGCTGGAGCGTGTCCAGAGAAGGGCAGCGGGGCTGGGGCAGGGTCTGGAGCACAAGTGTGCTGGGGGGCGGCTGAGGGGGCTGGGGGGGTTTAGCCTGGAGCAGAGGGGGCTGAGGGGAGCCCTTCTCGCTCTCTGCAGCTGCCTGAGAGGGGCTGGAGTGAGGGGGGGGCGCTGGTCTCTGCTCCCAAGGCACCAGTGACAGGACGAGAGGGAACGGCCTCAGGCTGCGTCAGGGGAGGTTTAGGTTGGAGATGAGGGAAAATGCCTTCCCTGCCAGAGCGGTCAGGCCCTGGCACAGGCTGCCCAGAGAGGTGGGGGAGTCACCGTCCCTGGGGGTATTTAAAAGTATATTAAAAAAATATACTATATAAAGTGTGAGAAACCATAAACTAGGGTATTGTTTATTAAGACTTATGTTGAGATTGTGAGAAACCATAAACTAGGGTATTGTTTATTAAGACTTATGTTGAGATGTTGAGATTGTGAGAAACTATAAATTAGGGTACTGCTTATTAAGACTTAGGTTGAGGTCAAGGTAGAGGTCATGCGAAGAATACCTCCCAAACCACCAGATGTCCAGACTAACCAACAGAGATAAGGAACTGAAGCATGCGAAGACAGAGATAAGAAACTGAAGCATGAGAAGAATACCTCCCACTATTCCTTTGAACATGGAAGTAAAGATGTATAAAAAGAGACTGTTTGAACTGCTCAGTGCGGCAGTTGGCGGAGCGCAGACTCCTCTGCCGTCCAGCGCTGTATTTGCTCATATTCTACTTGCTATAATTAATAAAATTCTAATTGGATTCTGATCCATTGTGGTCTCAATTTATGACATAAAGTATAAAAAATATAAAGTATTTAAAAATATACCCTGGGGGTATATTAGGTGTAGACGTGGCACTTCAGGGCATGGTTTAGGAGACATGGTAGCTTTGGGTTGATGGTTGGAATTGATGATCCTAGAGGTCTTTTCCAACCTTAATGATTCTATGATTCTACGATTCTACCTGCTCCTGCCCCTCATCTTCCTCTTTGAAGAGCCCGTTAGAGGATGAGGATGGCCCTGGATCTTGCTTGTGCTGCTCAATAAGGAGCCCTGCCCTCGCCAGCACAGGTGGGCACAGGTGCAAGGGCAGATGTGGACACTTGGTCCTGGCAACAACTCCATGCCCAACCCTGCTCCTTCCTGCAGCCCTTCCTGCTCCCCTGCCCGCAGTGCCATCCCCTCGCCCTGCAGCCTGGCACCGATGGCAGGAGGCAGGTCCATGCCCTGCCCAAAAGAGGCACCCTGTCTGGAGGTGAAAGAGAGGAGCTGGTCCCTCTGTGGGGGCCGTGCTGACCCACAGCATCCCAGACTGGCGGGGGTCGGAAGGGCCCTCTGGAGCTCACCCCGTCCCACCCCTGCGTGAGCAGGCACCCCCAGAGCAGGGGCACAGGGCCGCGTCCAGGCGGGGGGTGAATGTCTCCAGGGAAGGGACCCCACAGCCTCTCTGGGCAGCCTGTGCCCCTGCTCTGGCACCCGCACAGGGAAGGGGTTTGTCCTCATGTTCAGGTGGAGCTTCCCGTGTTCCAGCTTGTGCCCGTGGCCCCTTGGCCTGGCGTTGGGCACCACTGAAAAGGGCCCGGCCCATCCCCCTGACACCCACCCTTCAGATATTTACAGGCATTGATGAGATCCCCCCTCAGCCTTCTCTTCTCCAGGCTGAACAAGCCCAGGTCTCTCAGCCTTTCCTCACGAGGGAGATGCTCCAGCCCCTGACCATCTCCGTAGCTCTCCCCTGGACTCTCTCCAGCAGTTCCCTGCCCTTCTTGACCTGGGGGGCCCAGACCTGGATGCAGCACCCCAGATGTGGCCTCACTGGGGCAGAGCAGAGGGGGAGGAGAACCTCCCTCGCCCTGCTGCCCACACTCCTTTCCATGCCCCCCAGGGCACTGCTGGCCCCCTTGGCCCCAAGGGCCCGGTGCTGGCTCATGCTCAGCCGGCGTTGGTGTGGGACATGCCGATGATGATGCTGAGCTGAGCCCGGCGCTGGGTGCCTGCGGAGCCAGTGTCCCTGAGAGCCCCGGGCACCACTGCCTCTGCACCGCCGCACCGCCGCGGCCATGGCTCCCTCAGTAAAGCTGGAATGACTGCATGAGGGGTGTGCGTGTCCGTGGTGTCCCCATGCGCCTCCTGCATGTCCCCTGGTGTGGTGTCCCATGGGTGGGCATCCATTTCTGCAGGGAGGGTGTGTCCCATGGGTGGGTGCGTGGGTCTGCTGGGGCTCTGTGTGCCATGGGCGCACATGTTGAGGAGCACCTGATGTCTCCAGGATGGAGATGGTGCAGCCAGCCCGCTTCTGTGCTCAGTCTGCCCCCCATCTCCACATCCCAGCCCATCTCCATGACCCCAACCCACCTCCATGACCCCAACCCACCTCCATGTCCCCAACCTATCTCCACGTCCTCCAACCCATCTCCACATCCCAGCCCATCTCCACTTTTCCCAGGCACCGGTGCCCTCCCCATGGGAGCAGTGGATGGTCCTGTGGCATCCCCAGGGATTTCAGGCCATGAAGGCACCCAAGGGTGGCCCTGAGCAGGCGGGCACGTGCCACCTGCCAGTGATGCCCCAACCACTCAGGACAAGGAGCCTGGCCCTTCCCGCGGTCCTGGGGGAGCCGCCGGCCGCAGTGCCCCAGACAGGAGGGGCTGCACCTTTTGTTCACGTTCTTTGCTCACTTTTAAGAGAGGCCTTTGGAGGAGTTGGGTGGGATTCAGGAGCTCCCTGCTGCAGGTCCCCAGCAGGGCACTGGCACTTTCTGCATATCCCAGGACACCAGCGTGGTTGCCATGTCCCAGGACACCGGCGCTGTCCCCCCATCCCTCACCAGGTCACGGCTGGCAGCAGCGGGTGCTGGCAGACCCCTGGGATGGGCTGACTGCCTTCCTCGCTTCACTCTTCCCACCCATCCTCCTCTTCCTCGGTTTCATGCACCCACTGATGCCACTGCCTGGCCGGGCCCTCATGCTCAGCTCAGTGCTTGAGACCCCCACATTGATACAGACCCTGCACCCACCCTGCATTTGCTGCCTCCTTGGGCCTCCGGTGAGGGGAGGCTGAGCTGGGGAGGGGGTCCCAGGGGGGGATGTGCCCTTTCTGCCCTCCAGCCCGGGAGGTCCCTGCAGAGGCTGCCAGAGCCCTCCGCCGTGTCAAGCCCCCTGTGCCACGGGGGTCAGCCCCCCCGCATGAGCACTGTTGGCCCACCCTGTACCCCCCAGTGAGCCCCGGTCCCTCGGCGAGGGCAGAGCTGCTGGGCAGCACCGGTGACCGCGGCTGCAGGGCCAGCGCTGGCATCAGTTGGGCTCTCTACTCCAGGACAGACCGATGCCTGTGGGAAGGCCATGCCAGAGGCCGTGTAACCCCGGGGAGGGGTCCAGGGGGCTCCTCACTCCCTAAAGCAGAGCAGCTCGTGGACAGAGCTGTACCCCATTCCGCCCGTCTTCCCTCTGCTGTGCCCGTCCCTCCCTCCCCCAGCGCACACCCCTCTGCAGCACCCAGGCTGGATCTGCTGCTGGAGGTCACGGGCGAGATGCGATAAACCCCACCCTCAGGTGCTCCCTGCGCCTCTCTGCACCACCCTGATGCTGCGAGACGAGGCCGTGCCCGGGAGGGTGCACGATGGGTGCTCCCCAGCCTTGCTACGCTGTGCTGCCCTTCCTGTGCAGCGTATGCACCCTGTGCACCCCAAAGCACCCTGTGCAGCTCATGCAGCCTGTGCTCCCCGTGCACCCCCTGCACCCCAACGCACCCTGTGCAGCTCAGGCAGCCTGTGCTCCCCGTGCACCCCCTGCACTCTGTGCACCCCCTGCACCCCAACGCACTCTGTGCAGCTCATGCAGCATATTCTCCCCGTGCACCCCCTGCACCCTGTGCACCCCCTGCACCCCAACGCACCCTGTGCAGCTCATGCAGCCTGTTCTCCCCGTGCACCCCCTGCACCCCAACACACCCTGTGCAGCTCATGCAGCCTGTTCTCCCCGTGCACCCCCTGCACCCTAACGCACCCTGTGCAGCTCAGGCAGCCTGTGCTCCCCGTGCACCCCCTGCACCCCAACGCACCCTGTGCAGCTCAGGCAGCCTGTGCTCCCCGTGCACCCCCTGCACTCTGTGCACCCCCTGCACCCCAACGCACTCTGTGCAGCTCATGCAGCATATTCTCCCCGTGCACCCCCTGCACCCTGTGCACCCCCTGCACCCCAACGCACTCTGTGCAGCTCATGCAGCCTGTTCTCCCCGTGCACCCCCTGCACCCCAACACACCCTGTGCAGCTCATGCAGCCTGTTCTCCCCGTGCACCCCCTGCACCCTAACGCACCCTGTGCAGCTCAGGCAGCCTGTGCTCCCCGTGCACCCCCTGCACCCTGTGCACCCCCTGCACCCCAACGCACTCTGTGCAGCTCATGCAGCCTGTGCTCCCTGTGCACCCCCTGCACCCTGTGCACCCCCTGCACCCCAACGCACTCTGTGCAGCTCATGCAGCCTGTGCTCCCCGTGCACCCTAACGCACCCTGTGCAGCTCATGCAGCCTGTTCTCCCCGTGCACCCCCTGCACCCCAACACACCCTGTGCAGCTCATGCAGCCTGTTCTCCCCGTGCACCCCCTGCACCCTAACGCACCCTGTGCAGCTCAGGCAGCCTGTGCTCCCCGTGCACCCCCTGCACCCCAAAGCACCCTGTGCAGCTCATGCAGCCTGTGCTCCCCGTGCACCCCCTGCACTCTGTGCACCCCCTGCACCCCAACGCACCCTGTGCAGCTCATGCAGCCTGTGCTCCCCGTGCACCCCCTGCACTCTGTGCACCTCCTGCACCCCAACGCACCCTGTGCAGCTCATGCAGCATATTCTCCCCGTGCACCCCCTGCACCCTGTGCACCCCCTGCACCCCAACGCACTCTGTGCAGCTCATGCAGCATATTCTCCCCGTGCACCCCCTGCACCCTGTGCACCCCCTGCACCCCAACGCACCCTGTGCAGCTCAGGCAGCCTGTGCTCCCCGTGCACCCCCTGCACCCCAACACACCCTGTGCAGCTCATGCAGCCTGTTCTCCCCGTGCACCCCCTGCACCCCAACGCACCCTGTGCAGCTCAGGCAGCCTGTGCACCCCGTGCACCCCCTGCACCCCAACGCACTCTGTGCAGCTCATGCAGCCTGTGCTCCCCGTGCACGCCCGTGCACCCTGTGCACCCCCTGCACTCTGTGCACCCCCTGCACCCCAACGCACCCTGTGCAGCTCATGCAGCCTGTCCTCCCTGTGCACCCCCTGCACTCTGTGCACCCCCTGCACCCCAACGCACCCTGTGCAGCTCATGCAGCCTGTGCTCCCCGTGCACGCCCGTGCACCCCCTGCACCCCAACGCACCCTGTGCAGCTCATGCAGCCTGTGCTCCCTGTGCACCCTCTGCACTCTGTGCACCCCCTGCACCCCAACACACCCTGTGCAGCTCATGCACCCCCTGCTCCCCGTGCATACTGCACCCCAACGCACCCTGTGCAGGTCATACAGCCTGTGCTCCCTGTGTTCCCTGTGCAGCCCTTGCACCCCTTATGGCTCATGCACCCCATTCTCCCGGGCCCAGGGGCTCCAGGGGGTCACCTTGCAGTGCAGCCCCCTCCCCACTTCGTTGCCGTTAGGTTCCCAGCAAAACAATGCTGCAGCCTGACAGCCCTCGCTAATTGGAGCAAATTAATTTACCCCGCGTGCAGCATTTTAGCGCGTGGCTCGTGTCCCCGCGCGGGAGGTGAGCGCGGCGCCCCAACCGCTCTGCCCGCCGGCGGGGTGCGGGGGGTCACCCGCCTCCCCCTTGGGCTGTCCGCCCTCCGAAGAGACGTGGGGGGCTCCGGGGATGGGCTGCGCGGGAGGGGGTCGCAGGGACAGGGCACCCTGAGGGTGGGGGTGCTGGTGGACCCGGCCACGCTGGACTGGTGGGAGCCTGGAGGCTGCCGGCAACGCGAGGCTCGCACGCCGGCGGGGTGCGCGGGGGGCACCGAGGGGCTCACATCACCCCAGGCCTGTCCCAGGCGCCCGGCGCGGCTCCGGGGGGGAGGGGCGACCCCCGGGCACCGCCCCCTGCGCGGGCTGCTCCGGCCTCTCTGGGCACCTCTGCCCCAGGACCGGAGGGGGATGGGGGTCCACACCCGTGCTGCCCCCGCCCCGCACCCTGCCCTGTTCTGCAAGGGCCGGGGGTGGTGCCGGGGCCGTGCAAGGGCTCGGGGTGGTGCAGGGGCCGTGCAAGGGCCGGGGGTGGTGCAGGGTCCGTGCAAGGGCCGGGGGTGGTGCCGGGGCCGTGCAAGGGCCCGGGGTGGTGCAGGGGTCCGTGCAAGGGCCGGGGGTGGTGCTGGGGCCGTGCAAGGGCCCGGGGTGGTGCAGGGGCCGTGCAAGGGCCGGGGGTGGTGCCGGGGTCCGTGCAAGGGCTCGGGGTGGTGCAGGGGACCGTGCAAGGGCCGGGGGTGGTGCCGGGGCCGTGCAAGGGCCGGGGGTGGTGCCGGGGTCCGTGCAAGGGCCGGGGGTGGTGCAGGGGCCGTGCAAGGGCCGGGGGTGGTGCAGGGGCCGTGCAAGGGCCGGGGGTGGTGCAGGGGCCGTGCAAGGGCCGGGGGTGGCGCCGGGGCCGTGCAAGGGCCGGGGGTGGTGCCGGGGCCGTGCAAGGGCCGGGGGTGGTGCCGGGGTCCGTGCAAGGGCCGGGGGTGGTGCCGGGGTCCGTGCAAGGGCCGGGGGTGGTGCCGGGGTCCGTGCAAGGGCTCGGGGTGGTGCCGGGGTCCGTGCAAGGGCCGGGGTGGTGCCGGGTCCGTGCAAGGGCCGGGGGTGGTGCCAGGGTCCGTGCAAGGGCCGGGGGTGGTGCCGGGGTCCGTGCAAGGGCCGGGGGTGGTGCCGGGGTCCGTGCAAGGGCCCGGGGTGGTGCAGGGGCCGTGCAAGGGCCCGGGGTGGTGCAGGGGCCGTGCAAGGGCCGGGGGTGGTGCAGGGTCCGTGCAAGGGCCGGGGGTGGTGCCGGGGTCCGTGCAAGGGCCCGGGGTGGTGCCGGGGTCCGTGCAAGGGCCCGGGGTGGTGCCGGGGGCCGTGCAAGGGCCCGGGGTGGTGCCGGGGCCGTGCAAGGGCCCGGGGTGGTGCCGGGGCCGTGCAAGGGCCCGGGGTGGTGCAGGGGCCGTGCAAGGGCCCGGGGTGGTGCAGGGACCGTGCAAGGGCTCGGGGTGGTGCCGGGGCCGTGCAAGGGCCGGGGGTGGTGCAGGGGTCCGTGCAAGGGCCCGGGGTGGTGCAGGGGACCGTGCAAGGGCCGGGGGTGGTGCAGGGACCGTGCAAGGGCCGGGGGTGGTGCCGGGGCCGTGCAAGGGCTCGGGGTGGTGCAGGGGCCGTGCAAGGGCCCGGGGTGGTGCAGGGGCCGTGCAAGGGCCCGGGGTGGTGCAGGGGCCGTGCAAGGGCCCGGGGTGGTGCAGGGGCCGTGCAAGGGCCGGGGGTGGTGCCGGGACCGTGCAAGGGCTCGGGGTGGTGCAGGGGCCGTGCAAGGGCCCGGGGTGGTGCAGGGGCCGTGCAAGGGCCGGGGGTGGTGCAGGGGCCGTGCAAGGGCCCGGGGTGGTGCAGGGGCCGTGCAAGGGCCCGGGGTGGTGCAGGGGACCGTGCAAGGGCCCGGGGTGGTGCAGGGGACCGTGCAAGGGCCCGGGGTGGTGCAGGGGACCGTGCAAGGGCCGGGGGTGGTGCAGGGACCGTGCAAGGGCCGGGGGTGGTGCCGGGGCCGTGCAAGGGCTCGGGGTGGTGCAGGGGCCGTGCAAGGGCCGGGGGTGGTGCAGGGGCGCCGTGCAAGGGCCCGGGGTGGTGCAGGGGTGCCGTGCAAGGTCTCGGGGTGAGGCTGGTGCACCGGCTGCCTCCTGCAGCACCCATACTCGCCCCAGTCCGCCCTCGGCACCAGGCGGCCGCCCCGGGCATCGGCCGCTCGCTGGCCAACAGGCCCCACTACAGGCCACGTTGCTCCCAGCATGGGCTTGATTAGAAAAGTTTAACGTTACAAGTGAGTTAATAAAAGTCTTCCCTTGCCCGGCTGCAGCAAATGGTGATAAATGGTTTCCATATGGTCCCCATAAAGGCAGCGAGTGCCACATGCCTCTCCCCTCTGCCCCAGCCGTAAGCAAATAAATTAAAGCAATTACTGCTGCAGCTCGTCTGGCTGTTAATGAGCCGCAAGGAGAGGCTGAGAGCTCCTGACGCGTCCCGAAAGCTGGAAATGTCAGCATCGCTCTTAAATACGGCGCTGCGACGGCTGCCAGGTGCTGGAGCCCTCCAGGGCCGCGGGCCGGCGGCTGGAAGGGGAGCGGGGTGCTCCGGGGCGGGAGGGCCGCGGTGCCGGGGGTGCTCCCAGGCCGGGCCGGCCGTGTTCCCCTGCCAGCGTTCCCCCAGCCCGGGGAGACCCCGGACCCCTCGGGCCCTCTGTGAGAGCCGGCCGAACCCCTCGGCTTCAGGGACTCAAAGCCACGTGTGCTGGGGTGCAGGGCAGGGGTGCAGGGCAGGGGTGCAGGGCAGGGATGCAGTCAGCGATGCATGTTGGGGTGCAGGGCAGGGGTGCAAGGGCAGGGATGCATGTTGGGGTGCAAGGGCAGGGGTGCAGGCAGCGATGCATGTTGGGGTGCAAGGGCAGGGGTGCAGGCAGCGATGCATGTTGGGGTGCAGGGCAGGGGTGCAGGTTGGGGTTGTCATAAATTGAGACCACAATGGATCAGAATCCAATTAGAATTTTATTAATTATAGCAAGTAGAATATGAGCAAATACAGCGCTGGACGGCAGGGGAGTCTGCGCTCCGCCAACTGCCGCACTGAGCAGTTCAAACAGTCTCTTTTTATACATCTTTACTTCCATGTTCAAAGGAGTAGTGGGAGGTATTCTTCTCATGCTTCAGTTCCTTATCTCTGCCGGTTAGTCTGGACATCTGGTGGTTATCTTGTATAAGCATGCTTGGGAGGTATTCTTCGCATGACCTTTACCTTGAACTCAACATAAGTCTTAATAAACAATACCCTAGTTCATAGTTTCTCACAATCCCCCCTTTTTTTCTTTTTATCCTATTATTGTTTATTAGACACTATTTTCATTTTCGGCACTGCAGGCAAATCTTCTTCCACAATCCCAACATTTATCATAACACTCACAAGGTAATATCTCACAATTACAATCATAGTTCTTATGTGGCATAACGCATTCACAACAATCGTCATCTTCATTAATAGATACACTCTTATATTTTGCCTCAGACCTCGTAGTCAAAATAAGCAATTTAGCTATGTCAAATCGTTCTTTAATAAAATGTAAAATACAGCGGAATATACAAGGTCCAAATATAAGTCCTAAAATCAATATAATAAGCGGTCCTGCTAAAGCAGACAACAAAGTGGTTAGCCAAGGTGAAGCATTAAACCAGCTTTCATACCATGACTTGCCCGCTTCACGATCTTTTTTACGTTGATTTAACCTTTTCCGGAGTTCAGACATGGTGTCTTGGACTACTCCCGTATGGTCAGCAAACGAACAACATTCTTCATTGAGAGCTACGCATAACCCTCCTTCCTTTAAGAACAATAGGTCTAATCCTCTCCTATTTTGCAGCACCACTTCTGATAAAGACTTTACTGAAGTGGCTAAATTTTGGATAGATTGCTCTATTTTTGCTAAATCCTCATCCACAGCCACCTGCAAACTTTGTAACTCCTGACCTTTCACCAGGGAGGCTATGCCTGTACCTGCTCCAACTCTACCCGCTATCAGCAGTGTAGCCAGGGTCACCGCCGTAACTGGCTCTCGTTTTTGTCTATTCAGGTTTCCTTCAAAGTGGCGCAGCACCTCCTCAGAGGTGCGATAGATTAGGCGAGGAACAATAATCACCTGTATGCAAAACTGAGATTCATTAAACACGTTCAAGGATAGGCAAGGCGTTATTCCGATGTCTGAACAAACCCATTTAGCTCCTGGTGTCGGGATAGCCCATTTGTCCTTTTTATTTTTGTGTTTCTCTATATCGGTGTTAGTGACTGTTCGGCTGCACAAAGGCCGATACTTTTCGGGCACTGTGCCTATACATTTTCCCTGACCCGTTACTAATTGAATAGTAATTCCTTGCGTATGATTCCTCTGGTCATCCCATGGACATTCTCGTGGGTTTGAACCATTAGACCATCGAATCATACCTGGTTTTCCAACTGCCTCTAAATATGGTGGTCTAATATTATAACATAACCAGCACTCTTCAGTTAAATTTGGTTTGCTTTCATTAAGGGCACGATAAGAGGCTTGCATTAGATCCCATAAGGGGTCCTTGGGTTCTGACAACTCTAGATCTCTGGATAAAGAGAATTTAGTCACAGCGTCATTAGTTGTTTTCGAAGGAGAGCCTGAGGAAGGGGTTATGACAATTACGGGGGCCATCCTTTCTTCAGAGGAAGTGGGCGGATTCAGGACCAAATTTGGTCCTATTGGCAAAGGATCGTGGGGCATCGGTTCCTTCTTAATTTGAAAAATTCCCCCTCTATCTGCACCTTGTTCGTAATATCTAATTCCCCAAAATTTTCCTTCAAGCCAAAAGTCCTGACTAGGATCTTTTATGGTTATATCGATGCCTATACAATTATAAGTTTTCGAATTCGAATTCCACCTTAATGTTGTTGTCTTACAATTAAGCGGTGACTTTGTTATTTCTAAATTTTGGTCCCCGGATGCAGACCAATCAGAGGCCCATGTTTCGCATCCCCAGTACGTACAATAAAAATGGCCTGGAGAATTACAGTATGATTTGCCAGGGTTCGACGCTGGGCATATATAAACTGCTTTACCTGGACCTGCTGGGCCTTGGTCAATAATCAGGTCTTCTATGCTCACTTTAAAACTAATTGTTCTCCCATCTGTTTGTGCTCGGATTGGCTTATTTGGATATTGTATGCTTGTTATTATCCAGTTCATGGGTTCATGAGGGTTTCTTTTTCCATTTGCTTGGGCTATTATCAACAATAAAACTAACGGTATACCAGGAAAAAGGGTGTCTGTCAATTTTGCCAACTTAGGTACACTTTTACCAGTCTTGGGGAAGTTCGACCATAGCTGCTGTCGCGTCCCATTGTTCTGGTTCTTTTCGCCACAGTTTGTTCCTCCTCTGCCTCGCCCGTCGACTCGGTTGCTTCGAGCCACGGGGTGTACCATCTTCTCGGCAGCAAGGGAAATCTTCAGGAGAACAGCTGTTTCGGGCTTTCTGCCTGTTTATATAGGCCTCCCACTTTGCAGCTTTGACTAATGGGACAAAGCAAGACACAGCTAGTCCTTCCCTTCTGCACTTTGTAGCCAAAATTTCAACTACAAAGGGGACTGGTTCGTTGGAATGGTAACAATAATACTAAGGGTTTATTCCTTTGGCAACAATTTCCCACCATTCATGGGATCCTCGAATAATTTCTTGTTCCGACTCTAATTGTTTTTAATTTCCACTCAGTGAGAGTTCTTTGGGTTTTCCAACACTGTGTGCAAACTCCTATCGGAGGGTATCCATATTCACAGTGTGTCCACCATTTATCCTGGCATACCTTACACTTGCAACGAGCAAATGGATAACAATCACAGTTCAAATTATTGTATCTAATTCGTATATCTAGAGTGCTTATTAGCTTTTCCTCTATATTCAATATTGTGTGACTGCATAAGTTTAGCAATTTCCTTCAACACACTTTGTACGCTTCCATATATAATAGATAAAAAGAGAAATAATTAGAGCAAATATAAACAGCAATATACACTTTATACTAAAAGGTAATGCGGCAAAATAATCAACTAAAGTTTCTATCGTTACGTTATCTTCTCAGAGTTATCCTGGTGTCACCTGGAGTACTGATTACTTTCCAGTGGGGTCTCGTCACTGGGCCTTTAATGCGACTGGCATGAGTCCATCCACGCTCAGCAGTCCGGACGGCTGTTTCTGTTGTAAGCAAAACAAGATAAGGTCCCTCCCAATTGGGTTTTAGGGTTTCTTCTTTCCACGTTTTAACCAATATCCAGTCCCCAGGTTTAAAATTGTGAATTTTTAAGTCCAACAGGGGTCGTTGCACAATCAGTCCATGTTCCCAAAGCTTGTTACGATGTTCTGCTAATTGTGAAACATATTCATTAATCACATGATCTCGAATTAAAACATTTGTTTGTGGACTTTCGACTCTATAGGGCATTCCATACACCAGTTCAAACGCTGATATTCCTACATCTGCTCGGGGCCTGGTTCTGAGAATTAATAGTGCCATGGGTAGGCACTTAACCCATGATAATTTGGTTTCTATCATTAATTTAGTCAAAATAGTTTTGATTTCTCCATTCATCCTTTCAACTTTTCCCGAGCTTTGTGGATGCCATGGCGTATGGTATTCCCGCTTAATACCCAAACTTCCTGTTAGATCTCTAACAATTTTTGACACAAAGTGTGTTCCTCTGTCCGAGTCGATTACATCAGGTACTCCATATCGAGGTATAATATGCTCAAGTAATACCTTAGTAACTTGGTTAGCAGTTGCCTTAGAGGTAGGAAAAGCCTCAACATAATGTGTTAAATGAGCCACCATTACTAATAAATATTTGTAACGCCCTACCCTGGGCAGTTCAGTAAAATCCACTTGTATGTGTGAGAAAGGTCTGTATGCTGGGGAGCGTCCTCCAAGAGGTTTTTGTCTCGTGTTGTTTCGATTAACCTTTTGACAGGTCTCGCAGGCTGCCGTGACTGCCTTTGCTATGTTACATACGCTTATACAGGCAAACTGCTGATTGAAATGATCAGCTAACGCCTGGGTTCCCCAGTGTGTTTTACTGTGTATTTTTGAAAATATTTCGAGTGCTATGCCCTTCGGCAAGACTTCTCTCCCATCTGGCAATATGTGCTTACCATCTTGTTCCTTAGCTCCCATTTGTTCTAGTTTTTCCTTTTCTGCAGACTCAAAACTCAAATTTTTACTCACAGGCACTTGTTGCATAGTCAAAATCGTACTATAATTGCCTGCTACTCGTTTTGCTTCTGTATCGGCTGCATTATTCCCCCTAACTTGATAACTCGTGCCTCGCTGGTGTCCCTTTATATGTACAACTGCTATTCTATTTGGCATTTTCAATGCCCCCAGAACTCGCCGAATTAATTCTGGGTGTATCAGTTCTTTTCCCTGTGAGTTAACAAATCCTCTCTCCTCCCATATTTTCCCAAAGGTATGTACTACTCCGAACGCATAGCGTGAGTCTGTATATATAGTTCCATCCTTTCCCTTCAGTGACACTAAGGCTTTCCACAATGCGTACAGCTCACAGGCTTGAGCCGACCAGCTGGCACTCAGGGGGCCCGATTCTATTGTCTTAAATTCTCCTTTATCCAACTTAACGATGGCATCCCCTGACAATCGTTTACCTTCCACTACTCGAGATGACCCATCTATGAAAAATATTTCTCCATGTTGTAATTCCTCTTCTTCTAGATCTGGTCGAATTCGTGTTTGTTGTTCAATCGTTTGGAGACAATCGTGTATTAACTCAGTACTTTCCCCTGGGTATAGAAATTCTGCAGGGTTAACCGCTCCGACAGTCCTTAGGGACAGTTTTGGAGATTCTATAAGTATTCCCTCATACTTTAGTAGTCGGCTATCTGTAAGCCATTTTTCTGCTTTTTGTTGAAGCACCCCCCTTATGTTATGAGGCGCATATAGGACAACTTCTCCATTGAAGGTAATACGATTCGTTTCCTCAAGTAATAAGGCAGCAGCAGCAATGATTTGTAAACAACTTGGCCAACCCCTGCTCACAGGATCCAACAGCTTTGATAAGTATGCCACCGGTTTCTTTTGTCCGGCCCATTCCTGAGTTAATACTCCGAATGCCGTCCCTTCATGTATGTTAACGAATAAATGGAATGGCCGCTTTAGATCTGGGAGGCTTAAAACCGGTGCTTGACTTAACTCCCTTTTGAGGCTGGCAAACTGCTCTTGATCCTGAGGGGTCCACTTGGGTATTTTGTCTTTAGACAGTTGTTCATATAAAATTTTAACTTTAAAGCTGTAATTCTCTATCCACTGCTTACAATACCCAAATAGCCCTAATGCTTGCCGAATTTGCCTCTTAGTGACAGGCATAGGTAATTCTAGAATTCCCTTGATGCGCTCCGGATCCAATATCTTCTTGCCGTTAAACAAATAATGCCCCAAATATTTCACTTTTTCCTCCACAAATTGTAACTTTTCTTGTGATACCCGTAGTCCCTGTTGTGCAAGAAAGTTTAGGAGTCGAATGCTTTCTTTTCTTACATCTTCCTTATTATTCCCTGCTATGAGCAGATCATCTACATACTGTAACAGCACATTTCCCGTTTGTACCCGGTATTCTTTTAAGAGCTCTTCCAGGGCCTGCCCAAACAGATTAGGGGACTCAGTGAACCCTTGGGGGAGCACCGTCCATCTCAATTGCTGTCTGCGGCCTGTCTCTATGTCTTCCCATTCAAAGGCAAAATAATCACGGCATTCTTCTGCCAGTGGACAGGCCCAAAAGGCATCCTTTAAATCAACCACACTATACCAGGAGTTATGGGGTCCTAGCTTGCTTAGCAGTGTGTATGGATTTGCTACTACAGGGAACCGGGTGATGGCTCTTTTGTTTATTTCCCTTAAATCATGTACGAGCCGATATTTCCCATTTGGCTTCCTTACAGGCAAAATGGGAGTGTTAAAGGGTGACATACAAGGCTCTAAGATTCCTTGTGCTAACAATCGATCAATTTCTGGCTTTAATCCTCTCCGTCCTTCTAGGGATATGGGATATTGCCTTACCCTCGCAGGTATGTGGGGTTCGGAAATTTGAATTTTAATCGGTGGGATTTCCAGTTTACTTATTGTGTCCGGAGAGTACCAGGCATCGGGGTTAATTTGTTTTTGATCATCCACGGTCAAAGGATAAGCAGACACCGTTAGCTCTTGATTTTTTACTTTAATTTCTAATTGCAATTCAACAATTAAATCCCGTCCTAACAGATTAAATTCTGCTTCAGGGACGAGCAAGAGTTCACCCATTCCAAATTTATTTTCAGTTTCGAATACCACATTTTTGATTTTGCTTACTTTAAAGGGTTCTCCTTTTGCCCCAATTACTTGTACCTTTTCAGGGGAAACTTTACATCCCTCAGGTAGTTGCCTAATAGTCGATTTCTCAGCCCCAGTGTCTACTAAAAAGGTGAACTCTTGTTTATGGGGACCTATTTTTAATTTTATCAAGGGCTCATGATGACTCCGGTCCCCTAAGATATAGAGCCCCTGACTCTCCTATTCCGTTTTCAATATTTCCTCATCCCTGATCCTTTCTCTGCAATTCTTCTTTATATGTCCCTTCTTTCCACAGTAAAACCAACATCGCTGTTCCTTCTTTACTGCCACGTTCCCTTGTTTCGCTCCAGCAGATCTGTGTTCACCAGTCCGCCCTTTGCGATCCTCTCTGACTGCTGCTACCATCATTTTTACTTGTCGCTTGCTGCTCTCTTCTTCCCGCCTTACGTAGACTTTCTGAGCTTCCCTCAATAATTCATCCAACCCTCTATTCTGCCAGTCCTCTAACTTTTCAATCTTCTTTCTGATATCTTCCCATGATTTTGCCACAAACGGAGTTTTGAGGAGCGCTTGCCCTAAAGGGTCGTCTGGATTTACCCCAGAATACAGCTGAAGGGCTTTCCTCAGTCGTTCCAGCCACTCAGTAGGGCTCTCATCTTTCTTTTGTATTTCATTAAATGCTTTATTGATATTCTGGCCACGGGGTACTGCTTCTCTAATCCCTTGAATTACTATAGTTCTCAGGTCCTGCCTATGAGTTCTATGCACCGGATCCTGATTATCCCAATTAGGTCTTTGGAGTGGCCATTTAATATCTGCTTGGGGTCCCTGGGCATGCTGAGCATCCCACAGTCTCATTCCTGCTCGTCTGATCATATCTCTTTCCTCGGTAGTAAATAATTGACCAAGGATAGATTGCATCTCATCCCAAGTATAAAGGTTTGGTCCCAAAAATTGATCTAATCTTTCTGCCACTCCGAGTGGGTCTTCAATTAGGTTTCCCATCTCGGTTCTTTTAAAATCTCGTAGGTCAGCCGAGCTTAGGGGCACAGAAATATATCCAATCACAGGTTGGGGTCCCCCCATGGGCATTTCCCTTAGAGGATACATCTGAGCTGCCCCTTTTTGACTCCTAGTCACGCGTCTAGGAGGAGGGAGAGACCCTTGTTCCGATTCTGGTGGGGGAGTGGGTGCTCTGGGGACCTCTGGAGGGGCTGCGGGAGCAGGAGGAGGAATGTAAGGAGGGGGGGTTAGAAGGGTTTCGTCTAACTCTTCCTTCTTTTTCTTTTGTTTAGTTTTTACTTCATTCAGTGGGTAAAGTCTAGCTCCCGGTCCTTCTAGCCACGCTTCCGCATACTGACTCTCTTCCGGGTTAAGGGGTTTTTTATTATTAACCCAGAGGTTTAATTGTTGTCTGACCCAATCTTCTTCTGACCCATAGACTGGCCAAACGACATCTTTAGAAATCTTCTTCCCTCCCCATATCCTAGTACAATATTCTATCATTTTCTGTTTATCTCTCCCTAGGGTTCCAGGGAAATATCTCCAATTGTCTAGGATATATGCCAGAGGGGTATTCTTAGGTACAGTGGGTACCCTTCCCATGGGAGTCGAAGGCTTGCTGCCCTTCGCCCCCATCTTCTGGAATATCCACAAACATACACTCACTCGCTCCCCTTGTTCCTGGCCCAGTCCCTCGCGGGAGATGGGAAACGCAGTACTTAAGGGTCCGCACTCGCCTGGTTCAATATAGCGAACCTCTCACTCGTTATATTCCAGGAAACCCAATCCCGCCCGAACGGTAAACCCGCGAACAAACTCGCAATATACTTACGCGCCCTGCGTCTTCGTCCGGACTCCCGTGCACAGTATTTTATGGGATTTTACCGGTTTCTCCTTTGCTCATCATTCTAGAATTTAGGTTCGTCGGTAAGGTTGAGGTAAGCTGTCGGTCGCGGGGCCGCGGATTGCCGCGGGGCGCCTCCCCGGAGGACAGAAGCTCACCGTTCCTTATCCGAGTCACGGCACCAAACTGTTATAGATAGAGACCACAATGGATCAGAATCCAATTAGAATTTTATTAATTATAGCAAGTAGAATATGAGCAAATACAGCGCTGGACGGCAGAGGAGTCTGCGCTCCGCCAACTGCCGCACTGAGCAGTTCAAGCAGTCTCTTTTTATACATCTTTACTTCCATGTTCAAAGGAGTAGTGGGAGGTATTCTTCTCATGCTCAGTTCCTTATCTCTGCCGGTTAGTCTGGACATCTGGTGGTTATCTTGTATAAGCATGCTTGGGAGGTATTCTTCGCATGACCTTTACCTTGAACTCAACATAAGTCTTAATAAACAATACCCTAGTTCATAGTTTCTCACAGTGGGGTGCAGGTTGGGGTGCAGGGCAGGGGTGTAGTTTGGGGTGAAGGGCAGGGATGCAGGCAGCGATGCATGTTGGGGTGCAGGGCAGGGGTGCAGGGCAGGGGTGCAGGGCAGGGATGCATGTTGGGGTGCAGGGCAGGGGTGCAGGGCAGGGATGCAGGGCAGGGGTGCAGGGCAGGGATGCATGTTGGGGTGCAGGGCAGGGGTGCAGGGCAGGGATGCAGGCAGCGATGCATGTTGGGGTGCAGGGCAGGGATGCAGGCAGCGATGCATGTTGGGGTGCAGGGCAGGGGTGCAGGGCAGGGATGCAGGCAGCGATGCATGTTGGGGTGCAGGGCAGGGGTGAAGGGCAGGGATGCAGGCAGCGATGCATGTTGGGGTGCAGGGCAGGGATGCAGGCAGCGATGCATGTTGGGGTGCAGGGCAGGGGTGCAGGGCAGGGATGCAGGCAGCGATGCATGTTGGGGTGCAGGGCAGGGGTGCAGGGCAGGGATGCAGGCAGCGATGCATGTTGGGGTGCAGGGCAGGGGTGCAGGGCAGGGATGCAGGCAGAGATGCATGTTGGGGTGCAGGGCAGGGGTGCAGGGCAGGGGTGCAGGGCAGGGATGCATGTTGGGGTGCAGGGCAGGGGTGCAGGGCAGGGGTGCAGGGCAGGGATGCATGTTGGGGTGCAGGGCAGGGGTGCAGGGCAGGGGTGCAGGGCAGGGATGCATGTTGGGGTGCAGGGCAGGGATGCAGGCAGCGATGCATGTTGGGGTGCAGGGCAGGGGTGCAGGGCAGGGATGCAGGCAGAGATGCATGTTGGGGTGCAGGGCAGGGGTGCAGGGCAGGGATGCAGGCAGCGATGCATGTTGGGGTGCAGGGCAGGGGTGCAGGCAGCGATGCAGGCAGCGATGCATGTTGGGGTGCAGGGCAGGGGTGCAGGCAGCGATGCATGTTGGGGTGCAGGGCAGGGGTGCAGGGCAGGGATGCAGGCAGCGATGCATGTTGGGGTGCAGGGCAGGGGTGCAGGGCAGGGATGCAGGCAGCGATGCATGTTGGGGTGCAGGGCAGGGGTGCAGGGCAGGGGTGCAGGGCAGGGATGCAGGCAGCGATGCATGTTGGGGTGCAGGGCAGGGGTGCAGGCAGCGATGCATGTTGGGGTGCAGGCACCATCCGCGGGCCGCTACAGCCCTCTTGTGGTCTGGTGCAGCCAGGGCCCGGCTGGGGAGGGGACGTGTCCCCCTGGGGGTTTCAGCTACAGCTCGTCCTCGCAGCGGCGTGTCCCGCTGCAGCCGGGGGGCGTCGGCGGGCACCGGGCACCACCGGGCTCCCCGAGCCCAGCCGCTACCAGCGGGGTGCGTGTGCCGGGCACGGGGGCACGCACACGCACGCACACATGGCAATGGGGTGCTCCCCACGCACGGCTGAGCACCCTGTCTCAGCTGCCGGCGCTCCTGGGGCTGAGGGTGTCTGCAGAGCCTGAGCAGAAGCCAGAGGTTGGGGTGATGGCCGGGCACTGGGGGGGCTTGTTGTGAGCATGTTGCTTGTGCAAGTAGGAATCGCGTGTGGGGCTTGGCTACGCACACAGCACTCGCACAAGCAGGATGTGTGCAGGGCGCTGGTGTGAGCGTGGTGCTTGTGCAAGCAGGATGTGTGTGCAAGGCACCGATGTGGGTGCATGACTCGTGCAAGCAGGATGTGTGTGCAAGGCACCGATGTGGGTGCATGACTCGTGCAAGCAGGATGCGGTCATGTTGCAAGCACATTGCTCGTGCAGTGGGGTGCGTGTGCAGGGCACGGGTGCAAGCACAGCACTCCCGTGAGTGGGATGTGCGCGTGGGGCACTGATCTGAGCACGCTGCTCTGGCTCGTGGGGCGCAAATGCAGGGACACCAATGCGAGCTCGTGCAAGCAGGGCGAGTGTGCAGGGCGCTGTTGCAAACAGGCTGTGTGCACGTGCAAAGCACCAGTGCAAGCGTGTGAGCAGGGCATGTGTGCAGAGCACGATTGTGGGGTGTGCACACAGGGCACTGCTGTGAGTGAGCAAACGTGCCAGGCATCGTTGCAGCATGCAAAGTGTGCAGGGCGCCGTTGTGAGTGTGCAGGGCGCCGTTGCAGCGTGAGAGTGTACAAGCACCATTGTGATCAGCAGCACACTTGCTGCAGTGTGTGTGCGAAGGGCATGGTTGCAGCGCATGAGTGTGCAAGGTGCCGTTGTGAGAGCATCCGATGCGCCGCTGCAGCATGTGAGCATGCAGGGCGCCGTAGCCAGCGCAGGGTGCTGCTGCAGCATGCAAGTGTGCAGGGCGCCGTTGTGAGTGTGCAGGGCCCTGTTGCAGTGTGCAAAAATGCAGGGCCCCATTGCAGCATTCAGCGTGCCATTGCAAAAATGCAGGGCCCCATTGCAGCATTCAGCGTGCCATTGCAAGTGCGCAGGGCCCCACTGCAGCATTCAGCGTGCCATTGCAAAAATGCAGGGCCCCACTGCAGCATTCAGCGCGCCGTTGCAAGCGTGCAGGGCCCCGCTGCAGCATTCAGCGCGCCATTGCAAGCGTGCAGGGCCCCACTGCAGCATTCAGCGTGCCATTGCAAGCGTGCAGGGCCCCACTGCAGCATTCAGCGCGCCATTGCAAGCGCGCAGGGCCCCGCTGCAGCATTCAGAGCGCCATTGCAAGCGTGCAGGGCCCCACTGCAGCATTCAGCGTGCCATTGCAAGCGTGCAGGGCCCCACTGCAGCATTCAGAGCACCATTGCAAGCGCGCAGGGCCCCGCTGCAGCATTCAGAGCGCCATTGCAAGCGTGCAGGGCCCCACTGCAGCATTCAGAGCACCATTGCAAGCGCGCAGGGCCCCGCTGCAGCATTCAGAGCACCATTGCAAGCGCGCAGGGCCCCGCTGCAGCATTCAGAGCGCCATTGCAAGCGCGCAGGGCCCCACTGCAGCATTCAGCGCACCATTGCAAGCGTGCAGGGCCCCATTGCAGCATTCAGAGCACCATTGCAAGCGCGCAGGGCCCCGCTGCAGCATTCAGCGCGCCATTGCAAGCGTGCAGGGCCCCACTGCAGCATTCAGAGCACCATTGCAAGGGCGCAGGGCCCCACTGCAGCATTCAGCGCGCCATTGCAAGCGCGCAGGGCCCCACTGCAGCATTCAGAGCGCCATTGCAAGCGTGCAGGGCCCCATTGCAGCATTCAGAGCGCCATTGCAAGCGTGCAGGGCCCCACTGCAGCATTCAGAGCACCATTGCAAGCGCGCAGGGCCCCACTGCAGCATTCAGCGCGCCATTGCAAGCGCGCAGGGCCCCGCTGCAGCATTCAGAGCGCCATTGCAAGCGTGCAGGGCCCCATTGCAGCATTCGGAGCACCATTGCAAGCGTGCAGGGCCCCACTGCAGCATTCAGAGCGCCATTGCAAGCGTGCAGGGCCCCACTGCAGCATTCAGCGCGCCATTGCAAGCGTGCAGGGCCCCATTGCAGCATTCAGAGCACCATTGCAAGCGTGCAGGGCCCCATTGCAGCATTCAGAGCACCATTGCAAGCGTGCAGGGCCCCATTGCAGCATTCAGAGCGCCATTGCAAGCGCGCAGGGCCCCATTGCAGCATTCAGAGCGCCATTGCAAGCGCGCAGGGCCCCACTGCAGCATTCAGAGCGCCATTGCAAGCGCGCAGGGCCCCGCTGCAGCATTCAGAGCGCCATTGCAAGCGTGCAGGGCCCCACTGCAGCATTCGGAGCACCATTGCAAGCGTGCAGGGCCCCACTGCAGCATTCAGCGCGCCATTGCAAGCGTGCAGGGCCCCATTGCAGCATTCAGAGCACCATTGCAAGCGTGCAGGGCCCCACTGCAGCATTCAGAGCACCATTGCAAGCGTGCAGGGCCCCATTGCAGCATTCAGAGCGCCATTGCAAGCGCGCAGGGCCCCATTGCAGCATTCAGAGCGCCATTGCAAGCGCGCAGGGCCCCGCTGCAGCATTCAGCGCGCCATTGCAAGCGCGCAGGGCCCCGCTGCAGCATTCAGAGCGCCATTGCAAGCGTGCAGGGCCCCATTGCAGCATTCAGAGCACCATTGCAAGCGTGCAGGGCCCCACTGCAGCATTCAGAGCGCCATTGCAAGCGTGCAGGGCCCCACTGCAGCATTCAGAGCGCCATTGCAAGCGCGCAGGGCCCCACTGCAGCATTCAGAGCACCATTGCAAGCGCGCAGGGCCCCATTGCAGCATTCAGCGCGCCATTGCAAGCGTGCAGGGCCCCATTGCAGCATTCAGAGCACCATTGCAAGCGCGCAGGGCCCCGCTGCAGCATTCAGCGCGCCATTGCAAGCGTGCAGGGCCCCATTGCAGCATTCGGAGCACCATTGCAAGCGCGCAGGGCCCCGCTGCAGCATTCAGCGCGCCATTGCAAGCGCGCAGGGCCCCATTGCAGCATTCAGAGCGCCATTGCAAGCGTGCAGGGCCCCATTGCAGCATTCAGAGCACCATTGCAAGCGTGCAGGGCCCCATTGCAGCATTCAGAGCACCATTGCAAGCGCGCAGGGCCCCGCTGCAGCATTCAGCGCGCCATTGCAAGCGTGCAGGGCCCCATTGCAGCATTCGGAGCACCATTGCAAGCGCGCAGGGCCCCGCTGCAGCATTCAGCGCGCCATTGCAAGCGCGCAGGGCCCCATTGCAGCATTCAGAGCGCCATTGCAAGCGTGCAGGGCCCCATTGCAGCATTCAGAGCACCATTGCAAGCGTGCAGGGCCCCATTGCAGCATTCAGAGCACCATTGCAAGCGCGCAGGGCCCCGCTGCAGCATTCAGCGCGCCATTGCAAGCGTGCAGGGCCCCATTGCAGCATTCAGAGCACCATTGCAAGCGTGCAGGGCCCCACTGCAGCATTCAGAGCACCATTGCAAGCGCGCAGGGCCCCGCTGCAGCATTCAGCGCGCCATTGCAAGCGTGCAGGGCCCCATTGCAGCATTCGGAGCACCATTGCAAGCGCGCAGGGCCCCATTGCAGCATTCAGAGCACCATTGCAAGCGTGCAGGGCCCCACTGCAGCATTCAGAGCACCATTGCAAGCGCGCAGGGCCCCGCTGCAGCATTCAGAGCACCATTGCAAGCGCGCAGGGCCCCACTGCAGCATTCAGAGCACCATTGCAAGCGTGCAGGGCCCCACTGCAGCATTCAGAGCGCCATTGCAAGCGCGCAGGGCCCCATTGCAGCATTCAGCGCGCCATTGCAAGCGTGCAGGGCCCCATTGCAGCATTCAGAGCACCATTGCAAGCGTGCAGGGCCCCATTGCAGCATTCAGAGCACCATTGCAAGCGCGCAGGGCCCCACTGCAGCATTCAGAGCACCATTGCAAGCGTGCAGGGCCCCACTGCAGCATTCAGAGCGCCATTGCAAGCGCGCAGGGCCCCATTGCAGCATTCAGAGCACCATTGCAAGCGCGCAGGGCCCCGCTGCAGCATTCAGAGCACCATTGCAAGCGCGCAGGGCCCCGCTGCAGCATTCAGCGCGCCATTGCAAGCGTGCAGGGCCCCATTGCAGCATTCGGAGCACCATTGCAAGCGCGCAGGGCCCCATTGCAGCATTCAGAGCACCATTGCAAGCGTGCAGGGCCCCACTGCAGCATTCAGAGCGCCATTGCAAGCGCGCAGGGCCCCGCTGCAGCATTCAGAGCACCATTGCAAGCGCGCAGGGCCCCACTGCAGCATTCAGAGCACCATTGCAAGCGTGCAGGGCCCCACTGCAGCATTCAGAGCACCATTGCAAGCGCGCAGGGCCCCGCTGCAGCATTCAGAGCACCATTGCAAGCGTGCAGGGCCCCACTGCAGCATTCAGAGCGCCATTGCAAGCGCGCAGGGCCCCACTGCAGCATTCAGAGCACCATTGCAAGCGTGCAGGGCCCCACTGCAGCATTCAGAGCGCCATTGCAAGCGCGCAGGGCCCCATTGCAGCATTCAGAGCACCATTGCAAGCGCGCAGGGCCCCGCTGCAGCATTCAGCGCGCCATTGCAAGCGTGCAGGGCCCCATTGCAGCATTCAGAGCACCATTGCAAGCGCGCAGGGCCCCACTGCAGCATTCAGAGCACCATTGCAAGCGTGCAGGGCCCCACTGCAGCATTCAGAGCGCCATTGCAAGCGCGCAGGGCCCCATTGCAGCATTCAGAGCGCCATTGCAAGCGCGCAGGGCCCCGCTGCAGCATTCAGCGCGCCATTGCAAGCGTGCAGGGCCCCATTGCAGCATTCAGAGCGCCATTGCAAGCGTGCAGGGCCCCACTGCAGCATTCGGAGCGCCATTGCAAGCGTGCAGGGCCCCATTGCAGCATTCAGAGCGCCATTGCAAGCGTGCAGGGCCCCACTGCAGCATTCAGAGCGCCATTGCAAGCGTGCAGGGCCCCATTGCAGCATTCAGAGCGCCATTGCAAGCGTGCAGGGCCCCACTGCAGCATTCAGAGCGCCATTGCAAGCGTGCAGGGCCCCATTGCAGCATTCAGAGCGCCATTGCAAGCGCGCAGGGCCCCATTGCAGCATTCAGAGCACCATTGCAAGCGTGCAGGGCCCCATTGCAGCATTCAGAGCGCCATTGCAAGGGCGCAGGGCCCCATTGCAGCATTCAGAGCGCCATTGCAAGCGCGCAGGGCCCCATTGCAGCATTCAGAGCACCATTGCAAGCGCGCAGGGCCCCGCTGCAGCATTCAGCGCACCATTGCAAGCGTGCAGGGCCCCATTGCAGCATTCAGAGCGCCATTGCAAGGGCGCAGGGCCCCATTGCAGCATTCAGAGCACCATTGCAAGCGTGCAGGGCCCCATTGCAGCATTCAGCGCGCCATTGCAAGCGTGCAGGGCCCCGCTGCAGCATTCAGAGCACCATTGCAAGCGCGCAGGGCCCTGCTGCAGCATTCAGAGCACCATTGCAAGCGCGCAGGGCCCCGCTGCAGCATTCAGAGCACCATTGCAAGCGCGCAGGGCCCCGCTGCAGCATTCAGAGCACCATTGCAAGCGCGCAGGGCCCTGCTGCAGCATTCAGAGCACCATTGCAAGCGCGCAGGGCCCCGCTGCAGCATTCAGAGCACCATTGCAAGCGCGCAGGGCCCCGCCGCAGCATTCAGAGCACCATTGCAAGCGCGCAGGGCCCCGCCGCAGCATTCAGAGCACCATTGCAAGCGTGCAGGGCCCCACTGCAGCATTCGGAGCACCATTGCAAGCGTGCAGGGCCCCACTGCAGCATTCGGAGCACCATTGCAAGCGTGCACGGCCCCATTGCAGCATTCAGAGCACCATTGCAAGCGTGCAGGGCCCCACTGCAGCATTCAGAGCGCCATTGCAAGCGTGCAGGGCCCCATTGCAGCATTCAGAGCGCCATTGCAAGCGCGCAGGGCCCCACTGCAGCATTCAGAGCACCATTGCAAGCGTGCAGGGCCCCACTGCAGCATTCGGAGCACCATTGCAAGCGTGCAGGGCCCCACTGCAGCATTCGGAGCACCATTGCAAGCGTGCACGGCCCCATTGCAGCATTCAGAGCACCATTGCAAGCGTGCACGGCCCCATTGCAGCATTCAGAGCACCATTGCAAGCGTGCAGGGCCCCGCCGCAGCGTGGAGCACCCAGGCCCGCAGCCTGCAGGTGTCCCTGTTTCCCGCAAGACGCGGAGTAAAGCAGGCGGCGGTAGCAGCCAGGGCACAGCGGGGTCCCTGCCCGGACCCCCAGCTCCGGCCCCCTCCCAGAGGGGGACCCAACACCCCCAGTCCCACAGCCTGGGTGAAATCCAGCAAAGCCCCCGGTGCCACAAGGTCCCGAGGATTTGGGGACTGGCCTGGGTGGTCCTGAGGGGTGCAGACCCCCCTAGCAGTGAGGTGCCCCTGCCCTGCTCAGCCGAGCCCCTCGCTGGCAGCAGCCGTGGGTCCCGGGGGGGCGTCGGGAGGGATCCCCGGTGCCCCGCAGTGCGGGGCCGTGGGGGGCACGTCCCCCCGCCGCAGCTCCCTCGAGCGCTCGCTCGCCGTGAAGTGCCGATTCCGGCAGCAGCTGCCCCGCGGCGCGGGGCCGGGCGCCCGCAGCCCCCGCTCCCTCTGGGGCCAGCCGCGGCCCCCCGCCGGTCACGGCCACCCCGGGGGGGGGTGCTTTGGCTGCAGGGCAGAGACCCCCAGGCGGGCAGGGGGGGGCTCCGGGCAGACCCCCAGCACGTGGCAGCACGCCGCGGCTGCCAGACCCACGCTGGCCTCGGGGGCAGCCCACGTCCCGTGGGAATGCGGCACATCCCGCGGGGGTGGGGGGTCACAGGGACGAGGTGGCCCCAAACACACGCCGGTTGCCGCCGCCTTCCCGCGCCCGTCGGCCGCAGGAGGGTCCTGGCGGGCAGCGGGCGCCCACCGCGGGCGGGGGCTGCCGGTTCGCCGTCGGCACTGGGCCCAGTGCCGGCTGTGCCGTGGCTGCCGCCCGCCGAGCGCTCCCGCTCGCCCCGGGCTGCGCTGGCGCCCGCCGCTCCTGTACGCGCAGGCAGCCTCATTAACCTTTCCTGATTAAGGCAATTATTTCCAGCGCATTATCCTCTAATCTAAACATCGTGGCTGCGCTGCTCCGGGGGGAGGGGGCTGGGGGCGGGAGCCGGCACCCGCAGTTGGAGGGGCCACATGCCGCGGGGGACACCGGCAGGGCAGGGGGGGATGTCCCCGGGGTCCCCAGGTGGGGTCCCCTCCCTGCCCTGCCTTGTCCCAGACCCACGGGCAGACACCTCCATGCAAAGGGGTGGGATGAAAGCGGGGGGCCAGGGAGGGTCCTTGGGGTAACCACAGCTCGTGGGATCCCCTGCTCCAGCCGATCCCTGATGGGGGCAGCCCCCTGCATCCCCTGGGGGCTGGAGGAGACCCCCATGTGGGGCTGGGGGCTCCAGAGGGACTGTGGCGCTCACCCTCCTGGTTGTGCGGCTGGGTCCTGCTCCTCGCGTGAGATGCCCCATCCCCGCAGGAGGGACCCCCTGGCCAAGGGAACTGGGGGGAGCCGGGTGGGCTGCGGGTGCACCCCAGGAGCTGCTGCCTGCAACAGGGGCGATAATTATTTATGGATGTTAAGGCAGATGCTCTCAGCATCAGTGGGGTGGGAGGGGGCCGTTGGCACGCTGTCCCCAAGCGTCCCAGCTCCTCCAGCTGGCACTGGGAGCCAAAGCCCAGAGCCTGGGGACGCGGGGTGACCCCCGGGTCCCTGCCTGGCCCTGGGGCTGCCACGAGGGGTCACCTCTCCCTGGGGTCACTGCTGGTGGGAGACCCTCGGTTGCACCCACTGGCCGTGATGGGTGCTCACACGTGCACGGGTGGTCTGCCTCTTATGGGGGGACCCCGGCCAGGAGGGAGGGGACCCCCGGGCTGGGGAGGGGCTGCAGAGGGAGCTGGGTGTGGTGGGGCTTCCTCAGTGGCTCGGAGTGTCAAGGGGGACCCCTGGGAACAGGGTTTGGCCCGGGCTGGGGAGTGGGGTCCAGAGCCAAGGAGACACCAGTGGTGACAGAGCAGGGACCTTCCCAGCTGCCAGGGCTGGGTGGGTGTGCGTGACCCCACTGCGTGCCACGTGCGTGTCCCTGCCACGTGCACGTCCCCGCCACCTACACGTCCCACCATGTGCACGGCCACGTTTGGGACCCCCAAGGCAGCTCCGTGCCCCCCTCGCTCGTGCCCGGGGCGCGCTGCCAGGCTCAGCCATGGCGGCAGAGCCCTGCCATCGCTCGCCGAATGCCGCTGCGTTGGCAGGGCCGGAGCAGCCGTGCCGGCCGGGCACTGCACGTCTCGGGGGTGATGCTCCTTCCTCCAAGGCTCTGCAGGCGGCAGGGGATGGGATTCTGGGGTCCCTTCCCTGCCACCCCATGCCAAATCTGAGCAGGGGCAGAGCCCCCTGCCCACCCCACTCTGCCCAGGCCCCTGTTTCGGGTGCCCCTGTCCCATGAGAGCCCCGTCCCACCCTGGTGGGCACAGACTGATGCCCCCTCCCCTTGGACAGCATCTTTGTGTGTGGGGGGTCCCCACCTGTGGGCTTCAGAGCAGGCTGAGGGGGCATCGGGATCTGGCAGGATCCACAACCTCAGCTGAGCTATGCTGGCTGGTGGGGTTCGGGCCCCCCCTTTGTTCAGCCCTGCGGCAGCAGCAGTGGGTGTCTGTTCGCTGCCCTGGCATGCAATGAGCTGCAAGGCCTCAGCTGCCTTTGCGGAGGTCCCTGCATGGGTGCTGCCCACCCAGGCAGGGCTGGGCGGTAGCGGGGGCAGCCACAGGGGCCCTCCCGCTCCTGCCCAGTTGGGGTGCTGGGGCAATGGCTTTGGGGGTGCCTGAGGGGCCGTGGGCTGGGGGGGGCTGTGACCACATGTCCCCCTGGGGGTCTGGCCCCGTAGGGCGTGGGGGCGGGGGGCAGCTGCTCGGGGGTCCCATGGGTCTGGCGTGGGAGGGAGCGCCGCGCCTGCCTTTCCGGGACTCTGGCAATGGAACAAGGTGGGGGGCCGAGCCGGGGCCGAGCGTTTCCAGCTGGGGTGGGGTGGGACGGGACCACCACCGGGACCCCGAGCCACCCGGGGTGTGGGGGCAGGACCCCGGGGGGTCACGGGGTGTGGGGTGGGTGCTGCCGGAACAGAGCAGGTGGTGCTGGGGGTGGCTGTGGATGAAGCACCCCCATCCCCTTTCCCCAGGACCCCCACGCACTCCTGCTGCTGCAGGTGTCACCGTCCCCGGGGGTGTCCCTATGTGCTGCCCCCCTCCCTGCTTACAGACCCCCTGGAGTCGGTGCCCCTCTGCAAGGCCTTTTATTTCCATGTCAGAAAGCCCCCCACTCTGAGGGACCCCAGCATTGCTGTCCTGCACCACCGCTGCGGGGGGACCGGGACCCCAGGGGGGACACCCTGTCCCCGAGAGCAGGCAGGGGGGCTGCCCCCAGCCCTGGGACCCCCGCGGTCACCCCAGGCAGTGACCGGGGATATCGAGCCAGGACCCAGCCCGGAGCGAGGGGCAGCGGGGGGGACACGCGTGCTGACACTGAGCAGGGCACGGCGGCGTCACCGTGGCTGCGGCACACAGCAGCACGAGACATGGGGAGGGGGAGACACGGGCCACCCCCACGGCGGGGATGCGGGGAGTAGGTTGGTCTTTTTTTTTTTTTCCCTTTTTCTTTATTTACAAAATTCCCGGCCGCTCCCTCCCGGCTGGGAGAACAGGGAAAACCCCGGCACGGGGAGGCAGTGCCAGGGCCAGGGGTCTCCTGCCTGCCCTGCCAGAGCCCCTGCCCGCTGGCTTGCCTGCTGCTAAAAATAATAATAATATTAATATTAATAATAATAATAGTGATAATAATGAGAAAAGAGCTGCGGTTGTGTCCTGGGACAGCCAGCCCCGGTGGCTGATGGGGTCAGGAACTGACCCAGGGGCTCGGGGTCGGTGGGCCGGGGCAGCCCAGACCCCCCGCCTGGGCGGCACCGAGGCCCCGATCCTGCGCGGGGGCGCGGGGTGCAGGCAGAGATCCGGCCTCAGCCGCCCGGCAGCTGCGGGTGGGCGGCTCCAGATGTGGAGCTGCACATCTGGGGAGAGAGCGCTGGCCACGGCGGTGAGAGAGCCGGGAAGTGTGGAGGGGGGAGCTGGGTCCCACTGGAGCATCCATCCCACCCCCGAGCATCCCTCCTGCCCTGGAACATTCACCCCCATCCTGCCCCGGAGCATCCGTCCCACCCCCGAGCGCCCTGCCCGCGGCGTCTGCTGCTGCCACCCTGCACCTCGCAGGTCTCTTGGTGTCTTTCTGAGGCTAAACCCAGAGCGTTTGGGTCATTCCTGGGGGCTCCCCCCGCCAAGGCCCCTCTCTGGTTGAGCCGAGCCATGCCAAGCCACACCGATGCCGGCCCTGGCTGGGGTCACCCCCCCCCCACCCTGGGGACGCCCCGCTGTGGGGTGCAGCCCCTGTCCTGCGAGGGGTCTGAGCTCTGCCGGGCCGGGCTGTGGCAGCCGCAGGGCAGTGGGGTGGCAGGTCCCACAGCCCTGCGTGCCCCAATCCCCACGGGAGTCCCCGGGAGCGGGGTCGGCGGGGCCGGTGCCACAGGGCTGTGAGGCCACGCTCAGTCCCGGTCCATGTCGCGGCTCACATGGGTGGCCTGAGGCGGCCGGACACGGCTGCAAGGGAAGGCGAGGGGTGGGCACGCCGGGGTGGGGGGTCCCTGCCCTCCTTGGCCCTGCTCCCCCTGCCTGTCCCAGCGGGATGGGGGGGCCGGTGCGTCCCAGGACCTACTGTGCTTAGGAATAGGCCAGTCCCTGGAGCGGCCGTGCAGGCGTGTGGAACTTGTCCGAGTCCTCGAAAGCTGGGTCTGGGTGGCGGCAGGGAGGGAGGGAGGGAGGGAGGCAGAGAGAGAGGGTGGGCCGAGGTTGGGAGGGGAGCGGGGGGCACAGGGACGAGGGCGGCATGGTGCACCCGTCCCTGCGGTGCAGCCCCAGCCGTGCCCCCGGTGCAGGGAGGAGGCGCGCAGTCAGGCAGGGGTGCAGGCAGGAGGGTGCAGGCAGCCTGCGGGAAGGGGTCTGCAAGGCTGCGGGCAGCGCCCCACTTGGGCAGGGTGCAGGCAGGAGGGTGGGCATGGTGACACCGGGACCCCCCTCCGTGGGGCAAGGGGGACCCGGGGGTGGGCTGGGGCGGGCAGGCAGCCGCGGGCAGCGCGGGCAGCCCTGCCTGCACTGGGCTCACCTTGCAGGCTGCTGCTGCTGGTGCTGGCGCAGGCAGGCGGCGGGGAGGTCTGCGGCCGCACCACGGGGGCGAAGGCGCTTTTCTGCTTCACCGCCGAGATCATGTTGACGGGGGAGAAGGAGAAGACCCCGGAGGGGGTGGAGGCGTTGGTGCCCGACGGGAGGGTGATGGAGGAGGCGCCGAGTGGGGGGCTGGCGGGCATGACTGTGGGGAGAGACCCACTCAGGTGGGGCAGAGCTGGGGACGGGGCATGGCTCCCTGTGCGGGATGCCAGCACACCCCGGTGACACCGCGTGGGACCCGGCTTGCAAGGGCCAGGGCTGGGGCTGTCTCAGCTCAGGTCGCTGTGTTCCTGCTCCCCCTTGCCCTCGCAGCCAGCTTTGGGGATGCTCCAGGGCTGGTGCACTGCTTTGGGACACCCTGGGGCTGGTGCATGGCTTTGGGGACACTCTGGGGCTGGGGCATGGCTTTGGGGACACCCTGGGACTGGTGCATGGCTTTGGGGACACCCTGGGACTGGTGCATGGCCTTGGGGACACTCTGGGGCTGGGGCATGGCTTTGGGACACCTTGGGGCTGGTGCATGGCTCTGGGGACACCCTGGGGCTGGTGCATAGGTTTGGGGACACCCCGGGGCACCGACTCACTGGCATAAGGGGAGTTGGCGGTGGAGCCGTTGAGGAAGCTGGGGGAGCCGGGCACCCCCAGGCCGGCCATGGTGCCACCACCGTAGCCGTTGATGCCGGCAGCGCCGCTGTAGCTGCTCTGCTGTGGCGTGGAGCTGGGCACGTAGCCCCGCGGCGAGACGCTGCCCGTGTTTCGGGAGTAGCCTGCGGGCGAGAAGGGCCGGGGGTGGCACAGGGTGGGCAGGGGCCCCCGCCCGCTGCCCGGCGTGGCTCCCGGCCCACCTTGCTCCGTGCCCTGCGGCGAGTCGCCGATGTTGACGGCCAGCTGGCTGCCGAAGGAGTTCACCCCCATCATGCCGGCGTGGCCGTGGGTACCGGCCAGCGAGGAGAGCTGGCCAGGGTTGCGGGGGACGCTGTACAGCGCCTCGGCGATGTCTGCCGCTCGCTTCAGGATGATGTCCTGGGGAGGGGGCACATGGGGATGGCATCACCCCGCGGCACGTGGAGCCTTCGGTGACCCCACGACTATGCAAGGCAGCGATGGGCCGGGGGGGGGGACCAGGACCCCCCAGCTCGTG
This sequence comes from Phalacrocorax carbo, assembly GCF_963921805.1. NCBI lineage: Eukaryota > Metazoa > Chordata > Aves > Suliformes > Phalacrocoracidae > Phalacrocorax > Phalacrocorax carbo. The sequence goes on from NC_087516.1 coordinate 488,040, forward strand.
CCGCCGGCTGGGGAGGACGTGGGAACAAAGGCAGCTTTGGAGGCGCCAGCCCTGCAGCCTGACCCGGCGGCTCCCCTTTCCCTGCAGGTGGGGGACTCGGGGGGCCCCACAGCGCTGACTCAGCGCCCGAGGAATCCTGATGTGAAGCAGATGTGGGGCTGGGAGCCTGGACCCGGCTCCTGCATCCCTGCTCTGGTGCTGTGGGCTCGGGGTGCACACCCCGCCGAGCGGGCAGGGTAGGGGGCCAGTGGGATGAGCTGGGGGGGCCCCGGCAGGACCTGGGGGGGGGGCAGCGGTACCTGGTTGCTGTGTGGCATCCCATAGAGAGCCTCCACCAGGTCAGCCGCCCGCTTCAGCAGGACCTCCTGGGCAGGGAGCGGGATGGGGGATCAGGGGGGGCCCACACCTCCGCCCCGGCCCCATCTGCACACGGGGGACATGCAGCCACCCTGCCCTGCCATGCCACCACGTCCCCGCACCAGTGACATGTCCCCGTGCCGGTACCCCCCCAGCTGCCGTGCAACGCCCAGAGCCCCGGGCCAAGCACCCCACAGCAGACCCACAGGGCTGGGACCCAGCTGGGACCCATTGTGCCCCCGCCATGGTCCTCCCTGTGCCTCCCCATGGCCCCCCCGTGCCCCCCCCATGGCCCTCCCTGCCTGGGCTCTGCCAGAGGGGGGCAAAGAGCATGGACCCCTGCACACAGTGGGAGCTGAGGGTCGGGGGGGGGCCAGGCCAGCCCACAGGATGCACCCTGCAGTGGGGCAGGCACAGGGGCTCTGCGCCCCCCTCCCCGTCCTTTGGTCCTCCGGCACCACTGGGGAAGACCCCGGGGTCTGGGCAAGGCGTTGCACAGCACCCATGGGAGACGGCGTGTCGCTGCCTGCACCCGTGGGTGTCACCGGGCGCGGCATGGGGCGGCATCCGCGCCGAACCCTGGGCAAGGGGTCCCTACCTTGGGCAGGCGCTCGGGGTCCCCGGGGTGCCGGGGGATGACCTTCTGCAGCCGCTGGAACCCGTAGTCGATGGTGGGCTCGTTCAGCGCTGCCGAGAGAGAGGGGCTCAGCGGCTGCTGCCTGCGGGGCTGCCGTGGCCCCCCGCCCCAGCCCCATGGGGAAACCGAGGCACGGACTGCGTGGTGCAGAGCTGAGCCAGGGCATAGTCGGGGGGACCCCCACCTCCTGCAGGGACACCCCAGCTGTCCCCCAACCATGCCAACAGCCTCCCACCCCATCTGGCAGCTGCAGCCCCCAGCCCCGCTGCGGGGGTCCCGAGGAGATGGGATGGTGCCGGAGCGGGGCTGGAGCCCGGGTGACGTGCAGCATGGCAGGGAGCCGGCGTGAAGAGACCGCCCGAGCCAGCGGCAACATGCTACGGCACACGGCGTGTGGCCACCATGGTGGGACTGATCCTGCGCTCACCATGCACGCTGCTCTGCTCGCGCCCCACGGGTGCACGATTCCCCTACCCACACCCGACGTGAGCGCGGCCCTGCTCACCCCACACACGCGTGCAGGGCCCTGCTCACACCCCACACACGCGTGCAGGGCCCTGGACTTGCTGCCTGGGGGTTTCAATAGGGGTTTGCAGTACCCCTCACCCCATCACCCCGAACCCACCCCCAACCCTGTCCCTGCCAGCAGGTCCCCCGCCCCAGTCACCACCCTATCCTGCCCCTGACTCTACCCCCTGCCCCCTAACCCAGCCCTGTCCTGCCCCAAACCCTTGCCCTACGCCCGGCCCCTTGCACCCTGCCCCTGCCCTCACCCTAACCCTGCAGCAGAGCCACCGTGGGGGTCCCTGGGCAGGGCAGGGCTGACCCCAGCAGCTGGTAGCAGCCCCAGGGCTGGGCAGTGGGCACAGAGATCCCCTGGGTGCCATCCTGGGAGTCTGCACCCCCTTTCCTGGGGGTCTGCACCCCCTTCCCGGGGGTCTGCACCCCCTCACCGGTGTAGACGAAGCGTCCCGGGGCGCCTTTGCAGAACTGCTTGGACTTGTAGGAGAGCGTCACCTCCACCACGCCGGGGATGTGCCGCGGCGGGGTCTGCACCCGGATGGCGTGAGGCGTGATGAGCTGCGGGGCGAGACGGGGCTCAGCCCATGGCCGGGGCCGGGATGTGTCACGCCAGCCCCCCGCCGCTCCCCCTTGCGCCCCCTTACCTCGCTCCACACCAGCATGGTGCCGAAGACGACCTGCAGCCCGTCAAAGAAGTTGTCGCCGATGACGATGACGGTGGCACCTCCGGTGGTCCAGCCCTCGCTGGGGCTGATGGCTTTGATGCAGGGGGTGGCTGCTTCGGGCGGGAGGGGAGAGACAGGGCAGCAGTGAGTGTGGGGGCGCGCGGGGCGGGAGCGGGGGGCGCCGGGGTCGGGGCCGGGGGCGCGAGGCTGGGGGAGAGAAGGCAGAGAGGGAGAGCAGAGGCAGAGAGTGAGAACCAGGCAGCGGCGAGGGGTGGGGGACAGACACGGGTGGCCACGGACGCACGGACACGGACGGACGCCAGGCGGGAGCAAGGGATGGGGGGCGCAGGGAGGGGGGGGGCTGGCACTGGACAAGGGGGACCAGGCCGTGGGGGGCAGTGTGGGGGGGGGGATGGGGATGGTGGGGGAGAGCACGTGCAGGGGATGGATGGGGGGATGGAGAGAGCATCGGTGCGGAGGGGTGGAAAGAGCATGCACAGGACAGATGGACAGAGACCAAAAAGGTCAGGCAGGCGGGCGGGGCACGTGTGCGTTGGACAGAGGGACACAGACACGGCGGATGCATGGACAGAGAGCACCCAGGAGGGCAGGACAGCCTGCGCGCACGGGACAGACAGGGGGACGAAGGGACAGACAGAAAACGCAGGTACACAGCGGGTGGAGAGGCTGTGTGCGTGTGCTGGGCGGACAGACAGACGTACGAGGCGTAAATAGGGGGCTGGGTGCCCCCCCCAGGGCTGCCCGGGGTGCCTCCGAGCAGTGTGGGGCAGAGCTGGGCACAGGCACATCCCCCTCGGGGGTCCCGGCGTGGGGACACGGTCTCTGGCTGCCCTGGCAGTGAGGGGCACCCACGGCCGTGGGGCTGCCCGAGCACTGTGGGGCAGCCGTGGGGCTGGCGCCGGCACCGCCGGGGCAGGGGATGCCGCGGTAGGAGCAGCGCCCACCGGCTTGGACGTGACCCTGCCCCTCTGCACGGCCGTGCACACGTGCCGGGGCACGGCACACGCGTGTGCGTGGGCACGCCGGCGCCCGGCACGGACTCACCTTCGGAAGGGTCGAGGCGCCGTGCCCGCCGCCCGTGCTTGGAGTTGTTGTGGACGAACATGTTGTCGGACACGGCCAGGACGTGGCCGTCCACGTTCACCGTCGTCGACACGACCACCTGCGGGACAGCCGGCTCAGGGCCCCCGCCCCCCCGCCCCCCCCCCCCCGGGGTGCGTCACCCCACGGTGGGGTGACGCCTCTAGTGTCCCCCCGCACCCCTGAGCACGCCGGGACTGTCGCAGGAGCTCTCTGGACCCCTTAGTGGTGACACGCGTGTGCAAATCTGCACCTGCGTGGCCGTGCACGCCTGCGCGTGGGTGGGTTTGCACACGCGTGCACGTGCGAAGGCGTGCGCGCGCACGTCTGCGTGCTTGCAGAAGCGCCGCCGTGCACATGCGCATGCACGTGTGCGTGTGTACCTTTGTGCACGCGTGCGTGTGCCCCCATAACCGTGCAACACGCAGCGCCACAGGGCCCCAGCACCGGCCCGGCATCAGCACCGTCACCGTGTCACCGGTCGGGGGGGACCCCGGACCCCAGGGGACACCCCAGCCCATCCCCTGCATGCCCCCCCCCGCCGCTGCACCCCGCTCCCCCCTCCGTGGACTTGGCTGCTCTCCCGGAGCTGCTCGGCGCTATGCAAATTGGATAGGTCGTTAATCATGTAAAAATGTCACAATTATCATATCTTTACGAGAGGCCCTAATGAAGGCGCCCGTGCTGGGTGGGGGACGGGCCGGACCCCCCTCCTCTGCTCCGCTCCCGAACCTCCAGCTGCTGCGGGGAGAGCTGGGCTGCGGGCAGGGGACATGGGGGGAGTGTGTGGGGAGCGAGAGGGGCTGCGGGGGGCGTGAGGGGAATGGGGGTCTGCAGAGGGGTTCAAGAGCAATTAGGGTTTGGGAATTAGGGTTTGCAAAGGCGTTCAAGGGGAATTGAGGTTTGCAAAGGGGTCGAGGGGAAAATATATGATGTCTCCAGCCCCGTCCCCTCCTGCAGACCCGATGTGTGGGGCAGGGTTTGCAGAGGGGTGTCCCGGTGCTCACCTGGAAGCGCCGCATATCCCGGGGGTTCCCTGCGTTCTTCAGGCAGTTTTGGTTGCATTTGAGGAAAAACTTCAGGAAAAACCTGGGGTGGAAGGAAAGAACCCAGCGGTTGGTGCGGGCAAGCTGGGGAGCGGGGTCCCAGAGACCCCAAAATGTCTCACCCCCCATAGCATCCCTTGGTTCCCGGCGCTGGAGCAAAGCAGGGGTGAGCATCCCTGCTGTCCTGTGCACCCCCCGGGTCACACACGTGCGCACGCACCCTGCGGGGGTGTGCACAGCCCAAAACACTCCACGTGCACGTGCACACCCAGGCTCGCACGCTGCCGTGCTGCTGGGACCCCAGGATGTCCTGTGGGACCCCCCAGCTGTGCAGGGTGCTGCCTTTCCCTACCCACGGGGGTCTGGTGGGTGCCAGGCAGCATCCCCAGTGCAAAACAGGCAGGCAGGAGATAAAGCTGCTCCCGCCACGTCCCGGCCTGACGAAATATTCCGGCTGCTTGTACACAGCCTCGTAATCAGCCTCAGCCCCTCAATAATTCATGGGCAGCAGCGGCGGCGGCAGCAGCAGCGCTCACGCCAGGGGCTGGGATGGGAGGAGAGCGTGTGGGATCACGGGGCACACGCGTGGGAGCGTGGCCACGCGTGTGGGAGCGCGGCCGCACGCCTGGGGGCACGGCCAGACGTGGTTCCCCAGGACCTCCCCCCGCGGATCTCACTGGGCGGGGGCCCCTGCGCACACCCGGGCGCGCACCACGACTCCCACCCCACGGCGCACGGCCGCAGGCACGCGGCGTGGCCGCACGCGGGATCGCTCACGCTGCACCGCGCGTGGGGCGCACACGCGTCGGCCCCGCACCGTGCCGGGCCGTCACGCTGCGCCACATCACGGCACGGAGCCAGCGGGCGGCAGCGCCCCGCTCACCCCACCGGGCCGCGGCACCACGGGCAGCCCCCGCGCTGTCCCCGCGCACCCCACCGGACCACGCTACGGCACCGTGAGGCCACCGCGTCCCTCTGTGCCGCCTCCATCGGCCCTTCGGCAGGGCTGGGCTTGCATGGGGCTGGCCATCCCAGTGTGCCATCCCATCCCCATCCCAGGGTGCCATCCCATCCCCATCCCAGTGTGCCATCCCGTCCCCATCCCAGTGTGCCATCCCATCCCCATCCCAGTGTGCCATCCCATCCCCATCCCAGTGTGCCATCCCATCCCCATCCCAGGGTGCCATCCCATCCCCATCCCAGGGTGCCATCCTGTCCCCATCCCAGTGTGCCATCCCGTCCCCATCCCAGGGTGCCATCCCATCCCCATCCCAGGGTGCCATCCCATCCCCATCCCAGTGTGCCATCCCGTCCCCATCCCAGGGTGCCATCCCGTCCCCATCCCAGTGTGCCATCCCATCCCCATCCCAGTGTGCCATCCCATCCCCATCCCAGGGTGCCATCCCATCCCCATCCCAGTGTGCCATCCCATCCCCATCCCAGGGTGCCATCCCATCCCCATCCCAGGGTGCCATCCCATCCCCATCCCAGGGTGCCATCCCATCCCCATCCCAGTCTGCCATCCCGTCCCCATCCAGGTGTGCCATCCCGCCCCCATCCCAGGGTGCCATCCCATCCCCCTCCCAGGGTGCCATCCCATCCCCATCCCAGTGTGCCATCCCGTCCCCATCCCAGGGTGCCATCCCATCCCCATCCCAGTGTGCCATCCTGTCCCCATCCCAGTGTGCCATCCCATCCCCCTCCCAGGGTGCCATCCCATCCCCATCCCAGGGTGCCATCCCATCCCCATCCCAGGGTGCCATCCCATCCCCCTCCCAGGGTGCCATCCCATCCCCATCCCAGGGTGCCATCCCATCCCCATCCCAGGGTGCCATCCCATCCCCATCCCAGTCTGCCATCCCATCCCCATCCAGGTGTGCCATCCCGTCCCCATCCCAGGGTGCCATCCCATCCCCCTCCCAGGGTGCCATCCCATCCCCATCCCAGTGTGCCATCCCGTCCCCATCCCAGGGTGCCATCCCATCCCCATCCCAGTGTGCCATCCCGTCCCCATCCCAGGGTGCCATCCCATCCCCCTCCCAGGGTGCCATCCCATCCCCATCCCAGGGTGCCATCCCGTCCCCATCCTAGTGTGCCATCCCATCCCCATCCCAGTGTGCCATCCCGCCCCCATCCCAGGGTGCCATCCCGCCCCCATCCCAGTGTGCCATCCAGTCCCCATCCCAGTGTGCCATCCCATCCCCATCCCAGTGTGCCATCCCGCCCCCATCCCAGTGTGCCATCCCATCCCCATCCCAGGGTGCCATCCCGCCCCCATCCCAGTGTGCCACCCCGTCCCCATCCCAGTGTGCCATCCTATCCCAGTGTGCCAACCCATCCCCATCCCAGGGTGCCATCCCGCCCCCATCCCAGTGTGCCATCCCATCCCAGTGTGCCATCCCATCCCCATCCCAGGGTGCCATCCCATCCCAGTGTGCCATCCCATCCCCATCCCAGGGTGCCATCCCATCCCAGTGTGCCATCCCATCCCAGTGTGCCATCCCATCCCCATCCCAGGGTGCCATCCCGTCCCCATCCCAGGGTGCCATCCCACCCCCATCCCAGGGTGCCATCCCGCCCCCATCCCAGGGTGCCATCCCATCCCCATCCCAGGGTGCCATCCCATCCCCATCCCAGGGTGCCATCCCATCCCAGTGTGCCATCCCATCCCAGTGTGCCATCCCATCCCCATCCCAGGGTGCCATCCCGTCCCCATCCCAGGGTGCCATCCCGCCCCCATCCCAGGGTGCCATCCCATCCCCATCCCAGTGTGCCATCCCGCCCCCATCCCAGGGTGCCATCCCATCCCCATCCCAGGGTGCCATCCCATCCCCATCCCAGGGTGCCATCCCGCCCCCATCCCAGGGTGCCATCCCGTCCCCATCCCAGGGTGCCATCCCATCCCCATCCCAGGGTGCCATCCCGCCCCCATCCCAGGGTGCCATCCCATCCCCATCCCAGGGTGCCATCCCATCCCCATCCCAGTGTGCCATCCCATCCCCATCCCAGGGTGCCATCCCGCCCCCATCCCAGGGTGCCATCCCATCCCCATCCCAGTGTGCCATCCCGTCCCCATCCCAGTGTGCCATCCCATCCCCATCCCAGGGTGCCATCCCGTACCCATCCCAGTGTGCCATCCCGTCCCCATCCCAGGGTGCCATCCCGTCCCCATCCCAGTGTGCCATCCCGTCCCCATCCCAGGGTGCCATCCCGCCCCCATCCCAGGGTTCCATCCCGTCCCCATCCCAGGGTGCCATCCCGCCCCCATCCCAGGGTTCCATCCCATCCCCATCCCAGGGTGCCATCCCATCCCCATCCCAGTGTGCCATCCCATCCCCATCCCAGGGTGCCATCCCGTCCCCATCCCAGTGTGCCATCCTGTCCCCATCCCAGCGTGTCATTCCATCCCCATCCCAGTGTGCCATCACGTCCCCATCCCAGGGTGCCATCCCATCCCCATCCCAGTGTGCCATCCCGTCCCCATCCAGGTGTGCCATCCCGTCCCCATCCCAGGGTGCCATCCCATCCCCATCCCAGTGTGCCATCCCATCCCCATCCCAGTGTGCCATCCCGTCCCCATCCCAGGGTGCCATCCCGTCCCCATCCCAGGGTGCCATCCCATCCCCATCCCAGTGTGCCATCCCGTCCCCATCCCAGGGTGCCATCCCGTCCCCATCCCAGGGTGCCATCCCGTCCCCATCCCAGGGTGCCATCCCATCCCCATCCCAGTGTGCCATCCCGTCCCCATCCCAGTGTGCCATCCCATCCCCATCCCAGGGTGCCATCCCATCCCCATCCCAGGGTGCCATCCCATCCCCATCCCAGGGTGCCATCCCATCCCCATCCCAGGGTGCCATCCCATCCCCATCCCAGTGTGCCATCCCGTCCCCATCCCAGGGTGCCATCCCGTCCCCATCCCAGTGTGCCATCCCATCCCCATCCCAGGGTGCCATCCCGTCCCCATCCCAGTGCGCCATCCAGTCCCCATCCCAGGGTGCCATCCCGTCCCAGTGTGCCATCCCATCCCCATGCCAGTGTGCCATCCCGTCCCCATCCCAGTGTGCCATCCCGCCCCCATCCCAGGGTGCCATCCCATCCCCATCCCAGGGTGCCATCCCGTCCCCATCCCAGTGTGCCATCCCGTCCCCATCCCAGGGTGCCATCCTGTCCCCATCCCAGTGTGCCATCCCGTTCCCATCCCAGTGTGCCATCCCATCCCCATCCCAGGGTGCCATCGCGTCCCAGTGTGCCATCCCATCCCCATGCCAGTGTGCCATCCCATCCCCATCCCAGTGTGCCATCCCGTCCGCATCCCAGTGTGCCATCCCGTCCCCATCCCAGTGCGCCATCCAGTCCCCATCCCAGTGTGCCATCCCATCCCCATCCCAGTGTGCCATCCCGCCCCCATCCCAGGGTGCCATCCCGTCCCCATCCCAGGGTGCCATCCCGTCCCCATCCCAGTGCGCCATCCAGTCCCCATCCCAGGGTGCCATCCCATCCCCATCCCAGTGCGCCATCCCGTCCCCATCCCAGGGTGCCATCCCATCCCCATCCCAGGGTGCCATCCCGCCCCCATCCCAGTGTGTCATCCCATCCCCATCCCAGTGTGCCATCCCATCCCCATCCCAGTGCGCCATCCCATCCCCATCCCAGTGCGCCATCCCGTCCCCATCCCAGTGTGCCATCCCGTCCCCATCCCAGGGTTCCATCCCGTCCCCATCCCAGGGTGCCATCCCGTCCCCATCCCAGGGTGCCATCCCATCCCCATCCCAGGGTGCCATCCCATCCCCATCCCAGTGTGCCATCCCGCCCCCATCCCAGGGTGCCATCCCGTCCCCATTCCAGGGTGCCATCCCGCCCCCATCCCAGGGTGCCATCCCATCCCCATCCCAGTGTGCCATCCCATCCCCATCCCAGTGTGCCATCCCGCCCCCATCACAGGGTGCCATCCCATCCCCATCCCAGGGTGCCATCCAGTCCCCATCCCAGCGTGTCATCCCATCCCCATCCCAGTGTGCCATCCCGTCCCCATCCCAGGGTGCCATCCCGTCCCCATCCCAGTGTGCCATCCTGTCCCCATCCCAGCGTGTCATCCCATCCCCATCCCAGTGTGCCATCCCGTCCCCATCCCAGGGTGCCATCCGATCCCCATCCCAGTGTGCCATCCCGTCCCCATCCAGGTGTGCCATCCCATCCCCATCCCAGGGTGCCATCCCATCCCCATCCCAGTGTGCCATCCCATCCCCATCCCAGGGTGCCATCCCGTCCCCATCCCAGTGTGCCATCCCGTCCCCATCCCAGGGTGCCATCCCATCCCCATCCCAGTGTGCCATCCCATCCCCATCCCAGGGTGCCATCCCGTCCCCATCCCAGGGTGCCATCCCATCCCCATCCCAGTGCGCCATCCCATCCCCATCCCAGGGTGCCATCCCGTCCCCATCCCAGGGTGCCATCCCGTCCCCATCCCAGGGTGCCATCCCGCCCCCATCCCAGGGTTCCATCCCATCCCCATCCCAGGGTGCCATCCCGTCCCCATCCCAGTGTGCCATCCCGTCCCCATCCCAGGGTGCCATCCGATCCCCATCCCAGTGTGCCATCCCGTCCCCATCCAGGTGTGCCATCCCATCCCCATCCCAGGGTGCCATCCCATCCCCATCCCAGTGTGCCATCCCATCCCCATCCCAGTGTGCCATCCCGTCCCCATCCCAGGGTGCCATCCCGCCCCCATTCCAGTGTGCCATCCCATCCCCATCCCAGTGTGCCATCCCGTCCCCATCCCAGGGTGCCATCCCATCCCCATCCCAGTGCGCCATCCCATCCCCATCCCAGGGTGCCATCCCGTCCCCATCCCAGGGTGCCATCCCGCCCCCATCCCAGGGTTCCATCCCATCCCCATCCCAGGGTGCCATCCCGTCCCCATCCCAGTGTGCCATCCCGTCCCCATCCCAGGGTGCCATCCCATCCCCATCCCAGGGTGCCATCCCGTCCCCATCCCAGTGTGCCATCCCGTCCCCATCCCAGGGTGCCATCCCGTCCCCATCCCAGGGTGCCATCCCGCCCCCATCCCAGGGTTCCATCCCATCCCCATCCCAGGGTGCCATCCCGTCCCCATCCCAGTGTGCCATCCCGTCCCCATCCCAGTGTGCCATCCCATCCCCATCCCAGGGTGCCATCCCGTCCCCATCCCAGTGTGCCATCCCATCCCCATCCCAGTGTGCCATCCCGTCCCCATCCCAGGGTGCCATCCCATCCCCATCCCAGTGTGCCATCCCATCCCCATCCCAGGGTGCCATCCCGTCCCCATCCCAGGGTGCCATCCCGTCCCCATCCCAGGGTGCCATCCCATCCCCATCCCAGGGTGCCATCCCATCCCCATCCCAGGGTGCCATCCCGTCCCCATCCCAGGGTGCCATCCCATCCCCATCCCAGGGTGCCATCCCGTCCCCATCCCAGGGTGCCATCCCATCCCCATCCCAGGGTGCCATCCCGTCCCCATCCCAGGGTGCCATCCCATCCCCATCCCAGGGTGCCATCCCATCCCCATCCCAGGGTGCCATCCCATCCCCATCCCAGTGTGCCATCCCGTCCCCATCCCAGGGTGCCATCCCATCCCCATCCCAGGGTGCCATCCCATCCCCATCCCAGGGTGCCATCCCGTCCCCATCCCAGTGTGCCATCCCATCCCCATCCCAGTGTGCCATCCCGTCCCCATCCCAGGGTGCCATCCCATCCCCATCCCAGTGTGCCATCCCGTCCCCATCCCAGGGTGCCATCCCGTCCCCATCCCAGGGTGCCATCCCATCCCCATCCCAGTGTGCCATCCCGTCCCCATCCCAGGGTGCCATCCCGTCCCCATCCCAGGGTGCCATCCCCTCCCCATCCCAGGGTGCCATCCCATCCCCATCCCAGTGTGCCATCCCATCCCCATCCCAGTGTGCCATCCCGTCCCCATCCCAGGGTGCCATCCCATCCCCATCCCAGTGTGCCATCCCATCCCCATCCCAGGGTGCCATCCCATCCCCATCCCAGGGTGCCATCCCGCCCCCATCCCAGTGTGCCATCCCATCCCCATCCCAGGGTGCCATCCCGTCCCCATCCCAGGGTGCCATCCCGTCCCCATCCCAGGGTGCCATCCCGTCCCCATCCCAGTGTGCCATCCCATCCCCATCCCAGGGTGCCATCCCGTCCCCATCCCAGTGTGCCATCCCGTCCCCATCCCAGTGTGCCATCCCATCCCCATCCCAGTGTGCCATCCCATCCCCATCCCAGGGTGCCATCCCATCCCCATCCCAGGGTGCCATCCCATCCCCATCCCAGGGTGCCATCCCGCCCCCATCCCACCTCAGCAGCCTGACCTGGCATCTCGTTTGAGCATCCAACCCTGGCACCGAACCCCGACATGCCAGTCCAGCACCCTGCCTTCGTATTGTGTCCCAGCCCCCCATCTCTGATGCCTGGCCCCCTCCCCGAGGGCTTCCGTGGGGTGGTGAGGGGACACAGGGGACAGGAGCGTGGGGAGGGGCACATGGGACAGAAGGGTGGGGAGGGGACGCAGGGGACACGAGCATGGGGAGGGGGACACGGGATGGGAGGGTGGGGACGCAGGGTACAGGAGCGGGTGAGGGGGACACGGGACAGGAGGGTGGGGACACAGGGGACAGGAGCGGGTGAGGGGGACACAGGACAGGAGGGAGGGGACGCAGGGGACAGGAGCATGGGGAGGGGGACATGGGACAGGAGGGTGGGGAGGGGACACTGTTGCCCAGCATGAAGGCTCCCAGGGCCCTGTTATCTGCTGGTGGAGGCTGGAGGGAGGACAGGACCCCCAGTGGGGACGGGGCATCCAGGGATGGGGCACCCAGGGATGTGGGGACCCCTGGGACCCCCTCGGATGCAGGTGCTGGGACGGCAGCAGCGGGCACAGCCTCCCTGTCCCCAACCCCCTTCCAGCCCCGTCCCTGGGGGGCACGGTGGGCACGGGCCAGGGGGCACACAGCCCCTGGGGCCACTGGAACCCCCCCAGGGGACTCCGGGGACCGTGTGGGACCCCGAGGGCAGAGGGCACCCCAAGCCTGTGCCGCGCTGGGGGGCTCTTGCCTCGGCCAGTGCCGGGGCACACGGAGAGGGGCTCCCACACCGGCGCTGCCAGGACGCCGCCCCCAGGGGGACGGTTTTCCCAGGCAAGGGCAGGAAGAGGGGGACCCCCCCCGTGTCCCCCCATCACCCGCTGCCTGGCAGGTGGTAATCAGGGCAAGGAAGGAGCTGGAAAACGGCAGGAAAACATTCCCCACCACCACCACCAGGAGACTGACAGGGGTGGTGTGGGGCTGGGAGGGACCCCCCGACCCCCCCCGACCCCCCCCGACCCCCCCCAGCCCCCCGGCCCTGGCTCTGCACTGCTGGGGGGGGGATAATCCTGAACCCCAGGTCGGCCTCGTCCCCCCCGAGCAGCAGCCGCGCATATGGGCCCAGGAGTTAAAAATACAGGCGCTGTGCATGCATTAGCATCCCTAATGCACAGCGCTCCCCATTTAATATGCAAATTCCCGGCGCTGCTGCCGAACACCTTCTGTTCCGAGCGCATAAATTTGAATTTGCAATTAGAATAATCTTGTATAATTAATGAAAAGCGTCAATTTTAGCTCCTAAGTAATTTGATTAACATGTTGATAGGGCACTTATCTGGCTCTCTAAACCAGTGGGGCTGGGCGTCGGGCTGGGGAGCGGGGCTGGGGGGGCCGGGAGGGGGAGAGGGCGGAGGGCTGGGGACCCGCCTGGCCCCGGGTGACCCCCGAGGGCCCTGGGGACGGAGGAGGATGCGGGGGCACAGGGGAAGCCCCCGGCTGCCCTCGGCACAGGGGATGCCACCAGACCGGGGATGTCACCTCCTTGGGGCACGGCCCCGAGGGGTCCCTGGGGAGAAGGGGGCTCAGGGGACAGTCACCCTGAGGGGGGATCACCCCCCACCCACCCCACAGGCACCCAGGGCTGGGCTCAGCCCCAGCCTCCAGCACAGGGTGGAGGGTCACGGGGCACCCCAAAAGGACCCGCACTGGGTGCAGCAGCCAGGACACCCGTGGGATGGGGGGGCTGGGGGGATGGGGGACACCGGGGTGCCGTTACCGGGAGGTTTGTCTTGGCTGGGCCGTGGCGGCTGCATCCCGCGGCCGTGCCAGGAGTTCCGGGGCCGTGATCCCCACAGCTGGCCGGGGCACAGCTGGCCGGGGGTGGTGGGGGGGCAGCACAGCTGGCTGGTGCTGGCAGGGCAAGGGGGAGGCCGGGGGTCGGGGACCTGCCACAGCGGGGCCGGCATCACACCGGGGGGGGCCGGGTCTGCGCTGCCCCCCGACCCCCGGCACCCAGGCACCCTGCAGCACCCCGGGGACTCGGCACGGGGGGAAGCCACTCACAGGGACCCCCGCCCAGGACCAAGGGACCCTACGTGCAGGCAGGGTGAGGTGAGGAGGGGGGGCACAGCACCAGCCAGCCCCCATCCTCCCCGCCACGTCCCCCCGGCCCCAGTGCTGAGGTCACTGAGCCCTGCAGAGAGAGCCAGGGCCCCTAAACCCCCCAGCACCCCCAAAGAGCCCGGGCTTGGCTTGGCGTCCCCACGGAGGTGCCACCATGCCAGGAGATGCACGAGGATTCCTGCACAGGGACAGGGGAATGGGGACAGGATACACTGGGTTGGGGGACAGAAGGAAAGACGGACAGATGTGTGGGGTCTGGGGATGCTGCGGGATGGAGGGAGAAATGGCTCCAGGGCTGGGGAGAGGGAGGGAGAGGAGAAAGGAGGGAGGAAGAAAAGGGCAGGTGAAGGGATGGGTGGGTGGGTGGGTGGTGGGGGGAGGGAGAGAGGGAGGGAAGGAGGGATGGAGGGAGGGATGGAGAGGGACAGGGATGGTGGGAGGGATGGAGGGAGGGATGGAGGGATGGAGAATGACAGGGATGGATGGAAGGAGAGATGGATGGGGGGAAGGATGGGTGGATAGAGGGAGGTGGGGTGTGTGCTGTCCAGGGAAGGCAGAGGGACACTGGGCTGCAGGCAGACAGACAGACACCCGCCCCAGTGCCAGGAGGACGCGGTGTCCATGCCCACACCAGTGAGCGCTGCCTGCGTCAGGCTGGGCTTTCTGCCCCACCTCGGCGCTGCGCCGTGGGTCCCAGCCCGGCGCGGAGGACGGGCGCATCCCTCGCCACGAACACGCGCCCACCCAGCGCAGGCCTGGCGGCACCGGGCAGCCCCGGGGTGTCCCTGCGGCAGGCGGCCCCGGCGCTCGCCGCAGCGGCTGGAGGCCGCCTGGGTCACTTATTTGTTTGATGCGCGTCGGAAGCGCCACGCTGACGGCAAACGGCGCTTTCCCCATCTGTCACCGCAGCGAGCCGGACCGGGGGGCACCGCGCGCCCTCCCGGCCCCCAAACGCTGCTCCTCTGGCGCGTTACTGCTAAATGAGGCAGCGCTTGCACCCGCTCCCCAGCCCTGGGGACCCCCTGCCCCGGCACCCTGGGGGTCCCTCTGCTGCCGCCCCCCCTCTCTCTGAGGCGCAGGGGGGTTCCCGATACCTGTCGATGATGACGGGGTCGGAGGGGGTCTCGTTGCGGTTCCCACAGCTCTTCTTGTCGCAGCAGCGGCTGGGCATGGCCGGGGAGAGGAGCCAGGGTGAGGGGAGCCGGGGGGGGCCCAGAGCCAGCCCCACACCCCCCAGCTCCCACGGAAGAACCCGCCAGACCCCCATTTCCCAGCCTTGTGCCCCCCACCATTGCCCAGCCCTGTGCTGCGCAGTGGGGGGGGGGGGGTTGTGCCCCGTGGAGGGGTGGGGCGGGGGGGCTGAGGTGCAGAGGGGACAGGCAGGTGCCCCACAAAGTCCCACGGTGCTGGGCTGGGGGACACACCCCCCCCCCCCGGGACAGGGACTTTGCCTGTGTGATGCTAGGGCACGGGAGGCCGTGGCAGAGAGGGCACCCCTAGGGTACCCCCCTTATCCACCCCACCACCCCGCACCATGGGGCTGGGCTCCAATCTGGGGTGCACCCCAGCCCTGAGAAACACTTGGTGGGCCAAGGAGGGGGGGGCTTTGAGCAGGGGGTGCCCTGGAGCCCCCAGGGGCTCCACGTCACCCACGGGGGACACGGCAGGGCTGGGCTCGTGCCACCACCGGCCGACAAACACGGCAGTGCCGGCCCCGGGGAGCACGGCGGAGAAGGGGGGGGCCCCGGCCCTGGCATCGTTAGCGCGGCTCCTGGAGATCAATTAGCCGCGCTGGCACGGAGCGCTAATTTGCACAAACACGGAGCACGAGGGTGGTAAACAAGAGCGGCGCTAATGGGGCACGGGGGACCCCGCGCTGGCAGCAGGCAGCTGGGGCAGGCAGCGCTCAGCCTGGCACCCCTGGTGCCACCGGACCCCCACGGGACCCCCACGGGACCCCCACCTACCTGCACATGATCTCGTGGGTGAGGAGGACCCGGCACATCTCTGGGTTCTTGTCTTGCCCCTCGTAGATGATGGCCTGGGGGGGGGGAAGGGAGCGCGCAGTGGGGTGCCACCGCCTCCCGGCACCCTGCCCCTCATCCCCTGCCGCCGCTCCGGCCTGCCCCCGACCCACGGACCCTCCCTGCGTGACCCCAGCCGAGGTGGGGGACCCCAACGGCAGCCAGCAGCGGGTGGGAGAGGGAGCGCTCCCGGGTGGGTGTGCAGCCGTGCACACCTGTGAGGAGCCACGTGGGTGCGCGTGTGCCCGTGCACGCGTGTGCCCCCCGCGTGTGCCCCCTGCACACACGCTGCTGAGGGCGCGCGTGCACGCACGAGCCGGGGCACAGACGTGTGCTCGTGCACGTGGCGGGGGGGGGGTGCACTTACAGGCGTGCCTGCCTCGCACGCCCGCGTGTGCAGACACCCGTGGGGGCTCGGTGACCCATGGGGTCGGGGGCTGCGGTGCTGGGGCTGCTAGCCCCCACCCCCCGTCCAGTGTTACCTGCTTGGACATGGAGTCAATGAGGCGGACGTAGAGATCCTGCTCGGTCCGGAGCCCTGCGGCGAGAGGGGAGGGGTCAGCCCTGCCCACACCCCCCCCGGCCCCCCGGCCCCGGCACCCACCGTTGCTGTACAGCAGCTGGAGCCGGTAGTGGATCCCGTTGTTGGTTTTCTCGCCGTTCTGCTCCTGGGGAGAGAACAGGGGGGACGTCACGGTCCTCTCTCGGTGCAGCTCCCCGCCAGCCCCAGCCTGGCCCAGGGCTGCGGAGCTGCTCTGCCAACTCCCCACATGTGCAATGAGTCTGGGAGCAGCCTCAGCCCCTGCAGCACAGGCTCCCGCGCCCCTCCGAGAGCCAGCGGATGGCTGGGCAGCGTGACCCCAGCCCTGCCGCAACCCCAGCCCCCCCACAAGCCCGGCCCCGGGGGTCTCACCCGCTCCTTCTCCACGAAGTCGATGAAGGAGGTGCGCTCGATCTCCACGGGCTGGCCCTGCCGGTCATACATGGCCAGGACGAAGTGGAAGAAGTTGGATTTCCGCAGGTTGGAGGGGGGCTGCTTCTCAAAGTGGGCTCGGGCCAGGCCCACCCCGCTGTCGGCAGGAGGAGGAGCAGGGGGGTGAGCATGGGGCAGCTCCTGGGACCCCCAGCACCCTCTCCCTGGGACCCCCAGCACCTGTCCCATCACCAGGGGACAGTGGGAGCTGCCAACCCCCCCCCCCCCCGCGGCAGGCAGCAATGCTCCCCAGGCCCCCAGGATGCTGTGGACCAGGACGGGGGGCAGCACCCAGGACCCCCACCCTGCCCGTGGCCAGGACGGACCCGTGCCTGTCCTTGGGGGGAGCGAGGCCGAAGTCAGTCCCAGTGCCCAGGGAGGGGAATCACCCCAGGGCGCTGCCGGGGCTCGGCCACCAGCCCTGCACCCTGCCACGGGTGGGGACATCGGGGTGCGCAGCCCTGCGCGTGTATCGGTGTGCACACTCACATAGGCTTGCACACACGTGTGTGTGCACGGGGTGGCCCTGGCAGAGCCGGAGGGGGTGGGTGTTTGGGGGGGGGACACGACACAAGGTGGGACATGCCAGCAGCACCCCAGGGGACGCCCGGCATCTCTGCTGCAGCATCACCTGCCCCCAGCTCTGCCTACATGCAGGTGCTGGGGACAGGAGGGGACGTCCCCAAGCCCTCGGCACCCAAACTCAGCCCCGGTGCATCCCACCACCAACCCACAGAGCCACCTCTGGGCTCACCGGTGGCACCCGCTGCTCCGAGGGCCACCGCTGCCCTCCCTGCACGGACACCCAGGGTGACAGCACGGTGACACCACGGGGGTCGTGGCAGAGCCACCCCAAGGGACGATGGCTCCAGCACCAACCAGCCCTCGTCCCGGTCACCTCGTCCCCAGCCCGGCGTGTGGTCCCTGTCCCCAATGGGTGTCACCAGCAGCGGTGCAGGAGCCAGCGCGGCGTCGGCGTGGGCGGCCGCGGGAGCCGGACCAGCCCCCAGCGCGGCAGCCAGCGAGGCGAGGGGGCCAAGATAAACACGCGGATGTAAAAAGTTCCCCCCTTTCATGATTAAAAACACATCGGGTGACGAGCGAGGCGGGGGGGGGGTGGGTTTAGCTCCTCCTGAGCCAACCTTGGGGCGCTTAAACTGCCGGAGCCAGTTCCTACACTGCTGGGGACAGCCCCTGTACCCCACAGGGACCCCAGGGACCTTGCAGATCACCCCCCGGTGTGGGGCAGGACCCCACGGACCTTCCAGCCCCCGCCAGCATGGAGCAGGATCTTGCAGCCCCCCCCAGATCCCACCATGCCTGGCAGCACCCTGCGGACCCCACTGGCTGGGTCAGCACCAGGGTGCAAATAAGGGGGCGGACACAGGCACAAATGCACGGGGGGGGGGTCCCTGCCTGCCCCAGCACCCCCAGTCCTCCTCCTGGGAGCCCACCCAGGGACACAGTTTGGGGGGGCAATGGGCTGGGTGTGATCCCCCAGCTGCCAGCCTGAGGGTACACCCACTGCGGGGGTCCCTCCGCCACCACCCCCGGCCGTGCCAGGATATAGCCACCACAGGAATGGGGGGCTGCCACCCGGCCCCCCTGCCTGCAGCACCCTGCTGGTGGGCCATCGAGGAGAGGTGCGCTGGGGTGCAGGGACAGAGTGCATGGGTGAGGAGCAGGACCCCTGACACCCTGACCCCCAGCAGGCCCCAGGGTGGCCAGGGACACAGCACATAGGTGGGGGTCAGGGTGGGGGCACCCCTCCACCCGCAGCTGGAGGATGGAGCGGGTCCCCAAGCCATTCACCCGCAGAGCCCCCAGCCCTGCGGGACCCCCTGCTGACACCCCACCGGGGCGGCTGCCCCAGTCATGGGGGTCCTTCGCTCCCACACAGCCGAGCCCCCACACTCCGCTGCTCCCACGGGCTGGCGCTGCCCAGGGCTGACCCCTGTGGGGACACATCCCGGGGCCCCGCGCAAGCCGCAGCCACCAGCGTCTGCGCAAAACAACAGAAGAAAGTGGGGTTCAGCCCTTTTACCAGCAACCCGCGGCAGCACCCAGCAGCCCGGGGCAGAGCCAGCGCAGGGTGGGGGGAGGACCCCAGGCACCCTCACCGCTTTTAATGATGCTCCTTGGGCTTTCATTCCCCCCCGGCATCGCCCTCAGCCCCAGCCGTGGGCGCCAGCCAAGGCCAAGTGTGAAGCCCAGACCATGAAAACCTTGAGGACGCTTCTCCGGGGACACTCCTCCGTGACGGAGGAAAAAGCTCGTTAAGCTGATTGCTGGGGAGCTGAAAGGTCCCCAGTCAGCAAACGCCAGGACACGCGCCTGGCACACGGGTACCCATGTGCACGGCCAACACGCGTGCCTGGGCACACGCGTGCACACTCGTGTCCCCGGGCACAGCTGACGGCCGTGTCCTGGCACAGCCCATGGGTGTCCCTTGTCCCCCACCCACAGGTGCCGATGGGTTTATTCCCAGGGCCCATCCCCATGGCATCTGGCCTCACCGGGACACCACAGTCTCCCCGAGCCCCCATCCTGGTGTGCGCAGCCGGCACGCCGCTCAGCTCCCCGAGGGACAGGGACCCCAGGCGCCGCGGGGACCCCGCTGTCCCCCGGCAGCAGCATCCACCCCCGGCCCTGCCTCCCTGGAGCTGATGGCGAGGTGGCACGGTCCCAGCAAGGCACCTGCCTGGCCCCCCCATTCCCCTCGGCCCCCCCAAAGCTTCGGCCCTAAAGTACTGGGGGGAGGCGATGGAGCCGCCAGCCCAGCTGGGTAATGGAGGCATCTCCGCTCCCAGCGCTGCCGAGACCCCGGCGCTCCGCGAGCCGAGCCCGGCTGCCATTAATTATTAAAGGCAATCAGAGCATTTCCTAGCAGAGGAGCCCAGCGAAAGGCTCTTACTGTAAAGCAGCATCTTCCCTTGGCGGAGCCGCCAGGCACCCGGGGCACCGCGCAATTACGGCTCCCCGGGGCGGCTCCGCCAAACGGGGGGAGAGGGGGGAGCGCTGGACCCCACCCGGGAAGCTGAGACTCCACGTGGGCTCACCCGTGGCCCACAGCCCCTCTGTGTTGCCCCAGGACCCCAGCCCCGCTGCCCTCTGGGTTGCAGCCGTGGGTGCTGGCTGGCATCCTCCGGGGACCCTGCGGTGGCTGTGGGGGTCCCATGGGACCAGGGGGTCTTTGTGGGCACTGGTGTTTGCAGGGTGGGGGTAGAAGCCCCCCCAGCCGGGTGTTCCGAGAGGGCTGCGGGATGTGGGCAGAGGCAGGCAGGGTCTGGCGGTGACGAGCGCCCCGTGAGCGTGTCCACACGTGTGGCACTGCTCACGCGTGCGGCACACACCCAGCTGCCGGGCACCGCGGTGGGACAGGGAGGCGGGGGGGGGGCCGCCTGGCACAAGGGTGGGCGGGGGGTCTGCGAGCCCCATCCTCGCACACCGGGCGTGTGGCGCGCAGGACCCCATCGGCACACGGAGACACAGGGGCAGCCACGTCGCTGCCAGAGCTGCCGTGGCGGTCGCAGCCCTGTGCCAGAGCCATGGGCAGGTGGGAGGGGGCTGCATTTCATCCCCCTTTCTCACAGCCCACTTTGGGGCATGGGGAAGTTTCTGGGTGCGCTGCAGGAAGGCCAGCACCTCCCTGCACCCAGCTCGGACACTGCAGCCCCCTGCCCCGGCACTGCCCACCCCCAGGTCACTGGGGCCAGCGGGACCCTCGGTCCAGCCCCTCTCTGGGGGCTCCAGGCTGGGCCGCGGCAGTGCCATCCCCTCCGGCGGTGGCTGTGCTGGGATGGGATTGGGGGGCATCACTGCAGCTTTCAAGCATCTTGGAGTATCTGCAAATGCGATGGCTGTGGGGGGGGAGCCCCCAGGGCTTCAGCTGTGGGGTGCAGTCATGGTCCCCATTGGAGAGCCGGTGGCGGGGCTGACACTGCAGCTGGGGACCCCGAGCTCGGGGATGGTGTGATCTCAGCCAAGGAGCGGGTCAGTGCTGGAAGTGCTGGGGATGTCCCACTCTGCCAGAGCCCCACGCAAAGGGGAACCCACCCCCCATGCAGACCCTCAAACCCGCTGTCACTGGCCGGGCAGAGGGCGTGGGGCACCCCAGGGCAGCAGCACCCAGGCTGGTCCCCTCCTCCGTGCCACGGGGCATCTCCTGTCACCCTTGGACGAAGCCGCAGCATGCTCCAAGCACAGCACCACCCTTACTGACCCCCCCAAACCCCATGGTGCATGCAGGGGGGACGGGAGGAGCTGGGGACAGGGGTGAAGGTGTCCCCCAACTGCAGCCAGGACGCTTCTGGGTGGAGAGTGGGGGCCAGGGTGCATAGAGCCCCCTGGGGAGGGCAGGGGATGGGTGCACGGAGCCCTGGGGGAGGGCAGGGGATGGGGCCAGCCGGGACACGGGAGGACGTGGGTCTGCGGCGCGGTGGGTCCGGCAATGCAGGCTGCCTGCGCGGCTGCAGCGGTTGCTCGCCTCAGCCGATGCTGCCGGCCCTGCCTGGGAGACTGGGATGGCACCACTGCCAGCCCTGCCCGCGCCCTCGGCGGCTTCTCCCAGCAGAGCCGGGGCTCTGGGTGTGGGTCCTGGCCCCGGTGGGTGCACACACGGCACAAGCCCCTCGCAGCTCTGGCAGCGACTCCTGCCCCACTGCCAGCACCCACTGGCCCTCCCAAAGTGGGGCAACAGGCCTGGCATGCGCGGGGTGCTCAGGACACCGGGGGGTGCTGAAGTCCGTGGGGGCCCCTGGATACCCAGGGGTTATACAGAGGCCCACGGAGCCCAGGGCATGTGGGGCACCCAGGGTGCCTGAAGCACCCCGCAGGTACAAGGCACCTGGGATGCCCAAAGCAGCCCATGGATCCCAGGGTGCTGAGGGTGTGGGGTGCTGGGGGCGTCCAGGGTGCCTGGGGTGCCCGTGGAGCCCGTGGTACCTGGGATGCCGACAGTGCCTGGGATGCCTGTGATGCCTGCAGTGCCCGATATGCCCATGGTGCCCAGGATGCCCGCAGCACCTGGGATGCCCGCAGTGCTCGGGATGCCTGCGGAACCTGGGATGCTCATGGTGACCGGCATGCCCACTGCACCTGCGATGCTCACGGAGCCCGAGACACCCACGCAGTCCAGCATACCCACAGCACCCGGTGTGCCCACTGCACCCAGGATGCCCGTGGAGGCTCAGATGCCTGCGGAACCTGCGATGCTCATGGAGCCCGGGATGCCCGAGGAACCAGGGATGCCCGCAGAGCCCGGGATGCCCGAGGAGCCAGGGATGCCCACAGAGCCTGGGATGCCCGAGGAGCCAGGGATGCCCACAGAGCCTGGGATGCCCGAGGAGCCAGGGTTGCCCACAGAGCCTGGGATGCTCGAGGAACCAGGGATGCCCGAGGAACCAGGGATGCCCAAAGAACCAGGGATGCCCAAAGAACCAGGGATGCCCAAGGAGCCGGGGATGCCCGCGGAGCCTGGGATGCCCGCGGAGCCTGGGATGCCCATGGAGCCCGGGATGCCCGAGGAGCCGGGGATGCCCGCGGAGCCCCTTACCTCTGCGCCGCTGTGCTGGCGTCCAGGATGCCGGTGCCCTGCAGCCAGCGGACGGAGGGCAGCCCCGCGGTCAGCGGCTCTTCCTTCATGGGCAGGCCCCCCCGGGGCAGCGCCTCCTGCACGGAGAACATGGCAGGGGGCTCAGCGGCCGCCCCCAACTTTCCTGCCCCGGGGCTCAGAGGCGGGCAGGTGCCGGGGGCCGCCGTCCCGGCCGCCGGGGAAGCGGCATCTGCGGCGGGTGGCCGGGTGGGAGCGGGGGGAGGCCGGGTGGGAGGCTCGGGGGGAGGCGGGAGGCGGGGGCTGGAGGAGGCAGGGCCGGAGAAGTTGGAGACGGAGGCGACCAGGAGCCAAGTGCGGGGACCGGGAGGGGAAGGGGCGGGGGGCGGCGGAGCAGGGGTGGGGAAGGCAGGGGAGGAGTGGAGGGAGGGGTGGAGGAAGGCTTAGGGGAGCGGAGGGAGGGATGGAGGAAGGCAGAGGAGGAGTGGAGGGAGGGATGGAGGGAGGCAGAGGAGGAGTGGAGGGAGGGGTGGAGGAAGGCTTAGAGGAGCGGAGGGAGGGATGGAGGGAGGGATGGAGGGAGGGATGGAGGGAGGGATGGGGAAAGCAGAGGAGGAGTGGAGGGAGGGATGGAGGGAGGCTGCGAGGACTTGGAGGGAGGGATGGAGGGAGGCAGAGGAGGAGTGGAGGGAGGGAGGAAGGCTTAGGGGCCTGGAGGGAGGGATGGAGGGAGGGATGGAGGGAGGCAGAGGAGGAGTGGAGGGAGGGAGGAAGGCTTAGGGGGCTGGAGGGAGGGATGGAGAGGAGGAGTGGAGGGAGGGATGGAGGAAGGCTGAGAGGAGGGGTGGAGGGACGGAGGGGGGAGGAGGCCGGAGAGGGGCGCGGGAGGGGGCGGGCGGCGGCGGGGGCTCGTTACCGGGCGGGCGGCGGCGGCGGCGGGCGCGGCGCGGGGCGGCGGCGGCGGCGGCAGCGGCGGCAGCGGCAGCAGCAGCAGGAACGGGCGGGCGGGGGTCCCGGGGGGGGTCGGGGGTCCGGGGGGGCCGCCCCCCCGCCGCCTCCCCCCCGCTCCCCGGCCCCGCCGTCCCGCCGCCGCCACCAGCACCATCAGCACCAGCACCCGCCGCCGCGGCCCCGCCGCCCCGCCGGCCCGGGCCATGCCGCCGCCGCCGCCGCCTCCCCGGGGAGGCAGGGCCGGAGCCGCCGGGGGAGGCGGGGGCCGCGGCCGGGCAGGCTGACATCATTCCGGGGAGGAGCGGTCCCTCCCCGAGCCGGCGGAGGGGCTCCGCGGCCAGCGCCGCACCGGGGGAGGGGGCGGCGGGGACCGGGCACCCCGGGGACGGCCGGGCCGGGAGGGACCGGAGGAGCCCCTGGGCGACCGCCGCGCCTGCCGCCCCGAGAGAGCCCAGGCAGGGCCCCGGGGGTACCCCGGAGGAGCCCCGCTGCATCTCCCCGGGATGCTCTGCAGCAGGCTCCAGGGACACCACATTGCACCCCTGGGATGCACTGGAGCGACCCCAAACGGGTCCCGGAGATACCCCGGAGCAACCTCACTGTACCCCTCAAAACACGCTGCAGAGACCCCGGGGGAGCCCCCGCTGCATCCCCCCAGGATGCCCTGCAGAGACCCCAGGCAGGCCCCAGGGACACCCTGGGGAGACCCTCCTGCATCGTGGGGTGCCCCGGAGAGACCCCAGCCAAGCCAGGGTGAGCCCTCTGCATCCTCCCCACACCCCAGAGAGGCCTCAGGAGATTCCCCCATGGAGACCTATTTGGGGTCCCCCACACTGACCCTCAATGAGCCACTCAGACACCTCAGAACCACGAAGCACCCCAAAAACCCCAGTGTGACTAACCAGGCCCCTTGAGATGCCCCACACGAGACCCCTGCACCCTGGAGACACACTAGGGTGACCCCTACGTCCCTCAGTGTACTCCAGAGGTGACCCGAAAATCACCCCCAGTGCCTCACACAAACCCCACTGACCCTCTCTAGGACACAGCCATTGGGGTCTCAGCCCCCCATGTCACCACACCCACAGCAGCCCTACGGTGAAGGGGGTCCCCATCCCCACCCTGCCGGGCAGGGTATGGGCGAGGTACAGGCAGGGTATGGGCCCGGGGGGTGCCAGCCCTGCACAGCTGCCTGCAGTCCCTGCCACACTGCTGGGATGGGGGCCAGCGGGGCAGCAGGCAGCACCCAAGGGGGCAGGGACCCCCGGGGCAGCATGGGGACACGTGTCCCAGCCCCTCCAGGAGCATCCCCAGGGGGGCAGGCCAGGAGCCCCAAGGGGTGCACGGTGCCCAGGGGACCCTCGTCCACAGGGAAGGGCCCCAAAGGAGGCTGAGGAGTCGGGGCTTGGCTTGATCCTCTGCTGGGGAGCCAGCACTGCCAGCCCAGGGGAGGCGAGGGGGGTCCCAGGGGAGCAGAGGCCTCCAGCAGCCAAAGGGGCCGGGAATTCCAAGCCATGGCTGGCTTCGGGCCTCCCTTGCTGCATGAGGGGATGCCGGCCCTGCGGCGGGAGCGGCGGGTTGGTGTCTGTGCCCGGGCAGGGGGGCTGTGGGCAGAGCTGGCAAGGGTGGCACACAGGGACACCCCACCCCGGCAGCCCCTCGCGTCTCTCACACACTGCCCTCTCGCTCACACGCCGTGTGGGGGCTCTGCAGCCTGGCCCCCGACGCAGCTCCCCGCTGCGCCCTTCTCCCTCTGGCCACCCAGCGCCAGGGCGGCCGCAGCACCTGCGTGGGGCTCTGCAGACAGACCCCCCCAGCACCCTGCGCTGTCACCTGGAGCCTCCCGAGGGCTGGTGGGGCCATGATGGCTCCTGCAGAAACCAGGCATCCATTTATGCACGCACCCACCCAGCCCAGCATCCAACTGTCCATACACCCACCCGGCCCAGTGTCCATCCGTCCATGCCCCATCCATCCCAGCATCTA
Source organism: Phalacrocorax carbo (assembly GCF_963921805.1). Lineage (NCBI taxonomy): Eukaryota > Metazoa > Chordata > Aves > Suliformes > Phalacrocoracidae > Phalacrocorax > Phalacrocorax carbo. The sequence continues at coordinate 513,323 of NC_087516.1, forward strand.
TCCGCACGCATCCTCGTCCATCCCAGCATCCATCCCCATCCATCCCAGCATCCATCCGCACGCATCCTCGTCCATCCCAGCATCCATCCCCATCCATCCCAGCATCCATCCCAGCATCCATCCCAGCATCCATCCGCACGCATCCTCGTCCATCCCAGCATCCATCCGCATGCATCCTCGACCATCCCACCATCCATCCTCGTCCATCCCAGCATCCATCCCAGCATCCATCCGCATGCATCCTCGACCATCCCACCATCCATCCTCGTCCATCCCAGCATCCATCCCAGCATCCATCCGCATGCATCCTCGTCCATCCCAGCATCCATCCCCACCCATCCCAGCACCCATCCCCACCCATCCCAGCATCCATCCCCGTCCATCCCAGCATCCATCCCCATCCATCCGCATGCATCCTCGTCCATCCCAGCATCCATCCCCACCCATCCCAGCATCCATCCGTACACATCCTCGTCCCTCGTCCATCCCAGCATCCATCCATGCCCCCATCCTGCCCAGATACCCCAGGGACGGGCACCACGGAAGGGACCCCCACTCCCACTGTGGGTGGACTGGGCGGGGGGCAGCGGGGGACCTGCTCCCTGCCCCCCCCACCTCCCATTTCCAGGCAGCGCCGAGCTGAGCCGCCCCGGGGGACGCGGGTCCCTCCGCCGGGACCGGCCCCGTGGGGAGCCGCGCTCCCCGCCGCAGCTCCGGTAATGGGCCCTAATGGAGACAGCGCTGCCGAGCACCCGGGGGGGGCGGGAGTGCTGCGGGGGCTGCCCCACTCGTGGCTGGGGGTGAGGGGGGATGCTTGGGGGCCCCTCACGGCGGCCACCCCACATCAAACCCCTGCGGGGCCAAGCAGTGGGGTGGGGGCTGCTGCACTCACCGCCCAGGAGCACCCCAGGGACCCCAATGACCCCCCCCACCCGCCTGCTGCAGGAGGGGGCCAGGACCCAGGGCAGCCGGGCTCCAGGGGGCACATGGGGTGGTGGGGGGCCTGGTGGATGGAGGAGGGGGCACAGGGGGGTCCCACACCCACTCAGCTCCCTCCAGATGGGTTTTATGGATGGGTTTCTCCCTCCCTCTGGCTAATGGGCTGTGCGGCCCAAGGGAGCTGCCGGCGTTAGGGTAAGTGCAGGGTGGGGCTGAGCTGGAAGCGGGGAGCCCATTTACCGCCTCCCCAGGGACCCCCCGCCCTGGGACCCCCCCTTCCCCTGCAGGCAGCACCGGTGCTGCTGGGAGGGCTGGGTCTCCCCCACAGCAGGGAGATGGGGACCCCTGTGCAGCTGGGAACCTGCCCCCAAGCTCCCCATCCTGGGGGCCCAGGGCTGAGCAGGGAGAGGATGGGGACCCCGGGCAGGGCTGGGCCCCCTCCCCAGTCTTGCCTGGGCTGGAGGGAGGCCCCCAGTCCCATCCTGGCATGGGCAAAGGGATGAGAACAGGGAAAGAGATTTGGCAGCAGAGCTGGGAAAGGCAATCCACACCAAGCCCATGCCATCCTGTGCCAGACCCACACCAAGCTCCTGCCAGACCCACACCAAACCCATGCCAGACCCATGCCAAATCCATGCCATCCTGTGCCAGACCCACAAGACCCACACCAAACCCCTGCCAGTCCCATGCCATCCTGCACCACACCCACACCAACTCCTGCCGGACCCACACCAAGCCCACACCATCCCACACCAGACCCATGCCACCCCACCCCAAACCCATGCCACACCAGATCCATGCTGAGTGCAGGCCCTCCCCCCACCACGACCACCCCAAAACCCCCCCCAAGCCCCCCACCACCCACGCCAAGCCACCCAGCACATGCCACCCATGCCATCTAGTGGGGTAAGGCCAGAAGGCAGCCGGGCACCCACCGAGCACCCATCAGGTGCCCACCCTTCCCACGCCCGTGGCAGAGCCTTGTCCCCCTCCAGGGACGTGTCCTGCATGGGGCACCGTCCTGGCACACGGGGCACCGTCCTGGCACGGGGCAGGCAAGATGTGCAGCCCCGGCCCTCGGGCGCAGCCGCTTCAGCTCCGGCTTTATTGCAAAAAGGAGTCCGAGGGGATGCGGGCACTCGGGGACGCTGGTGCCATGCGGGGTCGCGGCCCCGCTCGCTGCTGGCACGGCACCCGCAGAGGGACCCCGGCAGCAGGGGCGGCAGTCCGCGCTGCTAGGAGGGGTGGGGGCTGCTGTGGGAGTCCCCGCTGTCCCCCGTGCCCAGCTCCGGGCTGGCAAAGGGGTCCGGGCTGGCAGGCGAGGGGGATGGATGCTGTGTGTCCTGGACACCGGGGTGAGGGTCCCCGTGGGGGTGCGGGACAGCACCCACTTCTTGTTCCTGGGGGGCAGAGGCGTGGGGCTGAGCGGGGTGGTGGGGGCCGAGCTCCCCAGCCCCATCGTCCGCGGAAGCCCCGCTGCCCCCTGGGCCTGGGCCCACGCCGTCCCCGCCAGGCAGCCGATCCTCCCGGGGCCGAGCCGGGGTTGGGCTCACGGTGGCTCCTCCGTCCTCCGGCACCTCGTCCCCGCCGGCCGGCGCTGGCCGAGCCACCCTCCCGATGCCGGGATCCTCCTCGGTGGCCGCCGGCGTGACCTGCTGGTGGCACATGGGGCACGTGTCCTGCACGTAGAGCCACTTGCGGAGGCAGGCGGCGTGGAAGAAGTGACTGCAGGCGGTGACGACGGCCACCTGCATGTCCTGCGGGCAGGGAGAGGACATCACCCGCTGGGCCCGGGTCCCCCGGGGCTGCCCAGAGCGGGGTCCCCCGGTGCTGCAGGGGTGCCGGCGAGGGGGAGGGGGGCTGACCTGGAAGCAGATGGCGCAGACATCGTTGTGGTCCCGCAGCTGCCCGCCCGTAGCCCGGGGCAGGGAGTTGATCTTCTTGGCAGCCTCGCGGCGCAGCAGAAAGCTCCTCCAGCCCGACTGAGCGCGCAGCCAGACGTTGAAGTAGGAGTGGATGATGATGACGGAGGCGCCCATCCAGCTCCACTCCCCGAAGAGGGACTCCCAGGTGCCGTAGCCCACCACGCAGACGGCCACCAGGAACTCCAGCACCCGGCTCACCGCGTTTACGCAGTAGATGATCTCGTCCATCCGCTCCAGCGGCGTGTCCTGGAGCAGCTCCACCATGAAGAGGGTGTAGATGAAGAGAGTGCCCATCACCTGGCGAGCGGTGGGACGGCGCCTTGTTGAGGGTGGCCGGATGGCAGATCGCACACCCCCACCCAGTGTCCCCAGTGGGGGCTGGGTGAGGGTGACTGGGGCAGGGTCGTGGGCGTGGGACGGGCACGGATGCCCAACCTGGGGGTCCCAGCGAGACTCCCAGGGGGAGCGGGAGCTGCCATACCTGCAGAGAGGTGAGCATGCAGCTGGAGACCAGGATCAGCAGCCAGAAATCCAGGTGGAAGAAGTGGGCGATCTTGTAGGCCATGAAGCAAGGGAAAACCAGCAAGAAGAGGCACATGCTGATGCCACGGAAATGCTTCCAGGGGCTCCTAGGGGAGGCACAGCTCAGCGGGGCCGTGCCCACCCCGGGAGCAGCACCCACCCCGCCCCCAGGATGGCTCTAGCCCCCTCCGCTGGCACCAATCCTGCCCAAAAACAGACAGCGAGGACCCGAGGCAGAGGGAGCACGTGGAGGCCATGGGGGACCCAGCCTGGCTCTTCCCCAACATGGCGGGGAGAGGCGGACCCCTGCCACTCCTCCCCGCTGCCCCCCAGCACGCAGCCCCCTGGGGCAGCGCTGCTCCCGGGGGGGGTCAGGCCCTGCTGCTCTTCCGTCCCCCCCGGTACCTGTTGCGGGAGGCCCCCAACGCCAGCACGATGGGATCAGCTATCTCGATCATAGACTGCAGCGTGGAGGTCACCACGATGAAGAGGATGATGCTGAGGAGGAAGGTCCGCTGGAGGATCTGCAGGTCGAGCAGCCCCGTCTGCAGCGCCAGCAGCAGCAGCGTCACACCCTCCGTCACCCCCCTGCCAGGAGCGTGGGGCGTGAGGCCGGCAGCCGCAAGCACGTGCCACGTGGCACCGCGTGTGCCGTGCCCTGGCCACCCCTCGGGGACGCGCCCCGGTCCCTCGAGACACCCCAGTCCTCCCCACCCTGTGCCGGGCTCCTGCGCGCAAAGAGGGCAGGGAGGAGGGATGCCTGCCCGTGCCCCCGGCCAGCCCGTGCCCCCCGCCAGCCCGTGCCCCCCGCCACCGGCTCACCTGTGCATGACGTTGCCGTTCTGGAAGGCGCCGAAGCCCAGCAGGTAAAACTTGCAGAGGTTGAGGATGCCCAAGGCGAGGTAGGAGACGGTGAAGGTGAGGCCGATGAGGGAGTACGGCGTGCTGCAGCACTCGGCCGCGCTGCAACGGAGCCCGGGGTGAGCACGGGTGCTGGCAGGGGCCAGGCAGCACAAGCTGGACCCCCAACCCCTCCTCATCCTCCTCCCGCAGCTGTGCGGGAGGAAGGCCGAGGTCCCCCAGCTCCTGCCTCCCCAGTCCTACCTGCTGAGGAGGAGGAAGAGGAGGCCCTGCTGGGCCAGGGGGCTGCTGGAGGAGGTGAGTAAGGAGGAGAGGCGGAGGGAGAAGAGCACCAGCCAGAAGACGAGGAAGAGGAGCGGGATGGCCAGCTGGCTCCAGAGGGACATCCCCAGCGCCACCAGCCGGTACACCTCCAGTGCCTGCGGGGACGGGACGCTCAGCGGGGCCTGCCCCCATCCCACCCCACGCGGGAGGGGCAAGGAGGGTGCGGGGCGCCCAGCCGTTTGAGGGGACAGCCCTGCTGCCAACCCTGCATCAAGCTGGGAACCCCCATCCCGCAGCCCCCCCATCCCGCTCACCTGCGTGACCTCCCGGCAGGCAGCGGCGGCCAGCTGGAAGGGGACGAGGACGTGGGAGCCGAGGACGTAGAGGACCTCCAGGGCGGTGAGGATGGCAGCGAACGTGTTGAGGACGGGCAGGGCGTGGAGGGGGAGGCCGCAGAGGCGAGCCAGCACCGGCAGCAGCGGGGCACCGAACAGCCACGGCCGCCGGCTCCTCATCAGGAGGGAGCAGAGGGTGCAGAGGCAGAGCTGTCCTGCGGAGGGGATGGGGATGCCTGGGCACGCGGGAGGGCGCGGGACACCCATGGGGACCCCTCCCTGGCTCCCCTGGCACAGCCACGTCGTGCCGGCACCCCAGCACCGACTGCAGGAGAGGGGGCTCAGGGCTCGCCTCCATCCCCCCCTGCTCGACGCTGAGCAGTGGGGATGATCCGGCTCACCCGTGCCATCGTCACCCAGCACACCACCCCACGGGTGACGGCTCCCGCAGGCGGATCAGCACACGAGCCCCTCGCCCTGCGCCGCGCCACCCCCGTCTCTTGGCGGGGGACAGCTCGGGGGGGTCCCGGCTCACCTGCGAGGGCGGTGGCGAAGCGGCCGAGCGCTGCGGGGTCGCTGTACACGGCGCCCTGGAAGCCGTACTCCAGCTCACGGTACACGTAGTCCCTGCAGAGAGAGAGGTTCAGCCCCCAGCCCCCCCGCCTCGCCCTGGCACGGCCCCCCCGGCCCCCCAGGCTCACCTGGCCGCCGCGTGCCCGGTGCCGAGCAGCAGCGCGGTGAGGAGGTGGAGGTAGAGCTTCACCAGGGACCGCACCGGCAGCATCACCATCACCACGCACAGCAGGTGGCCTGTGGCGGGGGGGACAGGGAGGTGACGCCCCGCTGAGCCCCCCGCCCAGGTGAGACCCCACCCTGAGCCCAGCCACGCGGCCCCTAACGGTGACTTCCTCCCGGCCCCGGGACCCTGACTTGCCCCCTACCCCTGCCAGGGGACATGCGGTGCCGAGGGGACGACACTGGGGACGCAGCACCCACCAGCCCTGGGGACAGCCCCGCACGAAGCGGGGGGTGGCAGGGGCTGGGACGGCAAGACTCCAAATGCAGCCAGCCCTTGGGGTGGCCCCAGCGTGTCCCAGACATGGCCATCCCTTGGAATGTCCCCTCGGATCCCCAGCATGGCCAGAGCCTGGGTGTCCCCTTGTGTCCCCAACGTGGCCATCCCTTGGGGTGACCCTGTCGTGCCCCCAAGATGGGCAGGCCTTGGGGTGTTCCCTCGTGTCCCCAGCCTGCCTGTCCCCTGGGAGGTCCCCTCATGTCCCCAACCTGCCCATCCCTGGGGATGTACCCTCATGTCCCCAACTTGACCATGCCATGAGGTATCGCATCGTGTCCCCAGCTTGGCTGTCGCTGGGGTGACCCCAACTAGTCCATCCCTTGGGGTGTCCCCTGGGGTGTCCCCTGTGTCCCCAACCTGGCCATCCCTGGGATGTCCCTCCGTGTCCCCAGCCTGTCTGTCCCCTGTGTCCCCAGCATGGCCATCCCTTGGGGTGTCCCCCTGTGTCCCCAGCCTGTCCAGCCCCTGCACGTCCCCTCATATCCCCAACCTGACCATCCCGCTGGTGTCCCCAGCCTGTCTGTCCCCTGGGGTGTCCTCTTGTATCCCCAACGTGGCCATCCCTTGGGTTTCCTGTGTCCCCAACCTGTCCGTCCCTTGGGGTGTCTGTCCCCTGTGTCCCCCGGGCTGCCCCCCCGCGTCCCGCCGCAGCCCTCACCCAGGCAGTAGGCGCCCCGGAGGGCGGGGGGCTGCAGGAGGGGGGGGTCCCCGCGGCGGGGCCGCAGCAGCTCGGCGATGGCCGCCGCGTCCCAGCGGTACAGCAGGTCCAGCAGCGCCAGCCCCGGCACCCGCAGAGCCACGTTGGCCACCGCCTCCAGCCGCGCCATGGCCCGCGCGGCGGGGGGTCCCCGCGTCCCGCAGCGCCACACGGGGGGACCGGGGGGACACCCCGGCGCCGCCGCCGCCGCCGCCTCCCCCGGACCGGCAGGGGGCGCCCGCCCCGCGCCCAAGGAGGGGGCCCCTCTATAGCCCGGCCGCCTCCCCGCCGGGGCCCGGCCGCCTCTCGCCGGGGCCTGGCCGCCGCTCCGCCGGGGCGAGCCCCGCTCCCACGCCCGCTCCCGACGCCGCCGCCGTTCCGGTCCCTCCGCCACTTTCGCTTTCTCCCGCCCCGCCCCTAGCGGAGAGGCCCTGCGCCAGGGCGCTGCGCTGACGCCGCCACCACCATCTTAGGAAAGGGCACGGCGCGCTTTTCCTCCCCTATGCGTTCCGCCATCGTGGATAAGGGCAATACGCGGGCACCTTGGAGAGGGGCGCGGCCTTCTGCAGTGACGTCGATCCCGCCGCCCCGCCCAGTCCCGCGTCAGCCATCTTGGGTGAGGGCAGAGAGTGAGGGCAGGCTCTGGCCGCCATTTTGATAGGGGAATGGGGGGGGCTGCAGGGCGCTGCGGGAGCCCCTGGGGGCGGATGGGAACCTGGGGGGATCCCCTGGGAATATCTGGGGTCCTGGGGTTCAGCTGGGGCTGGGGGAGGGTGGGGTCTGGGAATATCGGGGATCCTGGGGTTCAGCTGCTGTCCTGGGGGGATCTCCATGGAATATCTGGGGTCCTAGGGGTCAGCTGGGGCTGGGGTGACGCCCCGAGAATATCGGGGGTCCTCAGGGTCAGCTGAGGTCCTGGGGGGGATCCCCCGGGAATATCTGAGGTCCTGGTAGTCAGCTGGGGTCCTGGGGGGAGACCCCTGAAACTCCAGACTGCTTTCGCATGGGGGTGCCCCATGGCTGGGTGGTGGTGCAGGCGCGGGGAGGATTGCTGTGGGTGCTTTGAAAGCTCGGGGCTGATCTTTTATTATAAATTTAGGACCCCAAACCCCCTGGGATCCCACGCCAAACCCGCCCCGTTTCCCCCGAGTTTTGCTTTATCTCAGCCTGGGGCGAAGGGAGCCGCTGGGCTCCTCCGTGCGCCGTGCGTGTCCCAGGGGACCTGAGCAAGAAGTCAGACCTCGGAGTTAATAAATCAGCTCAGATAATATTTGCAAGGCGGCTTCCTAAATTACTTCTTCCCCTGCGTATGTGTCTGCAGAGCTCCTCGGGGACAGTCGTCGGGGCCCGCTTGTCTCTGGGAATTGCCTGTCACCCGCGCGGTGACATCCTGAGCGGCGCTAATTGCTCGTTTAATGGAGCTGGCGGCTCTGGAGGAGGGGGACATCTGCTCTGGTTTGACAGGATCCGGCCAAATCCCTCGCTGGAGAGAGGCCAAAGCGAGAGGGGACTGGCAGCTGGCACGGCGCTGGCTGCAAAACGCCGGTGCCAGCGGCGGGGATCCCCCGCCCCGGCTCCAAACCCGCTGCCGGCGGCGTGGCCGGCAGCACTCGAACTCCTCTGAGATGCCACGAGGAGAGGCTGGTGCCAAATTCCCGAGCATCCTTAGTGCCCAGTGGGCACAGGGACCGTCTGCTGGGCGCAGGGGTGGACCCATGGGTACAGGGGTGGTCCGATGGGCACGGGGATGGATGAGTGGGCTTGGGGATGGACTGATGGGCACACAGGGGGTCCAGTGGGCACAGGGGTGGACCCATGGGCACACGGATGGATGGGTGGACACAGGGATGGACCCATGGGCACAGGGACGGACCCATGGGCATGGGGATGGACCCATGGGAATGGGGATGGACCCATGGGAATGGGGATGGATGGGTGGGGCACATGGATGGACCTGTGGTCACAGGGATGGACAGATGGACACACGAAGGATGGGTGGGCACAGGGATGGACCCATGGCCACAGGGGTGGACCCATGGGCATGGGGATGGACAGATGGACACACGAAGGATGGGTGGGCACAGGGATGGACCCATGGGCATGGGGATGGACAGATGGACACACGAAGGATGGGTGGGCACAGGGATGGACCCATGGGCATGGGGATGGACAGATGGACGCACGAAGGATGGGTGGGCACAGGGAGGGACCCATGGGCATGGGGATGGACAGATGGACACACGAAGGATGGGTGGGCACAGGGAGGGACCCATGGGCATGGGGATGGACAGATGGACGCACAAAGGATGGGTGGGCACAGGGAGGGACCCATGGGCACAGGGATGGAATGAAGGGCGTGCAGATGGACCGATGGCACATGGATGGACTGGACCAATGGGCACAGGGACGGACTGCCAGGCACAGGGATGGACTACCAGGCACTCCCAGTGATGCAGCTTTGGGTGGCCTTGTCCTGCAGGCTGGGCTTGGTGCAGGTCCCGCTCCCAGTCCCACTGCCCGCTGCCGTCCTGCAGCACCCCTTTCCCACCACTCCATGTGCTGCCATCTCACCATGGCCTGCCCTCCCCAGTCCCCCAGTGCCTGTTCCCCAGTCGCTCCATCCCACCCATTCCAGGCGGCTGATCTCTGCCTCCCGTCTGCTTCCCGGTGCCCCCACTCGGTGCGCCCCAGGCCAGGGTGGGGGAACTGCTGCCACTCGCCGCCCCCCCACCAGCTCTGGCTCCGGCTCAGGCTCCACAGGGCTCTACCGGCCACCCCCTTCCCGTCCCGCTGCCGGAGAGTGGCTGGGACCCCCGGCTCCAGGAGCCCTGCACTGTGTGATGCCCTGTGCCCCCAGGGAAACCCTCATCCTGGGACCCCATAATCTGGAGAACCCACATCCCAGGACCCCCAACCACGTGATCCCACATCCTGGGATCCTCTTCGCCTGGAACCCCCCACCCCAGGTCCCCAGCACCCTCTGGCCCCCGGTAACCCCAGGGGACCCTCATCCTGGCACCGCTGCACTCCAGGGCCCCCCATCTCCACAGCCAGGCCATCCATGCCGCAGGAGCCCCAGTGTCCCCAGAGGGACCCCCCCACATCGTGGGTCCAGCTGCGGTGGGCTGGACGGGGGGATGTGCCCTGCTCTCGAGGCATTTCCTTGGTGCCTGTGGTCCGCGCACAGACGGGACCCCCTGCGCCGAGCCGCGGTGATGGGGTGCTCACGGGGGGGCAGCCAGCTGGGAAGATGCAGCACCAGGCAGCCCCATCCCAGACCAGGGCACCCCATGGGTCCTTTCCAACTCAGGACACTCTATGACTCACCGCTTGTGCAACCTGCAGATGAGCTGGCTTCCTTCCCCCTCCCCAGTTGTTTCATCTTCCTCCAGCCACTTCTCCAGCATCATCCAGCCTCTTGGTGATGGGTGCTGAGGAACGTCAGCCCTGACTCACCCAGTTTCACAACGCTGCAAACCCTGGCCACATCCTCTCACCCGCCAAGGTCCCGGCAGGTTGAATGGGCGAGAGCCTCCATCCGATGCCGCTCCTGGTTTTGGTGGTGCTGTATCCCTGAAAAACTGTATGAAAATTCTGGTAGGAAACGGAAGATTCAAGGCATTACAGTCCATATCCATGTTACGTAGGAAGGATGGAGTTGAGTTGACAGAAAAGCGAAGTACAGCCCAATAAACTAAGTTTTATTATTATGCCAACCTGTAGAATCATAGAATATGTTGAGTTGGAAGGAACCCATCAGGATCATCAAGCCCAACTCCCTGCTCCTCGCAGGACTCCTAACACCAAACCATATGACTAAGAGCGTTGTCCAGGCCCTCCGTGAGCTCTGACAGACTTGGTGCCGTGACCACTTCCCTGGGGAGCCTGTTCCCACCGACCACCCTCCCAGTGAAGAACCTTCTCCCAACGTCCAGTCTAAGCAGAGAACCCTTATGGACTGGAAGCTCAGCCGAGAAGGGCAGAGTAGAGCTACAGCACCCGTGAGCGCAGATGGATGCTGACAGCGTCTGCAGAATTGCAAGGAAAACCAGAGAGGCTGTGGGTCTCCGCCAGGGCAGAAAATATGGTTGTGGTTAATGGGGCAACTCAGTTAATCCCCAGAGACTTGCAAATGTGAAACCAGGTTTGATGGAGGAATGATGCTGGATGTCTCACGTAGGACCTCGCCCCGCGCCGTGCCCTCAGCCACGGCACGTCGGGAACCGCGGCCGTCTGAGAGTCCTGCTCCGCCGCTCCCGGACAACAAGCCTCGGCACAAACGGGAGGAAACCAGGCAGTGCCGAGGATGGGGTCCCGCTCTGCAGAGCCCCTCACCCACGCTCAGCCCTGCTGCTCCTGTCCCCTCTGGGGCTGGCCGCATAGATGTGGCTCAGGAGACAACCACCAAAACCCACCGCCCCGCCAAAACCAAAAGTCTGAACACGAAAGCAGCCCATTACGCTCACACCTAAAGAGAAGGGCACTTAGGTGGGAAAATGTGTTAAAAAAAAATTAAATGGAGTGGCTAAAAGGGTGGGGGCTTGCTGGCGAGGTGGAGAGCCTGGAGAAGTGCCATGCGCGGGTGCAGGGACCCTTGGCGGTGGCTCCTCGCTGCCCCGGTGCAGCCTCCGGTTCGGTGCCAGCAGCCAGCTCCGAGCCAGCTGGCAACTCAGCTGGAGCTCAGGGGGTGCCAGGGATGGGGACAGCACTGTCACCCCAGCCGGAGGGGTCTGTGCCCTGGGGAGGGAGAGTGGGGAAGAGCAAGGGAGGAGGAGGAGGATGAAGGTCTGCCCACCGCAGGGCTGCTGGCGCAGCGCTGGGGCCGGATCTGTGCCCAAGATACACAGCAGGGACTGGGTGGAAACGCGCCCCCAGGCTCTTTGGCAATTCCTTTATTTGCTGGAAAAACACCATGTCTGCACATTTGAAGCTATTTCTAGCATCTGTGTCAGACACGGGGGTAGTTTGGGCTGAAATGGGGAAAAAAGCCCCAAATCCAGAAGTCATGAAATACCATATGCTGGTGTTTCCGGAGCAGAGTGTGGGCAGCTGGGGGCCCGGGGGGTGTGCGGTGCCGGCACCAACGAGGTCTGTGCCATGGGTGGTGGGGCCGGGTGGTGCCAGGCGTCCCACAGCAGCGCCTGGGGGGCCCCGAGCAGCCCCCACAGTGGGGGTGAGCCCCTCCATGGGCACAGACCCCCCTCTTCGGGGTCCATCACCAGTGGGGAGCTCCAGCCCGCACGGTGCCACCGGGAGGTGCCCGTCGCAGCCCCCCAGCAGGGTCTGGGCACACGCAGCTTCTCCTGGTGCTGGATGGCATCTCCTCAGTCCCAACCCGGCATGGATCCTGCCAGGATCCTGCCTGTGCTGGGCACCCATCCCCATCGCCTCCGCGTGCCGTGCCAGTGGGCAGAACGCTGCCCGTGCACAGTGCCAGTGCAGGAGTGATGATAATAATAACAACGACAATAATAATAACAATAATTATAATTATAACAACAGCCTTCTCATTGATAACAGTGTGTTGCCAGCCCCGTTTAAAGGCTGCCTGCCCCCCTGGCAGATAAGAAGGATGAGGGCTGGGACCCCCGCAGTGCCGGGTATGCCGGGATGGGTGTACCCCCCCCGACGCCGCTCACCACGACTGGGAAGCCGGTTCGCTTCCAAGATGCAGAATTTCCCCCAAAGTTTCTGTGCCTGAGGGTGGGAAACACAAATTGCAACTGCGATGTGTTTTCGGAGAAAAACCACAGGTGCTGAGGCAGGAGCTGGGGCAGGAGCTGGTCATGGGGTGGGGGTCAGGGAGCCCCCAGTCCAAGACGGGGACGCGACCGTGTGTCCCGCACGGGGATTTGTCCCCAGGTAATGACACTGAGGGCGGGGGGACACGAGTGACGCCCTGGCTGGCAGCAGGAACCGGCACCCACAAGCTGCTCCGCGTGCCCGGCCGCCCGGTTCCCTTTCCTGGCACCTTGGGCCACCCCAGCCGGTGCGTGCCGAGGCTCCGGCACGAAGCAGCCCCCCGTGCCAGGCCGGCTGCCGGGGATGGCCGCGGCGAGGCCGGACCTGTACGAGAGCCTGCAGATCCGCTACCCACCCAGCCCCACGCAAGGTAAGCCCTGCCCCGCTGGGGTGCTGCGGGCAGGCGCAGGCAGCCGCGGAGCCCCTTCCTTCCCCAGCGGTGCCGGGATCCCCCCGCGGCGGCTCAGGGCATCGCCGGCTTCTCTCCCACAGCACCGGCACCCAGATCCCCTCCGGCCGCACCCCGCTGGGTGCTGGGCACCGTCCTGGCCGTGGGCACCGGCGTGATCCTGGTGCTGGGGGCCACCCTGGCAGCCCTCATCACCCTGTGTAAGTGCCGCCGGGGGGGTCCCGGTGACGCCTGGCAGGGGCTGGGAGCGGGCAGGAGCCCCGGCGCGGCACTGACACGCTGCCCTGCCCTTCCCAGACGTGCAGGGGCAGGCAGATCTGCGGGCAGCGCAGGCAGAGCTGGCGGCACTCAGCTCCCTTCTGCTGCCTGACGGTCAGTGGGACCCTGGGACTGCCCCCGGTACCCGGGCGCCTGTCCACGGCCCTTGCCCGCAGCCCCTCTCCCCAGCCCCCTTCCCCAGCCCCTCTCTCCAGGCCCCCTGCCCACAGCCCCCTCCCCAGCCCCTCTCCCTAAACTCTCTCCCCAGCCCCTTTCCCCAGCTCCTCTCCCCAGCCCCTTTCCCCAGCTCCTCTCCCCAGCCCCCCTCCCCAGCCCCTGCCCGCAGCCCCCTTCCCAAACCCTCTCCCCAGCCCCCTCCCCAGCTCCTCTCCCCAGCCCCTGCCCGCAGCCCCTTCCCCAGCCCCTCTCCCCAGCCCCTGCCCACAGCCCCCTCCCCAGCCCCTCTCTCCAGCCCCTGCCCACAGCCCCTTCCCCAGCCCCTCTCCCCAGCCCCTGCCCACAGCCCCCTCCCCAGCCCCTCTCTCCAGCCCCTGCCCACAGCCCCTTCCCCAGCCCCTCTCCCCAGCCCCTGCCCACAGCCCCCTCCCCAGCCCCTCTCTCCAGCCCCTGCCCACAGCCCCTTCCCCAGCCCCTCTCTCCAGCCCCTGCCCACAGCCCCTTCCCCAGCCCCTCTCCCCAGCCCCTGCCCACAGCCCCCTCCCCAGCCCCTCTCTCCAGCCCCTGCCCACAGCCCCTTCCCCAGCCCCTCTCCCTAAACTCTCTCCCCAGCCCCCTTCCCCAGCTCCTCTCCCCAGCCCCCCTCCCCAGCCCCTGCCCGCAGCCCCCTTCCCAAACCCTCTCCCCAGCCCCCTCCCCAGCTCCTCTCCCCAGCCCCTGCCCGCAGCCCCTTCCCCAGCCCCTCTCCCCAGCCCCTGCCCACAGCCCCTCTCTCCAGCCCCTTCCCCAGCCCCTCTCCCCAGCCCCCTCCCCAGCCCCTCTCTCTAAACCCTCTCCCCAGCCCCCTTCCCCAGCTCCCTCCCCAGCCCCTCTCCCCAGCCCCTGCCCGCAGCCCCTTCCCCAGCCCCTCTCCCCAGCCCCTGCCCACAGCCCCTTCCCCAGCCCCTCTCCCCAGCCCCTGCCCACAGCCCCTCTCTCCAGCCCCTTCCCCAGCCCCTCTCCCCAGCCCCCTCCCCAGCCCCTCTCTCTAAACCCTCTCCCCAGCCCCCTTCCCCAGCTCCCTCCCCAGCCCCTCTCCCCATCCCCCTCCCCAGCCCCCTCCCCAGCCCCTGCCCGCAGCCCCCGCCCCAGCCCCCTCCCCAGCCCCTGCCCGTAGCGGCAGGCAGGCTGCTGCCGGCTCCTTTCCCTGACCCCTTGGCAGGTGCCCGCAGCCCCAGCGAGACCCCGGCAGCAGCGCAGCAGAGGAAGGAGAAGCTCGGTAACGTCCCTGGCGGGGTGACACCCACGCCGGGGCCCCCCTGGCCCCCCCCAGCCGGGCCCGCGGCCCCACGGCTGCCCTCCCCGCAGGACAGTGGCTGCAGGGGCTGTCCCTGGGCTGGCGGTACCACCAGGGCAAGATCTACTTCTTCTCGAGCGATCGGAAGCCCTGGGGACGCGGCGGAGGCGGCGTGCCGCTCCACGCACGCCCGCCTCACCTCCATCACCAGCCCCGAGGAGCAGGTGGGGCTGCGGGGCTGCAGCGCCCACGGCCGCCACCTCCTGCCTGCCCTGCTGCTGCCTGCTCCCGCGCCCCCTCCTGCCGGCATTGCCCCCTGCCCGGGTCCCCTCCTGCCCGCGCCCACTGCCCGTGTCCCCTCCCGCCCGTGTCCCCTCCTGGCCATGTCCCCTCCTGCCCGTGCACCCCTCCCGCCCGTGTCCCCTCCCGGCCATGTCCCCTCCCGGCCATGTCCCCTCCTGCCCGTGCACCCCTCCCGCCCGTGTCCCCTCCCGTCCATGTCCCCTCCCGGCCATGTCCCCTCCTGCCCTTGCACCCCTCCCGCCCGTGTCCCCTCCCGGCCATGTCCCCTCCTGGCCGTGTCCCCTCCTGCCCGTGCACCCCTCCCGCCCGTGTCCCCTCCCGTCCATGTCCCCTCCCGGCCATGTCCCCTCCTGCCCGTGCACCCCTCCCGCCCGTGTCCCCTCCCGTCCATGTCCCCTCCCGGCCATGTCCCCTCCTGCCCTTGCACCCCTCCCGCCCGTGTCCCCTCCCGCCCGTGTCCCCTCCTGGCCGTGTCCCCTCCTGCCCGTGCACCCCTCCCGCCCGTGTCCCCTCCCGTCCATGTCCCCTCCCGGCCATGTCCCCTCCTGCCCTTGCACCCCTCCCGCCCGTGTCCCCTCCCGGCCATGTCCCCTCCTGGCCATGTCCCCTCCTGCCCGTGCACCCCTCCCGCCCGTGTCCCCTCCCGCCCGTGTCCCCTCCTGGCCATGTCCCCTCCTGGCCATGTCCCCTCCTGCCCGTGCACCCCTCCCGCCCGTGTCCCCTCCTGGCCATGTCCCCTCCTGCCCGTGCACCCCTCCCGCCCGTGTCCCCTCCCGGCCATGTCCCCTCCCGGCCATGTCCCCTCCTGCCCTTGCACCCCTCCCGCCCGTGTCCCCTCCCGGCCATGTCCCCTCCTGCCCTTGCACCCCTCCCGCCCGTGTCCCCTCCCGGCCATGTCCCCTCCTGCCCTTGCACCCCTCCCGCCCGTGTCCCCTCCCGGCCATGTCCCCTCCCGGCCATGTCCCCTCCTGCCCGTGCACCCCTCCCGCCCGTGTCCCCTCCCGCCCGTGTCCCCTCCCGGCCATGTCCCCTCCTGCCCGTGCACCCCTCCCGCCCGTGTCCCCTCCCGTCCATGTCCCCTCCTGCCCGTGCACCCCTCCCGCCCGTGTCCCCTCCCGTCCATGTCCCCTCCCGGCCATGTCCCCTCCTGCCCGTGCACCCCTCCCGCCCGTGTCCCCTCCTGGCCATGTCCCCTCCTGCCCGTGCACCCCTCCCGCCCGTGTCCCCTCCTGGCCATGTCCCCTCCTGCCCGTGCACCCCTCCCGCCCGTGTCCCCTCCCGCCCGTGTCCCCTCCTGCCCGTGTCCCCTCCTGGCCATGTCCCCTCCTGCCCTTGCACCCCTCCTGCCCGTGTCCCCTCCCGCCCGTGTCCCCTCCTGGCCATGTCCCCTCCTGCCCTTGCACCCCTCCCGCCCGTGTCCCCTCCTGCCCGCGCCCCCTGCCCGTGTCCCCTCCCGCCCACGCCCCGCTCCTGCCCGTGCCCCCTCCCAGGACTACCTGGCGCGGGAGGCGAGGGGAGGAACCTACTGGATCGGGCTGGTGGCCACGGGCCCCGGCGGCTCCTGGCGCTGGGTGGACGGGGCTGCCTACTCCCAGGCCCAGAGGTGAGCGGGGACAGGGTGGGGCGGGGGAGACCGGCACCCCCGGCGCCCCCCCGCTGACCCCGCTCTGCCCTGCCAGTTTCTGGGCAGCAGGACAGCCGGACAACACGGACTACGGACAGTTGGGCCGGGAGACCTGTGCCCAGATCCACCCCGTGGGCAACGGCCTGTGGAACGACCATAACTGCAACTTCACCTTCTCCTGGATCTGCAAGAGGGACCTGAGCCCGCCCTGATGCCCCGCCGGCCCCGCTGCCGGCCCACTCGCCCGCCGGATGAGCCCCCCAGGGAGCTCCGCTCCCCCCTGACGCAGGGCAGCTCCCAAGCGAGCATCCCCGCCACGACGCTGCCGCCGGTGGTGCCGTGGACCCCGGTGCCACGCCGGCGCTGCCCTCTGCACCGAGACCCCTTCGCTGGGCCTTGATTAAATCGCTCCCGCTGCACCTCCCTGGCTGCCTCTTGCTCCCCCCGCCAAGGGGGGCTGGTTCTGCTGCACCCCCAGCCCCTCTGCCCTGTCCAACTTGCAGACCTTCGCTGGCATCAACAACGGTGCCACAGCTCTTGTGTCACAGAGGTCCCACGAGCGCCGTGGGAGGGATGGATCCATCCCCTCGCCCTCTGAGTGTGGTGAGAGGGGGTGCCGGCTCCTGCCACCTCCCAGGGTGACACACATGTCCCCCTCGCCCCAAGTAGCATCACGTGGGGACAACCAAACCCCCCATGCTGGGCACACGGCCACGTCCTGCCCTGCTGCTTGTTTATTTAATCCTCCACTCTGGTGACCCCACAGCATCCCAGAGTGGTGGGGGTCGGAAGGGCCCTCTGGAGCTCACCCCGTCCCACCCCTGCGTGAGCAGGCACCCCCAGAGCAGGGGCACAGGGCCACGTCCAGGCGGGGGGTGAATGTCTCCAGGGAAGGGACCCCACAGCCTCTCTGGGCAGCCTGTGCCCCTGCTCTGGCACCCGCACAGGGAAGGGGTTTGTCCTCATGTTCAGGGGGAGCTTCCCGTGTTCCAGCTTGTGCCCGTGGCCCCTTGGCCTGGCGTTGGGCACCGCTGAAAAGAGCCCGGCCCATCCTCCTGACACCCGCCCTTCAGATATTTATAAGCATTGATGAGATCCCCCCTCAGCCTTCTCCTCTCCAGGCTGAACAGACCCAGGTCTCTCAGCCTTTCCTCACAAGGGAGATGCTCCAGTCCCTGACCATCTCCGTAGCTCTCCCCTGGACTCTCTCCAGCAGTTCCCTGCCCTTCTTGAACTGGGGGGCCCAGACCTGGATGCAGCACCCCAGATGTGGTCTCACTGGGGCAGAGCAGAGGGGGAGGAGAACCTCCCTCGCCCTGCTGGCCACGCTCCTTTCCATGCCCCCCAGGGCACCGCTGGCCCCCTTGGCCCCAAGGGCCCGGTGCTGGCTCAGGGTCACCTCGCTGCCCCCCAGCACCCCCAGGGCCTTCTCAGCAGAGCCGTTCTCCAGCAGGTCCCCCCCAGCCTGTGCTGGTGCGGGGGGTTGTTCCTCCCCAGGGGCAGGACCCTGCACGTGCTCGTGTTGAATTCCCTGAGGCTCCCCCGGGCCCAGCTCTCCAGCCTGGCCAGGGCTCGCTGGATGCCAGCACAGCCTCTGGTGTATCAGCCGCCCCTCCCGGCTTGGGATCATCAGGGAACTCGCTGAGGGGACGCTCTGTCCCTTCCCCCAGGTCACTGATGGATATGTTGAACAGGACTGGCCCCAGCACAGACCCCTGGGGAACACCGCTAGTGACAGGCCTCCATCCAGACCCTGCCCCGTTGGTCACGACCCTCTGAGCTCTGCCGTTCAGCCAGTTCTCAGCCCACCTCTCTGTCCTCTCATCTAACCCACACTTCCTAAGCCTGTCTATGAGGGTGTGATGGAAGACAGGGTCAAAAGCCTTGCTGAAGTTGAGGTAAGCAACACCCACGACCCTCCCTTCATCGACCCAGCCAGTCACACCATCACAGAAGGCTATTGGGTTGGTCAAGCCTGGTGTCCCCTTGGTGAATCCATGTTGATACTTCTGATAACCTCCTTGTCCTCTGCATGCCTGGAGATGACCTCCAGGATGAACTGCTCCATCACCCTTCCAGGGATGGAGGTGAGGCTGACCGGCCTAGAGCTTCCCGTCCCACAGCGAGGGGATGTGCACTGCCCCTGGCTGCTGCTCCCCCACCGGGGAAACCCTGACCCGGGGTCCCTCACGCGGAGGGCACAGAGGCACCCAGCGCCCACCCTTCCTTTGGGCTGGCGGATTTGTCAAACCCCGTCGGGGGGAGAACCAAACCACCTCTTTTCTTAAAAGTCTGTTTACAGCCCCGCGAAGCCATCGCCCGCTGTCCCGCGCACGAAGAGGTGCAGGAACACGGCGCTATCCCAGCTCCGGGCGGATTTTTATGGGGACGGCTATTAGCACTCGCCAACCCTCCCGTGATGGCATCCAGGGGGGATAAATGGGTTAAAAACCTGCTTTTTGCTGGCTCATTGCTCTTTATTCTTGAGCCACTTTTCCTGTCCATCCTGTTGGGGCTTGGCGACCATTCTGGCTCCTTCCCTTCTCTCTCCCCGCCGAAATATCGCGGGGTGCCGGGCAGGGATGGCGGCTTTAGCTCAGCGGGATGTTTTGATGCCCATCTCCCGGTCCATCGCCTGGAGGAAACGTTCGTTGAGGAAAAGCATCTGGCCGTGGGGCAGGAGCCGATCGAGGAGGACGTCGGCGGCGTCGGGTCGGAGCAGGACGTTGGCACCGGGGCTGAGGAGGCGCAGGGAGGCGAGCAGGCGCGGGGCCAAGCGGCGCAGCGTGATTTCGGCCAACGATAGATTCTCTTGGGGGTCACAAACCAAGGCGAAAGCGAGGGCCGACACCGATAACCAAACTACCGTCACCCTTTCGGGGAAGGGGTCCCCGGGGGGCAGCTGGAAAAGACCCCCCGGGGCATCTTGTAGCGACAGGGGCTCATCGGGGAGCTGGGGGAGCTGGGGGGCGGAGGGGCGCCCCGAGGAGGACTGAAGCAGCCGGCACTGTGAAGCCACTTGCCTGGGAGAAAAGGGGGGACCCTTGTGTTAAGACACCCCCCCCCAATTCAGTGACAGGGTGAACCCCTCTGTTGGGGGGATGGGGCTCAGCAGGATCCCCAGGGCCATGGAACCATGGCCCTGGGGATCCTGCTGAGCCCCATCCCCACAGAAAGGGGCTGTCACAGTTTTGGGGCACCCACTGAGCCCAGGACCCCCCAGGAAGGGGGAATCCCATGGAAAGAGGGGTGTCACCACCCTAGGGGTCCCACAAAGCCCAGGAGCCCCCCCTAAAGAGATGGCATGATGGCCCTAAGGGTCCCAGTGAGCCCACCCTCCCCTGAAGAGGGGGCGTCACAGTGCTGGGGGGCCCAATGAGCCCACGCGCC
The DNA here is from genome assembly GCF_963921805.1 of Phalacrocorax carbo. Classification (NCBI taxonomy): domain Eukaryota; kingdom Metazoa; phylum Chordata; class Aves; order Suliformes; family Phalacrocoracidae; genus Phalacrocorax; species Phalacrocorax carbo. Next base: position 533,120 of record NC_087516.1, read on the forward strand.
CCCGCAAGGAGAGGGTATCATGGCCCTGAGAGTCCTGATGAGTCCCCTCCTCCCCAAAGAGGGGGTGCCATGGCACTGGGGGTCCCAATGAACCCCCTCCTCCTCAAAGAGGGGGTGTCATGGTGCTCAGGGTCCCAATGAGCCCTCCCCAAAGAGGGGTGTCATGGCCCTGGGGGTCTCAGTGAGTCCCCCCACCCCAAAGAGGGGGTGTAGCGGCCCCGGGGTCCCCGATGACCCTGGGACTGATGGAGAGGCGGGGGGTCCCCCCAAGCCCAGCACCCCCGAAAGGGGGGGGTCCCGGGAGGGCGGTCACCGCTCGGGGGTTCTGCATACCTGCCCACGGCCAAGAGCTGCTCCTTGCGGCGGAGGCGCTGCCGAGGGGGTCCCTCGGGGACCGGGGAGTTCCCGGGGGGGTCCCCAAAAAAGCGGGTGTAGAGGGGGCGGCACGGGGTGTGGCCAAGAGAGGCGTGGCCCGGGGAGGCGTGGCCAACCGGGGTGGGCGGGTCCAGAGCAAGCAGCACGAACGCCCGCACCATGGCAACGCCGGCGCGACCCCGGCCCGCCGCGCGTCGCCGTGACGTCAGCTCACCCCCCTTCGCCCCTGGCTACCATTGGTTAAACTGGTGTCGGCGGGCAGCTGCTGGGATTGGCGGAGGACGCAGGGAGGGCGGGGATCGGGCGATGAGGGAAGGGAAAGGGCGGAGGCGATTGGTGGGCGAGAAGAGGTGGGCGGGAAATTGGGAGACCGCCCGCTGCACGTGACGGTGCCGGGTGGTGATTGGGGCAAGGCGACGCGGGCGACATGCTGATTGGGGGATTAGGGGTTGGTGGGCGGGGCAGGAGTAGGAAGTACGGTCGGAGGCGGTGGCAGGGCCGGGAGAGAACATACCGGGGGGACGGGGACAGGGACAACAACGACAGGGCCTGGGGTGGGTGAGAGGGACAGGACACAGGGCTTGGGGGACGGGACACAGACACAGGACAAGGCTTGGGGGGAAACGGGGCCTGGGGGACAACACGGCAGGGCTTGGGGACACAGACACACAGGACCTGGGCAGGACAGGATAACCGGGGTGGGGGTGTGTGACATGGCCTGGGGGACAACATGGTGTGTGGGTAGGGAACAGGATGACTCGGGGGGGAGAGGGGGGGAGTGACATGGCCTGGGGGATGGGACAGACAGGATCATCCCGGGGTGGGGGTGGCAGGGCCTGGAGAAGGGGACTGGATCCCCCTGGGCCAGGTGGCCCTTGGGCGGGGGGGGGTGGGGTGGGGGTTGAGGAAGAGCAGCATGGCCTGGGGTACAAAGGACCACCTGGCCTGGGGGAAGCGGCAGGACCAGGATGGGGGATGCCCCCCAGCCCCATCCCTCCCCCTGCCCCACACATGACCCCAGGGGGCCAGCGGTGACCTGTAGCCCCGTGTCCCCCCCGGCCCCAGCACGGGGAGCTGCCCCCGTTGCTGTGGTGCCCACACGGATCAGGGGCGGGGACATGACTTTGCTCTCCCTCCTGACAGAATTATTAATGGGGGTGTAACAAAGACACCGTAAAAACAACCCAAAGGCCGGGTACAGCCTGACCCCGGGAAACAATCACACAATGGGGCATGCGCCCAGGGCCCCCCCACCCCCAGGCACCCCCCCCAAGCCGAGAGGGGTAAGGGTCCTGCGGCAAAGGAGGTTTAAGTGCTTTTTCTACAACAGTTCTGCCCATTAAGCCCCACCAGGGGCCCCCAGTTCTCCTGGGGAGCTCCCAGTCCTCACGCAGGGGGGTACCCACCACTCCCTGCCCCCTCAACAGGGCTCAGGGTGCAAGGGGAAGGGGCTGGAGTAATGGTTTGGAGAGGGGGGAGCTGCCCCCCAGTCCCTGAGCCCCACACCCCAGAGTGGGGGGGCTGGGGGAGGCAGCCTGCACCCACCACGGCTCTGCCCCCCTCCAAAGGAAGGCTGAACGTGGCAGTGACTTGGCCTGGGATGGAGGGAGCAGCCCCAGGCAGCCCCCACTCCCCGCCACAGCCCACAGCTACCATTTAAGGTAAAGCGTAAAACCTTTTACCCTGTTTTTAGGGTAAAAAGGGGGTAAAACCACAACCACCACCCCCCCTACACCCCTGCTGAGTTCAGTGATGTCGTACAAGACACCCGGCAGAGGAGAGGGCCGGGTTTTGGGCTGGGAGACGTTGCCTGATGGCAGCCCGGGGTGGGTGGGGGGCTGCAGGGGGTCCCACGTCCCCCTCCAGAGGCATCAGAAGTTCTTGAGGCGGCTGTAGAGCTCCCGCTTGCTGCGCTCGCCCGCCCAGGTGCGGCTCTTCAGGCGGAATTTGCGCAGGTCCTCCTTGAAGTCCTCGTGGTGCATGGGGCGGTAGTCCTGGGGCTCGCAGTGGGTCTGGGCACCCAAGGGCCCATCAGCACCCACAGTGCAACCCACCACACACGAGTAAACCCAGCAATCCCCCCCCAGCACAGCCCCCTGCCCCTAGAGGTACCATCCTCACGGAGGATGCGCAGAGCCAGACCTTCTCCTTCCCTCCTCGCAGGGCAGCGTTTGGGGAGAGGGTGTTTTCATCCCCCCTCAACCCTCCCCTCCCACCAGGGACCCCCTCCCACAGAGGGAGCAAACTCAGGGGGCTCACCTGGTACTGGGGGAAGAACTCCCGGTACCCCCCCTTCAAGACGTAGAGCTCTGGGTAGTGGAGGTGGGGGTACTCGTTACAGGCTCGGTCCTTCTCCCTGACGAACCGGCACCTGCGGGACACAGGGAAGGGCGACGGGGAGGGGCTGCAGCAGGGATCATCACTGAGCCAGGAGCCTGCCGTGCCTGGGGGGGGGTCCAGGAGGCCTCAGTGTCCACCATCCACCCCCCCAACTCACATCCTGGGTCCCCTCTCAGAGGAGAACTCGCAGTGGAAGATGACGATCACCCTCTTGCTGGCGTCGAAGGGCACAATGGGCTTCTTCAGCAGGAACTCCTCCACGTCCTGCTCCATCGGCAGGTTGACTGCGCCCTTGGGGAGGGAGAGGAGGACCTTCATCCCCTCTGCCTCCTGTTTCATGCAAGGGGGGGGGCCTCAGTACGCTGCCCCCAGCCTCCCCTGCACCAGCACCACTCCCCTTCCTCCTTCCTGGTGGGGCTCAGTACCTTTGGGGAGGCTCAAACCCCTCGGGGGGGGGGGGGGGGGGGGGAGGGAGTGGTTCAGCACCTTTCAGGTTTGATGGGTTTGAGACTCCCCCAACCCCCTCAGGAGCCCCCCAGCCCCAGCCCCGAGGGGCACAGCAGTGGTTCTGACCTTGATGTGGCCTCCCTCGTACTCGTAGGGGTACCTGCAGTCCACGATCACGCAGCTCTCGATGAGGCTGCTGAACTGCCCCGTCAGCACCGCCACCATCTGCGGGGGGAGCCCGTCACCGAGGCAGGGGGGCACGGGGAAGCGGGGAGGACACCAGGCAGGCAGCCCCACGGAGGGGTTTCGGGGAGAGGCTGCTGCTCCCTTACCATTTCGGGGGAAATGTACTTCAGGTCCTGGTGCTTCCCCTCCACCGTCTGCAGGAGGTAAGCCTGGAGGAGGGGCGAGATGCTGGGTCAGGATCCGTCCCGGGGGGACCTCCTAGTGCAGGGGCTGTCACCCGCACCCCCCAACCCAGAAGTTTGCTCCCCTGAGGGAGCCACGGCATGGTGCTGGCACAAGAGCAGCAGCGATCGGGCTCTTCATGTCCTACGGGGTCCACAGGCTGGAAAGTCACAGCCCCAAGTCCCCTTGTCCCCAAGGCAAGGGCCATCAGCTGGGTTTGGGCTCTTGCCCAGGCGCAGGGCTCCGCTGACAGCCCCTCTTGCTTTGGGGGAAGGGGGGGCAGCACCCCTGGCCTCCAGCACCCCCATGGCCCCACCTTGGAGAAGTCCCCGATGAGTTCCCGGTGGTCGCTGGCCAGCAGGTTCTCGATCTCCTCCTGGCAGAAGGACCTGGAGCGCAGCAGCCGCGCTTTCTGCGGGGGCACAAACCAAAGGCACCCAACTCCCGGCGTTACCGAAGGCACCGGCGCAGCCGCGGCACGGGGCGGTGCCACCGGGGACCGGGGCGAGGACGCCTCATCCCGAAGCCTTCCCCAGCACCCACCGGCTCCGCCGCCTCCTCGCCAGGGGTACCGGCCACGCTCCTCCGCCGCTTGGTTTTGACGGGGGTGTCCCTGTCCTGGGGCCGGTCTATCCGCTTCAGGATGGGCCTGATGATGCTGCTGGGCATCGAGGGCGAGCGGAAGAGCTGCCGGCACTTGCTGCGCTTTGCGGGACGCTGTGCGGGGAGAGCCCGTGTTGCTGCCCGGGGGTCTGGCATCTCCCTGCATCCCCCCCTCTCCCCCAAGCTCCCACCAGCACTGAGGGCAAGGGGACAAGGGTCCCACTCTGGTGGCCACGCGCCACCCCGGATGAACCCAAAGCCCCCAGGGCTGGTGCTGCTCACCAACCAGCCTCTTTGCCAAGGCCCATCACCCCCAGACCCCACCTTGGAGACCCCAGGGAGGAGCCTGGGACTCCATCCACCCCCGAGGCTCCAACATACCGGCTCTGCCTCCTCCTTCCTCACCAGTGGCGCGGTCAGCAGGTTCTCCATCCCCTGCGGCATGTCGGCATCGCTCTGCTGGGGCAGCAGCCGGGAGGGCCATGGGGGAGAGGCAGAGGAGAGGATGAAGGGGCCAAGTCCTGCTAACCACTTCCCAAGCCTCCCCCAGGCAGGGATGGACCCCATGCCCAGGGTCCATCCAACCCCACAGCCCCCCAGGTGGAGAAGCCCTCCTTACCTTCATCTCTTCCTCATCCAGGATCTCTATGAAGCCATCATCTTCCTCCTCAGACATGGAGGAGGTTAAGGAGCACCGGCGGAGTATGATGGGGCTCTCGCCCTGGGAGAAGTTTTCCTTCTCAGGGGTGTCAAACTGGGGAGGAACAGCCCACGACTTAGGAGCGGGGCCAGCCCCACGCCAGTCCTGCTTGGAGACAGGGTGTCCCCAAGAGCCCCCCCAAACCCCTTCAGCTCCCACATCCTCAGGTCTCCAGGGCAAACGTGGAGGTTGGAGCAGCAGGACCCCACTCAGCAGCCCCTGCAGCAGGAGCGCCCATCCCCGGTGCCCCCCAGAGTCCCCCCCAGCCCCTCTCACCAGCAGGCTGGGTGCAGAGCTGGGTCTCTGGGCAAAGGCATCCCTCCCCGCAGCCCCATCGCCAGCGGGCAGCCGGCTGCGCTGACCCGGCCGCTGCGGCTTCTTGAAGACAAACCCTTCCTGTGGTGGTGGGGGGGACATGGCATTAGCATCCCCCTGCCCCTTCCCCAGCCTCCCCCCAGCCTCGTTGTCCTCCTCACCTTGTCCTCGGGCTCCCTCCGGCCCCTCTGCTCGCTGGCCTGGCAGCTGTTGAACTCCCGGGAGTGGGAGATGTTCCTCAGGACAGGGCTGGCCCCCAGGAGCTGCAGCTGTGGGGCAGGTGGGGGGGTGAGAGGTGCTGCGCAGCCCCTGCCCTCCCCAGCTCCATCCACCTCCTCCTCCTCCCAGCTTGGCCAGGGGCGCAGCAGGGTCCGGCCTCTCTCCGCTCAGCCCTGCAGAGCCCTCGGGACTTACCGGCAGCGAGGGGATCCTCCGGATAAGGAGCTTATTGCTGCAAGAAGCAGGGTAAAAAAGAAAGATTGAATGAGAGAAAGTGCCCTGGCCCAGCAGCGTCCCGCGGAGGCTGGCACGGCCCCCCCGGTCCCCTGGGTCCCCGCAGCAGGGGTCAGGCCTCCCCAGAGCTGTCAGCCCGGGGCAGCAACTCCTCCAGACACAAAGCAACACCCGGGGCCTGATCCAGAGCCCGGGAAAGGCATGGGGACAGCCCGGCTTTTGGGTCTGGGCACGGGGACAAAGCCCCTGCACTTACTCTTTGAGAACTCTCCCGGACTCCAGGATCGCTTTGTCGAAGCTGTAGGGAGAGGAGAGCCAAGGTTAGGGGGGGAACGAGCCCTGTGCCCCAACCTGGGCAGCCCAGGAGCCCCGGGGATGGGCAGCCCCAGCCCTCACAGTGCTCCCACCCCACGCAAGGGCCGGCAGCCCTGCAGATGGAGAGCAGCCGGGGCTTTCAGCCCCACAAAGGGTTAAAGCCCCATCTGGACACTGCTGCTTTCAGGCTGAGGACCCCAATCGGGGGCTTTGGAGGGAGGGGGTGCAGCACGCCGGGGTGGTCCGGGGCACCCCACTGACCTCGCTCGGCGCCCAGACAAAGCCGGCGTCGGGGCCCCACGCTCTCCACCTGTATGTAAATCCCCCACGGCGGGGATGCCGGGGATGCTGGCCGGCAGCCATATGGCCCTGCCGGCGGCACGCCGTGGCAGGACCGGCATCGGCACGTCCCCCCGCCGCCGAGCACCCCCAGCCCCACCATCTGCCCCCCGTTACTCCTTCACCCGGCACATCTGCCAAAGCCGGGACCTGCCAACGGCCGGGCAGGCGATGCCGCCGGCACAGCGCTGGTGCCCCCCTCCTTTTTGGGGCGGGGGGGAGGGAGGCAGAGCCTCTCACCCCCCCGCACCGGGTTTTGCTCTCAGCTGAACCCTGCACCCCCACCCCGCGGGGCCCGTGCGGCAGCACCCCAAGGCTCCCCGGGGCGGGTGCTGGGAGCCCGGGGGGTGCTCAGCGCCCCCCCCCGCTGCTCCAGGGCAGCCAGCCCGCCCCGCCGGCGCAGCCCGGAAGAGGATTTGGCCAAGCCGGGGCAAGGAAGCGCCGTGCGGGCTTCCTGCCTGCCCCCGCTGCCAGACCCCTGCCTGCGGCGGAGCCGCGGGGGACACACGGGGTACTCACGCTTCCTCCAGCACCGGAGGGTCCTCCTGCGTGGGGGAGTCCAGCCCCACTCCTGTGGGAACAAGGGGCAGGGGTAGCAGCCGGGGAGGGGGACGGAATCGGGCGCCGCTGGGGACCCGCTTCGGCACAGCGCCGGCGCTGCTCCCGCCGGGACCTTTGCAGGATGCGGCCCCCCACACCCCGGCTGTGCCTCCCCACTGCTCCGGCCAGCGCTGGGGAGGGGGCTGCGGCCGGTGGTAGCCGCCGAGTGCTCGTGGGGGGCCCAGCGTGGCGAGGGGGGGTGGCACCGACCCATCCCGGCCAGGATGTCCCACATCACCCCGACCAGGGACCCCGCTGGGGGGATCTGTGGCTGAGACCCTCCCCAGGAGCGGGACCTGGGGGGCTCTTGCCCCCTGTGCCCTGTGGGGAAGGGGCCGCAGTCGGAAGTGCAGGGAAGGAAGTCCCAGTTTGAAGCAGGCGTGGGCTGAGTGCCTGGCGGGAATGACTCAGAGCTGGGGGGGGGGGGGGGGGGCCCGGCTCCCACCTGCACCCCAAGAAGCCCCCAGCCTCAAATCCCTTCTTTGCCTCCCCAGCCGCTCGGCCAAGCCCCCTCCCCACATATAGGGGCCCCGTGCCCACATACCCCCCACCCAGCCGCCAGGAGACACCCCCCCCGCCATTGCACAGCTCCCTGTGCACATCCCCAGCCCCAAAGAGGGGTCGGGGGGGCCACAGGGCCCATCACTCACCCGCATCCGAGGACTCGGAGGAGACAGAGTCCCGGGAGGAACCTGAGGCCATCGGCTCCGGGGACAGGCGGGACTGCTGGCTCTGGAAGGGCAGCCCCCGCTTTGGGGTGTCCCAGTGGCTGCGGGCAGGGGGACACGGGTGGGGGTCAGCCCACGGGGACCTCTGGTACCCGGGGTGCCCCTCGCCCCTTCCCCGGGGGGGGCAGAAGCAGGGGTTAAGGGAGGGGAGCCCCAAAACGCCTCACCCCCCCGCCACGGCAGGGTGCCACCCGCGGGCTCAATACAGGCCGCCCTGAGCCACGCGTGGGGCGGCCCGCGCCTCCCGTGTCCGGCAAGAGGAGTCACGCGTGGGGCACTCCGCATCTCCACAACCCGCAGAAGCCACGCACGGGGCAGCCCGGGGGACCCGCAGGTGCCACGCGTGGGGAACAGCCCCTACCCGACAGCGCGAACCACGCGTGAAAGAGCCTATAGCCGGCAACAAGACCCAGGCGTGGAGCAACCCCACGTCCCTCTCCCGGCCCCCACTCACCTGCCCAGCCCCACCAGGTTGTCCATGTCCAACGCCAACGTGGTGACCGGGGACATCCCGGGCAGCCCACGCCGGCCGCCCCGCGCCGCCATGCGGGGCCGCGAAACCCACCGAAAACCAATTTAAAAATAGATATATCGCGATATAATCCGCTCTGTGGTTGCTTTCCCCCCCCCCACTCACGCCCCCAGGAGCGGGGTCGCGCCGCGCGGGTCCGTGGCCGGTGTGGGGGGGCCCCGGCCGGGCGCGCGCTGCCGCCGCCCCTATTTATATTCGAAAAATAACAGGGGCGAAGCGCGGCGGGAGCCAATGGGGCGGCCCCGGCCGCCCCCGTGGGGCAGGGCCACGCCGCGCCGCGCCGCGGGCCGGGGGCGCGCGGGGGTGGGGGTGCACGCGTGGGGGGGGCGGGGAGGGCTCATGGCTGGGGGGGTGGAGGGGTGCGGGGCGGGGGGACGCGGGGGGGTCATGGCCGGGAGGGGGACACGGGAGGGGACATAGCTGGGGGGGAACGTGGGCTGGGGGACACAGAGGGGGACGTGGCCGGAGGGACATGGTGGGGGTCATAGCTGTGGGGGGACACAGAGGGGACCGGGGGGGGGGGTCATAGCTGGGGGGAGGGGGGCATGGCTGGGGGGGGACATAGCTGAGGGGGAATGTGGAGGGGGACATGGCTAGGGGGGACACAGAGGGGGACGTGGCCGGAGGGACATGGTGGGGGTCATAGCTGTGGGGGGACACAGAGGGGGCCATGGCTGGGGGGTCCATGGCTGGGGGGGACACAACATGGAGGGGTGCATGGCTGGGGGACACGGGGGGGTCATGGCTGGGGGGGGACATGGGAGGGGACATAGCTGAGGGGGAACACGGAGGGGGACATGGCTGGGGGACACAGAGGGGGTCATGGCTGAGGGGGCATGGTGGGGGTCATAGCTGTGGGGGGGACAAAACATGGAGGGGTGCATGACTTGGAGGACACAGTGGGGGACATGGCTGAGGGGGGACACAGGGGTGCATGACTTGGGGTGGGGTGTGGAGGGGTGCATGGCTTGGGGGACATGGTGGGGGGCTGTGACCGGGAGGGGACGTGGAGGGATGCATGGCTGGGGGTTCTCGGGGAAATGGCTGGGGGGGGACACGGCTGGGGGGAGACACAGAGGGGTGCATGGCTGGGGACGCATGTGATTGGGGGGCTGCGTAGTGGGGTGCACAGCTGGGGACGGTGGGTGGCAGGTGTGCGATGGGTGTATGTGGGTGATGGTGTGGCTCTGGGGAGGTCGCAGTATTTGGACACAGGTCCCTCCTGGCCCCCCCTGGCCCCCTGCCACGTGCCAGCTCCAGGGCCTGGAGTGGGTGCTGGGGGGTGCTGGCCTCAGCCCCAGTGTGAACTGGGGTTAGACTGGGGGCCAGCCCCACATTGGGAAGGGAAGGGGCCCACATTGCCCACCGCAGCCCTAACGAAAAAGCTGGAAAGCTCAAAATACCCCTTCCCACATGGACCCACTCCACAGCCTGCAGGGACCGGGGCTGCCCCTCGCCCCGCTGTTCCCCATGGGGTCCTGGCTGGGTACCCCCCACTCCTCCCGGCTTAGACACCCACCGGTGCCAAAGCCACGTGCTGCCGTGCATCCCTGGGCCTCGGTGCTGCCTGAAACCCAAACCTTCCACCCTGTCCCCCCAGCCTGGTCCCTCGCCGGGCATGGACCTCCATCTGTCTGCCTGGGGAGGGCGGCTGGCCAGACCCCTGCCCGGGGAGGGGGTCTCCAGCCCAGCTGGGGGCTTTCCAATGGAAAGCTGGGCAGGAATGCGCTGGGCGGCCGCGGCCTGGGTGGCCATCCCAGCCTGTCATCCATTGTCCCCAGCCCCATTCTTTCCTTTCAGAGAGGAAAAGAAAAGAGGAGGGGGTGGCCGGGCTGGAGACCCCCTCCCCAGCCAGGGCAGGGGCAGGTGAGTGGGCAGCTCTCCCAGCTGGGGGTGGCATTTGGTCTGGCTGGCTCCGGCGACACCCCCATACTGGCCAGACCCTGCCCTCCCAGAGTGAGCGAAGGGCATGGGGGGTCCCCTGCCCCCCACCCCACCCAGGGATGCCAGGCATGTCCCAGTGCATCCCAGCACATCCCAGTACAGCAGCGGGGCTGGGGATCTGTGCTGCAGTGGGCTGCGGGTCCCCGGGGGGTGGGTGCAGCACCCAGGGTGCCCCAGGGAGGAGGACAGGCATCCCCGGGGCGGGGGGCTCGCTGGCCCCCCAGCGCTGCTGGGCGGCTGCAGGATGTCCTCCCTGGCCACCAAGGGCTTTAATTGCTTCCAGCCACAGAAGGCTGGGCTGGGGCCGGGGGCCGGGGGGCCCAGCGCTGGTGGCCGCCCCGAGCCCATGCTGGGGGCCTCGGGGAGGGAAGGGGGTCTCCAGCCAGCTCAGCCACAGCTGCACGGGGGAAGGCTCATGGGGCTCTGCAGGCAGCTGCCCCACTGGGGAAAGGGCCACATGCTCTGGTCTTCCCCCCCCCCCCCAAACAGAGGGTTTTGGGGAGTGGGGCTGCAAAGAGGGGGATGGGGGACTCCCCAGGGTGCTGCAGAGCCCCTTCTCTGCAGCAGGACCTGCACAAAGCCCCATCTGCTCCTCTCCATTGTGGGATGCAGGGGTGGGCCCCCCCCGGAGCCCCCCACCTCCACGGGCCCCCCTGGAGCCCCCCACCTCCCTGGTGTGCTGCTGCCTGCCCTGGGGCAGGGGCTTGGGTGAAGCCAGGGCATGGTGTGTGGGGAGGGGGGCTTTAGGAGCTGGAGGAGGCTGGCTTGCTTTAATGGCCACACAGCAAGAGCTGCCATAAAGATTACTCTAATTAACGAGGATGGAGTGGGGGGCTGTTGGCAGCGGCAGGGCTGGGCTGGGGGTGGGTGACAGTCCCCCCCTGCCCCAGGGCTGCACCCCCATGGCATCCCACCCCACCGACTGGCTGTGGGTGTCCCACCGCCTCCCCGCGCCCCTCACCCAGACTGGGCTGCCCCAATGTGGGACCCCCACCTGGAGGACCAGTTCCCCCTGCCTTCAGGAAATAATCCCACAGCATCCCCTTTTCCCTCTGGCTTCCCTCCCAGCCTGGGTGCTCTGGGCAGGAACACACCCCAAAACCACTGACATCTTCCACAAAAGCTTTTGCCCGACCACAGGAAACCTGTTTTCTGCCCCAAGAGGGTTTAAGGGCAAAGCATGCCCATTCACCTGTTTTTTTCCAAATTCTTTATAACCGTGGCTGGTTATTTGGGGGCGGGGGGGCATCGCTGCTGTGCACGGGGCGGCTGCGGCAGGACCCCGGTGCCCTCGGCGCTGGCCCCAGGGGATCTGTGGGGCAAGGCCCCACACGTGGGGTGACACGGCGTGGCATGATGGCAGGGGATGCAGGAGGAGGGTACCAGCCTCTGGCTCCCTCCCCGCTGGTGCCCTGCGGCTGAGGGACGGAGCATCCCCGGGGTCCTGCGTGGCAGCTCGTGGGCAGCACGCACGTGGCAGCACGCCGCCGTGGCCTGTGTCACCGCGGGCATCGCGAAGCCACCGGCCCCAGCTCGGGAATGCGGCGGCTCTGGGTGGGGGTCGTGGCTGAACAACGGTGCAGGTGGCGAGCGGGGGCATCACCCACCTCCCCAGACGTGGGCCGCGTGGGGCTCCAGGCACCTTAGCGCCAAAATACAGGATTTGAGAGATTTTAAAGCTGGAGGAACACAAGAGGAGGATGATGGTGGCAGCGAGATGCCGAAGGGCTGCTGGTGGTGGTGGCACGGAAAGTGGCCTTGCCGGCACAGCCAGGACCCGCGGCCGCGGTGGAGGCTCTGGCTGAGGCTGCAGTTTCAGGAGGTGCGGACGGAGGGTCCTGGGGTTCACGGAGCAAAACCTCCCCACCCTGAAGCATCCGCCGCTGTGGTGGGGAGGAAACTGCGGGGGGGCAAAGGGGCGTCTCCGTCCCCCCCTTCCTGTTTTGCTGCTTTCTGCTCCGCGCACCCAGGGGAGGCTGCGGCTGCCACCCGCTCCTGCGGGGGCCCGGGGAGGGTGGCTGCTGCCAGAACCCTGCCCTGCCAGGGAGAGGGGGATTCTGGCTCGACTCGCTGAATTTAGTTTTGGTTTGGCCAAAAATAAACCATTTCAGGCTCCTTTTATCTTCAGTGAGAAGCAAACCAGGAGCGAAACCCCATCAGACCCCCCTTTTTGCAGCTGCTGTGGCCAGAAGAGGGACAGGGTGGGGAAACTGAGGCACACATCCTGCAGGGCTGCCGGTGGCAGAGTTGGAGCTCCCGGGTCTGGGCTCTGCCGTGGTGAAGGAGCGGAAGGGACCGTGCAGGCGGCAGCAGCAGATAAACTGCCCCCTCGGCGGGAGCCATCCCCACGCTGTCCCCGTCCCACCTCGCTGGGGACCAAGCCGCAGGCGGGGCTTATCGGCATCCCCAGCGTCTCACTCCCCCCCTGGTATTGCTGCCCACAGCGCTGTAACCTGCCCATTCCTGCCCATGTGGGGGGGACTACGATGTCCATCCCAAGGAGGGTGTCCATCCCAAGGGTCCATCCCAGCTGTGGTGCCCATCCCTGGGAAGTGTCCCCCCGCAGCGGGTGCCCCCCAGGAGGGGATTGCAGGCCCTGGGCACAGACTTGGGGTACCCACTGCCAAGAGCAACATCTCCAGCTGATCTTTAGCCTGAACGGATGGGAGCTGGAGCCCCCCATCACATTGGGGTCCACCATAGGATCATCTTGGGATCCTCTTCCTTGCACCTTCCCAGAGCGGCGACCCCCCCTTGCTTGGGGTCCTCCTTGCTGGTGGGTGCTGGGGACTCCCCTGGCCTCCCCCACTACTTGTGGCCCCCCTTGACCTGGTTCTGGACCCCTAAAAGCCCCCTCTTTGCTCAGGGACCCCTTTGCTGTGGTCTCACCACCCCCAGGCCCTCTCCTGTTGCATGTAGCCCCCCAGAGCCTCCCAGTAGCTTGGGGCCCCCAATCACCATGGTCCTGGGCCCCTCATTGCTCACAGGCTCCCTCAATCTGGTTCTGCATCCCCTAGATGCCCCCTCCTGCTCTGAGCCCCCCAGACACCCCTTGCCCAGGATTCCCAGGCCCCTCCTTGCTCAGAGCCCCTCCAGATCCCTAGGCCACCCTTGATCTGAGTGCCCCAGGGCGCCCCTTCCCAGGACACCCAGACCCCTCCAACTTGTTCAGAGTCCCTCAGACCCCCATTTCTCAGGATCCCCAGACAACCCCCTTGCTCTGAGCCGCCCCCAGACCCTCTGTCCTCCTCTCCTAAGACCCCCAGACCCCCCGCATTGCTCAGAGCCCTGCATTCCCCCATCACTCAGGACCCCCAGACCCCCTCCATTCCTCCATCGCTCAGCCACCCCGCATTGCTCAGGACCCCCATACCCCCATCGCTCAGGACCCCCAGACACCCCCCTGCTCCCCCATCACTCAGCCCCCCTCCCATCGCTCAGGACCCCCAGACACCCCCCTGCTCCCCCATCGCTCAGGACCCCCAGACACCCCCCCGTTCTCCCCCATCACTCAGCCCCCCTCCCATCGCTCAGGACCCCCAGACACCCCCCTGCTCCCCCATCGCTCAGGACCCCCAGACCCGCCCCGTTCTCCCCCATCGCTCAGGACCCCCTGACGCCCCCCTCATGCCCAGACCCCCTCATTGCTCAGACACCCCCATCGCTCAGGGCCCCCAGACCCCCCCCGTTCTCCCCCATCGCTCAGGACCCCCAGACCCCCGCCGTTCTCCCCCATCGCTCAGGACCCCCAGACCCCCATCGCTCAGGACCCCCTGACGCCCCCCCCATGCCCAGACCCCCTCATTGCTCAGACACCCCCATCGCTCAGGGCCCCCAGACCCCCCCCGTTCTCCCCCATCGCTCAGGACCCCCAGACCCCCGCCGTTCTCCCCCATCGCTCAGGACCCCCAGACCCCCATCGCTCAGGACCCCCTGACGCCCCCCCCGTGCCCAGACCCCCTCATTGCTCAGACACCCCCATCGCTCAGGGCCCCCAGACCCCCCCCGTTCTCCCCCATCGCTCAGGACCCCCAGACCCCCGCCGTTCTCCCCCATCGCTCAGGACCCCCAGACCCCCATCGCTCAGGACCCCCTGACGCCCCCCCCGTGCCCAGACCCCCTCATTGCTCAGACACCCCCATCGCTCAGGGCCCCCAGACCCCCCCCGTTCTCCCCCATCGCTCAGGGCCCCCAGACCCCCCCCATTCTCCCCATCGCTCAGGACCCCCTGACGCCCTCCCCGTGCCCAGACCCCCTCATTGCTCAGACACCCCCATCGCTCAGGGCCCCCAGACCCCCCCCGTTCTCCCCCATCGCTCAGGGCCCCCAGACCCCCCCCATTCTCCCCCATCGCTCAGGACCCCCAGACCCCCCCCGCCCGCTGCCGGCCGCCGGCGCGCTCCCAGCATGCCCCGCGGCGCCGTTGCCATGGCGGCGGGACGCGGCCCGGCCGGGCCCGGGGGTGGCGGCAGGCCTCATGGCGGGCGGCGGGGCGGCGGGCGAGCTGCCGGCCCTCTACGCCTGGCTGGACACCCTGCCGCTCTCCCGGCCCCGCAGGAGCATCGCCCGCGACTTCAGCGACGGGGGTGGGCGCGGCGGGACCGGCGGGGGGGGGGGGGCGCCGGGCCGGGGGCCGGGGGTGGGCCCCAGGTGGGTGCCGGGCCTGGGGAGCGCAGGCCGCGGGCGGCGGGGGTGGTTCGCGGGGTGCCCGCCGCCCCCAGCCCCTCTCCTCCCCTCTTCCCCCAGTGCTGGCAGCCGAGGTGGTGAAATTCTTCTTCCCCGCCATGGTGCAGCTGCACAGCTACGTGCCCGCCAGCTCCACGCCGCAGAAGCTCGCCAACTGGGGGCACCTCAACAGGTACCAGCCTGATCTCCTCCTGTGGCCCACCGACCCGCCCGGTGCGTCAGGGAGAGGCTGCGGGTGGTGTCTGCCGGGGCTTTCGTAAAGCCTTTGGCACCGTCTCCCACAGCATTCCCCTAGAGAAACTTCCCCTGGAGAAACTGGCGGCTCCTGCCTTGGAGAGGTGGACTCTTCGCTGGACAGAAAACCAGCTGGGTGGCCGAGCCCAGAGAGTGAACAGAGCTGAATCCAGTCAGCAGCTGGTCACAAGGGGTGTTCCCCAGGGCTCAGTTTTGGGGCCATTTCTGTTTGATAACAACAATCTGGACGAGGGGATCGAGGGCACCCTCAGTGAGTTGCAGATGACACCAAGCTGGGCGGGAGTGTCGATCTGCTGGAGGGCAGGGAGGCTCTGCAGAGGGACTGGGACAGGCTGGATCCATGGGCCGAGGCCAGTTGTGTGAGGTTCAACAAGGCCAAGTGCCGGGTCCTGCCCTTGGGTCACCCCAACCCCAGGCAGCGCCCCAGGCCTGGGGCAGAGGGGCTGGGAAGTGCCCGGCGGAGAAGGCCCTGGGGGTGCTGGCTGACAGCCGGCTGGGCATGAGCCAGCAGTGCCCGGGTGGCCAAGGAGGCCACCAGCCCCCGGGCTTGTGTCAGCACTGGTGTGGCCAGCAGGGGCCGGGCAGGGATGGGGCCCCTGTGCTCGGCCCTGGGGAGGCCCCACCTCGAATGCTGGGCTCAGGTTTGGGCCCCTCGGGACAAGAAGGGCCTGGAGGGGCTGGAGCGTGTCCAGAGAAGGGCAGCGGGGCTGGGGCAGGGTCTGGAGCACAAGTGTGCTGGGGGGCGGCTGAGGGGGCTGGGGGGGTTTAGCCTGGAGAAGGGGGGGCTGAGGGGAGCCCTTCTCGCTCTCTGCAGCTGCCTGAGAGGGGCTGGAGTGAGGGGGGGGCTGGTCTCTGCTCCCAGGTCACCAGTGACAGGACGAGAGGGAACGGCCCCAGGCTGCGTCAGGGGAGGTTTAGGTTGGAGATGAGGGAAAATGCCTTCCCTGCCAGAGCGGTCAGGCCCTGGCACAGGCTGCCCAGGGAGGTGGGGGAGTCACCGTCCTGGGGGTATTTAAAAGATGTGTAGACGTGGCACTTAGGGCATGGTTTAGGAGACATGGTAGCTTTGGGTTAAGAGTTGGCCTTGATGATCCTAGAGGTCTTTTCCAACCTTAATGATTCCATGATTCTATGATTCTAAGAGTACCAGGGGGGCAGCCCCCCTGCTCCCCCTTGCTGGGAGCAACGTGCTGCCCCACAGAGTGTCCCTCTTTGGGGACCAGGCCAGCTGGGACACAGGTCAGGGTGCCGCAGGCAGGGGATGCCTGCCTCATGCTCTCCTGGGCACTCATTTGTCTCCTCTTCTAGGAAAGTGCTGAGTAAGCTGAATTTCTCCATCCCGAATGACGTGATCCGGCAGGTCGTGCAGTGCCGGCCGGGCGTGGTGGAGCAGGTGCTGCTCCTGCTGCGGCAGAAGATCGAGGAGAAGCAGAAGCAGAGCAAGGTGGTGCCCGGCCCAGGCCAGGTCAGCGGGGGCTGGGGGAAAGGGGGCACTTGGCGTGCCGCCTCCTGCTTTTAGATGCCATGTGCTACGGGCTGGGGGGTGATGAGGGCGAGTAGCCACCCCACTGAGAGATCAGTGTAATCAGGGTAGGGCCAGGGGGACCCAGCTGAGCTCCAGACGTCCTTGTCGGCATCGCTTTCCCCCCATGTGCCTCTTTCTCCTCATCATGAGGATCCCACTGCTGTCTCCCTGTCTGCAGCTCTGTGGGGAAGCATAGTGGGGTGTTCCGAGGCAGGGGAGCCCCTCGCGTGGGCAGAGCTGGGGTGGGAGCACCCTGCTGGGAGCGATGCGGGCGGCAGAGCCGGCCTCGCTCGGTGGCCGCAGATGGCAGCCGTGCACCGTCGTCGGAAGCGCGGCGGCCCCGCTCGCTCCGCAAGCCTTGGCTTGGCCTGGGCAGCCCGGGAGGAGCCGCTGTGAGTGGGGAGGAGAGGGGACGCCATCCCCATCACGTTCTGTCCCCACCGCCCGTCACCCGGCCCTCCTCGCTGTGCTCCCCGCTCATGTGAGACACAAAGAGCCATGTGGGCTTGGGGGTACCATGTCCCCCATTCTCCTGACCCTGGGGCCCTCTCCCTGCACGGGGGCTGTTTGTGGGCTCTCGCACAGGGAGCACCATGGCGTGTGGCCAAGCCTGAAGGTGTTTCCCTGCCTCTCCATGCAGGAGCCAGGTGTACGGGCAGTGCTGGAAGAGGTCAGCTACCTGGAGACGGGTAGGGCTGGTGTGCAGCGCGGCAGAGAGGAGGGTCCCATCCCGGCCATGCTATGGGCTCACCGGGGTCCAAACCCCAAACTGTGACCATTCCGGTCCCTGGAGGGGGCACCCACAGCCCTGCCTTGTGCAGGGGCACCCAGATAACGAGCTTGGCCAGCCCTGGGGGGATTGCTGGAAGGGGGTTTCGCCGTGGTTGGGGGGGCAGAGCTGTTTGGGGAGATCATGTGCTAACTGCTGCATTTTGCAGGCTACTCAAAGGTGAAGAGTGGAGGCTGCACTCAGGAGTCTCCCAGGGCTGCCGGGTAAGAGGTGCTGGTCATGCTCGCTGGTGATGTGTCCTTCTGGGTGAAGGGATTCCTGGGCGAAGGGACAGAGCGTCCCCTCAGCGAGTTCCCTGATGATCCCAAGCTGGGAGGAGCGGCTGATGCACCAGAGGCTGTGCTGGCATCCAGCGAGAGCTGGGCAGGCTGGAGAGCTGGGCCCAGGGGAACCTCAGGGAATTCAACACGAGCACGTGCAGGGTCCTGCCCCTGGGGAGGAACAGCCCCCCGCACCAGCACAGGCTGGGGGGGACCTGCTGGAGAGCGGCTCTGCTGAGAAGGCCCTGGGGGTGCTGGGGGGCAGCGAGGTGACCCTGAGCCAGCACTGGGCCCTTGGGGCCAAGGGGGCCAGCGGTGCCCTGGGGTGCATGGAAAGGAGCGTGGGCAGCAGGGCGAGGGAGGTTCTCCTCCCCCTCTGCTCTGCCCCAGTGAGGCCACATCTGGGGGGCTGCATCCAGGTCTGGGCTTCCCAGTTCAAGGAGGACAGGGAACTGCTGGAGGGAGTCCAGGGGAGAGCTACGGAGATGGTCAGGGGCTGGAGCATCTCCCTTGTGAGGAAAGGCTGAGAGACCTGGGCTTGTTCAGCCTGGAGAAGAGAAGGCTGAGGGGGGATCTCATCAATGCCTATAATTATCTGAAGGGCGGGTGTCAGGGGGATGGGCCGGGCTCTTTTCAGCGGTGCCCAACGCCAGGCCAAGGGGCAACGGGCACAAGCTGGAACACGGGAAGCTCCCCCTGAACATGAGGACAAACCCCTTCCCTGTGCGGGTGCCAGAGCAGGGGCACAGGCTGCCCAGAGAGGCTGTGGGGTCCCTTCCCTGGAGACATTCACCCCCCGCCTGGACGCGGCCCTGTGCCCCTGCTCTGGGGGTGCCTGCTCCAGCAGGGGGTGGGACGGGGTGAGCTCCAGAGGGCCCTTCCGACCCCCGCCACTCTGGGATGCTGTGATTCTTGGGGGGGTGCTTGAGGGAAGGGGTCCCCGCGGGGGCCAAGGGAGCCCTGTGCCACAGGGGAAGCATGTGTGGCGCAGGACACGGAGGAGCCAGGTGTGCGCTTGAGCCCCGCAGCCTGTCTGGCTCTGTGGGCTGCGAGCAACGCTGCAGGAGGGGTCAGTCATTGTCCCGGTGTTTCCATTCCCCGTCCAGGGTGAAGAAGAGCCTCCGCAGCTGTGTCCAACCTCCCCTGGGGGATGGCGCCGGCTCCCTGCAGCTGTTGGAGAGGGATCAGGCTCTGCTCCTGGCGCAGGAGACCATCCAGGTGAGCCCACCCTCCATCGCCCCAGCCAACACCGTCCCCGTGGCAGCACCGAGCAGCTCTGGCTGCTCCCCGGCAGTGCTGGGCTCCTAAAAGATCTGCTCAACCCGGGCTAGAAAGGCAGCGATAGCTCAGCACGGCCCCGAGGTGCGGTTCGGTCCCTGCAGCCACGTCAATCCGTGATTCCCAAATGTTCCCGTTCCTCATCCATTCTGGTCCAGCCCGCAGTAACGACAGGTGATGCGGAACGGGCATCGCGGCTGCGCAGAGCCTCCGCACACGCTTGCCGTGGCCCCTGGGCTGTCCCAGAGCTGCAGACCAGGCTCCGGGCATCCCTTATTCCACCCTGGGCAGTGGGTGATTTTTGAAACAGAGCTTTATTCAGCACTGAGCCAGGGCAGTGGCTCTGTCTTGCCTAAAAATGGGGCTTTTCTGCTGGAAAACATCTCCTAAGATGTAAAATTTTGAAAGAGGGGAAGGAATGTTGTGGGGCTTCTCGGGTGGGAAGAGTTGTCACCAGGTCCTGGTGGGGAGCTGGGGCTCCCGGGCTGTGTTTTGGGGGAGCATTTGCTCGATGCAGGTTGTGGGAGCAGGAATAAAGACCCCAAATCTGGCGCTGGTGTCACCTGCCTCAGTTTCCCCTGTGGTTAAAGATGCCTGATGCTGCTCTGTGACACTGGCAGCCACCTCAGCGGGGCCCTGAGCCCCTCGTCCTCCCTGTGCCCCCCCCCTCACTGCTGGGCCTGGCTGGGTTGTATGGATGTGCCTCCCACCCCCCGAAAACCCAAGCTAAAGGGGTGTCGGGGTCTCTGCTCAGATCCTGCAGCTGAAGGTGGGGAGGTTGGAGCAGCTGCTGCACCTCAAGAACATGCGGATAGACGACCTCAGCCGGCGTCTGCAGGAAGCCCAGCGCCAACAGCGGTGAGCGGACCCTCGCCCACCCGCAGCCCCTCACCCACTGCTGCCCCCCACCGCCTGCCCTACGTCTCCCTCCCGTGGGAGCTTCTCCTGAGCTGAAAGAGCCATCCCAGTGCCTCGAGTTTAATTAAAAAGCCGGGATATCGCTTGGGGACCTCCCCAAGGCTGTGTCGCTGTGGGGGTCCTGCCTGCCCCAGCCTGGTAGTGTTTATCTCCTGTGCAGTGTCAGAGGGCAGTCGGATTAATCGGCCTGGGCCATGCGCGAGCGGAGGCTGGGATTTAATCCTTTATCTAAAACCATTTGTTTTTTATAATCTCTGAGAAAACCCGTGCCTCGGCACGCCGACCTGCTGGCGGGGCAGCTGGGGAGCAGCGCCGGGGCTCAGCCTGGCACTGCCTGCCACACACACCAACAGCGCTGGCAGCCCTGCCGCGGCTCCTCCGCTCGTATCCCGCCGGTGCCGGAGCTTCCCAGCGGTGGGGAGATGCCTGGGGGTGGCTCTGGGCACAACCATCCCTGCGCTGGGGTCACCTGCCGCCTGTTTAGGGTAAAAACCCTGTTGTTTGTTCATCGGAGGGGCCGAGCCGTGCGCCGTGTCACGCGTGCCGGAGGCGAGGGCGCAGCTGGGGCTCCGTTGGCTCCCTGGGAACGAAGCCCCGGAGTTTTTAAGCGTTCCGGCATCTGGAGGCTGCCGCCAAAGCTGGGGGGGGAGCTGCGGGAAGGGGGGGGACACACAGATTAGTCCCCAGGGTGGGCTGTGTCCCTGATCCCTGCGCTCCCCGGCCCTGCCTGCTCACAGAGCCGCTTGCCTGCCGGGGCTGACCCTGCTTCCCACTGGGACGGCTCTCGGCCGCATGGGGGGTGCCGCTGCCTCCCCCCACGTTGTTCCCAGCAGGCGGACGTGCTCTTTGGAAGGGAAGTGGCGGCATTTTCCTGGCAGGGACGCATCCCAGCTGCATTCCCGGCCCTCGGTGAGCCCCTGCCGGGGCCTCGCCATCCCCTTGGTGGGACGTGGCCGTTCCCAGCACTCCGTCCCACCGGAGAAGGGACGTGCTGGGAGCTCATCCAGGCCAGGGGTGGCGGACGTTGGCTGTCCGGATTCTCAGGGATTGGCTCCAGGGGATGGGTTGGGATGGGGATGGTGATGGGATGGGGATGGGGGTGGGATGGGGATGGGATGGGGATGGGACAGCGATGGAATGGGACAGGATGGGGGTGGGATGGGCTGAGCCAGCCCTGCCCAGCCACCACGCGTGGGCCCCAGCCCACTGCCCAACCGCCCTCCAGCCTCCCTGACGGCCCCGGGAGAGCCGGGAATCTCCTGTGGGAGACGCCGGTAGAGCCGAGCTGATGCGGCCGTGCCGCAGAGGAGCCCCGCACACCGAGGCATTGCCCCTTCCACGGGCACGGCCCCGCTCTGGGGGACGGACCCGCCTCCCCCACTTTTGGCCGTGGGGTTTGGATTTTTTTTTTTTTAATAACCTGAAAATGAGTTTTTTGGTCACTGGGGCTTTCCCAGCTGTTTCCCCCACTTTTTTGCCTCCGAGCGGCGCCGGGAGGCTCCGGCCCAACCCCGGGGGTGGCAGCGATCGGGGTCGGAAATCTGGGGTCCGAGGAGCGCAAATTATCAAGCAATGGCAGGTTGCCATGGCAACCGCATCGCCCCGGCGGACGGGGCGGGGCCGCACCGCCCACACATGGCGCTCCCTCCTCCTATTGGCCGCCCCAGCCTGTCGCCGCGCCCCTTAGCGACAGTCCCGCCCCTTGGAAACGACCCAACCCACCGCGGCGCCGCAGCCAGTGGGCGTGGTGATGGGGGTATGCGGGGGGCGCGACCGCCGAGGGGGACAGACCAATGGGAAGGGCGGAAGGTGTGTCGCGGCCAATGGGGGGGAGGGGGGCGTGTCCCGGTAGTGGGAAGCGGGGAGAGCGGCGGCGGCCGGGACGCGCCGGGGGTGAGTGAGGGGGGGACGGGGACGGGGACGGGGACGGGGACGGGGACGGGGACGGGGACAGCGGGGTCGGGGAGGGACACCCCGGGCTCCCCCTCCCCGCACTGCCCCCCTCCCCGCATTGCCCCCCTGCCGCCACAACCCGCTGTAGGTCCCCGGTCACCCCGTGCGATGGGGCAGCATGCTGACCCGTTGTGCAGAAGGGAACACTGAGGCCGGGGTCCCATAAGCGCCCCTTCTTGCAACACCGGGGCTGAAAAGGTGCGGGGGGGGGGGGGGGGGCGTATGTGAAGACGCGGTGGAGGCGGGGGGGGGATACCCACACCCACGCGTGACGAGGGCTGGGGCCATGCTGGTGATGGCGGAGGCAGATTGGGGCCACCTGGTGCGGGGAGGTGTGCGTCAGCTCCACTGCCTCCTTCCTCTCTCGGGGTGCCGGGGAGGCCCCGGGAAGGGGCTGAGCGCTGGGGACATCGGTGGGGTCCCTCGAGTGCTCACTGCCCTGGGGCTGTGGCTGGGGGGGTCTTGACACCCCTCACCCCCCAAGGGCACAGGGAGCCCGTGGGCCCCACATTCGCCCCTGCTGCAAGCGCAGGTGCCGTGCCCACCCTGGTCCCCAAGACCCCCCCTCCCCAAGCCCTCCTGTGGAGCTGCGTCCTGTCTCGGGCTCTCCTCCCACCCCACGCTGCCCACGGACGCCTTTCTGTGTCCCCAGGCATGTCTCTCAAAGCATCCCCAGATCCTGGGCTTTTTCCATCCCGGCTGGATCATCTGGTTTTTCGGGCAGCAGCACCATGGGGGCCGTGGCGAGGGTTTGCCTCCCCCCACCCCCAGCCGCTGGAGAGGCTCCCCGCCCTTTCAGCTCTGCTTTTTTTAATCTTGTTTTGATGCTGTTGATGATTTTTCCGTGCGTTTCCCTGTGCTCAGCAGGCCAGGCTGCTGACGGGGCTGTTTTGGGCACCTGCCTCCTGCTGCTGGATTCCTCGGGTGCCCGGCAGTGGGACCACCCCGTGTTTGGGCTCCCGTGGGGCAACAGGGCTGGGTGAGCCCCAGGGAGAAGGTTTGAGCCTCCGCTTCCATCACAGGTGTCCTTGGGGTGGTGGTCCCCCCCGCCTCGGTGCAGGGGCAGTGCCCACCCTGGGGCTGGGGGTGCTGGTGGGTGGCCCCTGGTTATCCTGTGGGCTGCCAGGGAAGTGCAGCCTTGGGGATGCAGGTCAGCTGCACCATAGAGAGCATCCCTTCCCATGGGAGGGTGCTGGCAGGCTGGGGGAAAGGGGCTTGGGGGGGTGGTCTAGGTTTTGGGGTTCACGCTGACAGCCTGTAAGGCTTCCCTAGCTTGGGACTCAGTGTGGCGGCTGCCAGAGCCTTTGTGGGGAGTGGGATGTGTGGAAACTGAGGCACGGGGCGCTCTCTGCTCAGGGCTGGTGGCTGGGAGACGCGACGGTCGTGTCCCGGCCGCTCTGCTGGCGTGTGAATCCTCCCTTTCCCAGGCAGGGGCTGGCCGCATCGCCAAGTGCCGGCAGTCACGCCGCGGGCTCGTGGCGGAGCGGGCAGAGGGGCTGCCCGTCCTGCGCCCACCACGCCTCGGGGTAGCGCAGGGCACAGGCCCTGGCGTGCTGCCCACTGCTGCCCAAAGCCGGGCTGCCTGAGGCCCCTGAGCTGCGGGCAGGCTCCTCCCCGGCAGGTCTGTGCCGGAGCAACGCCGGAGTCGCAGTCGTGCGGTGTCGTCGCGTCCGCGGTGCTCGGTCCGTCACCGGGAGCCGGCCCGAGGCAGCGGCTGCCCTCCGAGGCTCTGCCTGCCCCTGCCTAACCCTGCCCGTTCCCTCCCCAGCTCCGGCGCTCGGGAGCGGCGGCGGTCCCGGACGATGGCCTCCTGCCCGTGCCTTTGAAGTTCCGTGCAAGGACGACGGCTGCGGGGACACATGGCTACGGCTGGCAAGGGTGAGTCCCTGGCGTCCCCCTCCTGCCTGCCGGCCCCTCGCCCCTGCCTGGGCTGCCTGCCCTGACCCGCCGCCAGTCCCCACATTTGATACTCCTTCCCGGCGAAATCCGTCTGCCCTTGGCCCTGCCCGGGGGGTCCCTCTGCCTGCGGCTCCACCTGGGGGTCCCTCTGCCTGCAGCCAGGGATGCAAGGGCTGCCTGGAGCTCCATGCCCCCGGAGCAGCCGAGCAGGTCAGAGGCTATGGGGGACTGGGAGGGATATTGCTGTTGGTTTTAATGCTGCAAGTTGTGAGAGAGCACCCAGTGAGGGGGCTTGTGGTGGGGCGGGGGCTCCGGTGAGGTGCTGCCGGCACCACTCAGCTGCGGTCCCCCCCCTCCGCTGAGCGGCACAACCACCAGCACCTCCTGCCCCAGGCAAGGCTGCTGTGGGAGGCGATGAGTGCCGGGTCCTCCTGGGGTGCTCCCAGCCTCTCCTGGACCCTGGCTGCCTCCCCAAAAGGCTCTGGCAGTGCCAGACTCAGGGAGCCGGGTGCTTTGTCGGTGCCAGCAGGGGAACCCTGAAAGGCTGCTGGCACGAGGTGCCCTGCGGCGGTGGCGCCCGGCTCTCTGCCGTGCTGAGACAAAGACCGAAGAGGCTCTTTGTGCTGCTGCTGGGCGTGATTTCATCTCTCTTTGTGCTCCCGGTCGCGACTCCGGCCTCCGCAGCTCCTTCCCTGCTGCCGGTGAGCGGGGCCATGGGATGGCTCCATCCTGGGGGCTCCTCCGGCTTCATGGAAGGATGAGGGCCAGGCGAGCGGTCCCTTGGTGGCGATGCCAAAGGCCGGGCAGGTTGCCTGCTCTGGGCTGCCTTGTTCCTGGCAGCGTGGGAGAGAGCGGCTGGGGGTCCCTGGGGGGAGCAGCATGCTGGGGGAACCCTGAGCCCCCAGTGTTTCCTACTCCAGCCCTGCCTCCCCAGAGATGCTGGGGTCTGGGCACCCTCATTTCAGGAGGGACGTGGTGACTCTGAGAGTGGCCTTTTCTCCCAGGGCTTGTGATCGCTGCTGACATGTGCAAGGCAGGAGTCCCCTGCCCTGTGGCAGGCACGGGTTGGACCCCCAAACCCATCCCCCGGGTGCCTGGGGAGCACGGCACAGGATCCAGCAGGGTCCAGTGACCCTCCTGCCATGACTGTGGTGGGACCTGGCGACTTGAGATAAAACACACCAGCTCTGGGTGATTTTCTGCACAGATTTTTCTGCCTGTGCCTCCCCTCGCTGCTGGGTGTGTGCAGGACGCACAATTGCATTTCACCCCTAATGAGATTTCTGTGCTGGCTGACTCACGGCAGGTCCTGCGTGGG
This sequence comes from Phalacrocorax carbo, assembly GCF_963921805.1. NCBI lineage: Eukaryota > Metazoa > Chordata > Aves > Suliformes > Phalacrocoracidae > Phalacrocorax > Phalacrocorax carbo. Next base: position 558,101 of record NC_087516.1, read on the forward strand.
TGGGTGCCCCTGTCCCTTCCACCCTGCCCCATGTGCCCGGGGCTGCTGTGGTGCTACCGTCACCACCCGGGCGCTGCCCCGGGGCCGTCCCCTCCTGCCAGGGTGAGGACCATCCCTGTGAGCCTCTCCGGAGCCGGGACGGGGGACATGGCATGGTGCAGCCTCTCAAGGTCACTGGGGTGTGTGCCGGCGGGTGACCTGGTTCCCGGGACAGCCGGTTCCCGGGACAGCTGCCCGCGGTGCCCAGCATCCACCCGCGGCTGCTGCTTTCACCTTCCCCTGACCTCCCTTTCTCCAGAGGGTCTTCAGCCACACCGTGCTCGGTGCCCTCCGGACGCTGGTCCCTGGGGACCGCCTGGCTCCCGGGCTCTGTGCCGGCCATCGGCTGCGCTACCTCCAAGCACCGCGTGACAAAGACGCATATTTGGGATTTTCCCTGCCGGTCTCCTGCAGGCGTCTCTGCTCAGCTCCTCCGAGCCAGTGCTGGCATCAGGATGCCCGGTGGTAACTGCGGGCTGAGACCTTGCCCATCGCCACAGCTTCTGGCTGGCGTTTGAGATCCACGTGGGTCCCCGGGCTCGTCCCACGCTGCGGCACCCATAAGGGCTCTGTGGGCAGAGGGTGGCTGTGCCCCGTCACGAGGCGCTGCCTGCGTTTCGGTGGGGGGGATCCCACCTGCATCCCCTTCCCCGCCGCAGCCACGTGCAGCCGTTTTGCTCTGCAAGCGGCCGAGTCTCTTGTTTTCCCCTGCGTGTGGGGAAGGGATTTCTGCCGAGCTGTTCCGGCTGAACAATGTCGAGTTATTAAATCCCCGGCGTTTCCAGCTTGCCGAGGCACAAAGAGCCTTTTCTTTAAGGAGGCGGCAATCTGCTCCCGGCTGCTGCCAGATGGATGCGATCAGTGCCTGGACTGGGGGGTTTCTTGGGGTGTACAGGGAGGAGGAGGAGGAAGAGGAGGGGCTGTTTTTTCTTGGAAGCTCGCAGAGAATGTATTGCAAAGGTGCAAGTGAAAGGGCATGTCGTGTTTGTGCCTCTGTGCGGGCTTCTGCAGGCCACAGGGACCTCTGTTTCCCCAGGCAGGTGCCTCTCCTTGCAAGGTTGTTGCATTTTTGGGTTTCCCTGGGGTGCTGCGGGGTTTGCTCCCCAAAACACTGGCCAGCTTTGCAGGCCTGGAGAGCCCTGCCCAGCACCCTGGGATGTGTGGGAGCCCTTCCCTGGGGAAGCTGTCCTTCCCCCTTATCCCACCTGTGTCCCCTTCCCAGCAGAGTCCGTGTCTCTGCTCATCCTGCTCCTCTGCCCCGAGAAAATACACAGGAGCGAGCAAACGCTGCCGGGCCCCGGGGACGGACGGGACCCTCGCAGCCCCTGGGCATCGACTGGTAGCAGGTCCATGCGCTCCCCTCTGCTTGGAGGGTGCTCTCTGTGGCCACTGGTGTCTGGTGTCCATGTGCCCCCTCCCCAGCCCGTGGCACAGGGCGTTTCTGAGATGAGGGGATGGGAAACTGGGGGGGCACCGATGCTCTGGCCTTGGTCTGTCCCCAGGGGCTGTGGAGGGACACGGAGCTGGGGACACGGAGCTGGGGATGGAAGGGTGCGTCCTGGGTGGGCAGGGAGTGACAAGTGACACCCAGGCTCTGACCTCTCCTCCCCGCGCAGGCAGCAAGGCGAAGGGGGGGGCCGTGCGCTTCGCCCCCAGCCAGCCCGCCGAGGGGGCCCACGGCCATGTGCGCTTCGATGAGAAGCTCCACGACTCAGCGGTGATGGTGACGCAGGAGAAAGACGGCAGCTTCCTCGTCAAGGTGGGAGCCAGGGCCTGGGGGATGAAGGGGGGGACCGGTGCCACCCTGGCCTGACCCCGCACCTGGCAGCGGGGCTGGGTCTGTCCTGGGGGCCCTGTGGGGTGGGTGGCCCCCCCTGTGCTGCCTGTTGTAGCTCCCTGAGCTGTGGGGCTCCTGCTGCCCGTGGCTTCTGCTGCCCGCAGCTCTGCCCGCTCTGGGGAGGTTTCCATCACTGTCCCTCCGGACATCGCTCTGTTTCCATTACAATTCTCAGATTTGGGGGTGTTTCTGGCCCTGCTAGCTCCCTGGAGTACCCGGGGGGGGTGGCCTGGGAGCACCCTGAGAACGTGGGTGTCCTTCCCCGTGGGCGGCTGTGATGCTCCTCAGGGCACTGGTACAAACGTGGGTGCTTTGCACTGGATTCGCCCATTTAGCACCTGATTCCTGCAGCTGCATCCAGCCTCTGCCAGTGACGGGGGGGGCAGGTTTGGGGCTGGCGGTGGGTATTGATCACCGCAGGGCTGGCTGAACCCCCCCCCCACGTGCCTGTGGCATCGGCTTAGATTTGATGGCGGTTCCCAAACGGTGCCGGGGGCTGGTGGCAGCAGCAGGGAGGGTGAGCTGTCTTTAATGACGCTTTGCATTGCCCAACAGTTTCCCTCTTGCTCCTGCCTGCTCCCCCGCGGTGGCGTGGGACGGCAGAGCAGGGTCCTCATCCTCTGGAAAAGTCTCCACGTTTTTCCTCACCGCTGATGTAGTGGGAGATGCTGCGCTGGCCCCTCCTCTCCTTTGACAGCCCCTCTCTCCCAGGAAACAAACCCCTCGGAGACCTTTGGGGCTGCTCTGGTGTTGCGTGCAAGCTGAAACTCCCTTTCAGCTCTGAGTCAGTTATTTGTATCGGGCGGATGATGGGTTATCGCCCTAAAAACAGCAGTGAATTGCTTAGCAATTGCCGATCTGTGGGCGGCTGTTATTATTTTTCCCACCCGTGCCGTGCAGCATGCCGCGGGCGCCCCGGCGCTGCACGTGCCTCTCCGGCGAGCTGCCTGCTGCCTTCGGTGCTGCCAGCCCTGACGGCAGAGCGGGACCGGCCCGGTGCCGGCAGCTGCCCGTGCCCAGCTCAGCGTGCCGGTGCCGCGTGGGTCTGTGCCGGGGCTGCCTTTAGCCACGCAGCTCCTCTTTCTGGCCAGGCCTGGGGTGCGCGCTGCACCCTGCCGTGCTTATCAGAGGCAAGAGGAGACCCTCATCCTCTCCCCTATGGGGAAAAGTCTCTTTAGGGCCGATCACCAAATGTCTTTCCATGGCTTTTAAATCCCCAAAGCTGCACATCATGGTTTCTGTGGGTTTCTGTGTTGCAGTGACGCCTCGCAGCTGCTCGTGGACAGGAACGTGCAAGCATACGGCGTGCATTTTATATCTGTGTGTTGTATTTGCATATATATATGCATTTACGTGGCAGTCGAGGTACAGCTTGGGGCCGGCTGCACGTGTGTGCCTGCTGAGGGTGCCTGCCTGAGCCGTGCCCGCAGCAGGGCTCACCCGCCGCCGCCGGTGGGGTTTGTGGCGGTCGGTGAGCGGTGGGTACCCCATGTCCCCGGGAGGGGAGACATGAGCATGATGGAGACAGAGCCTGCCCCAGAGGCAGCCGGCTCCAAAAGGGCTCTGTTTTCATCGTGGCAGTGGGTAGATGATGTTTGAAGGCGCGCTTTTGGAAACTTTTGGCTTTTAGAGACCAGAAACGGCAGCTGAATGTGCCGGGAAAATTGGTTTCTGCTCCTGTGTCACTGAACGGTGGTTGTTCCCAGGGCTTTGCCCAGAACTGGTTATTTTTGCTTCTTGCTTTGTGCAGTCAAAATAGACGTGATTGTTACGTTTTCCTAATTATTTAGGAAACAGCCCCCATGGCTGCTGCCCCCCACCTTCCTGTGGGCGCTGGGGTGCCCGATGCCCGGTGGGTCCCTGTCCCCAGGGCAGGACATGGAGGGGGACGGGATGGGTTGGGATGGGACGATGGACCTCCCGCCGCGGCTTGGCGCCCACCCGAGACATGGTGTGACCCCCGCCGTGTCCCCCCCATTGCAGGTGGGATTCCTGAAGATCCTCCACAAGTACGAGATCACATTCCTCCTGCCCCTGGTGCAGAGGCTGGGGAAGGACATCTGTGCCGTTCCACTCCCCAACCTCAACCTCCGAGTCATCGGCATCACCCCCCTGCCAGAAGGTAAGGTCCCCCCCCCCTTTTCCCCCCCACCTTGTCCCCCCCCCGTCCTCTTGGTGGCTGCTGTGCCGGGTCCTGGATCCTGCTCTTACTTCGACACAGGGGTGTTGACACGAGGGGTGAGCAGTGAGGGGGGCACTGCCTGGGCTGGGGGGGCTGCCAGACCCAGACGTACCCCTAGATGCCCGTGGGGGTGGCAGGGGTGTCTGGAGCGCCGTGGGGAGCATGAATCAAGGGCTCCCGTGGGGCAGGAGGCAGGCAGCAGCTCCGTGGTCCTGGGTGTACCTGTGGCCGTCCGGGTTGAGCTCTTGCCAGGCGTGGGGAATGATTCCTCTCACTTGGGGGGCCCGGAGCCCCCCGGGAGGCTGCAGGGATGGCTTTTTATTGCCGGGGTGTTTTCCTGCTTCGTGGGAAGTCAGTGGGTGAGTGTCCTCCAAAGTGCTTTCCAAACCCCAAGCCTCGTCCTTCCCCTGAGCACGGCGGGGTGGCAGGCTGATGGGGCTGTCCCCCACCCGCAGGGCTTTGGGGACAAGTCCCGCTGCAGCCGCTAGCGAGGAGTGTGGCATTTGGTCCTGGCATTGCCCAGGGTGGCCGGGTCGGGCCGTATCCCCGCGCCCATCCTTGCAGTGCTGCGCTGGAGAGCTTTATCCCGCAGAGAAGGAATCTGCGTTTGCACTGCACCTGCCGGGAGACGCCGACCCCAACCCGCGTGCTTGGAGAGCGGCTTTTGTGGCATTTTAATCCAGGAACCTGCTGAACGCAGTCCAGACGTGCTGGTATTTTTAGCACTTGCTCTGTCTGCTCTTCGCCTGCACCGAGGGTCTGCTTAAAGAGGAGGCTGGAGCTGAGAGGGGGGTCGCTTCTCTGTCTGTCTCCAGGCTTCTTGCTAATTCTCTTGTCGTAGAGAAAAGGAGAATAACGTCCTGCAACGTAAGCGCTCGACGCGGGTCTGTGCAAAGGCTTTGCTTTGTGCCGTGCCTGTGGTGGCTCAGCCCCAGCCCAGCCCATGCTGGGGGCTGGGCACGTGGCAGCCCCCCAGGATCATGGCTGCAGGGCTGGGGGTCCTGCTGGCTGCTCTGCCCCCTCCTTCCTCCCCAGCCTTCCCCATCCCCGTCCCGGCTCCCCCAGATCCTGCTCTGTCTGTCCCACCCCCACCGGCAGCGTGGGTTCGGTCGCAGCCCATGCCCTGCCCCGCGGCTGTTGCTCCGTCCCCTGCAGACCCATCTCTCCATAACTTATCGTCTGCAGTTGGGAGGTTAAACCCGCTTTTATCCCAAATGTGCATCAATCAGCTCCTGTTTCTTGTGGGTTCAGGTCAGTCTGGGAGGCAGGAGGTGAAGAGCAGCCGTGGGTTTGTGGAGCCGAGCCCGTGAGCCGGTGGGGATGAGGACAAGGAGAGGGACAGGGTTTTCCAAGAGGCACCAGGCTCATGCACCAGCCCAGCTCTGGTCTGGGGTCAGTTTGCCACCGGCACAGGGAGCAGAGCTGTGCACGGTGGCCCCGGCGCGGCGGCTGAGACAGCTGAGCATCGCCCTGGGCTTGGTGGCAGCCGTCTTGGGGGTATGGGATCTGCTCCGAGGGTGCAACGGGCTGCAGAGCGCCTTGGGGCACCTCGGCTGGTCCTGTGCCAGCGGCTCTGGCTGACAAGCAGCTGGTGGATGCTCTTCCCTGCACCCCGGTCCCCGCTGGCCCTTGGGGGCTGCAGCTCCTCGCCTCTCCCCGTGCCGCCCCCCGGCAGCCGAGGGTCTGGGAGCGGGGCTGTGGCTGGCAGGGATAGGCTGCGGCTCTTCCTGCGCTGCCGCTGGCCCCAGCCCAGCAAAGCACTTAAGCTTTGTTTGCTTGAAGCTTCCCACCTTAGGTGGGAAGCTGGTGGGAAGGCTGGCGTGCCCGGGCCCAGGGCCAGGGCTCCCAGGGCTTTGGGGAAAGGAGCCCTTTGGGGATCCCGAGCAGCTCCGGTGGGACCCGGAGGAGTCCGGTGCCTCGCAGCGTTTCAGCTGCGTCTGTCCCCGGGTCCTGGTGACAGCCAGGGCTCCCCTCCAGGCTCAGCTTCCCGCATCCTCGCCTGCGGGCAGGGATGGGGCTTGCCGCGTTTGTCCAGCCGTGGGCCAAATCCAGTCCCTGCAGTGCCGGCGGTGCCGGGGCCACCCAGCCCGGGCCGAGCGTGGTGCCTGGCTGCGGTGACGGCAGGCGAGCAGGGCTGTGATCTGAGGGTGCCCTGGCACAGACACAGAGACAAAGCGGCCCCAGGGGGCGCGTGGGCTGGAGGTAGGGGGGCTCCCGGCGCTCGGCAGGAGGTGTTGCCACCGCTTTTCCTTCCATCACCAGGTCCAACCTGGCGCGGGGAGATTCGTCGTGCCCAGTGGTTGCTCCCCTCCGTCCGCCTGCGCTCCCCGGGTGCTGCCGGTGTTTCCGAGCCGCGGGGCTGAGCCCTGGGCAGCCAACAGCCACGTGTGCTCTGGAGCCTGGATGCTGCTCAGCGCAATTTTATTCCTTTTGGGTTTTATTTTTTTGTGCCGTTGCAGCATCCCCCTGTGCCGGCCGTGTCGGGGTGCCTCCCTGCGAGCTCTGCGGGGGCTGCCCGGCTGTGTGCTCACAGCAAGCTCGTGCCCCCCGCACCGGGGTTTGACTAATGCCTTTTTGCAGCTGGTTTAATTTTCTGCCTCTCCTTTATTTTACACTGTGTGCTTTTTTTTTTTATCCCCCTCTGGATCAAAAGCAACCGCCTCCTTCAACCCTGCCAGCTCGGTCCCTGCACCAGGGGGGTGCGGGGCTGAGGCCAGCCTTCACCCGCTCTGAGCTGGGGGCTCCAAGGGGTGTTTCCACGTTCCCTCTGCTCTGCAAGGAGGAAGACATGGCAATTTTGGCAGGGGTGTTCCCGGCTGGTGGGAGATCGTGGTGTTTGCCTGCAGGCGGGTTTGCTGTGTCCATGGGGTCCTGTGTGCTGCGGCCGTGTGTGGGGCTGGAGGGCCGGGGTCTGGGAGGTGGGGACCCCCCTGGCTGTGGCCAGGCGTGCAGAGGAGTGTGTGCTGGTGTCCTGCTCTGCTGCTCCCTCGCTGGGGGGCTGTGCAAACCCCCTGTGGCCTGGGGCAGGGTGACGGGGACAAGCGGGTCTCAGAGGTGCCGTCGGGGGATGCCCAGCACCGTCACAGCAGCGCCCTCGGCCCCGTGCTGGGAAGAGCAGCGTCCCCTCAACACCTCACCTGCATCTCTGTGGAGCTTTTTGTGCTTCACCACAGCTCAGCATCCTCGTCTCTGCCTCACGGGTGGGGAAACTGAGGCACGGGGTGGGGAGGGAGCCCAGCAAGACTTGTGCTGGCTTGCTCAGCACCTCGGTGGCGGGGACGGGACTAAATCAGCCGTACCCCAGGATCTGCTGTCTCTGGGTGCCTACAGTGAGAAGGGGCTCCCAGGGCAGGTTAGGTGAGGCTCGGGCAGGTTAGGTGAGGCTCAGGCAGGGTAGGAAAGGCGCAGGCAGCTCTCTCAGCCAGAGCCCAGCTCCCAGGGTGTCTCTTGTCCCCAGGCTACAGCGTGAAGTGCGAGTACACAGCACACAAGGAAGGGGTCCTGAAGGAGGAGATGGTCCTGGCCAGCGAGGCCGGTGAAGGCGCCTGTGTCAAGGTCGTGGTACAAGCCCGTGTCATGGGTAAGGGTCTGCCGGCTCCGGAGGACACAAGTGTGGGGGGCCTCGCGTGGGTCCTTGGGTTTCGGAGCAGCGATTCCTCCCCGGTAGAGGCGGTAACAGGGAGTGCTCGCAGGCCTGCCTGGAGACCCGCTGCTTTCTGGGGAGCCAGGGCTGCACGTGGGTGGGCCCCATGTGGACCATGCTCCCGCATCCCCCTTATCCCCCGCTCCCCCCTCCCCGCCTTCCTTGCACCCCGCTCCCTCCTCCCCAGCACATTTCCCTCCTCCAGCTCTCCCACTTCAGCTGCTGCAGACGTTCCCCACCTGGTGGACATTTCTGTGTAATTGTCTAAACCCGATGACTTTCACCCCAAAAATCCCCAGCCATGGGGGACGAGGCTGTGGGGCCTTCCCGGTGAAGGGACACATGGAGCAGGGCTGCAGTGGGGGAGTTGGGGGCACCCCGTGTGCCCCTCCTCACCCCCAGCCCAACTCCGGGGGCCTGGCCAAGCCCACTGGGATCCCCCCGTCCTCCAGCCGTGGCTGCTTGTTTGGCAGCACTGTAGTCTTTTTAATTCCAATTTTCTTTCCCCTCCCCCACCTTGCTGCCTAATTTGGGTTTGTTAATTAGAGCAGCGGTTCGTAGCTCAGCTTCCTCTGCCTTGTGCGACGCGACGCCTGCTTTCACCGCATCTTCCACGCGGCCGGTCCCAGGGTCCCTGTGGCTGGTGGGGCTGGGGGTTCGCTCCCCGCTATGCTGGGGCATCCCAGCCCGGCCCCCAGCGCCCCGTGCACACCAGCACCCGAGCCTTGGCTCGCCGGGGGCTGAGCACCGTCCCCGCGCAGCACCCCGAGGGCAGCGACCGCCGCGGTGACCTGGGGACAGGGTGCAGCGTCCCTCCGTCTCCCAGCCCCTCTGGGTGCTGGCATCCCTTGCGTGGGGACCATGGGAGGGGGGACAAGCACCTGCGAGCCTGAAAACTCCCCAAAAGGGCTCTGAAAAGTGAGGCGAGCCCCCACAGGCCAGCCTGAGGCCACAGGTGGCTGCAGCCCAGCTCTGTCCCCAACCCCGCTGTCCCCTCCTGTCCCGCAGACCGGCACCACGGCACGCCGATGCTCCTGGACGGGGTGCGCTGCATCGGCGCGGAGCTGGAGTACGACTCGGAGCAGAGCGACTGGCACGGCTTTGACTAGCCCCCCCTGCCCTCCCGACGCCTGCGTGGCTCCCAAGGACGAAGCGCAAATTTAAAAAACAGAAGAAACCAACCCAAACCCCGCCTCCGACCCGGGGGCTGTGGCTCTGCGGCCACCATGGAGCTGGGGGTGAGCTGCTGCCTCCCCCTCCCCGCTATCGCCACTGGAGCGCACTCGCCCTCCCTGCTGTGGGCTTGGGGGTCCCCAAAGCGCAGGAGGGGGTTCCCAAATGCCGGAGGTATCTGCCTGGAGCCTCGGGCAGGGATCCCGCTCGCCACCTCCAGCTGCTGCTGCTGCTTTCCCTCGCTTTTCTCCCTGCCCTCCCCAGGAAAGGCGGCCTTTGGGGACGGCGGAGCCCCAGCTGAGCCCCCCGCGGGGTGAAATTGTGCCTCCTGGGATTTGGAGCTGAGCTGGGCCATGGGCTGGGGCAGGATCTGGCCGCGAGGCTGGGAAACCAGGTCCCCAGTGGCTCCGGAGCTGGTGCCAGTGCCCGTGTCCCCATGGCTGTGCCCATCCACCTCCTCGTGCTGCAGCCATCGCCTTAGTCTCCTTCCATTTTCCCTTTTTTTCCTTTTTTTTTTTCCTGGTAAGACCCGTGGTACAAGGACCAGGAGAAGTGGCTCAGTTTTGAAAGCAACAGGAGGCTTTATGTGCCTATATATATATATATATAAATATATAGATATATATACACACGTCTGTGTGTATGTGTGGGGTTTTTTAAGTACAAAAAAAATCTATAGAGGTAAATAATAAAACTTCAGCTGAGAAGGGGCTGGAGCTCAGATTGTCCCTGTTCAACCCCCCGCCCCTGCCCTGGAGCTTTTGTAGCTGGCGGCTGCAACCTGATAAAAACCCACAGAGGAGAGCGGGGGGGCCGGGGCACCCCGGGGGGGGCCGGGGGGGCAGGTACGAGGCCAGCCCTTCCCCGCAGCACTGAGCTATTTCAGGGGCCGGCACGGCCCAGGGGTGTCACGTCCATGTATTTGCGCACCCTGGGGGGCTGCGTGAGCCCCTCCCTGCGGCCACGGATAAACCCGCCCCTTCGGGGTGAGGGGCTTTGTGCTGCAAGGTGCCCCCACCTCCAGTTAAAAGGGGGTGAGGGTGGGCTACTGTCCCCCTTCTGTGCTGCCGTCCCCGTCCTCGCCGGGCTGCGCTGGCCACGTCAAGCTCTGCCGCTCGGGGGACGCCGGCTGCGAGGGCGACGTGCAATATGTGTAAAAAATAGAAATGTGGGTTTGCAGACGGCGTGTGTGTTGGTATTCTCGGGAGCTGGGGGTGCTGCGGGCTCCGGCGGGCGCCTTGCCCATACTTGGGGGTCATCCTGAGCCCCCCAGCCCCCCCCCCCCCACTCGGCCAGGCAGCGCTGCCCCGGTCCCACTCAGCGATGCCGGGGGGAGCATCGGACCCTGACCCATTTCTGTGGGAGATGTGGGGCCCCGGTGCAGCGCTGCCCGGCGGCACTTGGGGAGCATCTTTGGGGTGTCCCATGAGAAGCAGGGGGCCACCAGCATGGTTGCAGCGGGGTCCAGTGGCAGCCTCGCTCCTTGTTCCCTCTGCCCTGCTCCTCGCACCCATGGGGGGCCCTGCAGGGCCGGTGCCCAAAGTGGGTACTGGTGGGGGGGGTCTGGGGTGGGCAGCAGGTCCCCGGGGTCCCCATCCCCCCCCGCAGAGCCTCGTGGAGCGGGGAGGATGCTCAGTTGGAGAGAAAATCAATGGTGGCTCGGACCGTCTTGGAGGTGCGGATGTCCATGGCCGTGACCTTGATCTCCGTGTCCCCGAACTGCATGCTGGCGCGGATCTCGCGGCGGCCGCGGGCCGGGCTGCCGGCATCGCCCAGCGCCTCCAGCTCGAGGCTGATGGTGCCGCACTTGCGCACGCCGGGGTCGGTGATGTAGACCACGTCGTCGGTGGCGCAGCAGTAGATGTTGATGATGGTTTTGCGCTGGCCCGGCCGGGCCGGGCAGTAGCTGCGCTGGACCACTTCCCCCAGCGCCACGGACTGGTCCACGGAGACGAACTTCTCAAAGATGTCGGTGCACCAGTTCTTGCCCTCCTTCACCAACAGCTTCTCCCGCGGGTGCTTCCCCTCCACGAACTTGTTGAGCACCCCCACGCCGTAGGTCAGGGGGGAGCGGCGGACGCGGACGATGGTGGGGTCGAGGCCGAAGAGCACGGCTCCTTTGAGGATGGTCAGCCCCACGTCTTGGGGGATGATGACGCGGCAGGTGGGGCCGAAGGCCGCCTGGACGGCGTGCTGCAGCATGGCCGACTCCGCGAAGCCCCCCACCAAGAACAGGAACTTGATGCCTTGGACCTCTGGCTTCTTCAGGAGGTCGTCTGGGGAGGGAGAGGGGGGCACTGGGCAGGGTTGGGGGGGGGGCTGCCCATCATCCTCAACCCCTGCCCCAGCGAGGGTGGGCAGCAGGCGTGGCTCGGGGTGCCACGGCCCAGGGGTGAGGGAATCCTCCCCTTGCAAGTGGGGGTCAGGGGCTCCGGCAGCTCCCACCCCCAGGACCTACCGATGTGTTTGATGATCTGGCTGATGGTGGGCTGGAAGAGCTCGCTCATGGCCTCCGAGGACATCCGCAGCATCCCTTGGGACGACCACTTCACAAAGTTGACGCTGGGGATGGAGAGAGGGTCCGGGGCTGCCCCTCGCCAAAGGCTCCCCCTACACTGGTCCTCCCCTGGGGACCCCTGCAGAGCATCCCACCTGCCTGTGCCCTCTCCCCCGCCCCAATTTAGGTCCCTCCAGGGCCACGTCCCCCGCAGGGGTCCCCAAGCCCTGTTAAGCCCCCCCCCCCCCCCCAATCTGGGGTCTCACTTGCTCTTCTTGAGGGCTGTCTCCACATTCTGGCCCCGGTGCTTGCGGTAGAAGTCGATGAAGGAGAAGGGCAGGGAGATGTTGAGGGGGCTGGCGCGGGAGGGGGCTGCTGCCCGCTTGCGGGCCTCGAAGGCAATGGTCAGGTCCACCCAGGCAGCGGGGCGCTTGGCTTTGAAGGTGGCGATGAAATCCTCCCCAAAAATGTGGCACAGCAGCTTCTCAAAGGCCAGGTCCACCCCCACGGCCCCGTAGGGACCCCCTGAGGAGCGGGGAGTGGGTCAGGCAGCATCCTCATGGCACACACCCCCTCATCACCATGTCCCCAGACCCTCCCCAGCATCACTGAGCAAAGGCTGGGGCACTTTCTGTGCAAGACTGTGGCCCCCAGCCCCGCTGCAGCCCTTCTGCGGGGGGATCAGGGTGGGGGGACATGGAGGGGAGCCCCCTGCCCAGGGCTGGACCGGGGACAGGGACAGATCCTGCACTGGCAGCGTGGCGTGGAAGTGTCCCCCAGGAGCAGGGAGAGGGAGTTTTGCAGGGACAGTGGTTCCCTGACCCAAAGGGGACCCTGTCGGGGGCCCCTGTGTGATGTTTTGGGGGGTCTCAGTGCCCCCCTCCATGGCATGCGTCTGCCAGGCAGTGCCGGGGCTTTCCATCCCTGTGCCGGTGGCTCTCACTCATGAGCCGCTATTTGGGGGTGCCCGACCATCATGTCCCAGAATCTCACCCCCCAGGACGGGCTGAGGCTGGGGGCTTCGTGTGCCCCCCTGGAGCAGGGTGGGAAGCCTGTGAGCATGGGCCAGGACACGTCCCACAGCCCAGGACACATCACGGCCCTGAGTCACCTGCGGGCCCGGGTGGCACTGGGGACCACGATCCGCAGCACGCAGGGACGCTGGTGGGGTCTCATGTCCCCACACCAGGGGGTCCTGAGCCTCGGCTTCTGCCCCTGTCCCACCTGCAGCCACCCCGATGCCCCTGGCCCGTGCTGCGCCCCCACCATCTCCCACCCACATCCCTGTCCAGCTGGCACCCCCCAACCCAGCACCCCTGTACCCCCAACCCCCAGCCAGCACCTCCATCCCACCTGAGCCACCCCGAGCCCATCACCCCCGTCCCACCTGAGCCCCCAGCCCAGGACTCCTGTTCCCCCTGAGCCCCCCAAGCCCATCACCCCCATCCCACCTGAGCCCCCCAAGCCCAGGACTCTTGTTCCCCCTGAGCCCGCCCAGCCCAACACCCCTCTCCCACTTTGTCCCCACCAACCCAGCACCCCTGTCCCACTTGAGACCCCATCCCACCGACACCCCCAGCCCATCACCCCCCGCCTTTGCCCCCCCCAGCCCCTGCCCTACTCCTTGCTGACACCAGGGGGTGCCACAGACCCAGCCACGACCTCGCAGGGGACAGGGAGGGGGACCCCGGCCCGGGGCGGGGTGTGTGTCACTGGGGGTGAGGGGCGCAGGATGGGTCTGGGGGCCGCAGCCCACCTGAGGCTTTGTACAGCTCCTTCAGCGTCCCCTGCGGCTTCTCGATCTGGTGCACGGTGAGGTCCACCGTGCCGCCGCCGCAGTCCGCCACGATGTAGCGGTCACCTGTGGGCAAGGACAGCGGCCGAGTCGGGGTCCCGGGTCCCCCCCAGCCGCTGCGGGGTCTCCCCAGGCCCCCTGGCACCGCGCTGGGGATGATCCCCTGGGACCCCCATCCCGTGGGCTCAGAGCAGCCGCCGGGGCACGGCCCCTGCGCTTTCCGCAGGGAAAAGATGCAGCTTTAACCAAAATATGGGGGGTTTTGGATTTTTTTTTTTTCCCCCACCCAAAGAAGAGCTGAAGACGTTTTGGAGGGGGGTGTTGTGGCGTTTGCGTGGGACGAACCAGATGAGGGACAGAAGGTGACAGATGGACGCTGCCATCACCAGCATCGTCTGGGGGGGTCAAGCGACAGACTGGAGCCGTGTCACCCCCACGGCAGGACCCTTCCCTGGCGCTGGCAGGGCCACGCTCGGGCTCTCCGGGGGGCTCTGCCACAGAGGGGACCCCAGCCCCCGATCCGCTCGCCCAGGGTGACCCCAGGGGCCAGGCAGCACCGGTGGGGACTCCTGCATGTGTGTGTGTCCCCCTCCAGTGAATCCAGGGGTCTGCTGGGGGGACACACTGCCTGTCACCCCTCCTACCTGCCTGCATTTCCGACCAGAGCTCCCCCACTCCCGACTCCACCAGGAAGGTGCGGCTGTGGCAGGACCGTCGGAGCTGCTCTCGGGCTGTGGGACAGAGCGGAGGGGCCAGAGTCAGGCTGGGGGGCACCGGTCCGGGAGCATCCCCGGGATCCCCCCTCAGTGGGTGGGGAATGCTGTGGGGGGCTGCTGGGGCTGCACTGGGAACACTGGTCACCCACTGCCCTCCAGCTGGGACACCCGATGCGGTCCCAGCTCCGCTGTGGTGGAGCTGGTCCAGCCATCCTGCTGCACTGCCTGGGACCCCGCGGGATCCCACCCTACTGCCTCCCGTGCCCTGGGCCCAGGGGCGTCCCTGGGCGATGCTGCCTTTTCCCCTGCTCTCCCCAGCCCGGGTGGGGTTTCCTCTGCTCCCCCCGACCCCGAGCAGGGGACATCAAAGCAGCCCGGAAGGGCAGGGAGCTGTTTGGAGAAGGTGGGGTTATCCCAGCCTATTTTTGGCACGCCGAGATGGACGCGGCCCACTAACTTCATTAGTTTCAGCCGTGGGATGCAGCTCAGCTCGAACCCCTCTGTAAATCCGGATGCGACACCAGCTCTCTGGCCAACACGAGACAAGGGCTGCAGACACCGGCGGGTCCCAGCTCCGGGGCTTGGTCCCGGCTGCGCAAACTGGTTCTGCCCCGGCAAAGCCCCGGCTCTGCAGCCGGAGCCGAGGGGACCCCCAGGCTCCCACGCACGGGGGGAGCATCCCCACAGGCGGCTTGGCGGAGGGTCTCGGCTGGCCCTGGAGCCTCTCCCTGTTCCTGGGGTTACAGCATCGAGTGGGGAGGTGGGTGTGGGATTGGGAAGCCCGAGGGCTTGGTGCGCACGGAGGGGCCAGGGGCCGGGGCCAAGTGGAGCTGCTGGGAGGAACCCAGGGCGGCTCCGGCTGAGCCAGCAGAAATGGTTCTGGCTGGGAATGTGGGGAGAGGGAAGGGGAGAGGCGGCCCCAGGATGTGGGGTGGTGCGGGGAGAGGTCAAGGGCGGGTTGGGCAGACGAAAGGGGCCACGGCCATGGGGGGACGCACGGCTTGGATGCTTCCTGGGAAAGCAGCCATTGCCTGCCCTGGATCCGAGGGCTTGGGAAAGGGGGAATGGGGGGGACAAAGGGGGGAGTGGGGCTCCCCCAGAGTGCAGGGAGGGGAGCAGCCATGGCCTCCCACTGATACCCTTGGCATGGTGCCCCGCTCCTCTCTGCCTCAGTTTCCCCATCACTAGAAGATGCTGCGGGCTGGGGGTCCCTGTGGCGGGGGGTCCAGCCCTGCCCTCCCCTCACGCACCAGTGCTGCGCAGAAACCCAAACGGCTTTTGCCAGAATCAGTCTCGTTTGCTAAAATACCAGAGGAGGGAAAATTATAGGGAAAGGGACAGGAAAGTGGCAAAGAGCCGGGAGCGGAGGAGGATGGGGGGGGAGTCAGCCCCTGGCAAGGGGCCACAGTGCCTGTGCAGGACCCACGAGGGGCACATGGGGGGGCCTCTGGAGGGAAACACCCACGCTGGAGGGCGCGGGGGGGGATCCCCTGTACCCCCTGCTCGTGGGAGCCGGGAGGGCTGCAGGTAGAGCCCAGCCTGGGAAGCAGCAGCAGCAGCTCCCCAATAAAAGCCCCCCACACCGATCACTCCTTCAGCAGCTGTGGGTTTGCTCTGTAACTAAAGCCCAGCAAGAGGCACGTGCTGGGACCATAATTCAACTCAGCTCCGTGCCAGGGCTGGCGGGGACCTGCTGGGGTGACCAACCCCGTGGGAGCGGATTCCTTGGGTAGGGGCTGCTCCCAGAGCCCCTCCGCTCCCCAGGCAGGGCCTGGACCTCAAACCCCTTCCCCAGCTGCGGCTGCTGACGGACCCTCAACCCCTGGCTTGCGGGGCCGGATCCCTGCCCGCTCCATCTCCTGCTATCCCAGCCCCCGACCCTGCCAGGACCCGCTCCCCTGCGGCCGCTCACCCTGCCGAAAGCTGGAGTCGATGGAGTGGTCCGGTGCCAGCCCGTTGGCCGGGGGTTTGCAGCTCAGGTCGATCAGCTGGTGGAGGCGAAGTTTCCTGCAGTAAATGGAGGCGGCTTCGGGTTCCAGCGCGATCAGCAGCTGCTCTGGACTCTCCGGGGACACCAGACCGGCCTGTGGGGAGGACGGGCCGTCAGGGCAGAGAAGGTGCCGGTGCACCAGGGCATCCCTCCTCGCCACGGCCTCGTGGCTGTGCTCCAGCAGGGCTTTCCCACCCCTCGCCTTCGTGCATCGCTCCTGCCTGTATAGGTACTACACGTTGCACAGCAATCCTACGTGTTACAGCTGTGCACCCCAGTGCTGTAGGGGTGGGTTAGCTCCCGCCCATCCCAGGGACCCAGCGGCAGCACCGAGCGCCCAGGGGACACCCCCATCCCTGGGGGAGCATGTCTCCATCCCCAGCCCCCCCCCCCCACTGCACACAGAGCTCCAAAATCCTCCCACACCAAGGATTCAACGCCGACACCAGGTTTCAAAGCCAGCCCATGCCCAACAGCAAGAGCCCAGCTCTTATTCCTTGGGCTACCAGGACATGGCAGAGACCCTTCGTTACAGCACCCAGAGGTACCCCCGGGGGAGCACAGCCTCCTGCCGGGGTCACGGCGGGGAAGACCCCCCCCCGGGGGTCCCCTCACCTTGTAGGCAGCCTCCCGCATGAACTGCTTGGCCGGCTGCTTCCAGATGGCGGGCACGGTGATCACCCAGCGGATGGCATCTCTCTCCGGCAGAGATGGGCACTGGTCCCTCAGCTCCTGCCGGGCGAGAAGCAGCGGGTGACCCCCCACCCCGGGCTGGAGCATCGGGGCTCGCGGTGAAGGGTGAGGAAGTGACACGTGGAGAGGACGACATGCAGGACCTGTACTGCGTTTGGGGAGGGGGAGGAGGGCTGCGTGGTGGTGCCCGGAGATCCGGCTCGGGTACCGGCGTGCCCTACCTGCACGGCGTGCTGCTTGAAGAAGCGGAGTGCGTGGGCAAACACCTCCAGCGCTTGCATTTTCTTCCCGTTGACAGCCTCCAGTTCAGTTTTCATGGTGAGGTCCTGCCAGGGAGAGCAGCAACAGCAATCAGATGATGCAGGGTGCTGGGACGTGGCCGGCATCCCATCCCGGCTCTGTCGGCGAGCCTCGGGCAGGGTGCTCGTCCCCGCTGTGCCAGACCGACCTTCTGGGGCACAGGCACTCGAGGCACCGCTCGGCAGCCACATGCGCCTGCCCTGAAGCAGCTCAGATTGGGGGCAGCCAAAAATTCACCCCTCTGCAGAGGGCTAAAGCATTGCTATGTGGAAGCAAACTGGGGTGTGCTCGGTCGGGATGCTGGTGATCACAAGTTTTGCTTGTAGCCCCTCTCCAGCCCTCCCGGATTTCTGCTCCTCCCGATGAACCCCTCTCTTTGCTTTCTGCAAAGTGGGATAAATCCCTGGGGCCAGTTCAGCTCACGTCCAGCCCGGCCAGCGTCCCCCACGGGTCCCCTGGGGAGGGGGGGACGGGAGCAGGGACTTACACTGGTGCTGTGAATCTTCATCTTAAACTTCTCGAAGTAGAGCCAGTCGCGGGCTTCCTCGGGGTCCAGGTCGTGGTAGTAGTCCCTGGCGCTGTAGCCGAAGCTGTGGAAGATGCCCTCCGGCGTCAGCAGGAGGCTGGTGGGGGTCTTCTGGTTGGCCACCCCCGGGTCCCCTCCTTCCCATTTCCTGCAAACAGGAGCCGGCAGCAGCCCGTGAGCCTCAAGGCCGGAGAACGGGTCTTGCCCCATTATCATTTATTTATGTGGGCACAACCTCAGGCACCTTAAGGAGGGAGGAAGAAGGAACCGACATCCCCGGGAAGCCTTTACTCCCTGTGCAGCCCCTGCAAAGCTCCTCCGCACCCACGCAGGTCATTATAACAGAGCGCTAACGAAGAGATGCTCTCACCCCACCCTCCCGCTCGGCGCGAGACCCATTTCACAGGCTCCTTCCACCCACCGCCACCCATCCCTCACCCGTGACGGTGCCGGTGTTCGTTGCCCAGCCCGGCTCCGTCCCTGCCTCCCAGCAAGCCCGCTTCCAGCCGCTTTGGGCAAGAAGTCCTTTAACAGCCCTGGGAGCAGCCATCAGGCCTCCGGCTGCTCCTCACCTCATCATGTGGATGGCCTCGGGGTCGCTGGAGAAGCTGAAGGCGTAGCCGCTGGACGTGGTGCCGAAGTCGATGGCCACCACCACGGCGAAGGAGGCGGTTTGCTGGGAGCGAGCCTCGCTCCTCTGAAACACAAGGGCAGCCGTTAGGGACGGGCTCCGTCCCGGGGCGGGCATCGAAGCAGGGCTGGCTGCTTCGGGAAAAGGGGTAAAAACCCCAAAAGAACGTAAAGGGGTTAATTTTTCCTGTACCAGGCCTGTGGCTGGGGCAGGAGATGCAATGCTGCTTCCTCTGTGGTGATGCTGCCAACACGGGGCAATTCATAAAATCATAGAATCATTAAGGTTGGAAAAGACCTCTGGGATCATCAAGGCCAACCCCCAACCCAACACCACCCTGCCTCCATAGAATTATTAAGTTTGGAAAGGACCTCCAGTTCTTCCTCCTACACAGCTCCAAATCGCTGAGAAGAGGGGCTGCCTGGCTCTGGGGGGTCCCTGCGACACTTCCCGAAGACGGGCTCGTGGGACCAGGGGACTTGGGGCAGCCCCGGAGGGGGACGGGTGCCTGCAGCCCCTGCCCACGAGCTGCTGGAGCGGTGGTGGGGTCTCCATTTCTTCCCAGGTTGGGGTGGTGCTGAGCCCACCGCACTTGAACCCCGGCAAATTTTAGCTGCAATTTGCCCAAAACCTTCCCTGCTCCCGATCTCGGTCCAAGGGACCTCGTCCCAGGTGCCCCCGTGGGTCGCCCCACCGAGACGCTTCCTGGCTCAGGTGCTGCAGCGGGTTCCACCGCTGCCTCCTACAGCCGATGCTTTCCCGGCTGGGCCTTTGGGTCCCCGTCCCTCGTCTCCTGGCCGGCCCCCGCGACGGCACACAGCGGCGGCGGGGAGCGGCGGTGCCGAAGGAGCCGCGAAGACGCGGCGAGCCCCGTGCCCGTGCCCCCTCCCCGCGCTGCCGCCGCCTCCCAGTGCCGGGCCGACGCGGAAAGCTAAAAGCCCTCATTAACTTTTAACGTATCCAGATTTGATAAGTGCAGGCATTAGCTCGGCACGAAAAAAGCCGGCGATTAGCATGGGTGAAGTGGTTGTCTCAGAAATGTGCATGTTCAGGGAGCTGCAAGGACAGCGAGCGCCGGGGAGGGTCCGGCTCCGGCACGCTGCCCGCCGGCGCCCTTCCACACCGGGCAGTCCCCTGGGACATTCAGGTAGGAGCAAGCTGAGGCCAGGAGTTTTGCAAAGAGTTAAACTGATGCTGGTCTTTCCTCCGGCTCCTCTCCTG
Source organism: Phalacrocorax carbo (assembly GCF_963921805.1). Taxonomy (NCBI): domain Eukaryota; kingdom Metazoa; phylum Chordata; class Aves; order Suliformes; family Phalacrocoracidae; genus Phalacrocorax; species Phalacrocorax carbo. The sequence goes on from NC_087516.1 coordinate 577,344, forward strand.
CCTCCTGTTATCCTCCTGTGCTGGAAAAAAACCCCACAGTCCCATAAATCCCACAGCGAGGGGGGATTTGGGCCCTGGCGATAGACTGACCCATCCTTCGGCTGATACTGGGGTGCGCGGGGCGGGGATGGCAACCGGCGGGGGGTGACCACCGATCACCGATGGATTGGAGGGGACAACGTGGGGGAGACGGAGCCCGGCAGCCCCAGGGGACCCCAAAACTGCCTTACCGGTGACTGGGAGGGCGTCAGCGGGGCGATGCTGCAGCTGTCGTGGGGCGTCCCCGGGGAGCCGGGAGGGGACGGCGTGGGGCACCGCTCGCTGTTGGCACCTGGGGACAGAGCACGGTGAGGCTGGGGTGCGAACGGGCCCCGGCCCCTGCGCAAGACCCTTCCCCGAGGCGAGGGCATCATGGGCGTCCCAGCGACGATGCAGCTGGTGACGGGTGCGGGTTTGGCAGCGGAGGGGTCAGAGTCGCTGCGGGGGCTGCTCCCAGTAGCCTCCACACAGGGCAACTGGGGGCTTGGGGGGCTTCTCACACTTTTTTCAACCATGTGTAAGGAAGGATCTAATCAGCACTGATTAAACCAGCAAATGTGGAATGCCTTGGAGGCGTCATAAGGGGGTGCAGGTACCAGTTGCACCTGGTGTGAGCACTGGCAAGCTCACAGGGATCCCTCCCTCCAGGTGTGGGGCTCACACAGAGGATGGGGAGCTGCAGGACTGAGGGACCTTCTCCTCTGGGCCTGGGGGACCTCAGCTCCTGCTCAGCAAGAAGGTGGGTTGGGGTGAGTTGGTCATGGTGTTTTAGGGGGGGTTTCAGCTCGCTGGTGTGGGCAGGCTTTGGTGATGAGACATGGGCTCCACGTCTTCTCCATCACTGGAGAGGAACTGGGACACAGAGGAAGAGTCATCCCATCCTGAAGCCGGTATCTAAGCTAAGCCAGGTGAACCTGCAAGCCCAGTTTCTCCCCGTTGACTCTACAGAGACCACTGGTGGTGGCTGCAGACGGAGACCCTTCCCCTGTAGATGAGCAAGCCGAGGTGGGCCGGGTCCTGCCTCGCGCATCTGAAGGGGACCAGGGAAGTGGAAGAGCCCTGGTCTTGGGCTGGCGAAGGAGCAGCCGGGTCTAATTCCTTGCAGCTGACGACAGAAGAGTCAGGACTGAAAACCCGTGACGTGTTTGTAGCCATAAGGGCCGTGGTGGTTCTCCAGAGCTGCCTATTTTTAAACCAAGACATCCGTCGTGACATAAATGGACGCTAGTTCGGCTCGGCCACGGCTGGCAGGGGCGACTGCAAAGGGCGCCAGAGGCGGTTCTGGGCAAGCAGCTGCAACGCCCGTGTCCGGCGGGAGCGGGGGGAAGCCTGGGAAGGAGGTGCCGGTGAGCTGCCGGGGCAGAGCAAACGTCCGCAGCACGAGGCCAGGGAGACGCGGCTCCCCGAGGAGGCGAGGGGAGCCCGGCTCAGACCCGCGGCCGCGCTGCAGAGCAGCCCGGTCCAGTGGAGATCCGGTAACTCCTGCGTGAGCCCGCGTGGGGAGGTCGGGGGGGCTCGGGGACTGGCACCGCTGCGCGGTCGCCCTTGCTCTGCGGTGCCTGGCCTGGCGGGGCTTTCCTCCTCCTCCTCCTCCTCCTCGAGACATCAGCCAGCTCTGCATCTCCTCCGGGGACTCCCCACCGGCTCTCCCAACAGCAGAAGCCTTGTCCCGGGGATCCCCGTTAATCCGGGTGTGTCAGCCCGGGCTGGGGGTGCTGCCGAAGCCCCGGTGGGATGCCTGGCCCCCAGCCAGCCAGCACCGGGACGGGGTGAGCCCCGGCGCTGCCCCGCCATCCCGCGGCGTGGGGTTGCCTGCCGCCTGCGCTCCTCCCGCCACATGGCTCCAATTAGCAGAGGGGATTAATCATCCGCCCTCTGAAAGCACGAGCCGATGGACGGGCTCCAGCTGTTGGTGGGGGGCAGCCGGGGAGGGGACGGTGCAGCTGATGGAGCGGGGCTGCCTTTCCCGAGGGTCCTGGCCCGGGTACGGTCGCGCTGGGAACGGGACGTGGGGGTCCGGGCGGCGGCATCGGGGAGGCCGAGGGTCTGTCCACCCCACGGGCTCTGCTGATACCCACGCTTTGGGCTTGAGGCTCCGTGCCGGGATCTGGACTGCGGGAACAGGGATAAGCAGCCACCCACTCCCAGCTGGAGTCCGGAGAGGTTTGGGTCTGGAGGAGGCTCTTTGGTCTTTCCTCAGAGAAGCGTGAAGCTCCAGCTCTCCCTCTGCCAGAGGGTGACGGCAGCTGGTGTCCGTGTCCAGGCGAACCCACCCCAGCTCCCGCTGCGAAGCCGCGCCGCCGGCACATCGCTCGCCCCGGGCTCGGTGCCGCGGTGTCGGGGACGGTGCTTTGCCGCGCACCCCCGGGAGCAGTGCCGGCGGGCTCCCCGCCGCGACACGGCTCCGGTCCCTTCACACCTGCTCCGTAAGTGCCTTTCGCTGTATCTCGTGTCTGTGCCATGAATATTTGATCCCCGACAAACAGGAACATCCCTCTGGGTGTCTCTGCATGCCGGCAGAGCCCCGCAGCAGGGGGAGGCCGGTGTCCCCTGGTCGTGGGGGGAAGCATTGCCCGGGCTGGGCATGGAGCCGGCAGCTCAGTGGGCTTCGAGGCCAGGGCTCCGGAGACCCAGCCCAGGGCTGGGCACGTCTGCATCGTTCCTGTGGGTCCAGAGCTGGAGTTGGCACTGGGGTCCCAGTGATCTGGACCCTGCAGGGGGTTAATTCTTGCAGTCGCCTCTCTGCTCAGGCTGCTCCCCGGCTTGTGTTTGCAGGGTCAGGTTTCCTCACCGCAGCTGGTTCTGGTTACCCCAGCGCAGGAGCAGCGTGGGGGGCTCCTGTGTGCTGCAGACCTGAGGATGATTGCGGAGGGGATGGACGGCTGGGGGAGCGGTGGGGGGATGCCTGGGTGTGCGGGGAGGCCCGGAGCCTGGTGCTTGCAGAGAGCTTGTCCCTGCGGGCAGGGGGAATGGAGATGGGGACAGGGGTACCCCCCTCCTGCTGCCGTCCCTGCTGGCATCCTCCCCCGGGAGCAGCCTTACCCATCCTGAGACTCTGCATCCCGGGCTCCAGGAGCATCGCCATGGCGGCCTCGCCTTCCTGGCTGCAAGAGAAAGAGGAGGGATGATGAGATGAGTGTCCATGTGCCCGGAGGCACCGGCTGCCCCCTCAGCCATGGGGTGCACAGCATGCCATGGGCTGGGGTGTCCGCAGGCTCCCCTCGTCCTCCTGAGAATTACTGGTTGAGCCCAGGCTCAAGCCCCCCTCAAAGACCCAGCAGGGACAGGGCTGGCTGTGACCCTGCATCCCCTGGGACCCCTTAGGGGCTGCAGGTGGGAGACCCCAAAGCCCAGGGGCTCAGGGTGCAATAGGATGCAGGAGGGTGGGGGGGCTCAGCCTGTACCCGCCGCCCTGTTGTGGGGGGCTGTCCTGGTTCAGTGCCCACCCGATCGGCACCGGCCGGGCGCTGGCACAGCCTCCGTGGGACAGGGGAACCAGGTTCCTCTCATTAAGCACGTCAGACAGATGTGCATGATACAGATGTGCGTGATACAGATGTGAGCAAATTGCCATTCCAGCAGCGCGGGGTCCATGCTGCACATATTTAGGCTTGATCAAAGAAAGAAACTGAGGGCAGGTGATCCTTTAGAGTTATTTTCTTAATCAAAGCAGTCACTGCCCAGGGCCGGGCTCCCTGCAGCATGGTGGCGGCGCTGGCAGGAGCAGGAACAGCTAAAGGCATCCCTGCCTGTCCTAGGGGCTGCGGTGCAACGTTGCCCAGCTCCAAAACTGCTTCCCTGGCTAATAAACCAGCTTCTGGTTCTCTGCTTCACGCAAGAGCATCCCATCGCCTCCGAGGCTGCCTGCTCTGCACTGGCTGCTTTCATCCTGCAGAGCTGCGGGCTCAGGACAAGGCTTAGCTCGCTGGGGAGAGGTTTTGCTCGAAGCCAAACCCACCCACGCGTGGCCAGCCCGGCGGCCAGACCCTGCTCTTGGCAGCCTCCCGAGAAAACGCCTTGTGCTAAAAATGGCAGGTGTCGAGCCTTTCCCCGGGGCGGGGGGCAATTCTGCTCCGGCCACCCCAGCAGCGGCGGCGGCGAGGGGCTGAGCGAGGGCGAGCTGCGGCCGGTGCAGGCTGCGGGTCAAACCGCAGCTGGGGACGTGGTGCTGGTGGTCCCGGGAGGGCACAGGGGGTCATCTGGCAGGCTGAGGCTCTCGGAGGGGCTTCCCCACCAAAAGTGGGCTTTCCATGAGGTGGTGAGAAGATGTGCTCAGGGGTCGCCCCTCCAACGCTGGGAATTTGTGTCTCCTCCGGCATAAACCCTGCCCAGGGCTTAGCTTGCATTTTTGGTGTCCGTTTGTCCTGCCTGCAGGTCAGACACCCCTCGTGCTGCTCCGGGGCCAGGTGCGGGGGTAACACCAGCTCTGCCACCCCGGAGCCCAGCCTGGTGCGGCTGTGCAGGGACGTCCTCCGTGTCCCTGTCCCTGGGGCCTGAGCTCCGGGGGAGGCTGCCCGCATCCCGCTGATGAACCTCAGCCCGGGCAGGAGGGAGCAGCGAGGCCCCGGGCTCTGCTGACTCAGTGGTTTCGTTCCCTGCCCCTCTGTGGCCGTGGGATGGTCCAGGCAGTCAGTCCGGAGCCTGTGCAGACCCTCAGGCTCTGAGTAGCTAAAATCCTCCATCTCAGCAAACCAAACTGACAGCAGGTCTTGCCAGGGGGGCTGGCTGACGGCCGCCTTTGTCCCCGAGCTGCCAAGCCCCTGCCTGGGGTCCTGGCGAGGAAGGGGAGCGGGTTCAGCCCACCCTGGCAGCTGGTGGCAGCACGCCAAGGAGCCGAGGTGTCCCCGAGGGGCTTCGCCCGGCCGTGCCTCTCCTCGTGCAGCGCTGGAGACCCGGCCTCTGCACCCTGTGCCGGAGAGGCTTTGGGGTACCCAGCGAGCCTGGCACCCCCACAATCCTGGCCGGTGGACACGAATGGAGCCCTCCCTTCCCATGCACACGCGTGTGAGCAGAGCACACGCCTGCGTCGAGTGCAGCCGTGCAGAGCCCTTGTGTCCTCCAGTGCCGACCCCATGCGGATCCCGGGCAGCGATCGCTCTGCCTGCACCCGCGGCCCCTTCCAGGGACACGGGCTGAAGCCCCCGGCTCTGGGGGGTCCTGCCGTGCTGCTGGGGAGAGGGTCCCAGCGCCTCCTGGCCCTTGCTCTGGCAGCTTGTGCAGGAGCAGCGTTTTTGAGGACTTTCCACCATTTCCGTCTCTGCAGGGACTCACGGAAACGGGGAAAGGAAACAAGTTTGGGACGGCTTCAGGGCAGCCGCGCTGGACAGGCGGACAGACAGGGCACTGGGACCTCGGCACGGCCTCGCCGAGCGCGGCATGGGGATGCCGCTGGGCACGGTGCCCCCACGGCCTGGGCTGCCCCAGCTTGGGAGGGGGGCTTGGGGCAGCTGCAGGGCTGGGCTCCAGATGTGCAAGGAGCGGGAGGAGGCGTTCGTCCCCACAAACCCCTTGTGCCTCGAGCGAGCACATCTGCAGGGCTGGGGAGCCCCCGAATCCTCCAGGCAAAGCTGTTGGGTTTCCATGGCCGTTTGTGGGAGTCCTCCTCTTCCCACTGCCATCGCTCGGCCACGGCTGGGACACGGGAGCCGGCGGGATGTCCCTGGCATGGCGTGCCCGGCGTGGGGTGCCGTGGCACTTGCAGCCGTGCACGGTGCTGGCACATCGCGGCACCGTCCCTGTGGTTCATGGGGGTATCCCTGCCGGTCACAGCAGTGTCCCCCCAGGACGGGGAGTGCAGGGGATGGGGTCCACGGAGGCACAGGAGGGGCTCAGCGCAGCAGTCCCCACTCCCACCTGTGCCCACATCCTCGCTGGGGAGAGGCCCCCAGAGTCCTGACCCCCCTCACCCCCAGAGTGCCACTGTGCTTGCTCACCAGTGCGCCCAAACTGGGGAGAGACCCCAGCAGTCCCGGCCGGCCGGGGAGGTGACACCCTTGCCCTGGCCAAGGGAAGAGCTGGGCGATGTCGGGTCCCCGCTGTCCCCGTGCCTTGGGCAGTGCTTGTGCTGGTCCCCAGCTCCCATGAAGCCCCACGGCCACTTACCTGTGTTTGGGGGGACAGGTTGGGGACCCCTCGGTCCAGCCACCGCCTTCTTGCTCCAGCTGTGCTGGCTCCCTCCGCCACCGGCGATGCCCTCCTGCCCGCAGCTGCCGGCGATGCCCAGCGGCTCCGGCCCCCGCTTGCCCTCGCAGCCGGCCCCGCCGTGCAGCCCCCTGCTCTCCGGCTTCCTCTGGCTTCCCCGAGCGCCTTCCTCCCACTCCCGGCCGGCGCCCAGCCCAGCCAGTGCCTCAAATTGCAATTCCAGCTGCAGATGTGGGAGCGGGAGGAGGAGGCAGGGCCAGCGCCGCTGGGAGTGAAACCTAAACTCCCTGCTTGGCCCCGGGCTCGCCGCAGCCTCCCCGAGCCGGGGGACCGCAGGCTGACGAGGGGGGACGGACCCCCGAGGGGGACGAGGCTCCCGAAACTGCCGGGAATGGGGACGCTGGGGGGAGAGGGGAGAGACACTGACAACCCTCCCCCTCTGCCAGTGCTCTCACCCCCTTAAGTTGTCTTTTCTCCATCCCCAGGCATGTTCCTCTCCCAGTTTGTGCCGCTCTCTTCATGCTGGCTGACACATCAGATGTAGCCCCATGGTTCTCTCAGCCTGTCTTTACCTACCACTGGCTCTCTGCCTGTCTATCTGTCCTGCCTGTCTGTCCATCTGTCTAGACAACCAGCCACCTCCTGACTTCAAGCCCCATTTCTTGCAGCCCCCCCGAGCCGTGCTGCTCTTCAGATGGGGCTCCTGGGTCAGGCTGCGCCTGGGAAGCAGCACCGGCGCATCCCGAGAGCAGGAGGCAGGCGAGGGCTCCGTCCTGCAGCTCCCAAAGAGCTCTGTGCCAAGGGGAAGCCGCCCATGGAGGACTCAAAAGCATGGGCAGATCACTGGGATCATTGGGATCATTGAGATCATTGTGATAACTGAGATCGTTGGGATCATTGAGATCGTTGGGATCATTGGGATTGTTGGGATCGTTGGGATCATTGAGAGTCATGGGATCATTGAGATGGTTGGGATCATTGGGATTGCTGGGATCGTTGGGATCATTGGGATTGTTGGGATCGTTGGGATCATTGAGAGTGGTGGGATCATTGGGATGGTTGGGATCATTGGGATTGCTGGGATCGTTGGGATCATTGGGATTGTTGGGATCGTTGGGATCATTGAGAGTGGTGGGATCATTGAGATGGTTGGGATCATTGGGATTGCTGGGATCGTTGGGATCATTGGGATCGTTGGGATCATTGGGATCATTGAGATTGTTGGGATCTTTGGGATCATTGGTATCACTGAGATCATTGGGATTGTTGGCATCATTGGGATCGTTGGGATCATGCCTTGAGATCAAGAAGCCCCTGACCTGCAGATCGCTGCAGGCTGGAGGGGTGGCCTTATTAAAAGCCTGCAAAGGTATACAAACATAAGGTACGTAAAATTGACACAGTACACGTAAGCTGGATCCTAAAGGGATTATCTAGCAGGTCCTCAGCTGTGGTGGGGAGCAGAGGCTCCGTGCCGCCGGAGTCGTACCAGGAAAAGCCTCGGTATCGTTGCTGGGACCGTCCCCGGGGGCACGAAGGTGCGGGGGCCCAGCCGAGGGGCAGGACGGTGGGCAGGGCTGCCTGCGAGCGGGATGCCCTCAAAGGGCGGCCATGGAAAGCTCCGCCGCTGGGCAGGGGCATCGGACGGCGACGTGGTGGGCTGCAGCACGACGTGCTGGATGAAGGGCTGCGACCAAGGGGCTGGCGCTGGCGGGGGACGCAGGGGCAGCAGCAGAGGGGCCGCCGCGGCAGCACCATCCTGCGCCAGCGCCTGCGCGGCCGGGGGGACGCCCCGACACCGCAGAGGGCAGGAGGGCGAATGCCGAGGCGGCGGCGAGGAGCTGAGCTCTCTGCGCTGCGCCCGAGCCCATCCCGGGGGGGCTCAGGTCTCTGAAGGGCAGCTGATGTTGCTGGGCCTTTTGCTCTTCTCCCAGGGCTGGGCAGCCCAGACCCCCCGGTGACGGGCCCTGGAGGGTGAGCGCGGCCTGAAGGTGTCAGAGGACTCTTCCTCATGGACGTGGAAAAGGGCTGGTGTGCCGGGGGTGCCTGCCACGTGCTGGTTGTCTGTCTGTCCGTCCCCACACCTATCGATGCACACGCACACCTACCCGCCTCCTGACTCGCTGTATCCGTGCATCCCTCCTACCCGCACCCATACACATTTATCTGCCTGCTGCTGCCTGCACCCTCCCCTCCTCCTCTTGCTGTAGCAATGTCTGAGTCACCGGTCCCAGTTCGGGAACTGGGAAGAGCCCAGAAGGTGCGTGGATGTGAGCTGGGCCGGGCCGGGGGTTGAGCAGGCAGCTCCTGCAGGCAGGTCAGGCAGGAGCTGGGCAAAGTTAGAGTCCGGGCCGGCTGCCGTGGGTTCCTGAGCAGGCTGTGCATGCTCACACACGTGAATGCACATGCATGTGCATGTACAGGCACGCACACACATGCACATACGTGCACACACACACTGCACCCGGGTTCCTGCGCCGGCTGGACCAAAAAAGCCGCTTTCCGGGGCGCGCAGGGCAGCAGGTGCCGGTGGCTCTTCTGGGGCTGTACTGGGGCTGTACTGGGGCTGTACTGGGGCTGGTGGGGGTCGAGGTGATAGGCTGGGTGGCAGGAGCAGGGAGGTCTCAGTCCCCCCCCCCGCATCCCTGCCCCAGAGCCGGGGAAGGTTCTGGAGGGAGGGGAGGAGGAGGAGGGGAAGAGAGGGGCGGAGGGGGCTACGCCTGTGTTTTCTTCCCTGGCGCCTCGTCAAGAGATGAGGTAGCGCTTTCCGGTAATTGAGGCAAGGCCCGTGGAAATGCCTCGGTGAGACAGGAAGCCCGGGAGGAGAACGGAGAACTGGAGCTGGGAAGTGAGCACCGGACCCTGGCCAGGACGCAAAGCCTGTGCTGTGCTGGGGGGGGGAAAACAAACTGGGGGCCAAGCCAGGCTGGTGCGTCCCCCACGCCGGCACACCGTGCTGCTCCGGGGGCCGGTGCCCCCTCCCCGGGAGCTGGAGCAGCCGCCGGCCGTGCAGCCGGTCCCCTCCTGCCCAGTTCACCCAGTTTGCTCCTCCAAAGGCAGGCAGCATCTCCCGGGACGAGCAAAGCACAGAGCTGGTCCTTCCTGTGCCAGGACCTGCAGCGTGAGCAGGGCAACCTTCATCATCACCACCACCATCACCATCTCCCATCACCAGGCATTCCCGCGTGGGGCTGGGGGAGCAGGATGGGAGGCAGGTAGTGGGGACGGTGCAAAGGGGGCGTGAAGGAAGGTGCCACGAACCAGACCAAGGTCAGCACAACCTTGGTGACGAGGGGATCCCACGGGGAAGGGGTGCTGTCGCCGCGGCCCCCCTTCTCCCCGCGCTGGCACACCGGGAGCGGGCAGGGAGCACACCCAGCCTGGGAAGGGCCAGCTCGCTGCCTTCTCACAGCACAGCCCGTGCCTCCAGCCTTGGGCAGAGCCGTGGCGGTGACGGCCAGGCGGGGTCGGTACCAGCCAATTTACGAATTTTCCCGTTGTTGGCCGTCCCACCCATCCCCACTGGTCCTTGCAGAGCTGCAGCTCCCTTGGGCTGTTTTGGGTCCCTCCAAGGTCCTGCCCTGGCCAGCGTGTGTGTCCCCCCCCCATCTCACTGCACTATTGTACGGTGCTGAGGTGGCCAAGAGCCACCCCGGGGCGGGGGGGTTGGGTTGGCGGTCCCTGCTCCTGTTTCCCACGGAAATCACGGGGAGATGGAAAGCACCAGAGCACAGGGGCCATCTGCGGTCGTTGTGCACATGGTTTGGGACAGGCTGTCAGCAAACAGCTGTCAGCAAACAGCCCGTGCCTCAGTTTCCCCATTGTCCCCATGCTGGAGGTTTCGGGGAGGGCTTCACTGGGCAGGGGTTGCAGAGGTCTGGCTCTTACCAGCTGAGCCCTGCAAAGCTGCCCCCCAAACGCCCCCTCCCTGCCTGCCGAGGGCCGTGGGGACTGCTCGGGGTGCAGGTGGGGACGACCTGGCTCACGGCTCCGGTATTTTGCTGTGTGGCCAGGCAAGCCGCCAGCCAACGTGCTGTCACCATGCCTGGATGCCGGGTCCGGTCCCAAAGCGGGAACATCCCACCCGCCCTCCCCGAGGATGCCGCGAGTGCCGCAGGCCCTGGGCATTTGGTCTAAAGGAAATGATGGGGGGCTGCGACCCCCCTGGCCACGATCCAGCTGGCTCCCCGGCACGGGGCTGATGCTGGGAGAGGGGCAGCCCCAACGCAGTCTTGCACGCACACACAGAGACCGAACCACAGCCCTGCACAGCCGCCCTTTCCTGCCAAACACGCCCTGCACACGCATGCGCATACGCACACGCATGTGCACACGTGGCCCCAATTTCCCCAGGAAACCGTGGCGGCTCACAGCGCTTTCGCAGTGCTTGCAGGACCTTTCATCTCCCCCAGTCTGGCATTGTCCCCCGCCTCCGGCCATGCCAGCTTCCTTCCCGGCCTCTCCCCTTCCCCTGCCCGGCCCCGGCCGCCGGCACAGCCGAGGCCAAACGCCCAGTGGGGTCCCGCCTGCCGACCCGGCCGGACCCCCGGGTCTTCGTCCCAGCCCCGGGGACCCTGTGTGATGGAGAAATAGGATGAGGATGATGCATGGGAAGGCAGCACTGGGGCCAGCTGATGCGGGGCTGCGGGTGTGCGCGCGGTGGTGCGTTACACCCGCACGCCGCCTGTCCCGGCCCCGAGCCCCCCGCCAGCCGGGCGCCTGGAAAGCATTAGCCAGCTGGGATGGTGCGTTAGCTGCTGAGGAGGAGAGGATGAGAACGCTGCTCCGGGCGCGGAGGCATGCACGCTGCGCTCCCCACAGCTCCCGCCACCGGTCAGCGAATATTTCCTAAACTGGGCCAGCTGGAGTTCTCTGGGAAAGGAAAATAAACCCGGAGAGAGAGCCCGAATGGGGGCACAGGGCTGGGGGAGGACGAGCACAGCAGCTCTGCCCTGGGGACCTCTGCGCCATCCTGGTCCCCTCCTGGTGCCCAGCTGAGCCCAGCTGTGTCCTTGCCTCTGCCTCCATCACTCTCTGGTGACAGTCCCCATCTAGGTGGCCCTAATTCCCTGCTAAAGCCACCACGGGGCTGCCTGTCCTCCAGTCTCTCTGCTGGGCCCCCAGGGACCCCCATCCGAGACCCCCTTTCCTCCACGGGCACCAGGAGCTGGTGGCTGCAGGCACGTGGGGATGAAGGAGCCAGGACGGCCGCTGGAGAGGGGGGCTGCAGCAGGGAGCTGCTGCTGCCCCGGGATTCTTGCCACCCCTCGGGGCTCTGGGATCTTAAACCCAGAAAAATCCCATCACACAGTCATATGCGTGGGCAAATGTTTCCCCCTCTCTGTCTCCTGGACCGGCGCAGAGCCCCACCACGGCATTGCCCACCACAGCATCGCCCACCACGGCATCGCCCACCACAGCATCACCCACCACATCATTGCCTCCGAGCCCGTGCCGAGCCCACCTGGCTGCTGCCCAGGTTTCCCAGCTCCCTGATGCCCCGGGGGAGACCCCAGCCTCCACTAACCCGCCATGCAGGCGGGTGCTGTGCTGTGTCCCACGACAGGGCTGGAAACCTGGAAACCTCAGCCCACCCCAGCCTCGCCCTGGAGCACACATGGGTGCTGCCGAGGCTGTCCCGGGTGGTCGCTTGCCTCTCCCACCCTCTGCCTGGGCACAGCTGGGACAGACCAAGGGCACTGCAAACTTGTGGCTCCCTTTAGGCAGCACTGCTGGGTGAGGCCAGAGGGGTTTGGGATGCTCTGAATTCCCCCAGGGTCTCACACCCAGCTCCCAGCTGGCTGCCCGGGACCCAGGGAGGAGAAGCTCCTGCAGAGCTGCGTCCCCCGGGGTATCCTCAGCCATCCAGGGCATCGCCGCCGGCTGGCCCCAGCCACTCGGGAAAGAAAAGGGAGGATTTGAAACAAAAATGGACCTTTCCACCCTCCTGTGTCCTGGGGGACCCGCGTCCTGGCCCTGCTCAGCACAGACTCTGGCAGCGCAGTGGGAAGGGGGGGCCTCCAGCTACAGCTCCCGAGACTGATGTTTCAGGTCCTGATAACCGTGAGCGGTGAAAAAGGGATGAGCAAAATGCAAAATGATGTAGCAAAGTGGCTGCAGCCAGGAACAAGGGAGCTAAGTGGCATAAAGAAGGATCTTTAGCCACTTCCCTGCAATCTCGGCCGCTATTAGTAATGCGATGCAGGTGAGAGCCGTGTCGGGGACATCATCTTGACAGCGGCTGTCCCTGAGTGCTTTTAAACACGTCCTTCGCTTTGGGCTCCGCGTCCTCCACGCGTGGCAGGAGGGATGGCCGGGAGCAGGTCGGGAGCAGCTCGTACCCAGCATGACGGCCGAGCGTGGTCCCGCTGGCTTGGCTTTGAGCACTGGGGCTGGAGCGGGGTCTGGGGAGAGGAAAGGTGCCTGAACGGGGCGGGGTCCCTGTCTCCCAGGCAGTGACAGCCCTGGGGTGTCCCGGGTCGGCCCCCGGCTGCCCTGGGGATGGGCAGCAGCGGGGCGAGGGCACCCATCACAGAATAACGGGGGCATGGGAGGATGCCTTAAGTTACCCCTTGAAGCTGCTTTCTCCTAACTCCCCCTGCAAACATTTGGGTTTTCAAGCTGATGTTTTACTGCCAGCAGTTTTGGCAGAAACTGCTTTTTCTCTGCCAGAAAACTGAAGAGAAACCCCAAATCAGAGCATTTCCATCCAAAGCCATTGTTGTTGTTCTTCACAAAACCTCTGGTGAATGGGAAAGCCTTTTCCCGCCCCGCAGCGGCTCTCTCGGCAGGCACCGCTCCAGCCCTTGGCCACGGGCATCACCAGCAACAGGAGCTCCTGGCGCCGAGGGGCTCATCCCGCAGAGCCCGAGCAGCTCCTGGGGGTCCGGGTGGGTGGTGAGGGGACAGGAGGGAGGGACACCCCCACAGCCCCGGGGGCGATGGGTCCCACTTGCTCCCTGGACAGCCGTGGCAGGGCCGGCTTGCTGTGGGATGGCTCCTGAAAAGTGATGGCTAATGTTAAGATGGAGAGCCAAGTGTATTTTTCATCTTAAATACGGGTGTGACAGAGGGGGCTTGTGGAGCACAACCCAAGGAAGGAGAGTTGTGGCCGTGGCCATTGGGAATTGCTCCCTGCTCTGGAGGAGGAGGGCAAGAGCAGAGCTGATGCTCCCTCCATCATTTCTGATCCTTCCCAGCTGCTGCCACTCGCTGCCCCCCTCCCCAGTCCCGTGTCCCCGTGGGACCAGTGCCATCCGTCTGTCCCGCACTGCGTTACAGCCCTTCAGGAGCGCAGCAGCTCCGGCGCTGACAGTGAGCAGGGGTCCTAGTCTGCTGTGGACAAGAAAGCTTTTAGCCTGGGACATGGGGGCTGCGGGGACATTGTGGGGCTGCCCCCCGCCCTCCCTGTACCAGGGCCAGGTGAGGCTTTGGCTCGCAGCAGTGAAACCCCCCTGGCTCTGCCACCGGGAAAATGCTTCCAGCCCATCCCAGCGTTGCTGCAGATGGGAACAAGGGGGCATTTTGTTTGTGCCAGGGGTGCCAGGCCTCCTCTGGGTGTGGGAAGGCAGCCCCAGCGCGTGGGAACGGCTGCCTGCAGCTGGAGGAGTTGGGGCTGAGGGTTTGATCCCTGTCGTCATGGCTGGCTCTGCCCGGTGCCGGTCTCTGTCCTTCATGGAGCTGCCAGCAAAAGGCACGGAGCTGGCCTGGCCCCCATGCCCGGGACGCCAAAAGCAACCTCAGGATCCTGGCTGGGATGGGGAGAGGGGGCCGGGCACCTCCATGACTTTGCACTGTCCATGTACTCTCATCTCATCGTGCTCGAGCATCCTCCGTGGCCTGGGGGATGCTGGAGTGGTCTGGCAGAGGGAGCTGAGGCGAGAGCTGAGCCGGACCGCGGCCGCTGGCCGTGGGAGGCTGCAGCAGCGTCAGCACAATCTGATTTCTTCCCCGTGGAGCTGATGGTCCCCCAGGAGCACCCCCGGGGGACTGAAAGGAGGATTCTGCCTCCATGGAGGAGCTCTGCCCTCTGCCCCGTGCTGCAGCAAAGGGGTGCTGGGGGGGCTCAACCCCCATCACCAGCCCTGCGTGCACACACTTGCACAAACCCTGCGGCGTGGGGCGGCTGTGGGCTGCTCGGGACCTCGGCATGCCGGAGCTATGTGAGGGTGATGGCATTTCCTTTGTGCACAGCCAGCACCCCCAGGCCCCATCCAGCCCCACTGTGCTTGGAGGAGCCCGGTCCTGCCCGTGGGGGTGCAGTGAGGCCACAGCCGATGCTAAACCTCGGCGTATGAGACTCCCAAGCCCCTGTGCCGCACAGCATGGGGGTCGGTGGGGTGTTTAGAAGCTCCTCGAATGCTGCTGCGCCGCCTGGGGCTGGTGGGAACCGGCGTCCCCCGGGAGCGTGCCCGGGCCGGGGTGCCCTCGGAGCAGGATGGGGATGCCGCGCTTCAGACCTGTGCGTCTTCGGTCCCTCGGGGGGACGGGAGCACAGAGGCGCTGTGTTCAGGAAAGCAAACCCTCGGGGTTTAGGCTGAGCCAGGCTTTGGGTCCAATCCCATCCGGGCCGCCCAGGCGGGCTGCGGCAGCGAGCAGGGTGGGAGCGATGCCACAGGTAACCTGCAGTGCCCAGGGCGTCCCTCACCTGGCCTCGGGGCTGCGGCGGCTCGTGGCCCGTCTCGCTGGCACAGCCCGGGCTGGCTCCACGGCTGCAGCTCCCCGGCGGCGCAGCACGAGCATTGCCATGTCATATCACATTGCATTGTACTTTATTGCTCATTGTGTCACAGGAATAATTTAAGTCGCTTTTCTCGTCTGGGAGTGCAGAAAACCCTGTCTGGCTCTTGAACTAATGAAGCGTCTGGGATCAGTGACTCGAAATGCTTAAACACTTCAGACCAGCATTTCCTAAATTTAAAAGTCAGATTTGTGCATTTGAAATTGATTTTTCACTTGAAAGCTTACTTTACTTCTACATATGCAAATGTTAAAACCTCCTGGAGATGTTGAAATCAACCCAAAACATATCCTTTGAGTCAAGCAACAGCTCAGCCTGAAACTTCTGCTCTCATTAGCACAGAAACCAGCAGCACCTTCCAGGGCCACTCCAAGCCAGGGTTTTTTATTTTAGCTGGATGCTCCTGCACACCTGGACTTAACAGGGGTCAGGAGATGCTCTGCCCGCAGGCGTGAGCAGAAGTTTGAACCTCTAGTGCAACCCTGGTCCCCATCTCCGCAGCATCTCCTCACCCCACCGCGTCTGTGCTGCCCTCCCTGAGCTGCCCCTCTGGCTGTTGCCCCCCACCTCCGCCTGAGCCCTGTGGCCCCTTGTCCCCAGCTCTGCACCCTGCCAGCAGACCCCAGCCCACCCCAGCCCACCCCAGCCCAGCCCATGCCATCCCATCTGATCCAGCAGGCCCTGGGGGTGCTGGCTGACAGCCGGCTGGGCATGAGCCAGCAGTGCCCGGGTGGCCAAGGAGGCCACCAGCCCCCGGGCTTGTGTCAGCACTGGGGTGGCCAGCAGGGGCCGGGCAGGGATGGGGCCCCTGTGCTCGGCCCTGGGGAGGCCCCACCTCGAATGCTGGGCTCAGGTTTGGGCCCCTCGGGACAAGAAGGGCCTGGAGGGGCTGGAGCGTGTCCAGAGAAGGGCAGCGGGGCTGGGGCAGGGTCTGGAGCACAAGTGTGCTGGGGGGCGGCTGAGGGGGCTGGGGGGGTTTAGCCTGGAGAAGGGGGGGCTGAGGGGAGCCCTTCTCGCTCTCTGCAGCTGCCTGAGAGGGGCTGGAGTGAGGGGGGGGCTGGTCTCTGCTCCCAAGTCACCAGTGACAGGGCGAGAGGGAACGGCCTCAGGCTGCGTCAGGGGAGGGTTAGGTTGGAGATGAGGGAAAATGCCTTCCCTGCCAGAGGGGTCAGGCCCTGGCACAGGCTGCCCAGAGAGGTGGGGGAGTCACCGTCCCTGGGGGGGTTCAAACACCGTGCAGACGTGGCACCTGGGGCCATGGTTTAGGAGGCCCGGGGGTGTTGGGTTGGTGGCTGGAGTTGATGACCCTAGAGGTCTTTTCCAACCTTGATGATTCCATGATTCTAATGATTTTATCCCATCCCGTCCCATCCCAGCATCCCCATAACCAGCCCTGAGTGCGGACTCATCACACCCCACCCCCCCGCCACCCCCCGTGCTGTCCCCTCTCTTCCCGCACCGTTGGGGTGAGCACGAGCCATCCCAGATACGGGGCACCATCAGTGCCGGGACATCCCCCGGGAGGGGCTGCCATGCCACAGACCCCCTTACCAGTTCAGCCCTCCCCCCCAACCCGCCGCAGTCCCCCCTCCGCCCCAGGGGCTCGGCAGAGCGCAGCCAGGGGCCAGAGCCCGGGGGGGGGGCCGGGGGCCTCCCACCTACCCCACTGCCAAAGGAAATATTTACCCAGCACTGAAATGAGCTGGGCTGGGTTCCCAGGGCTGGGTGACCCTTGGCGGCCGGCCGGTGCTGGGGACTGGGGTGGGGGGCTGCTGGGAAGCCAGCTCTCGCTGCAAGCCCGAACGGGCTCCATGGGGCTGGAGGGGAAGAGTTAAATACCTGCCAGCCCCGGCACCCGGCATCCCCACACACATTCCACATGGAGGGGATCCACATGTGCCTGGCTCTGCGGGTGGAATGTGGGGGGGCTTGGAGACGTACCAGGGTGGTGGTCCCCAACAACAGTATGACTCCAAGCAGGGGGGACAGGGTCCCGGGGGATGCCCCACAGCCCTCAGAGCAGCCCCTCTGCCTGCAGCCCAGCCCTCAGTCCCCCAGGAGCCCCCCTGTCCAGGACAGCGCTGTGCTGCCCCCCCCCCCCCGCTTTCCCGTCTCCCCTCCCAAAGAAAAATAGTCTCTGTTGACTCAGGTGCCAGCGCTGAGCACGGTGACGCCGGGGCTTGGCTGTGGTTTTATAGCCTGTCTCCCAGTGGAGCAGCTATTTATTTTATTTGTCCTTTTCTTTCAGCCTTTCACCCCAGGAAGGTTAAGGTGAGGCTCTGGGGGGGCACTGCAGGGAGGTTTGGCTCCATCCTCCAGCGCCGCCTCCTCTCCTGCCTGCTTCAAGCAACATCCCACCGACAGAAAGCCAAAAGGCAAATTGGGCAGGGGGGAACCAGGGTTTTACTCCCGTTCCCGCTGCGGAGCTGGCTTTGGGGTGCCCTCAGCGGGGTCTGCGGCGAGCAGGGGGTCCTCGGGGCAGGCGCCTGGCACATCCCTGCCAGCCAGGCTGGAATGGCTGATCTATGCTTGCTCTTCCCATCGATGTTTTCCTCTGGTCTCCCTCCTGAAAGCCCACACCTCAAATTCCTGGGATGCCCCCAGGCAGCCCCTTATCGCTCTGGTATGCCGGCCAGCCCACATTCCTCCTGGGCCAGGAGCAAGCTGCCTCCCTCATCTCCCCCTTGGTTTTTGCCAAGTCCTGGCCCCTGCCCTGGGCTTTCCACCAGCCCTGGAAAGCGCAGCCAGACACACGATGTGCTCAGAGCCACGCCAGCAGACGACACGAGGGTGTACACCCCACGGGGCAAGGTGGGGAGAGCTTTGCCCCCCCAGAAGATGCTTGTCCCAGGCTGCGGTGACGGCCACCCCTCCCTGCCTGGGTGCAAGGCAAGAGTTTCGGTTGGCACATTGCACACTTTCACTGATTTTCCTGATTTTCTTAATTTGGTTTGGTTTCCTCAGAAGGTTCCCCTTTGCAGATGGCCACCACCCTGGGGGAACATGTTGTGGGACCTGGAAAGAGGAACTGGATGGGGCTCTGCCCTGGATGCTGCCCACATGAAGGCTGGGGGGCAGAGGGCTAGGGAGGCAGGCAGCCTCTGCATGCCAGGCACCCTGCGAGCGGCTGATCTGGTGGGGACAGCAAGCTCTGCTGCTGCCCGTGCCACTGATTTGGGGAAGTTGGTGGGTCCCTGCGGCTTGGCTGGATGGGGGGTGGGCGGGGTGCAAGCGGCGAGCTGGAGGGGGGATGCTGAGCGGGAGCCCCTGCCAACACCTACCTTTGGATGTGTCTGCTGGGCTCCTGAGCTTCTGCAGGGCTTGGGGAGCTGGGAGCAAGGGGGTGTTGACCCTGAGGACAGGTCCGCAGGGTGGGACGAGGCTCTGCGGGAGCTAGCCCAGCCTGGTTTCTCTGGAGGTGGGTGCAGGTTTCCAAGTGGCTCTTTGAAAGGGACTCGACAGGACCCATCGTCTCGAGCACTGGCCAGCCTGGGCTGGGTCTGTCCACCCTGCTCGAGGAGAGCTCCCCGGCTCTGCTTGCAAGCTTGACGTGACTCTGTCCTTCCCGGGACCCCCGGGGGAGAAGCCCCCTGTGTCCTGGCAGGAGCAGGCTCGGCTCAGGCAGAGCTTACCGTGTTTTGGAGCTGGGCTGGCTGCTCTAGCCCACACCTTGCACCTTTGGGCTCGTGCTGCTGCCCACCGTGGGGACGCATTTGCACCAGGGCTGCAGAGGGAGACCCTGGAGAGCGAAGGGTGACACCCAGGCCCAGCAGCACCCAAACCTTGAATGGGGGCTGCAGCACCCAGCGCCGTGCTGTGCGAGGGCACAGTGGAGACGGCGTCTGCTTTGGCAGAAGAGGTGCAGAAGGGCTGAAAGGGAAGCAGAGGCTCAGGAAGCTGATGCAGGGATGGAGCTGGGTCAAGCTGCCTCAGGCTTTCCTGCCTCGGGATGGGCACCCTGGCTCTTTGCAGAAGCCCTGGCACCAGCCAGCCTGAGCCCAGATGCCATATGGCCGTATTTGACAAAGTCAGGGTTTCTTTGCTCGGTGCCGTGTCAGGAAACGCAGCTCAGCAGTTTCCTGAGCCGAGCTGACAACGCTCGGTGCCCTCACCGCAGGGGGTGCAGGGTTGGCACAGCCTCCCCGCACCGGCAGCCCCGCTCCCCGCTCACTGGTGGGGTCTGGGACTGGTTTTCCAGGAGCGCTGCTTGGTGGAGGGCGGCACAGCCCGAGGGGCTTGCTGGGGGGGCTGCGGGCAGCTGCCGCTCCTGCCCTGCTGGCTCAGCACCTGCCCCAGCTGAGTCAAGCCTGGCATGGGAACAGAGCGGCTGGGGAGGGGACGATGGGGCGCTGCACAGTGACATGAGCTCCCGGAGGGCAGTTTCTCACGCTCCCAGTCCATGTACACAAGGTCAAACGTTGACCCTGAGCCATCAGATTTAAGTGTACAGACGGGCTCGTGCCACAGTGCCGGGTCTCTTTACTTGATACAGGCACTTGCTGCAGAGGCTGGATCTGGATCCTGCCCCAAACCGGCCAAAGGTCAGCTCAGCCCCTGCCTGAAGGTCATGGTGCAGCGCCAGGCCTGGGAGAGCCAGGCTGCTGGCATGATTTGCTCCCAGTTGCTCCTCGTGTAGGTTACCCCAGGCCCCTCTGGAGCATCCTCCCAAAAACCCAAGCGAATGGCGCCCCAGCCTTAGTGCAAACCCCTTGGGCTTGGCCAGGCGTCCCAGCAGCCTCTGCATCGCCCCATGTCTTGGCACGGCCTCGGTGCTGAGCTGGGACCCCCCTTCGGGAGGGCTGGCAGAGTCCTCTCCTCGCTCTGGGCATGCTGCAGTGAAACCCACAATGTCACAGCGAGACCGAAGTGTCCAGGTGGCCGGTTGCCCCAGGGAGGACTTGGGCAGATGGCACGCCAGCCGCAGCAGCATCCCTGCGGGGCATTGCCGCCCCCACAGGCACCGGCGCTGCCAGCACGGGGTCTCCCCACTAAATCCAGAGACCCTCTGGGTGTGCTGGGCAGGTGGGTGGGCAGCCCCGGGGCTGCGGTATTGCCCTGCTTTGGCTCTGGCACAGCACTGGTTGACCCTGAGCCAGCACCGGGCCCTTGGGGCCAAGGGGGCCAGCGGTGCCCTGGGGGGCATGGAAAGGAGCGTGGCCAGCAGGGCGAGGGAGGTTCTCCTCCCCCTCTGCTCTGCCCCAGTGAGGCCACATCTGGGGGGCTGCGGCCAGGTCTGGGCCCCCCAGGTCAAGAAGGGCAGGGAACTGCTGGAGAGAGTCCAGGGGAGAGCTACGGAGATGGTCAGGGGCTGGAGCATCTCCCTTGTGAGGAAAGGCTGAGAGACCTGGGTCTGTTCAGCCTGGAGAAGAGAAGGCTGAGGGGGGATCTCATCAGTGCCTATAAATACCTGAAGGGTGGGTGTCAGGGGGATGGGGCCGGGCTCTTTTCAGTGGTGCCCAACGCCAGGCCAAGGGGCCACGGGCACAAGCTGGAACACGGGAAGCTCCCCCTGAACATGAGGACAAACCCCTTCCCTGTGCGGGTGCCAGAGCAGGGGCACAGGCTGCCCAGAGAGGCTGTGGGGTCCCTTCCCTGGAGACATTCACCCCCCGCCTGGACGCGGCCCTGTGCCCCTGCTCTGGGGGTGCCTGCTCCAGCAGGGGTGGGACGGGGTGAGCTCCAGGGGTCCCTTCCGACCCCCGCCACTCTGGGATGCTGTGACTCTGTAAGGATGCCCCAAGGAGCTCTGGGGGTGCCAGGAGAGAGATGCTGGTTGGGCTGCAGCGGGGCAAAGAAGACACAGCCTCCCAATGACCCTCATAGCCTGGGGCGCTGGGATGCTGCAAAACCTCCCGTAGGGACCACCACAGTCCCTGCCCCAAAACAGCCCCGAATTAGTAAAAGACCAGACATAGCTGATGATGACAGCCACTTCCCAAAAGCAGCAGGAGGGACAAACCCCTGAACGGGGAAGTGATACGGGTTTTGGGCTCCTCACCCCCCCCCCAGCAGATAAAGAGCTCTCCCCAAGCAGCGAGGGGCAGGCGCCGAGCACGGACGTTGCGGCTCAGCACCCCACACCGGCTCGGGCACTGCCAGGTAACGCGGCAGCTCCCTGCGGAGCGCTGGTGGAGGTGCTGGGACGGGGACACCTGGGGACGAGACCAGCCCTGGGGTTCACCCCGCGGGGCTGGGACAAGGCGCCTGCGTGATGCTGTGCGGGGCTGGCAGGGCGGCACAGGCACCTCGCAGTCGGTGGCGAGAGCATCTCTGTGGGGCTGAGCCTCGTCTGCCTTCTGCTGGGGCCGGGCAAGCTGCCCAGATGTCTCTGGGCCCCAGGTCCAGGCACAGGGCAGGGTTTTGAGCCGGGGATGCATCCAACCTGCACCCCTCGGGGGGGCTTGGTGCAAGTCCCCGGGTGGCAGAGCTTGGCAAACCACGCCGGCGGCAGCGAGAGGGCGGTGCGGGACCGTGCAGCCCCCAGGGCGGTGCGGAGGGTGCTCTCCTGGGCCCCGGGACGGGGCAGGATCGGTGCCAGGGTGGGTGCAGAGCAGGCGACGGCAGAGCGGGGCTGGGGTACGGGGCTGCCCCCTTCCCTCCCTGCCCTCGCCGGGTCGCGCAGGTGGAGGGACGGGACGGCGGGGAGGTGGGCTGCCCGGCCCCCAGGAACCGTGCGGTGGGTGGGAGCACTGGGGGGCCAGCGCAGGGTGTTGCCTTCCACCCCCATCCCAGGGGGACGCGGCCCCACCGCCCAGCGGCCCCACCGCTGTTGCTGTCTCTGCATCGGGACATGGTGGAGGCTGAAGGCACCAACACCAGACGCTTCCCCTCTTCACACTCGGCCCCAGTCGCCGCATTTCTATGCCGATAGGTGATTTTTACTAAAGCCTGAAGAAGCTAGAGCTCTCCCTTGCGCTTGCTGGCAGGCACGGGAGCCCTCGCAGGGGTTTTGCTGGCCGTCCCGCGGGCGGGCCGGCGGCAGCTCAGGCTGAGCGTGACTGCGGGTGCAGAGGAGACCCTTTCAGGGCTCTCTGCTGGGTAATCGCCTCTTCCCGGCTGTTTTCCAGTGCATCTAAATATTCCTGCCTAGCTGGCGATGGGTGACAACGCACAGCACGTTCTGCAGGCGTGCGATGCGGCTGGCCGAGCCCCCCGCTGCGCTGCGCGCGCGCACCCACACAGCGGCTATTACAGAGGGTTTTGTCGAGAAGTCTTTATAAATTTTTCTTTTTTTTTTGAGCTAATAAGCAGCAGGGCCCCACTGCGGGCTGCAGCTCAGGGTGGGGGGTGGGCGGAGGGGAGCCGGGGTCCCCATCCTGCGCCGAGGGCCCCCGAAACTGAAACCGGGCGAAGGGCAGCAGAAGAAATGAAACTTGGCATCCGCGTGAGCAAGGGGCTGGGAAGTGGACCCCGGTGCTTCCTTCCTCCTTCGCCCCGAGCCCAGCGGCCCCTGCAGATCCCACAGCTATTTTTGGCCCCGTCGTTGTCCCCAGCTCCCCCCAGCCCTTGGGCAGCCCTTCAGCCCTGCAGCACTGGGGGGGGCTGGGGCGGTGGGACCCCCTCACTGGGTGCTGGTGGGGTTGTTCTGTTTGCTCTTGGTGCTTTAGTTTGACCAGGAAAATAATCCCAGGCAAAAACTAAAGCTCTCATTAATGTTTTGGAGTCTAAAACGCCTCCCTAAACCAAACGAGCAGCAAGGAAATTCAAAGCATATGTTGGAAAAAAAGGTGTTAGCAAAGTAGCAAATCATGGAAGGAGGAAAAGGCTCAGGGAGTAAAAAGCTGCCTTGTTCAATATGGAAAGTTTGATAAAAATCTAAACTGAAATCAATCAGTTAATTGATTTTTGATAATGAAAAAAATCAGAAAAAAATTTCAGAAAAAAATCTGTTTTAGCACGGAATAATTTTTTTTAATTTAAAAATAATTTAATCAGTTTCCTTAGGTCTAGAGCTGCAAAAAGCCATTCATCCTAATAAAAATTTATAAAACTTGCTTCCTTTTGCCCTCATTTTCGTTTTCAGCCCAGACTCCCATTACCAGCACTTGCCCGACCCCGTCACGCGCCGCGCGCGCTTTTCCCATGTCGGTATTACATGACACTTCATTTGCTCCCCGCCTTGCACCGCTGCGACGAGCACACGAATGGGCTCCTTAAACCTTGTCACCTCGTTGCAAAACCCGGTCTAGCTCCTTAAACTCCCGTGAGAGTGCAGCGGGGCTGGGGCTCCCCCTCGCCCCGCACCAGCCCTCTCCCCACCCGGAGTTGCCGGAGCTGCTGCAAGCAGGGTTCATCCCGTGTGAACCAGTGATGTGTTTTGCTGGTGGGTGACTGACGCGGATGAGCTGGGGGCGAGGTTTTACCGTCGGGTGCAGAAGGGGTTGCCTTCGTGTGGCACCAGGGCAGGCTCTGCCAGCCCGGCGCGGGGACATATGGTGGGAAAAGCTGGACTCTGCTGATGTACAATGAGTTTCAAGGACTTTGGCCGCCTCTTCTTGTTGTCAGGGTCTCCTCTGCCGACCTCGAAGACCTCACGGTGTGAGCCTGCCCTGCCTCTGTCCCCAGGGAACCCCAGCGGTCCCCGGGGCGCTGCCATGCACCTGCCCCAGTGCCTCGTCCTCCTGGCCAGCCTTGTCCCACCAGGTACGGTGCCACCGAGAGACCCACTGCCTCCTGCCCCGCCGCAGCCCCGCCGGCACGGTCTGGTCCCCTGCAGGGGCTGTTGCCCGGATTTACAGCAGGAGGGGTGGGAGCAGGAGCACTGGTGCCCTGGCCCTGACAAGAGCCGTACACGACGCCCGAGGGACAGGCAGGACAGGCTCTGGGGACCCCGAGGCTGGTCCTGACTCTCCCGGGGGCCATGGCACAGCAGATGCTCTGGGGGGATTTGCTGACACAAGCCGCATAGCGCTGTGCTCCCACACGGCAGCTGTGCCCGTGCCCCCTCCTCCTGCCCTGGCGTGGTACCCATGGGCAGGGATGGGGCTGGGCTCCGGGATGGGCTGGGCGTGGGATGGCAGCGGGACAGCCCGGGCTTGAGGAGAAGGGCAAGGGGATGGAGAGTGGGGTGAGAAAACAAGCCTTGGAGGGCCAGGAGGGCAATTTTTCCTTTTTTACTAGTTTTTTAGTCCACTGCTTTTAAAATCTGGCTGGTACTTTGTGCTACAAAAAAGCACCACCCACAGATCCAGCTTTTCACAGAATCATAGAATGATTAAGGTTGGAAAAGACCTCTAGGGTCATCAACTCCAGCCACCAACCCAACACCCCCAGGCCTCCTAAACCATGTCCCCACGTGCCACGTCTACATGTTGTTTGAACCCCCCCAGGGACGGTGACTCCCCCACCTCTCTGGGCAGCCTGTGCCAGGGCCTGACCGCTCTGGCAGGGAAGGCATTTCCCTCATCTCCAACCTAAACCTCCCCTGGAGCAGCTTGAGGCCGTTCCCTCTCGTCCCATCACTGGTGACTTGGGAGCAGAGACCAGCCCCCCCCTCACTCCAGCCCCTCTCAGGCAGCTGCAGAGAGCGAGAAGGGCTCCCCTCAGCCCCCTCTTCTCCAGGCTAAACCCCCCCAGCCCCCTCAGCCGCCCCCCAGCACACTTGTGCTCCAGACCCTGCCCCAGCCCCGCTGCCCTTCTCTGGACATTTTTCTGTCCATGGATTTTCTCCACCATCTCTCCCTTCTCCACCTCAAAATTTTCTCCCAGGTTGTTTTGTCTCATCCCCCCATTCTCCTCTCCCACCTCTGCTCCCCCCGAGTCCCCCCCTACCTGCCACGACCTGTTGAGACAGCTCAGGAGACCCAAGGCGGCCCCAGTGGCTCCCAGGAGGGGAGCAGGGGGCTGCAGCCCCTGGCATGGCTCACTGCCTGACCCTGTCTTCCCGCTGACTCCCCTCCGACACAGCCCTCGGCTCGTGGGGGGTCACCTACCCCGAGGTCCTGCGGGGGATCAGAGACTCCTGCGTGGTGATTCCCTGCACCCTGAGCTACCCCACCGACGTGACGGCCAGCGACGGCATCGTGGCCATCTGGTACAAGGATTACGACAACCAGAAGACGGTGGTGTACCACTCGGAGGACCAGGACGTGGATGCTCGCTTCAGGAGCCGTGCTCAGCTCCTGGGGGACCCCACTGCTCACAACTGCACCCTGCTGCTGCGGGGGGTGACGCTGGAGGACAGCGGGCCCTACAGGTTCCGCTTCGAGATCATCAACGGTGACCGGTGGTCGGCGACGCAGGACGTGATGCTGAGCGTTTCGGGTGGGTACAGCGGTGAGACCCACCCCCGGCTCCCTGCCCGCCCGCCCCACGCGGACATCCCACCCTCTGCTCTCCATCCCCAGACGACCTCGAGCACCCAAGCACTGCCGCCAGCGAGGAGCAAATCGAGGGGCAAACGTCCACCTTGGAGTGTTCCACACCCTACGTCTGCCCGCTGGGCGACGTCGCCCTGCGCTGGGAGGGCTACGACCCCCACGTCTCGGCGGTGTCCAGCCGGGTCCAGCTGGACACGAGTGGGGCCAGCCACCAGCTGACCCTCACCACCTCCTTCTCCTGGAAGGACCACTCCAGAAAGCTGCTCTGCGAAGTCTCTTACGGCTCCAGGAAGGCGACCGGGGAGGTCGTCCTGCGGGTGAGACGTACGTGGGGAGGCTCTGCACGGGGGATGGCGGGACGGGGTCACCTCTACCACAGCCACACCGCCCACGTCCCCCTCCTGCCGCCCACCGTGCCTCCCCTCCCGGGGCCCCTTCCAAAAAGCCAGAGCAGAGTTTCCTCCTGTTTCTCCCTCCCTCTCCTGTTCCCCCACGGCTCTCCGTGGCCAGGGCTGGTGTCAGTCCCACCGACGCTGCTGAAGTGCTGGGCCCCAGCTCCGTGGCACGTCCCGACACCCGCCGCTGTGGTGCCGGTGTGGCAGCTTTGCCCCCTTTCCCAGCTCTCCTCTGAGCAGAGATGCCCTTCCTGTGCCAGAGCCGGCTCCTGTGCTCGGGGGAGACCTTTGCTCCTTTCCCTACGCCAGACCCTCCCATATAATCAGCAGGACGGGCTACGGCAGGATCCCGCGGGTCCTACCCAGCCTCACCGCTGCCCGCCGTGTCTGTCTGTCCTCCCCGCAGACGCCCCCAAGGACACCCAAGTGTTGGTCAACCCCTCCAAGCAGAACATCCGCGTGGGCGACACGGTGGCCCTCACCTGCGAGGTGAGCAGCAGCTACCCCCCCATCTCAGCGTACCGCTGGTACAAGGACGGGGTGGCCATAGGCAGCGAGCGGATCCTGGTCCTCCGGGGCATTCGCCGCGAGGACTACGGGCGGTACCACTGCGAAGCCGAGAACGCCGTCGGGGCTGGCGCAGCGCCTGCCTTGACTATCTACATCTTCTGTAAGTGCCAGGGGAGCTCGGTGGTGGCCGGGGCAGCCCCTCGGGGCGGCGGGGGCATCGCTGGAGGAGGAGAGGGGCTGCAGGAGTGGGAGGGAGTTTACCTGGTGTGTCCGGACTGGGATGGGCAGGGACTGGCACCGAGGTGGCCAAAGGTGGAGGTCCAGGAGCTGGGGACCCCATGGTGGAGGGCTGTGGTGCCTCCATCCTTCATCGTTTGATGGTGTGGGGCTGTGGTGAGCCCCAAAGACAGGGCAGTGAGGGATTTCCAGCCAAGCTGGGGGAGCGGAGCCAGCTGAGAGGCTCCACTGCTGCTGCTGGGAATGAGCTTGTCAGAGCTTACGGGGATTTGGAGCCAGGGTTGTCTGT
Source organism: Phalacrocorax carbo (assembly GCF_963921805.1). Lineage (NCBI taxonomy): Eukaryota > Metazoa > Chordata > Aves > Suliformes > Phalacrocoracidae > Phalacrocorax > Phalacrocorax carbo. The sequence continues at coordinate 604,014 of NC_087516.1, forward strand.
GGGGCGGGGGGGGGCCAGGACCCTCCCTCAGGTCCTGCACTACAGGCAAGCCCCAGACCAGCACATCACCCAGGAGCCCCATGGAGGGCATGTCCCCCCAGCCTGGAGCAGATGGGGCCGGGTTGCTCCCCCCTGAGCCCCCCGTACAGACCGTGAGAGGCGATGGATGCTGCTGCGCCCAGCATGCGTTTTGCCCCCAGGCCTTTGCATTGAACTTGAACCACAGCTGGCAAGATGCCGGTGTCAGGGAACAAACCCAAACGCCTCCCACCTGGGGGGCGAAGGGGCTCCTGCCTGTCCCCAGACACTGTCCCACACTGCAGGAGTGGGGGGCTCCGCGGCCAGGGGCTGCTCTCCTGCCTCTGAGGCTTCCCTGAACGTGCTCCCATCTCCATCAGCTGCCGAGATCTTGGTGAGCCCCGCGGCCGAGGTGCAGGAGGGGACGGCCACCACCCTGTCCTGCGACGTCCCTGGCAGGGAGGGCCAGGACCTCAACTACACCTGGTACAAGAACAGCGCCTGGCTCAACGAGGGCACGGCGCACACCCTCGTCTTCCATCACATAGCCACGAGCGATGCTGGCTATTACTCCTGCAAGGTGACAAATGACCGGGGCAGCGACACGTCCCAAGCCATCAGCCTGAGTGTGACATGTGAGTGCCCGCGGCTCCTGCCAGGGGACGAGGGTCCCTTTGTGCCAGGGGCTGTGCAAACACCCTGAGTCAAAGCAAAGTCTCTGCCCCAAACCTCTTGGGTCCAGTTGATGGGGGGGTTTCAGCCCTCCTGGGTAGAAGTTGCTATAAATGCAACGATTTCTGGTCGTGAGCCGCGTTTGAAGGCACTGTGAAGTGGTATTTGCTGCAGCAGGGACCCGTCCGTTCATTGCAGCGTCTCCCACGCCTCCGCTAATCTGTTACACACCATAAACTGCCGGGAGGTTACTAACCGAGGAGCCAGCTATGATAATAACAGCTCAGGAGCTTTTGCAAGTCAGGGGAAAAATAAAATAGCCCTGGGTTTGGCTTTGACATTTCTGTGAGTAAATATAACCCGCTTACGTAAGGGGGAAAGCAGCTCGGAGGAGCAGCTGTGCGGGTCGGGGCTGGGCGAGCCCCACGTGCAGGTAGCGGCCGCAGTGCTGGGACTTCCCGAGCTGCAGCATCCTCTCCCCTCCCACAGACCCCCCCCGGACCCCCACCATCACGCTCTTCCAGGAGACGCAGGGCGGCAGGTTGGCCATCATCCGCTGCGCCGTGGACAGCCACCCGCCGGCCACCGTGGCCCTTTACCGCGACGGCATCTTGCTGGCGGCCAGCGGGTCGCAGGCGGCCCCGCGCCAGCGGCTCGGCATCGCCGCCTCCCGCAACGCCCTGCGGCTGGAGATCCGCGGCGTGGGGCCGCAGGACAGCGGGGAGTACCGCTGCGTGGCCAGCAACGCCTTCGGCAACGCCAGCGCCGCCAAGACCTTCCTCGCCCGTGGTGAGTGCCGCTGCCGCCGGTGCAAGGGGGCTGCCAAGCTCCTGGCCCCGGCTCTCGCGTGCCGATGAACCCCTGAGGCTGCTGGGGCTGTGTCGGCGGGGCTGGGGGGGGCCACGCAGCCCTGAGAGCTGGAGGGACCCGCGTGGCACCGGGGGACATCGGTGTTGTGGGGACTGTGCGGTGGCGGTGCCCGCCCTGCAGCCCTTCCCCACTTTGGGGGGTCTGAGATGCTTGCAGAGTTTTGTTTTTGAAAACACCACAAAATCTGTAGCAAAGTTTGTCCAAAATGTTCTCGCAAGCCCCCAGCGGTGCACAGCACCTGGGCACAACACGGGGACCGGCTCCTCCCGCTCCGTCCCCTAACCCTCTGCACCCCACGGCTCCCCCAGCCTTGATGGTTTGGGGTGACAGAGGCAGCAGCCATGGAAGAGGAGAGGAAAGCCCCCCCAAACCAAGGTGACCCTCCCTTAGGATGCCAAAAGAAACAAAAATGGACTTCAGGGTCCAATCTCAGAGAAAATAAACCTGAGTTTGGGTGCCACGGTCAGTTGTTGGGGTCCATTTCAAGCCAGCCAAGATGCCTCAGCCCAGCCTGTCACTGGCCGGTGGGGAGAGGGGACCAATTCACCCAGCCCAACACGGGGGCTCGGTGGGAACAGGGGAAGGCTCAGGAAAGATCCCCTTTGTCTCTGCTGGTGGCAGAGAGGCGGGGTGAACAGCTCGGGGGGAGACATCCCGGCTGATGTCCAGTGTCCCCAGGGAATGTCACCCACCAAAGATGCCACCACCCACGCCACGAGCTCCTGCGAGGGAGGGGCTGCCCAGGTCCTGCCTTAGAGGGAAGCCGAGAGTGGGGCTTTGGCTGAACAGAGCCAGGGGTCAGGCACAGGTCTGCGGCACAGGTTTCCCCTCCCTCCCCAACATCCCTCTCCCATTGCTCTTTCAGCCACAGAGGTCCTGATCCAGCCCTCGGCAGAGGTGCGGGAAGGGGCAGCCGTCACCCTGACCTGCCTGGGGGCTGAGGGCACGGCGGACGAGACCCTCTACGCCTGGTACAGGAACAGCAAGCGGCTGCGGGAGAGCTCGGCCCCGACGCTGCGCTTCCCCTCCATCCGCGGCGAGGATGCAGGCGCTTTCCAGTGCAGGGTCCGGAGCAGCAACGGCAGCGACATGTCAGAGGCCGTCCCGCTCCGTGTGCTCTGTAAGTGCTGCCGGGGGGTCTTCCCCCACTAACGTGGGGCTGGTCCCGGGTCTGGGGTGGGTGGGTGGCCCTGCCGGGAAGCCCCTCTGCTGCTCCCACCCCAAGGTTTCCCCCCTCACCACTGAACACGGTCATGGAGCTCTTGGGCAGAAGTGTGGAGAGGGTGGAAGATTCCCCTTTGCAGGTAAATCTGTGAATTTGGGAGGAGAAATTCAGAGAATCCCAAAATTCCCAAGAACCAGAGAGTTTTAAAATGTCCCGTGAAATTGAATTAAATTTCTCTGAATGAGAAATGATCCCTGTGAAAAATGTATTCCAGCTGCATTTTCCCTTCCAAATATTCTCTGTGCTGTAAAATAAAAATCTTCCTTGATACCAAACCAGGAGGAATACCATTGGGAGGTTTCCGTCCTGACCAAATGGCATTTTTCTGTAGTCATGGTAGGAAACGTGCACCACCGCGGGACCCCAGCTGCCCAAACCGCTGGGGTCTCTGCAGATCTGCCCCAGCGTTTGGGGTAGGGCTGGACACCTGAGCTCGGACCCTGAGCTCAAGCCAGGTGCCATCCGCGGTGCCTGGGCATGCAGGTCCCTTGCAGAGAGCCGGCAGGTGTGGGACCCTGGGCTCTGGCAGCTGGAGGGCCGTGGGATGCCCAAAAGCTGCTCGGGTGGTTCTGGAAAGCAGCAGTCCCTCGGGTTCTTGGGATTCCCCCAACCTCAGGGATCCATAATATTCAGAGGTGTTTTAACCCTGCAGTCCCACCGAGGCAGCCGGTGATGAGCTCCTTCCTGGAGACCCAGGGCGGGCACCTGGGCATCATCCAGTGCAGCGTCGAGAGCGACCCAGAGGCCAACCTGACCCTGTGGAGAGGGGAAGAAGTAGTAGCCTGCACAGGGGGCTGCCCCACAGCCCCCAACCCCAGGGTCCACGCAGCCTCGTCCTACAACAGCCTGAAGGTGGAGATCCGGGAGGTGGTGCTGGAGGACGAGGGGACCTACGTGTGCTGGGCTGGGAACGCGCAGGGCAACGCCAGCGCTGCCGTGGACTTCAGGGCTGAGAGTGAGTGTGGTGGAAGGGCAGAGCCGGACACCACGCTTCCCGCAGCGTCCGGGAAAGTCCTGGGGGAGGGGAGGGTGCGGAGGGAATGCCAGGGAAGGAGACAAGCTCAGGACATCAAGGGCGATGGTTGCAGAAGGACAGAAATAGCCCACATGCCCGTGAAATCCAGGGCATCAAACAGAAAGAGGTCAGAAGAGCTGCCGTGCACAGGTCGCCTGGTGCTAGGGTGGAGCATGAGTGGGGTTAAAGTGGGGGCTGCTGCAGGAAGGGGGTCCCAGCCCCTCCAACCCCTCCTGGTGGGTTTGAGGGTTCCCACACGGCCATAGGGAGGGCTCCAGGTCCTGGTGGGGATTCACTGCTGACCCCTGCCTGCGCAGGACTGGGGATGCTGAGCAAAACACTGCTGAGGGAGTTCTCCCTCCTGCTGGCACACCATCCCTTGGCTGGTGGGGCCCGGGGTGGCCGGTACCCCGCCACCGGGCTCCCGCAGGGTGCTGCTGCAGCCATCCCCATCACGGCATTGCAGGACTATCCAGCATTTCCTTTCCAGAATAGCTGCAAAGTCACTTGCCAGCTGGCTGGCCTCGGGAGAGGTTGTCAACCCTAACGCTGCCGAGGCGGCACTTGGCTGAGTTCATGCCGCAGCCCGTTTGCTTCTGCCCCTGCCTGTAGCTGCCAGCATCACCGTGGCTCCGTCCTCCCGTGTGCTGGAAGGCCACGCTGCCAACCTGACCTGCCGGCTGAGCACCGACTCCCCGGCTCTGCCCAACTTCACCTGGTACCGAAACGGGCAGTGGCTCGCCGAGGGCTCGGCCGCCTCCCTGGTGCTTCGGCAAGTGGCCAGGACGGACGCGGGTCTCTACCACTGCAGAGCCACCACCGACGGCAGCAGCCGGAGCTCCCCCGCCGTCCCCCTGGACGTGCTGTGTACGTACGGGGTGCCGGGGGATGCTCGGTTTATCGTTATAGCAGCGTTTGTAGCTTCTCTCCGTGCAAGCGTGTGCCCAGCTCTGCTCGCGCTTGGAGCTGTGCCCAGGGTCTGAGCGGAGCTGGTGTGGGTGCACATGAGGATCTTTGAGTGCGTGGATATGTCCTGGGGCTTCCTCCCGTGGGCGTCCCTCCTCCTGTGCCACCGCCTGCGGCGTCTTTACTTTCCTACTGAGCAAGCACCCACTTAACATATGCACGGGCGTGGGCGTGTGATCCTGCAGGTGTGAAGCCTGCACACGCTCGTGTGGGTGCAGCACACCCCGAAAAGCCCATGACAGTGGCAGCTGTGGGTGGGGACAGTGTGGTCACCCTGGGGATGGTGTGGTTGCCATGGGTTCGGCAGGGTCCTGGCCAGCAGAGACCTTCCCTTCCCTTCCCTTCCCTTCCCTTCCCTTCCCTTCCCTTCCCTTCCCTTCCCTTCCCTTCCCTTCCCTTCCCTTCCCTTCCCTTCCCTTCCCTTCCCTTCCCTTCCCTTCCCTTCCCTTCCCTTCCCTTCCCTTCCCTTCCCTTCCCTTCCCTTCCCTTCCCTTCCCTTCCCTTCCCTTCCCTTCCCTTCCCTTCCCTTCCCTTCTCTTTTCCCTTCCTGTTTTTTCCCTTCCCTTTTTTCTTCCTTTCTCCCTTCCCTTTTCCCTTCCATTCCCGAAGGCGACGCAGCTCTTCCCTCTCTTTCCGGGAGGCCCCAGGCAGCTGCTGCTTTCCAAGAAGTCTCATGATGGGGAGCGAGAGCTGCACAACCACCGTTCTCTGCCCCGCACAGACCCCCCGCGGGACCCCCAGCTGACGGCGTTCCTGGAGATGGAGAGAGGCCGCCTGGCCATCTTCCAGTGCTCGGTGGCAAGCAACCCTCCCTCCCTGCTGGCCCTGCACCGGGGCGAGGAGCTGGTGGCCACCAGCGACGGGGGGAGCAGCCCCAGCCCGCGGGTCAGCGTCTCGGCCGCCCCCAACACCCTCAAGGCGGAGGTGCGGGAGGTGACGCCGGCGGACGAAGGCAGCTACAGCTGCACGGCCACCAACGCGCACGGCACCGCGTCCCGCCGCCTGTACCTCCGCGTGCAGAGTGAGTACCGCGTGCCCTCCCAGTCGCGGGCGCCGCACGGCTCAGGCACCGCCGGCGGGGTGGGCGTCGCGCGGGGGGCAGGAGGGGGCTGGCACCAAAATGTCACCTTTTCCGCCTGGCAACGGGGCCGAGGCGTGTCGCTGAGCATCGCGGGCTACGGCCAGGCCACCCAAAGCGACTGAGCTGCGGTGGCCGGGTGTGACCGTGTCCCCGGGCCACCGCAGGGGCTTCGCTTTGTGCTAACCCGTGTCGGGCAGGACCGGCTGTTTGAGGGTCCTCCACCCGCCTTCAGCAGCTCACCAGGGGGTGGGATGGGGTGTCACCATCCCTGCTGGGGTCACACCCTGTGCAGGGGCTCAGGTGTGACAAGTCAGGCCCTGGCACAGGCTGCCCAGAGAGGTGGGGGAGTCACCGTCCCTGGGGGGGCTCAAACACCGTGCAGACGTGGCACTTGGGGCCATGGTTTAGGAGGCCTGGGGGTGTTGGGTTGGGGGTTGGACTTGATGATCCTAGAGGTCTTTTCCAACCTTAATGATTCTATGGTTCTATAAGGTGGGAGCCAGTGGCCTGCCCCAGGGGGCTTTCTGGCTGTGGGTCAGCATCGGTGCCTAACCAGCACCCAGCCCCTCTCACCTCTGCACCCAGACTCTGGAGCGAGGCAGCACCTGAGTTACCCACGGGGGTTAGCAGGAATCCCGAACCGGGTCCATTTCTGGGGGTTGGGATCTGGCCCTCAGACTGATACATCCAAAAGTGACTCCGTGGAGGTGTCCACATGGGAGCTGGTGCCTGCGCTCCCACCCGGTGCCGCTGGAGCCCACCCTGGCTCACGCCCGCCACCCACACCAGGCACCCTCAGACACCTCGGCCTCAGCCCCGGGTGCCACAAGTGATGGAGTTTCAGGGGGTGTCAGCTCACGGGGACAGGGAGCAACATGTTTTCTTAAAAATAAATGCCTAGCGCCAGCCCTGGGGTTATGAGGGTCCGCGGCCACCCTGCTCGCAACAAGAGCACCAAAACCCACGGCGCTACGATGCACGTTGTGGAGGCGATGAGGGCTTTGTTCCCGTCCCATGCTGTGTCGGGGTCGCTCGGGGGCCGGCAGTGCCGAGCTCCGCTGCGATGCTCTCTGAGCTGGCGGCATCGCCTCTCCGTGCTCCAGCCGCCCGGGTCCTCGTCTCGCCATCCACGGAGGTGCGGGAAGGAGACGACGTCTCCCTGACGTGCCAGGTGGTGGGAGAGCCGCGGGACGACACCCTCTACTCCTGGTACAAGAACAGCGAACGGCTCCAGGAGAGCCCTGACAACATCCTCGCCCTGCCCCGCATCGCCAGCGCCGCCGCCGGCTCCTACCACTGCCGAGCCCGCGGCTCCTCGGGGACCAGCGTCTCCCCGGCCGTCGCCCTGCGCATCTTCTGTGAGTGGGACCCTCCTGGGAATCGAGGCGGGGGGGTAGCGGGGTGCCGGGGACGGTGCCGGGCAGGATGGTGCTGGGCAGGATGCTGAGCAAGGTCCCTCAGCCCTGCAGGGCTGCGGGTGGCGCGCGGTGGGCGCCTTGCACAGCCCTCGCGGCTGGCACCGTCCCTGGACGCTCTGTGCCCCACAGATGGGAGGAGGCTCAGGTTGAACCAGAGCTCTGCACGCGTTGAAACATCCTCTGCCCTTAGAAAATGGTGAAGTGTTAAAAGTGGAAAGTTTATGGGAGCGTATCTCCCCAATAAACCCCTGGTCTGAATTAAAACCAGTCGAACACGACCCCTTTCAAGCAGAACTTTCCGATGAGAAGCGGCGCGGCCGCCCCATGGCTCAGCTCCCTGCCGCGTCACATAGCAAGGGGAGGGGAAAAGTCAATAACAAATATTAGTTCTGATAAAACAGCATGTTTCAGTCGACCTGAAATTACCCAAATTTTTCAAGACATTTAGGAAAAATGATGTCTGTCTGGGATGGAGGGAAAAATCCTGGAAGGACAAAGTCTGGCTTGTGCTTTTGCTGCAGGTGTGAGCTGCTGCTGCCCCGGCGCTGGCTGAGGCGGGCCGGGAGCTGCTGCAGCCGCCTCGGGGTGTCCGGGGAGGCCAGGGAGGGCGATGCCTGGCCTCGGGGGGCTCTGGGTGCAGACTCAGGCTTCGCTCACCCTCCGTGTAACGTCTGGCCCGGGCAGATCCTCCGCGGGTGCCGGTGCTGACCTCCTTCGTGGAGACCCCGGAGGGGCAGCGGGGCGTCCTGCAGTGCACGGTGGACAGCAGCCCGCGGGCAGAGCTGGCTCTCCTCAAGGACCAGGCGCTGGTGGCCTCCACGGCGCTGCCCCAGCCCACCGCCTCGCCGCGGCTCCGCATCGCCGTGGCCTTCAACACGCTGCGGGTCAGCCTCCGCCCCGTGCTGCTGGAGGATGAGGGGGAGTACGTGTGCTCCGCCAGCAACCTCTACGGCAACGCCAGCGCCACGGCGAACTTCACGGCAGGCAGTGAGTGCGGGGCCGGCGCTGCCCGTGGGGACGGGCAGGGTGCGGGCAGGGGACGGGGATGGGATGGAGCTGTGCGGGCAGCAGCGGGGTGGTGGAGGCAGGGGGTTATGGTGAGGACGTGGAGGCAAGGGCTGCTAGAGGGTGCTTGTGGGGAAGGGAGGGCAGAGAGAAGCGGGAATAGGATGGACAGCACAGAAATAGAGGTGAAACAGAGGAAGATGTGTGCTTATGGTGACAGAGGGCTATGCCAGACGTGTTCCCGGGGAGCTGCATGTGTTGTCCCGCTCACGGCGAAGGAACTGCAGCTCCTTTGGGAGGTGATGCAAAGGGCTGGCTTTGCCGTATCCATCCATGGCTCCGTGCAGTGGTGCTCGCAGAGCCGGCGTCACCCCGGGCTGTCCTACGGCCACGGCAGGGGCGGAGGGGTTAGCAGGGAGGGGGCTGCAGTCTCTGCATCGCTTCTTGTCTGGGATCACGGGAAAAAGCCCCAAGCTAAAGCCCCGATGAGACCAGCTTTGCCACCAAGCAGCCCGCCCCTCCATGGCCTCCTGCCCACCCCGCTGTCCCCCAGCATCACCTCCTTCCCCTTCCACCGCAGCTGCCAGGGTCTGGATCTCCCCCTCCCCAGACGTCCAGGAAGGTGCCGTCGTCAACCTGACCTGCGCGGTGGAGAGCGGCGGCGAGGAAGCGCTGAGCTACACCTGGTACAAGAACAAGGTCTGGTTCAGCAGCGGCTCGTCCCCGTCCCTCGCCTTCCCCAGCGTCGCTGCCGCCGACGCCGCCTCCTACCACTGCACGGTGCGGACCCCGGCGCGGACCCGCAGCTCTGCCCCCGCCACCCTCAACGTCCTCTGTGAGTTCCCGGGGACAGGGGGCTTCAAGCTGCGGGGGGAGGCCCCCGGCTTGGCCCCTGGCCAGTCCCTTTGGCTGGGAACCCTCCTGGGGGCATCTTCTGGAGGGGTGAGGGGCAGCGGGGCCTGCCTTAGCTTTGGGGGTCTCAAAAAATATTAGCATTCGTCCCAGGTCATAACCAAGCCGAGCTTTATATACCCTAGTCCTTGTGTCCGACCCCCAGCAAGCAGACCTAGACAAACAGCCCCACGTCGTCTGCAGATTTCAGTGAAGCTTCCCCGAGCGCCCCAAGTTTGTCCTCATGCTTTGCACCAAACCCAAACAGAAAAATCTTTGGCTTTCAGGAAACATTGCAGGATTTTTTTTTCCTGATTTAGAAAATGAAAACCAGACTTTGTGTAAAAAAAAGTAGTGCAAAAAAAAATGGTAGTTGCAAATCAGAATGTAAGATATTTTTTTTTTTATTAGAAAAAGACGTCTTTAGCTTATAAATCTGCTGTGAGGAGTTAGCGTGGAGGAACACTCCTGGAAACACCATCCAGAGAGCTTGAGACCCCAGCAACAAATCCATTGCTTCTCTCCCTCCTCCTGATTTTGTATGGGGAATGCTGGACGGGTGCTGCTAAAAATATCTAGGCATTATGGGCCCGCCTTGCACCCGCAGCCGTGCTGCCTTTGCACCAGCCTCGCTGTTGAGGTCTGCCAGGCACCGATGTGCAACGGGTGGGCTTTTTTCCGAGGCCGGGGTGGGAGCGGAGCACCAGGACGGCACGGGCCGCGTGCTGAGCCACGCTCCCACGCCCGGCCGGCATGGCTGGAGCTGCCACAAGCAACTCGCAGGCGAGCTGCGGGTTAGAAATGAGCTCAGCGAATGACCCTGCGCCGTGTTCTGGGGGTCAGTTTGATTCAAGGAGGCCGCGGATGATGAACGCTACCTCTTCGCAGGCAGGTGCTCTGTTGCGGGCAGCGGAGCGTGGCAGCAGAGCATCACCGCCCCAGCTCACAGCCCGGCTGGCCTCACCCGAGCATCGCAGGGATGCTCCGACTCACCGAGGCGCTGCTTCTCCTACAATCTGCCCCTTTCCTTCCCGCAGACCCCCCCAGGAACCTGCAGATGAAGGCCTTCATGGAGAGCGGTGAGGGGATGGCCGTCATCCTCCTCTGTGCTGTAGAGAGCAACCCCCCATCTGAGATCACCCTACTCAAGGGGGGGCAGCCAGTGGCCTCCAGCCCCCCCACGGGAGGTGACCAGCCCGGGCAGAGCGGCCACATCTCCCCTGCTCCCAACGTGCTGAGGCTGGAGCTCCGGGAGGCCTCCGAGGAGGATGAGGGTGAATACGAGTGCCGGGCACGCAGCCCTCTAGGTAGCACCCACGCCACCTTGCCCCTCCATGTGCAGGGTGAGTCCGGCTTCACCACGGGTGGGGGGACAAGGGGCTGGGGACCCCCAAGTGGGTTGGTACTGGCATTGAGGGTTATGGCCCAAACAGGTGTTGCTGTTGGGCAGCAGAGCATCGGTGGGGTCCGGAATGGTACAGGGCTGGTGGAAGGGCAGGGAGGTGCTGCTGCACGCTTGGGTGGGCACCCACCTCGTGTATGCACCCTGCCGAAGGGGGACGCTGGCTTTGGAGCTGGGAGAGGCTCGTCCCAGCTGCAGGCAAGGAGGGCAAGCCTTGTGCCGGTGAGGACCAGCTCCTCTCCTCCAGCTCAGGGGCAGAGGGGCTGGGAAGTGCCCGGCGGAGAAGGCCCTGGGGGTGCTGGCTGACAGCCGGCTGGGCATGAGCCAGCAGTGCCCGGGTGGCCAAGGAGGCCACCAGCCCCCGGGCTTGTGTCAGCCCTGGTGTGGCCAGCAGGGGCCGGGCAGGGATGGGGCCCCTGTGCTCGGCCCTGGGGAGGCCCCACCTCGAGTGCTGGGCTCAGGTTTGGGCCCCTCGGGACAAGAAGGGCCTGGAGGGGCTGGAGCGTGTCCAGAGAAGGGCAGCGGGGCTGGGGCAGGGTCTGGAGCACAAGTGTGCTGGGGGGCGGCTGAGGGGGCTGGGGGGGTTTAGCCTGGAGAAGGGGGGGCTGAGGGGAGCCCTTCTCGCTCTCTGCAGCTGCCTGAGAGGGGCTGGAGTGAGGGGGGGGCTGGTCTCTGCTCCCAAGTCACCAGTGACAGGGCGAGAGGGAACGGCCCCAGGCTGCGTCAGGGGAGGTTTAGGTTGGGTGTGAGGGAAAATGCCTTCCCTGCCAGAGGGGTCAGGCCCTGGCACAGGCTGCCCAGAGAGGTGGGGGAGTCACCGTCCCTGGGGGGGTTTAAAAGACGTGCAGCCGTGGCACTTGGGGCCATGGTTTAGGAGGCCTGGGGGTGTTGGGTTGGTGGCTGGAGTTGATGACCCTAGAGGTCTTTTTTAACCTTAATGATTCCATGATTCCATGGTTCTCCGCTGTCCCCAGCCGTCAGGGTGGTGCTGCTACCCTCCGCCGAGGTGCCCGAGGGGACCGACGTGACGCTGACCTGCCGGGACACGGGCGCCCGCCCGGGCACCGTGTACACCTGGTACAAGAACGGGCGATGGCTGGCGGAGGGGCTCGACGCCTCGCTCGTCCTCCCTGGTGCTCGACGCACGGACGCGGGCGCCTACGCCTGCCAGGCGGGGAGGGGGCTGCGCGGCCAGCGGGCCCCCCCCGCCGCCCTGAGGGTGCTCTGTGAGTGAGGGGCGGCTGCGTGGTGGTGGTGGTGGTGGGTACACCCCCGCCCCCGGGGGGTCCTACAGGCAAAGGGAGCCCAGGGTAGCCCTGGAGGGACGGCACTGTCGCAGCGCTGCCGTCGGGAGGACGGTCTATGTCGCCACCTGGTGACATCCCGGGACAGACCCGCGATAGCCCGGCCCCTGACCCCCAGGGGGGAGGGTCCCAGGTACTACCGGGCCCCTTTGCCCAGCAGCAAACGTGTCACCCCCCCCAAACCCCACGGGAGGGATGCCCCACGGCCACCAGGGCTGTTTGCAGAGGAGGGGGAAACGCTGCCCCTGTCCTTGCAGATGCCCCCCAAGAGCCGGCTTTCATCTCCTTGGTGGAGCCCCGGGAGGGGCGGCAGGCCGTCCTGCTCTGCACCGTCGACAGCTTCCCACCCTCCGACATCGCCCTGCACCGGGGTCCCGGCCGCGCACCCCTGGCCTCCACGCGGGGCCCCTCCGAGCCGCGTTTCGCCGTCCAGGCGGCCCCCAACTCCCTGCGGGTGGGGATGGAGGCGCTCGAGCCGCGGGACGCGGGGCTCTACGTCTGCTCGGCCAACAACAGCTACGGCGCCGCGTCCTCGTCCCTGCGCCTGGACGTGGGAGGTGAGGGTGGCACCGAGCCACGGCCACGGTGAGCCCCGTGTCGGGGTCCCAGTGGGTCCTCCTGCGGGAGCGTGGCTTTTGGTGGGGTTGTGGGGATGAAGCTGTCCTGTGCAATCCCAACCCAGGGCCCCCCTGGATTCAGAGCCTCCATCCTCCTTCTCAGGGGTCACGGTCACGGTTGAGCCCTCACCAGAAGTCCCCGAAGGCACCACAGCCACCATGACCTGCTCGGCCATCCCTTGGGTGGGGGAAGAGGCCAACTACACGTGGTACAAGAACAGCCGGTGGCTTCAGGAAGGACCGACCGGCTCCCTCGTCCTCACCCACGTCTCCAGCGCCGACACCGGCTCCTACCGCTGCCGGGCGAGCGGGACGCGGGGCAGCGCCGCCTCGGCCCCGCTCAGCCTCAGCGTGCTCTGTGAGTGTCCCCCCAGCCCCGCGGGGACAGGCCCCTCCGTGGGACGGGGCGCAGGGACCCCGGCGCAGGCTGGGTGCATCCAGCCCAGCACCGCACGTGTCCCACCTGCGCGGTCCTGCTACAGCGAGGGGGCCTTCCTCCCCTTCTTCCTCCTCCCCCTGCCCTGCTCCTCTCCCTTTGAGGCAGGGGAAGGGGATGTCAGGGTTTTGTCTAGCAGCGGCTGCAGACATCCCTCGAAAATTAGATTTGGAGTCAACATGCTCCTAGCGGGGGTGCTCCAGGCTGGGGGCGGGAGGAAGCAAAGGGCTGGAGAGGGTGTGAAACCTCCAGCCCCTCGCTAGGTGGGCTGGAGCTGGCCCAGACTGGAGGAGGGATGCATTTAGCAGCCCTTGGCGAGCACCCAGGCCAGCATGGGAGGGGGTCCCACCCCCAGCTCTGTCTCCCCCACACAGATCCCCCCCGGGATGTGTCCATCAGCACCTTCCTGGAGAACCGCAGCGGGCGGCTGGGCATCGTGCTGTGCACGACCGACAGCCACCCGCCTTCCACCATCGCCCTGTACCGCCGGGGCCGGCTCCTGGCTTCCAGCCTGACCCCAGCCACCGCACCGGGGGTCCGCGCCTCCCCCTCCCACAACACCCTCCGGGTGGAGCTCGGGGCCGTGGGGCCGGAGGACTCGGGGGAATACACCTGCGTGGCCGGCAACCCCCTGGGCAACGCCACGGCCGGCGCCTACTTCGACGTGCGCAGTGAGTGGGGCTGGCCCCCCACCCTGGGGTCCTGTGCTGGGGGCGGTGGGGCTCGGCGGGGAGCAGGGAACTGGGCAAGAAAGACGATTTCAGAGCAGTGGGGATGACCGGCATAGATGGATGGAAAAAGAAGGAGGGTTTTACTGCTAGAATTGGGCATTTTTTCCAGGAGCGTCCCAGGCTGGTTTTTAGAAAAGGGCTAAAGAAGCTGATGGGAACAGAAAATTGACTTGAATGCTGCAGAATATCAAAAAAGTGGGGAGGAATTGCCTTGGGTTTGACAAATGGCAAAACAGGACGATGCTGCTTGTCTCTGTGCCGAGTGACTCCCTGCCCAGCCCCGGCGCTGGCACGGGTGGCACACAGAAACGTGCCAGCCCGCTCGACCCCTGGGGATGGTGACATGTGCAGGGGCATCCGGGAGCAGCGAGTGTCCCCGCGGGGTCCCTGCGTGGTGTCCTTGACCCACTGACTGGCTGTCCCCAGACCCGGGGACCTGGCAGCGGTGACGAGGTGGTGTCCCCTGCCCGCAGCCGGCTGGCACAGCCGCCCCACGTAGGGTCCCCTTCACTCCTCACGGGGCACCCCAAGGCCTGGGGGGGTCCCCACATACACTCACCCCACACCAGGCCCATGGCTGCATCTGCAGCCACAGGGAAAAGGGCTGGGGGAGACCACCCCCGCCCCCATGCCTGCAGGGCTCTGCGAGCCCCCTCCAGTCTTGCCGAGGCAGCAGCCCCGGTGCCGGTGGGGGTCTGCCCTGGCTCCCCTCTGCCCGCAGCTCTCAGCTACCTCCTGGCCTTCACCGTCCTGGCCGGGCTGCTCGTGGCCGTGATCTGCGTGGCCGCCCTGGCCCTCCTGGCTGTGAAGCTGTGGCCCAGGTAACATCCCTGGATGGGATGGGGAGAGGGGGACAGGGACCCCGGGCTGAGCCAGGCCCGTGGTGGGGCCCAGGGGTGGCAGCTCCCTCTCCTCCCTTCCAGGATGAAGAAGTCTTGGGGCTGGTCCCATGCCGAGGACACCTTCGAGCTGAGGAGCAAACAGGAGCAGGCGCAGGTAGGGACCTCGGTGGGGCCAGCTTTGAGGACCCCCCACCCGGAGCTGGCATTGCTGGAGCTGGGGAAAGCACAGAGGGAGCAGGCAGAGCCTCCTGAGGACCAGAATTACCCCTTGCAGGCTCATTCCAGAGAGGCTTCACGGCACACACAGGTGCTGATGCCTCTGGGCGATGCTCTGGGTGCTCCCCTGGTCCCACGGGCTCCACCGTGGGCAGGGTTTCCCCAACCAGCCCCCAACCTTTTCCAGGTGGATGGAGCTTCTTAAGCCGGTCTTTGGCCCAGGAGCAACTGTAGCTGGAAGCTACAGCCCCAGCCTGGCTGGATCCAGGCAGCCACCACCCTGGGGGTAACCCAGCCCCTCTCCTGCCCTGCCGTGCCCCTCGTCCTTCCCTGCCATGGATGTTGTTCTCACGCCAGGCACAGTCTGTGCTCGCCACCGCGCGTGGTGCACCGCATGTGCCAGGCACCGGCAAGCTGTGACAGCTCAGAGCTGCTCTCTCCAGCAGTGAAACACCAGGAACAAAAAATATCTCCCGGTGGCAGTGCAAGCCTGGGGGCAGCCCCTCCATCGCCGCCACCCTCCTGTCCCCCCACCAAAGCCACCGCCCCAGGGTGCTGCCCGCTGCTGTGCTGCGCAGCCCCTGCGTGCCGGGGCCTCCCTGCGTGTTATTCCTCTGTCTGGAAATAAAATCCGGAGCAACGCGCAGCCGGTGTCTGCTGGGATGAGCTGGGGAGAGTTTTATTGCCTTTCTTTGGGAAGGGTGGACCGCCGGAGGGAACCGGGCAGCCGCGGGGCTGGGCAGGGCTGGTTTGCCCTGGGACTTGCCCATATTGGTGTGTGATTCCTCCCCTGCTCTCTCTTCTGCGTTATCGCCCAAAGCCGGTCTGCGGCCACCGCGGAGCAATGGCTTGGTCCGCCGGGCAGGTGGGAGACCAGGGATGCGACGCTCAGAGACAGCCCACGGTCACAGCACCCTGTTTTCCTGGCATCTGTCTTGTCACCCCGTTGGACAGAGGGCAGAGGCGTCCCCAGGCCAAGCGTGTCCCCTCGGTGCCCGGGAGGAGGTGGGGAGCAAGGAGGAGCCCTGTCCTGTTGGCTCCACGCTGCTGGAGGGGAGCTGGGGCTGGGGGCTGCAGGAGGGCTTTGCTTGCAGAAGTCGCAGCCCCCAGCGAGGGCCGTGACCCCTCCCAGGCCGCTGCCGTTAGATGTCACCCTGTGGTCACCTCGCCGCCGGACAGGGGTGTGCACTGGCCCGTGCTTCCGAGCACGGAGCTGGAGCTTCCCAAGCATGGCTTGGGACCTTGGGGGTGATGCTCCCCCCTTACCCGCCTGGCTTGCAGCTCCTGTTCGTGCACCGAAGCCACGTGCTGCCATTCCCGCAGGCGGTGGGGAGACAGCCAGCGCCCGCACCCCAACGCCCTCCTGCTTTTGCCTGTGTCCCCCCCTGCCCCTCCAGCTCCCTGTGCTCAGACTTACTGATTTACCAGCCATATTTCTAGCTAATTTCCCTCTTTCTCAGCTCTCAGGATCGCGCAGACCCTCATCCTCCTCAGGTGCACCCTCCTGGTGCCGTGGCTCCCGGTGCCGTGTCTCACGGGGGATGCAGCCTCTTCCCCTGCGTGCGCCGGGCCAGCCGGGCAGGATGGCCCCATGGATGCGAGGGTGACAGGGCAGCAGCGCTCTGGGGAAGGAGTTTCACCAGCAGATGTGCCCCATCCTCCTGTGCCGGTGCCCAGAATGAGAGCAGAGCCCCACTCAGGCTGTCCCCATCCCCATCCCATCCCTATCCCCATCCCCATCCCCTTCCCTATCCCTGTCCCCATCCCCATCCTCCTGCAGACCCCAGGCAGGACCAGGGCTGGTGGCAGCTGGACATGGCGCAGCAAGGACAGGGTCAGGGACCCCCCCTCCAGCAGCCCACCCCTGTGGGTACTCTCTGGGGCCACTCAGGGAAGAAGGATGAGGCTGGGGGGCGCGGGGCCAGGTGCCCCATGGGAGTCAGGGCAGCGATGCCTCCCCCTGCCCGGCTCTGGGGCCAGCTCCATGGCTCCCTGTCCTGCTGGGGGCTCCCAGTCCCAGAGAAATGCCCACAAAGTGGAGTGAGGTGGTGGAGGGGCTGGGAGAGAGGGGCTAAGTGGTGATGGGGACAGCTGGGGACCTCACTGATGCCCACAGCTAGGGGAAGGTGGGTTAGGGAGGAGATGGAGCCAAGCCCTTCCCAGGGGAGCACAGTGGCAGGGCAAAGGGAACAAGATGAAGAAATCAAAAGTCTGATTTGATATAAGGAAAAATAACCCTCACTGCAAGCGTGGTTGACATGGGAACTGGGGTCTGGAAAGGCTCCATCCCTGGGGTACCCAAAACCTGGCAAGACAAGGACCCTTGGGCAGTTTGCCCCTGGAGCAGAGGGTGGCAGCCAAGCCCTTGGGATGTCCCCAGCCCATGTTATGACCTGGGCTGGTGATGGGACTTGGGGTGCAACGCCGCAGTGCTCTCCTGCACTGGGACCTTCCCAAATCCCCACGCCCAGACAGCCAAAACCTCCCCAGAGCCAGGCCTGCGGCGAGGGGCAACACTGGCGGTGGGGGGAGCAGGACTGGGGGGCCCTCGAACCCCAGCAGAGCTGCTCCTGCTTCCAGCAGTGGGATGGGGAGCTGAGGGACTGGTGCTGGCTGGGGACTCAGTTGTGGCTGAGGGGGACGATGGTGGGGACCCCGTCGGCAACCTGGTCCCCTGGCTTCGGAGCAGCCATTCGGAAGCATTAGGCACAAGCCTTCCAAAAGCAATTCCCGCTCCATCGTAGGCACGTAACCACCAATTTACACCAGCCAGAGGCTCCTGCAGCCTATTTTCTGCACTGGGAGATGGAGACACCAGTTTGGGGGAGACAATGGGGTAGCCCCAGAGGGTGACCCCTGGGTGCACTCCCCCCCAGCACCCCGCAAGGCCCTGTGCTCCCCGAGAGAGGGGCTGGCTTTGCTCCCGCAGCCTCAGCTTTGGTCTGTGCGTGCTCTGGGGATGGGATGGGGATGGGATGGGGATGGAGATGTGGTTGGGGGTGGGATGGGGATGGGGATGGGGATGGGGATGCGATGGGGATGGGATGGGGATGGGGATGGGATGGGGATGGGGATGGGATGGGATGGGATGGGGATGGGATGGGGATGGAGATGTGGTTGGGGATGGGGATGGAGATGTGGTTGGGGATGGGATGGGGATGGGATGGGGATGGTGATGCGATGGGGATGGGGATGGTGATGCGATGGGGATGGGGATGGTGATGCGATGGGGATGGGGATGGTGATGCGATGGGGATGGGATGGGGTTGGGGACGGGGATGGGATGGGGATGGGATGGGCTGGGGCTGGAGATGGGGATGGGCTGGGGTTGGGGATGGGATGGGGACGGGGATGGGATGGGAATGGGGATGGGGATGGGATGGGGCTGGGGCTGGGGCTGGGGCTAGGGATGGGGCTGGAGATGGGGATGGGCTGGGGTTGGGGATGGGATGGGGATGGGGATGGGGTTGGGATGGGGATGGGGATGGGGATGGGATGGGATGGGGATGAGGATGGAATGGGATGGGATGAGATGGGGTTGGGATGGGGATGGGGATGGGATGGGACAGGATGGAAATGGTACTGAGCCCACAGGTGGCAGGCAGGGGAGGCAGGCATCCCCCTCCCCAGCCCATTGCAGCAGCCGCTGCCTCCTCGCTGAGATCCCTCCAAGCATCTGGCAGCAGCGAGGTTAAACCTCCGTCATCTGCTAAACTGCAAGCCCAGACAGATGAGTTCAGATGGAGCTGGGGTGACCCGGGCAGGTCCAGCCTTCTGGCTGGAAATCACCTTTTCAAGGTACCTCCATAGCAGAGCCCTCCAACTCCACCACCACCAAACCCACGTCCTCCTGCACCACCTGCGCTCACGCTGCTCACCGCCTCCCAGCCGAGCCCCTGGGTGCTGAGAAGGGTCCCTGTGTGCATCAGTCCCCTACCTCCCGCATCTCCCCAGCCTGAAGTTAATTAATTCTTGCCCAGATCCCCTCCCCGGGTGGCTGTGCTGCTCCAGCTGGCTCCTCCTGCTCAGCCACTTGCTGGGGGGGGCCAGGGCAGATGTTGCAGGCTGGTGCGCACACATTGGCCCCGTGAGCTGCCACTGGCCAGCTGTGCCAGATGTGGGCTCTTCCCTGCAATGCAGCTGGTGCAAGCCTGGTCCTGGGGGTGCAGAGAAGAGGGTGAGGGGAAGGTCCCACCTGTATCAGGACTCACATCCCCCGGAGCAAGGGCAGCACAGAGGCAGGCTGTGGGCGGGATGGGGCAGGCACCGGGCAGCACCGAAGGAGAGCTGAGGGGTTGCTCCTGTAATGCTAAACTCTGCACACTGCCCACCCTGACCCGCACGGAGGGGCTCGGAGAGCTGCGGGGCAGCAAGCAGCAGGGCCTGGGAGAGGAGCAGGGTGATGCCTGCCTTAGTCCAGCCCCACGGCAGCAGGAACG
This sequence comes from Phalacrocorax carbo, assembly GCF_963921805.1. Classification (NCBI taxonomy): domain Eukaryota; kingdom Metazoa; phylum Chordata; class Aves; order Suliformes; family Phalacrocoracidae; genus Phalacrocorax; species Phalacrocorax carbo. Next base: position 623,162 of record NC_087516.1, read on the forward strand.
CCCCTGCACCACAGGCGAGGAGCCAGCGATTACCTCCGGGCCTTCTGAGCTCCTTCTCCTTTCCTTCTGGAGCGACACACATTAAGCCAAATCCTCCCGTCACATGGTTTAAAGGCAGAGCAAGGGAATAAGTGCAGGTCAGAAGGTGAACTAGAGGCCACGGATTTGCCATGGGGCAGAGGACCTTGCAGAAATGTGCTGGGCATTTCTCCTTGAATAAATTAGTGCGCGTTTTGATTTGTTGTTTGGAGTAATCCTGGGGACGGCTGCAATGCACCTGGCGCTGGTGGTGAGGGTGATGTTGGGGCACACACAGGGCTGGGCTCGCTGCCCTCGCTTTGTGCTGGCAGAGCTGTCGGCAAGTGTGAGCCCGGCCGGCCTCGGCACGTCAGCGATGCTGACAGATCTTGCGACACTTATTGCTGGCCCGCTGGGCTCAAAGGCCCCGTTTGGTGGGGGAAGGAGCCCACCTGCTCCGTGTGAGCAGCGGGGCAATGTCCCTGCGCAGATGTGACCCTCACCCCTGCCCTGGGCGCCGGTCCCTGCCGGCTCTGTGGTGGGATCGGCTCTGAGTGACGCCAGCCCGGTGGGTGATGCCGGTGTGGAACACCACCCACCTTGTGATGCCTCTGCACGTCCAGGATTTACCCCTAAACCCAAACTGATGGCAGCCAAACCCCCCTCTCCGAGCTGGTGGCCTCCCCAGCCCACCCCGAGCGTGTCCCCAGCCACCTCTTCACCCCAGCGCTCGTGCTCCTCACATCCTCCCTCCCCAAGGTTTAGTGCTTTCCCTAACATCTGCTATAACCATCCTGCTTCTTCCTCACCATCATCATCTTCAATTATGTGTAGGTCACTGCTAGCTGCGGGCTGGGTGGTGGCAAGGCTCGGTGGCTCCGGTGGGCCATCGTGAGGGGCCGCCCCTGCCTGATGCTCCTCTTTGGGCCCGAGTCAGCGGTGATGGCCGTGGATGGGGGTGGCTGGACACCCCCCACTCTCTGCCCCCTGTCCCGCTGTCACACACGCTGCCCACCCGGTTCCCAGCATGTGGGACTGGTGGGGTGGAGGGTACCGGCCCCAGCCTTGCTGAGCCGCGCAGACCCCCTGCAGTCCCCGTAACCCACACCAAACACCCATGTGCCGTGGAAACCAGGAGGAAGGGCTGGTCTCTGCCCTCCCGTGGCTCAGAGGGTCCTCTGGGTCCTGGTCATCCCCCCAGGAACCCCCTCTTCTCCATCCAGGGTCTCATCACCCCATAAAACCACATGAGTCAGGGAGTCTCTGTCCCACGGGTGGTCCGGAGCATCCCCAGCCCCAGCGCAGAGCCCCGGCACTGCCTGCACACTGGCGGGACCCTGCTGCTCCTCCTGACAGCAGTGGAGGTTTATCGGGGTCCCTTGGTCCCCCCTTGTCTGCTGGGATTGTCAGCTCAGCCAGGACCACTGTGGGAACCAGCACCCCCAGGAACACCCTGGGGCTCCACAGATGAGGTGTGGCAAGGCCCCCAACTACATTAATTTGATGTTCATTAACTAGAATCGCCTGTGTGCGGTGGTGATGGGTGTCTGGGGGGTGAAACGTGGTTTGGAGCCAATTTACACCCTCCTGGGAAGCAGCCAGTCCTAGGGGACCCCCAGTGAGGGGTCTGGGGTACCCTGGGGATCTGGGGGGAGAGAGGTTTCCAGCAGAGCAGGAGCTGGGGAAATTGGAAAGGTCAAGGTTATCAAAAGGTGGTGGCAGGTCCTGGGGGCTGTGATCACACCCTCCTCCCTCACCTGGTGGCACACGGCGTGCCAACAGCACCCACACCTTGTCACCCACGTGTCCCCACTCACCCTCACTGCGTGCCTGCCTCGGCTGGGCCGGGAGCAGCCAAAGGGCAGGAGCGATGCGCCCGGCAGCACGCCAACCACGAACCACAACAAAATGCTGAGCAGCATCTTCTAGTGCAAAATAACCCACGACTGTGCTTGGGAGAAGCCGAGCCCCGAGGTCTGTTTGTCCTCCTTCTCCTTGGTCCCCCTTTTTTGGTGCCACCCCAGTGCTCGGCTGGCTCTTCGCAGCCTCCGCACCCCATGTCGGTCCGGACCCTGCTGTGGACGTTGCCAGTGAAGGCATGGGTCTGCGGACACCCGTGTGCCTCCAGCCTTGGCCGTGGGGGTGGCACTGGCTGTGCCAGGCTCCCCAGCAGTGGGACACAGCCAGAGCCAGGGCGGGGGGCAGAGGGGGTCCTGCATCCATGCCACCTTCCCCACCGGTCCTGGGCATGCCTGGGGAAGGTAAACTGAGGAACCAATAACACGATCCCTGCGTGGCCAGAGCAGGGGTCCCAGGAGCAGGAATCCCTCAAGTGGGGATCCCAGGAGCCAGGATTACGGGGACGGAGCGGAAACTGGAATCCAGGAAACCAGGGTGGTGAGGGAGAGGATGCCAGGAGCAGGGTCCCAGGAGCAGGATGTCACAGGAGACCCCAGGAGTGGGGTCCCAGTAGTAGGATGTCAGAGGCGACCCCGGGAGCAGGGTCCCAGGAGTGGAGATGCCAGAGGAGACCCCAGGAGTGGGGTCCCAGGAGTGGGGAAGGCTCTGGGATCCGCAGACCCTGCCGCTCCCCGTGTCGAGGTGGCTCCACCACTGCGGACCCGTTTGGGGTGGGGAGCCCCGCGGGAGGAGGTTCTGCGGGGGGACCCCCGGGCTCGGTCAATGGTGGCGTGTCGGAGCAGCCGTGCCGGGGGCGGGGGGGGGCTGCGGTCACAGGCCCCACCCGAATTTCGTTTGATTTCGTTTGATTTCGTTTGATATCGTTTTATCCGAGCGGGTGCGGCGGGACCGGGTGGGCCGGGGCCGTGGGGAGCGCACCCACCCGCGGGAGAGTGCGGCGGGGCGTGGGGGGCGGCTGGGGGGCCAGAGATGGGTGCCACCCCCCCACCCGCTCCCGGGACCACCCTGGGCTCCCCGGGACAGCCGGTTCCGCTAACGAAATCAGCTTGGCCGGGCATCCGGGGGGACCCAGGTCGGGAGCGGACACCCCCGGGAGGGCCCCGGGACGAAAGGACCGCCCGGGACCCCCAGGGTTGCCCCCTCCGCCATCCTCTGCCCTCGGCGGTGTCCCCGGAGCCCGGGGCAGGAGGAGCCGCCGAGGCCTCCCGGTCCCCGTTTGTCCCGGTGAGCAGCCCCTGCTCCCCGTGGGTGTCCCCGTGGGTGTCCCCGGGGCAGAGACCCACGCCCGGCTGTGACAAAACGCACGACAGCGTTGCGGAGGGGTGCGAGCCCCGTGGGGACCTTGCGGGCTGCGCACCCCGATAGGGCACCCTGCAGCCACCCCCCCGTTATCTGCTGGCGGTTACGGTGTTCGTGCACACCCACCCGTGTCCGTAGACGGCTACACCGTGCCGACGCACGCTCACCCCCGTCCCTGCACCGTTACCGTGTGTCCACGCACGCTCACTCGTGTCCGTGCACCGTTACGGTGCGTCCACGCACACCCACCCGAGTCTGTGCGCGCCCGTGTCGGGTAATTGGATGGGCTGTGTCGGACGCGGCTGCCCTGACTGCTTTAAAAACAAACAAGCAAATAAACAACCAAACAAACAACGAGCCAGAGCCCGAACCACGCACCCACGAGCAGGGAGCGGTGCACGCTTACCCTGTGCCCACGCACGGCTGCCCCGTGTCCGTGAACAGTTCCCTCGTGTCCGTGCACGATTACTCGTGCCCTTGCACTGTTCCCCGTGTCCGTGCCCGGTTCCCCGTGCCCCTGCACATCTCCCCTGTGTCCGTGAACAGTTCCCTCGTGTCCGTGCAAAACTCCCCCGTGCCCCTGCACATCTCCCCTGTGTCCGTGAACAGTCCCCCCGTGTCCGTGCACGATTACCCGTGCCCTTGCACGTTTTCCTTCGTGTTCCTGCACGGTTTCCCGTGTCCGTGCACACCTCCGCCGTGCCCGGGAACAGTTCCCCCGTGTCCGTGCACGATTACCCGTGCCCTTGCACGGTTCCCTTGCGTCCGTGCACAGTTCTCCCGTGTCCGCGGCCAGCCCCACCGTGTTCCGCGGGCCTCCCGGTGCCCACGGACGCCTCGCAGCAGCCACCGCGCTCCGCCGCGCTCTCCCCACCCGGCCCCGGCCTCGCCGCTCCGCTACCGGGGGACCCTCGGCCGCGCCCGGGAGCGCCGGGCCGGGATTCTTCCCGGGAAAACCCGTCCGTCTGCGGGGAGAGGAAGGGAAGGGGGGGAGGGGGCGGAGGAGGGTCCCCCGTGCCCCGCCGAGCCGGTAAAGCCGCGCTTGCCGTGAGCCCGGTGGGCCGGGACTCCTGGGAGGGGCGGCGGGTTTAGTCCCGCTCCTCCCGCAGCCCGGGCCCGGGGACCGCAGGCCTCCGGCGTGGGCCATGGGCCCGTGGAAAGGCGGCCGCACCGAACCCAACCTAACCGAGCCCAACCTAACCGAGCCCAGCCTAACAGAGCCCAGCTTAACAGAGCCCAGCCCAGCCGGCCCTGCATTACCTTCATTTCCAGCGAGCCGAGGGGGTCTGGGCGGCAGGTCGGGCCCCTTCGCCAGGCTGTGAAACGGCAAAATGAAGGAATATTGGGGTTTGGTTTTTTTTTTTCCTTTTTTTTTTTCTTTTTTCTCTTTTTCGCCCTTTCGCCGCCCCCGGAGCCGGGGCGGGAGGCGGCGGGGGGGAGCGGGGCGGCGGCTCGGGAGGCTCCCGGGGGCGAGTGTCGGTGGAAGCGGGGCTGCTCCGGGCGAGTGAGGGTCCCCGGGCCGGGCTTCCCCGGGCTGGTTCTGCTCGGCAGGGCCCGGGCGAGGGAGAAAAAAGGCAAAGGTTATAGAAATAGTAATAAAACTAATAGTAATAATAGTAGTAACAACTGTAACATTAGTAAAATTAGTAATATTAGCAATAATAATAGAAGTAAGAAGGAGAACAATAACGAGAAAACAAAATCAACAAGACTAACAACGCTATAACAACACTAAGCAGCATAATTTTTATTACTTTTACTCTTACGATTTCTTACCAGGCAGGCCAGGCAGGGGCTGCCGTGGCTCCGCTCCACGCCCACGCATGGCCGTGGGTCCCCTCGTCCCCGCTTCCCGCGAGCGGCGGCTCGGACCCACCCGCGGCAAATCTCCGCTCGCCGTCCTCGGCCGCGTCCCTGCTCCCCGCTCTCCCTTTTTCGTTTGATTTCTTTTCTTTTTTTTTTTTCTCCCATTTTTATTTTATTTTTCTCCTTTTACTCTATTTCCCCCCCCAATTTATCTCCGTTGCCTCCGCGCTGTTTCGTTTGTTTCGGGCCGCCGCAGACCCGGACCCTCGGGCCCAAGCCCAGACCAAGGGCAAACCTGGAGGCCTTCAGCTCCCCCCGTCCCTGGCAAAACCGGGAGCCGGGCTCTCCCCGCGGTGAACCGGGGCCCCCCGGGTCCCCCCGGGTCCCCCCGCAGCCGCGCAGGACGCTCGGTGCGGGGCTGCGGGAGCCCGGGGGTGTCGGGGCCGCGGCGTGTCCTTCCCCGGGTCCCCGGGTTTGCGCTCCGGGGGACGCCGCGCTCTCGGCAATTGCCTTAACGGCGAATTTATTTCGGAACGGAGCCCCCCGAAATGGGGGGGAGGGGGAACCCCGGCTTTGGGGTGGGGGGAGCCGCGGCTGCCGGGAGTGGCTGTGCCGGAGCGGGGGGAGTTGTTTCGGGGGTCCCCCACTACCACCACCCCGGGGTGACGGTGGGGTGACTCCGGTAGCAGCGGAGACCCTCGTATCGGGCTGCCGGCCCGGGGCGGGGGGGGTGGGGGGGCGTGTCTTTACCCATCCCCATCTCCGCCGGGGCGGGGGTCCGCCTGGGGTGAGCCCCCCACCCCCCAAAGGAGGGCACCCCCGCCGCCGCGCTGCCCGTACTCCCGGGAATCTTTTGTTTACCAATCGGTGCCACGGACCGAGAGCAGGAAATTGCGTCTGTACCGGGCCGTTAATGTAAAATAGCTCCTTCCCCCCACCGCCCCAGACCCTCCCCGGTGGCGGCGGGGGCTCAGCCGCCCGCTCCCGGCTCCGGTGGCGGCCGGGGGATGCGCGGGGGAGGGTCGGGCCGGGGGAGTACGGGCCCCGTTTTCCTCCCCGGTCCCCGTTTCCTTCGCATCTCACTCCCCTCCGCCTCCTCTTCCACCTCTCCCTCCCTAAAATCCCCCCCCCCCAATCTTTTCCCCCACCTCCCGTGATGCGCGCCCCGGCGCCGCGCCGCTCCCTCGCCCCTTCCCACCCCCTTCCCACCGGCACCGGCACCGGTTTTCCATGGAAGGGCAGCGGCGGCGACCGGAGCGCTTGAAGTTTGCCCGGAGCGAGGTGCGGCGGGGCGGGGGGGCTCGGAAAAGGAGGGGGGAGGGGGGCCTCAGCCGCCTGTCAAAGTTTTTAGCTCCTTTTTACCCCCCCCCCCGCCAAGGAGTCCCCGAGGTGTCCCACCGCCCCCCCTCCTTCCCCGGTAACCCCCCTCCAGCTGGTGGAGGTGGGAAGGGGGGGGTTCAATGGCAGCCCCCTCCCTCCCCGGGTGGGAGGGGGTCGGGGGAGCTGGGGCGCTGAGCCCCGGGGGGGGCCGGGGAGGGGCGGGGAGGGGAAGGGGTCTGGGGAAGGTGTGGGGGGGCGGGCGCCCCCCCGCCCAGCCTTGCCTCCTTCTCCCCGTCTCCTCTCCCGCTCGCTCTTTGCCCGTGTTCCATCCCGCCGCGGCGCCCGCAGGGATGAGCCATGGAGGGACCGAGCCCGGCGGGAGCCCCGGGCCACCGGCCGAGCCCGCGGCCACCGGGAGGGCCCGCGAGAAGGCACCGAGCCGGCCGGAGCTGGACACGGCTCTGCGCGGTGGAACCGGAGGCGGCGGAGGCTTCAAGGACATCCCGGGAACGTCGGCGGTCGGTCCCGGCTCCTCCAAGGAGCGCGTCCCGGAGCGGGGAAACCCGTCGGGAGCCGGCGAGGCGGATTACTGCCGCCGCATCCTGGTGCGAGGTACGGGCACGGGCTGTCCTCCCCACCCGGGGACCCCCCTTTTCCCCACCGGGGCACATCCCGGCTCCGCTCACCCCGGGTGGCAGCGGGATGGGGCTCCCCCCCAACCCACCCCCCCCAACCCCCCGGTATCGCATCCCCGGCCGCTCCCGGGAGCGGGGCCGGGCTCAGCCCGCGTCTCACGACCCGCTTTGACACCGAGCGAACGGGCTTGGCCGAGCTCAGCGGGCCGAACCGGGGGGTAGGGGGGCGACTGTCCGTGACCCCCCCGGACCCCCCGACCCCCCCCGGGCGGCGGCGGCGGGATGCGCAGGGAGCGGGAGAGGGGCGAAAGCATCAGTTTTGCTTTTCAAACGTTGTCGCAGGAGAAAAGCGTCACGGAGCGGCGGCGAGTTAGGGGCTATTTCTTTCTTTCTTCTTTCTTTTTTTTTTTTTTAATTTCCTCTTTATAATATCACTCGCTCGGTCGGGGGTGGGGGGACGCGGCGGGCTCGGCCCGGGCTCGCAGCACGGCGGCACCGGGAGTCTGTTCACCCCACCCCGCCGCCCGCGTTTAAACCCACCGCCGGCCCGGGGTTTAACGGGATAAGCCTGGCTTATGGCGAAAGCCCCTCAAAAAATAAATTTGGGGGTGCCTGGGTGGGGATGCGGCACACCGAGCTCTCCCCGGTTCCCGGGGCGGCAGCCCGGGGGATGCTCAGCGGGTCCGTCTCTCCTCCTCCCTCCTCCGCCGGTCCCCCCCAAACCGGAGCCCGGAGAAGCTGAAGTGAGCGGGGCCGAGACCATCCGAGGAGCCCCCGGGGTCCACCCCGTGGGGTCCCCCCGGGTCCTCCGTGGTCGCCGAGCCCCAGCTCGGGGTCAGGCCTCTCCTCCGCCCGCCCCTGGCCCTACCGGGGCCACCCCGACGGGCCGGGGGGGGCTGGCGGCGGGGTGGTGGTGGGGAAGAGCTCGGACCCCAACCCCGGGGCAGGGTCCCCGTTTCTCCCGGTCCCGGAGACCCTCGCCCGGGAGCGACCGGTCTCACCATCTTGCTGCAGCCGCCGCGGCGCGGACAAAATGGTGGCGGGGAGAAACGCCGCAAATAAACGGGAACAGAGCCGAAATACAGCGGGGGGTGGCGGGGGACGGGACACGCGGGACACGGAGGGGGACACGGGCGACGCGGTGGGGCGAGCTGGTCTGCAGGGCCACGGGGGACCCGCGCCCAGGGATGGGGTCTGTGCCAGGCACCGGCCGGCGCCGGGGAAGCGCCTCCAGGTTGCGTTTTCCTCAAAAAAAAAAAAAAAAAAAATTTAAAAAATATGTTTTAAAATATTTTTAATTCCCCCCAGGTCCGGGGTCAACCGGCAGCATCTCCCCCCCACCCCCCTCCCTGCACGGCTCCGCCGCAGCTCGGCCCGGAGCCCCGGGGCTGCCTCCCCGCCCCGGTCCCTCCCCGGTGCTCGCTCAGGGTGGCTTAGGTGGGGACGGGGCTCCGGGACACCCCCCGCCCCCCCTATCGAGACCCGGTTGGGAAGCGGCGGCGGGGGGGGGGGGTGCCCGTCCCGTCCCGGTGCTGTCCCGGGGGCTCCGCCGGGCTCAGCCCCCTCCCCGGTACGGCTCGGTACCGGGGACCGCCGGTGCGGGACGGAGCCTCCAGCCGCCGCGACGGGGCGGCTTTGCCACCGGAGGCGGCCCTGGTAGCCCGGCCATCGCGGCGGCAGGGTTGGGGTGCCTTTGGAGGCGGGCACGGCCGGCGGGGTGCAGGCAGGGCCGGCAGCGGGGATTAACGGCACAAGGACCCGCCCGAGGAGCGGGTCCCGCTGGCAGCCGCCCTAGGGGTCGGCAGGAGGGGAGCAGGGCAGATCCCAGGGTGCTGAACCCCCATTTCCTCCCGGTCACCTCCCGGGGGCTGCCCCAGCGCTGTGCCCGGGGGGTGCAGGCAGACAGGGAGAGCTTTTGGGGGTGACCCCGGTGCTGTTTGGGGTGCACCAAGAAGGGCTGCAGGTTCCCGTGACCCCCCAGGTGTGCCCCGAGGTGCGTGTGCCCCCGCCGTGAAGAGGGATGGGTGTACGTGCCGAGGGCTGGCAGGGCGGGCGCGCGCCCCACAGATGTCGGTGCAGAAACCCCACAGATGCGGATGTGCGTGGGGTGTCCCTGCGCCGGGGAGAGGTGTTCCTCGTGCATGCGGGGTGCCTCCGGGCGTACGGGGCCATCTGCGTGCGCCTGACCCCGCTTGTGCGTGTCGGTGCGCAGGATGTGTCCCTCCTGGCCTGCTGTGCTGCGCCGCAGCGTGTGCCGGCTGTAAAATCGCTGTTCACTGTCTCGGGGGGCGACAGTACCCCAAAGCTGCGGCCCGCTCACCTTCCCTTCTCCTCCCCGGCCAGGTCTGCCTGTCCTGCCTTGTCATATTTAGCTGCTGAGGCAGAGGAAGGATTGACCCCCTCAGCACTAGACCTCTTTTGGGGGATTTTGGTCCCAGACCTTGTCCTGGATGTGCTGCCATCAGGTGTAGCCTGGTCCCCGAGAGCAGAGCCTATCACCCGCTGGGGAGGCTGAGGGCTGCTGGAAAACCCTGGGGAACACCGGCAGGACCTGGTGGGTGTTGGGGGTCTGGGATCCAGCAGCTGATGGGAGAAGGCCCTGAGGAGGGGGTTCCTCAGGCAGGGTGGTGTTGTGCCCTTCCTGTCACGGGAGGGATGGCCGTGTGTCCCCCCAAAACCCGCAAGGACGGGCAGCGGGGAAGGTCTGCGGCGTGAAATAGGGCTGCGACCTGCCTGTGCCACGGGGGCTGCGAGTGGCCGGGCCAAGGGGCTGGGGCGAGGGGCTTTGCCTCTCCCCTGCAGGGCTGGCACCGCGGGCTGTGTCCCCTTCCCTCCAGGGCTGCACCCAGCCCGCTCCTTCCGCCCAGCGCCCCAGCTGCTGGGGGGAAATAACAATAAATAATGCCTGTAATAATGCCGGCAGCGCCGTACAGGGCGGCGAGGGTGGAGGGGCAGCTACTTGCAGCTGCGGTTGGAAAGCATGAGCGTCTCTGTTAGCTGCTTGGTGCTGGCAGCCCCGGCTGTTGTTGTGTTGGGGGGCCGCGGCGTGGGCACGGGAGTGCGGACGTGGCCTGGGCACCATCTCTGCAAACACTCTTTCCTTCGCAAAATGGTTCCCGGTCCGGCATCCCGATCTCACCGGAGATACCTCCGATCCACCCACTACCCCTTTCCTTTCCAACAGCCCCGTGCCCACCCACAGGACTTGGGGGTGCAGATGAGAGCCCACGGTCCTGATCCCACCTCTCCCACCCTGACCCTCCCCAAGCCCTCTGCAGCCCCGGCGCCTCCTGCAACGGGCTCCAAGGCCGTGCCGGGATGGCGCCTCTGCCACGCACCATCACGCGGCGGTGGGAGACCGGCTTCGGGATTGGGGTCCCTCTCCCAAGCCTGTGCTTGCTCCCTGCTCCCACCGTCCCCTTGCCAGCTCTGCTGTCCCCATACCAGCTCCATCACCCCCTCCCAGGCGGCTCCTCGCTATTTCCCCCCTCCTGCCCTAGCAATTTTATAATCTTTCCATGCCTGAGTCAGCCAGAAAGAGAGAAAGCAATTTACCTCTAGCCGAGGCTGCTGGAGACTTTGGGCCGCTCGGGGCTCGGGGCTGCTAGCCCTGCGTGGCTTCTGTGGCTGGTTTTTAACCTGCAGGAAAACCCCTGGGCAGAAACGGGGAGCTCTGGGGCTGGGGAAAACTGGGCTTTCTGCTGGCATTGCTGGTGCTTAAGGAAAGGCAGCACAAGAAACAAGGAGCATGAGGGGTTTGGGGTCAGGCAGGAACCCGGCGGGCGATTTCCAAGGCTCATTTTTAATACCTGGAGCCATGTCTGGCACACAGAGCCCGTCGGGGCACGTCCCAGCCCACGGCGCTGGGACAGGCTTTGGGGCACCTCGTGGCTCCGCGGATTTTCCTGGGAAGGCTCGTCCTTTGTCGGTGGAAGGTAACGCGGCGGCTCCTTCGGCGGGGCCGCATCCTGCGGCGTGGAAGGGGCTGTGCGGGGCTATCGTGGGAGGTAAAGCCTCCCGCTTTTGCTTCTCCGCGCCATGAAATCTGCTGCCGTGAGCGGCTCGGGGCGCTCGGCACTTCCAAAACTTGTCCTTTAATAGGGAACTGCCCCAAAGTGGGAGCTGCTGCTTTTCAAGAAAATATTCCTTCAGTGAGAATAATTCTGGGAAAAAAAAGCAATTGTAATAGAGATAAAATTTTCTGGGTGTTCCCAAGGAAGTATGGAAACTAAAACTAAAATATACTTTTAATTAAAAATCTGTTTATTTTGAACTCTTCCTCGGTATAGAACTGTTTTCTGCTTCTGGCATCCAGAAGCTATTATTTCTGTCATTAAATGCTCTGCTTTTTTGATTTCTATTTATCTTTTGGCAAAAAAATAAAATCCCTATTTTTACGAAGGCTTGTTACCGTTCCCTGGAGCTTTATAAACTTGCAGCATTTGGGGCCAGAGGGAACAACCGAACTGTGGGATGTCGCCTTTTTTAGCCACAGCTTGGGGGATTTCTTACAGTTATTCCCGCGGCGAGCCCAGACACTCACATCAGCCCTGACGGTGCAGCCGGTCTTTAATGGAGCTTTTCCTCCCCCAGTAATGGCTATTTTGGACCAGTTCCCCCAGTCCCTTTCCCCCCCAGCGCAGCTTTTTTCCTCCCATCGAGACCTTTTCCTGACGGCCCTTCTCCCCGCTTCCCTGCCAGATGCCAAAGGGACGATCCGGGAGATCGTGCTTCCCAAGGGCCTGGACCTGGACCGGCCCAAGCGGACGCGGACGTCCTTCACGGCGGAGCAGCTCTACCGCCTGGAGCTGGAGTTCCAGCGCTGCCAGTACGTGGTGGGCCGGGAGAGGACGGAGCTAGCGCGGCAGCTCAACCTCTCCGAGACCCAGGTAAGGGTCGTGGCGGCTCCTCCGTGGCGCGGACATCCCCCCCGCCCCGTGGCGTGGCCGTATGCAGCCCCTTGGGACAGGCGTGCTGGCCACCGGCGTGGGGGGGGTGATGGCTGGGGTGGGCAAGAGCTGTCCTGGGGCGGGAGCTGGGGCTGAGCTGAGCCCACGGCCCCAAACCCGGGTGGAGGGGCTCCGTGCTTGCCGGGGTGGAGGGACGCTGGCCGGTGTTTTGGGGTGCGCACGGTGCTACGGGCAATCGCTCTCCTCCTCCCCTTTCTCTCGAGCCACAGGAGTGGGAGGTTTAGGGTTGGGGGAGTGAGGGGCAGCCCTGAGCGGGGTCCACAGGGACCCCCCCCAGCTGCTGCACTGCTCCCCCATGAGCAGCATCCCCTGGCTCCCCCAGGGAGGGTCTGGCAAAGTGGGGAAGAGAAAAGAGCAGGAGGGGGTCAGCAGGGAGCCGAGACCCTGACGGCAGCACCCACAGCGCGGGGTGGGTGACGGGGTCGGGGTGCGGCGTGGGTGCTGTCGGGATCAGGCACTTGTCTGTGCGTGAGATGGTCGGATCCTGCATGGATCCTGCACCCCGCCGCTGCCCCCCACCTCTGCAGCCTCTGTGCCTTCCCTGTCCCGCTCCCAGCAGGGTGGGGATGCCATGGGGACCGTCCCTGCGGACTGGGAGACCCCCCAGAGCTGCGCCGTGGCCTGGGCATCTCTGCTCCATCACCCCCCCGCCGGTGCCCGGCCCTGCGCGGGGCTTCGCCGGCGGGGAGGGATTGTCCCGGTTCTCCTCCGCCGGGGTTTGGCCGGCGCGGAGAGAGCTGGGCTGAGCGGCTCAGCCTGGCTGAGCGGAGGTGGGAGAGGCTGCGCGCTGCTCGGGAGTTGGTGTTGATGCAAAAAGCGCGTCTGCTGGGGGGTGGCGATGGTTTGGGATGGAAAATTTATACGGAAATCGTAACAAGGACAAAATGAATGAAGACCACAGTGCAAAACAGCACAGCTGGGACCTGCAGAAATGACTCCGTCAGCCCAGTCTGCCCCTTCTCGGGCCAGTAAAAGGCACATTTCATCGATTCAGATAGGAAATAATTTCAATCTTTCCAAACCCCTTGCAGAACAAAGCTGTCCTGGGAGGCCAGGCCCCTGGCTCCGGGCTCTCCCTGTGTGCTGAGAGGGTCTGATTTTGGGGAGATCCTGTTGCTCCATGGTGTTTCGGCGCTCGCTGTGCGGCCGCTGCGTGGTTCTGCAAGGGGGAGCAGAGCCTCGGCGCACAAAAAATAGTAGCTCTTCCCTGTTTTGGTGGCAGAGTGGGTTTTTCCTTTGGTAAGGAGCAGATTTCTGTCTGTGGGATATGTACAAGGAGGCGCTGGCGGCTGGCACGGCTGTGCCATGGTTAGGAGCAAAGCGCCCTGCTGAGCCGGGCGCTGCACGGGGGTCCCTTCCCCGGGGTCCCAGCCAAAGCCCTGGTCCCACATCACCTCCCCAGAGCCGGGAGGGACACGGGTAACCTTGGCTGTGCCGTGCTGGGGGCAGAGCTCCGGCTCCCCGGCCGGCGTGGGAGGGGACAGGCGGCCGGTGCGGCCGGCGGGAGCACGGGGCAGGGGACTGTGCTGAGCAGGGTGCCGGCTGCCGCAGCCCGGGGCCGGCAGGGCACAGCCTCTCTGTAGGGACTAATATCCACTTATTTACTGCTTCCTTGGTGCCTCATTGCTGCCTTCATCACTCAGTGAGAAAATTCACACCCTGTAGGCCATGGCTGTCTTTTTTCCTCTTTTCTCCTCCTTCCTGTGTCTTCTTTTTCCCCATCTCTCTCCTTCATCTCTGTCTTTTTTAATCCCTTTCTGTGCTTTTCACAGCATTCCCTTCCCTGCAGCAGAATCCCCGTTGTGCCTTCCCGGCTCCCCGCCGCTGCCCGTCCCTCCCCAGACACCACCGTGCCCGGGGATGGCAGTGCCAGGCTCGGTGCCCGGCTGCCTCCTCTCATCAGCAGGGTGCAGGTGCCCGTGGGTCACGGTTTCAGGCTCCCTGCACACTCAGGCGTCACCCCCCGCCCCAGTCCCTCGCTGTTCATGGCTGGGAGTTTTCCTTGGTCGTTGCAAGAGCCGGGTGACCGCAGGGTTTTACAAGACCCCTTAGATCTGGAGGGCATTGCACGGCTCCGTGCGGCGTGCTGGTCTGCTCTGCATGTGGCCCGGAGACCGGGTAGTCACCACCAGCCCCTGCTGTCCCGCGGGCTCCTCTGTGCCCAGCGACTCAGGCAGGGACAACGTTTGCACCAATCAGAGTATTTTGGGTACTTTCGGTGATTTTCCTCCCAGTGTTAACCAGGAGCAGCTCCTGGGACTTAGGGTCTGATTACTTCGTCGAAGGTTTTGTTCCCAACCAGCATCATCTTGTGGTTCTTTCCTGGTTGACGTTTGCGTTGTGCTGGTGGTTGGGACACTGGGACGGATCCTTTCCATCCCCTCATTGAATGAGACCCTGGTTTCAGGGTTAGGAAACCTCCCCCCCACCCCCCGCCAGCTGCTCCCAACCTGGCTCTCTGCAGGGACCCCTGGCTGCGATGGGAGCCCGCCGCGTCCCACCGCGGGAGGGAAGAGCGGGGGACACGGAGGAAGGGGCCGCTGAGGAGGGAGTTTTTTCTGTGCCTGTGAATGTTCGGGGGGGAAGAATGATTCATCTCCGCTCCTCTGCAAAGAGAGAGTGGTGCAAACAGCGTGATGAGATAGGAAGAGACACGATGTCATCGCAGCTGGAGAGCTGCAGCCAAGCGTCCCCGTAAGTGGGTCCGCCGATCAGGCTGCGCCCCTGAGAAATCCTGCCGGAGAAAAAAAAAAAAAAGGCCTCTTTAAGGCTCTTATTTTACTTTCCTGGCATCTGATCCTGCTTTTTGGCAGACTTTGAAGCAGGAGGCTATTGCTGCTCTTTGCAGGGAAGGCAGGACAGCCCTCCTCCATAGTGGGGAGTAGGGATCTGTTTGCTTTCATGTCCCTGGCCCCTGCCCCGGTGCACAGCGGGGGTCACCCAGCTCAGAGGGGGTCACCCAGGCTGAGGCAGGGAGAAGCAGCACTGCCCCCCTGTGCCGGGGGGCTCAGAGCCGCGCGTGCCCCCGGAGCAGCACCAGCTGCAGAAGCTGGTGCCCGTCGGCAGCCGCCACGGATGAGCCTGGCCTGCCCTCGCAGCTCGCAGAGCCGCCCGCCGGCGTCCCGCCGTGCTCCCCGCCACCTTGCCGCCCCTCCGGAGCCAGCCCCTCTGCGTCTGCGGGGCTCAGCCAGGCACCGACGGGACACAGGGAGAGTTTCAGAGCCACCCACACTCAGGCGAGGATGAGGAAGGTGCTTCCATCCACCCCAGCTCTCTCCAGCCCAGGGGATTCACCTCCTCGCCCCGGGGAGCCGTGTGCCTGTTCTGCCTGACCGGGAGATGCTCGGGCTCCAACCCAATGCCACTGATGCTTTTTCTAATTAACCCACAGACATGGTTAGTGTTGAATGAGTTTAATTAGCCCGTAGAATATTTTCATCCACCCAGAGATGCAGGTGTGCTGGTTCTGCATCCCAGGTGACTCCCATGTCCCCGGCGTGGAGGGCTGCGGAGGGGCTGCCCAAGCCCACCCTGGCACAACCCAGAATCGGGCCCCGTGCTCCGAGCAGGGACTAGCCCATATCTGTGCATCGGGCTTTCTCCAGGCGCCGCATCCCAAGGGATTAGGGGAAAAGTGGCCCTTCTTAGTGTCTTTAAGGGATAGAAAACACAAGGCAGAGGGGCGGCTGTGAGGCAGAAGGACCACGGGGGGGACGGCGGCGGGAGGATAATTCCCACAAATCCCCCGGCAGGACGAGAGGCGGGATGGGCCGGCCGAGGGGATTTGCCTGGGTCAGGAGTTCAATGCCAGGCGCAGGTTCAAGTGACCCGGTGGATTTGCCAGCTCGTCCTGCCCTCGTTAAGAGCGAGGACAGAGGAGTGACACTCCTGTCACACAAGGGCCCCTTCTGGGGGCCGGGCGCCCAGGAGGTCAGGACAGGGCTGGCTGTATCAGATGTTCTCCACGCAGCTCCAAGCCTTGTCCCTCTGCTGAGAGGTGGCTCGTCCGCTCCCAAAGGCAGGAGCTTTGGGGGGACAGGGGTGTCCTCAGGTGGGAAGGCCATGCCCAGGAGCGCTGCTGGCAGCTCTTGGATCTGTGCACTGCCCAGAAGGTCCTGGTGAGCTTTTGAGCTCCTCAGCTCCTGTGCAGCATCTGAAGACCCTTTGCAGAGGGACGGTGGGGCACGGAGTGGGGAGAGGTCTTAGCATCGTGCTGCTGGAGAGCCTGTGGGACCCCCACGGGTCCCGGCGTGCTCCCCTCGCTGCGGTGGCCTCCATCACCGGTGGTTTGGCTTCCCTGGGACAAACTCCTGGCCATCCTTGGCAGAGGATCCTATGGCACCATTGCTGCCGCTGGCCTGATCCCCCCGAGCATCCTCCGCAGTGCAGGAGGCTTTCAGGGCTGCGATCCCCTCGATGTGGAGCAAAACATATGTGAGGAAGCAGCTGAGCCAGAGAAGGGGCGGGAAGGTCTATTTATAGCCTGGCAATTAAGATGATGCCGTTAAAAATTAATCGCACCTCAAGTCATTAACAACTATCAGTCCTCGCAGCGAGAGAACAATGAAACAATGGTCGGTGGCAGCACAAGTTGTCTTCTCACGGGGAGAACTGCAAGAAAGCTGCGGTCTGGAGGAGGTGAGAGTCATCCAGAGCCTGGCGATGGGAGCTGCGGGTTGGGGCTTCCCCAAGGCACAAGAGGCAGGGAGGACTGTATCGCCGGTCTGCTCGCTCCAAAGGCACGCGGTCCTCGCCCTCGGAGTGTCTGCAGTCCTCGGGGTGCGGGGAAGCTGGATTTCCAAAGGTTTGGTGGAAATCCCTTCTCTAGACCATGCAGAAAATGCAGGTGGCGTAGCCAAGTGTGTTCTTTTCTGAGGAGGCCTCCCTCCATCCCATCCCTCCATCCCTCCATCCCCCCATCCCTCCATCCCCTCATCCCTCCATCCCCCCATCCCCCCATCCCTCCATCCCATCCCTCCATCCCTCCATCACCCCATCCCTCCATCCCCCCATCCCTCCATCCCTCCATCCCCCCATCCCTCCATCCCTCCATCCGTCCACCCCCCATCCCTCCATCCCCCCATCCCTCCATCCCCCATCCCTCCATCCCCCAACCCTCCATCCCTCCATCCCTCCATCCCCCCATCCCTCCATCCCTCCATCCCTCCACCCCCCATCCCTCCATCCCTCCATCCCCCCATCCCTCCATCCCTCCATCCCCCCATCCCTCCATCCCCCCATCCCTCCATCCCTCCATCCCCCCATCCCTCCATCCCTCCATCCGTCCACCCCCCATCCCTCCATCCTTCCATCCCTCCATCCCCCATCCCTCCATGCCCCATCCCTCCATCCCTCCATCCCCATCCCTCCATCCCTCCATCCCTCCATCCCTCCATCCCTCCATCCCCCATCCCTCCATCCCCCATCCCTCCATCCCTCCATCCCTCCATCCCTCCATCCCTCCATCCCCCCATCCCTCCATCCCTCCATCCCCCCATCCCTCCATCCCCCCATCCCTCCATCCCCCATCCCTCCATCCCCCCATCCCTCCATCCCTCCATCCCTCCATCCCCCATCCCTCCATCCCTCCATCCCCCATCCCTCCATCCCTCCATCCCCCCCCTCCATCCCCCATCCCTCCATCCCCCCATCCCTCCATCCCCCCATCCCTCCATCCCTCCATCCCTCCATCCCTCCATCCCCCATCCCCCCATCCCTCCATCCCTCCATCCCTCCATCCCCCATCCCTCCATCCCTCCATCCCTCCATCCCTCCATCCCTCCATCCCTCCATCCCTCCACCCCCATCCCTCCATCCCATCCCTCCATCCCCCCATCCCTCCATCCCTCCATCCCTCCATCCCTCCATCCCTCCATCCCTCCATCCCCCATCCCCCCATCCCTCCATCCCTCCATCCCTCCATCCCCCATCCCCCCATCCCCCCATCCCTCCATCCCTCCATCCCTCCATCCCTCCATCCCTCCATCCCTCCATCCCTCCATCCCTCCACCCCCCATCCCTCCATCCCTCCATCCCTCCATCCCTCCATCCCTCCATCCCTCCACCCCCATCCCTCCATCCCATCCCTCCATCCCCCCATCCCTCCATCCCTCCATCCCTCCATCCCTCCATCCCTCCACCCCCCCATCCCTCCATCCCCCCATCCCTCCATCCCTCCATCCCTCCATCCCTCCATCCCTCCACCCCCCCATCCCTCCATCCCTCCATCCCTCCACCCCCCATCCCTCCACCCCCCATCCCTCCATCCCATCCCTCCATCCCCCCATCCCTCCATCCCTCCATCCCTCCACCCCCCATCCCTCCATCCCCCCATCCCTCCATCCCCCCACCCGTCCATCACGCCCTACTGTGCATAGGAAAATAGTCTCTAACGTCTTCTGTGGGTCGTGTTTTCTCCACCTGGCTGCTTTTGTAGCTTTGCTCTTCTGTGCCGTGGGTGCTTACTCCGACCGTTCTCCCGTGGGGAATTGCCCAGCGGGGAAGGTTTTCTCCCCTCCGCTCGGGGAAGCTGCACCCCCGCATGCCCTGTGCTGCGGGTCGGGGTGCCCCAGCCTAACGCAGCCCACTTTGAGGGGTGCTGCTCCCACCCCCCGGTGCTGTTCCCAGCCGGCTGCTCCTGTCCTCCCCACTGAGCCACTTCTTTTGGTTGGCGGAGAGGCTGAAATAACCAACCCTGTTTTCCTGGAGCAGTTCTCTGCCAGACTGGGTCCGACCCACCTCCTCGAGGGACCTGGAAACGCTCCGGGGCTGGCTCGGGGGACGTGGGGACGGCGGGACGGGGAGGCAGGTAGCTGGGGGAGAGCGTCATGCCCAGCTGCAGTAACCCGCAGCCGGCTTCTGCTGCTAAAACCTTGGGTACCGCGTCTGTTCTGAAGTGAGTGGGTGGCAGAGGGGGATGTCAGCCCGGGTGATCCCATATTTAACGACTCCCAGGTCGGATCCAGATGCGGCAGGTTTCTGGCTCCCATTTGGCCTGGAAGGGAGGTGGGTGCTGGGTCCCGTGGCAGGAGGAGGCCACCGGAGGTGCCCTGGGTCACCCTAGAAGAAGCTGGGCATCTCAGTAGCTTCTGGGTCCCCTTCCCACATGCCAGCCCGTGTCAGAGCATGCTTGTGGCATAAACCTGTTCACGTGGACGAGCTAATCCCGTCCCCTCCCTGCGGCGGGGGCACGTGGTGGGGTTTACCCCACAGCCTGTGGGGCCCCTGGGCTGGTGGCAGCAGCAGGACCAGGCTGGCACAGCCCGGCCGCTGCCTCCGCCTGCCCGCCCCAGCCCCTCGGCTTCCTCCAAAATTCACCTTTTGGGTATTTTCTTCCAAAAGCGTGTCAGGGAGCTGGGGAAGCACCGGCTTCTTGGTGGGGGATTGGACAAGGTTTCTAAAGAGGAAAGGAGCAGCTCTCCTTGGGGGAACAAGGGGACCCTCTTCTACAGGACAGCTGCTCCTGTGATGAATTAGGAGATAACCTAAAATATCGGGGTACCTCTACAGTTCCCCAAGCTCAGCTGGCGCTAGGAAAAATGGCTAATGTAAGTAAATGTGAAATAATGGATTGAGATTTTTTTTGTCCTTAAGCATTTTCAATGGAAAAAGCCTGCTGAGTGAAAAACAATTTCAGAATTTGTGATCGAAAATTTCAGTTCTAGATGTTGCGAGAGGGCTGGGTGTTTCTGGCGGGATCTCCAAGGCTTTCTCAGCGTACTCCAAGTGGGTGTAATTTAAAGAAATTTGTTTCCTAAAAACGACGGTTTCCTATGGAAATCAGTTTGGTGACAGTTTTGGATTCGGCTCTGATGCCTCTGCCCGGGGTCCCACTGCCCACCCGCACCCTCCGGCCGGGTGCTCCCACCTCCCCAGCTATATTTTGTAAAAACCATACCAGTTTGCTCCGTGCGTGGAACATGGGAGGAAAACCCACATCCACGCGGATAATTTCCCCTGGATCCTGGTGTCGCGGGAGGGGACGTGACCGTGGGGACAGCCCTGCCATCCCACCTGTCCCCCCCCAGGCAGCACTTTCTGAAACTCAAATAAATGAAAGGAAAATCATCCGTCAGCCTTCGCCAGCATCTCCGAGGAGATGGGGGTGTCTCTAGCCGATTCCGGCGTGCTGGAGGATGCTCCCTCTGGGATGTCTCGCTCTGGGGACACCAGGCTGGACGGTGGAAGACACTCCACCCTCGTCTTCACCGTCTCTCCCTGCTCCTTCACATTATTTCCATTTGCAAAAGGCGTGGGAACGCCCTGGTGAGGTTTCCCTGCTGCCGAGCAGAAAATATCCTGAATTTTGGAGCAAAAGCAGACCAAGGGCATGCTTCTGGCTGCAGTTTTGGATCAGCGGTGAGGCAACGGGCTGCTCTGGGGACAGGTTCCCGCTGAGGGCACAGCCAGGTCCCGGCGGCTCGGGGACGGTCCCCACCTCGGTGGTCCCCAGCACGCTGCCCGGCCGTGGGCTGGAGCTCGGTGCGGCTGGAAGCGTGGCCCCAGGCGTGTCTGTCCTGGGCCGTGGCAGAGGGTTTGGGGTGGGTGGTCCAGCCGGGGTGGCCCCAAGCGCTGTCAGGGTGCAGAGGGGCTGCAGGAGAAGCCGAGGGATGAGTCCATCACTGCTCAGCGCCGTCCCTGCCGTGGCCGGGGAGAGGCAGACGGGTCGCGAAGCTGCCGCGCCGTTATGAAACCTCCGGCCGAAGCAGCTTTGGGCAGCGAGCCCGCCAGCTTACACAACGCCGGGGCCCGAGCCCGCCCCGAGCCTCCGCCTGCCCCGGCCTCAACGGCTCCGCGAGCCCATGGAGGGAGGAGGCGGAGGAGGATGAGGGTGATCAGGGTGCTGAGGGGGGATGGCGGTGTGGCAGGCTGGGTCCCACCGTCCCCCGTGCCATGGCGGGCATCTGTTGATGGCGGCAGGGAGCTAATCCCGGTGCGGAAAATGGCCTTGGCCCGGCAGCTATGAATAGCTCGGCCGGCGTGCCGGAGGTGCGCACGGCATGGGACGCGTGACGGCGCCGGGGTCAGCCCCGGGGCAGGGCCGCCAAACAATAAACACCATTAAAAAATAATAACATATCCCCCGGCCCTGGCCGCGTGGGTGCCGGGGTGCGGGGCGATGCTCGCGGGCATCCCGGGGGAGGACGGGGACCGTCCTGTTTGGCTGCCGAGCACGGGGAGGCCGAGGGGTGCGGGCATTTTGGGGGGATGATGGTGTGCGGCAGCGTGTGCGCCGGCGTGGGCAGGGTTTAATGAGCAGGTGTGAAGTGCCCGCTGCCCGGGACCGGGGCGGGCAGGGACGCGGGCTCTGAGCTCCCACTGGCAAACCGTGATCGCTCCAGAGCGACGTCCCACCGCCGCTCAGCCGCAAGCCGGCAAAACGCATCGGTTTGGCGCCAGATGATGTAAAAAATTAGCCGAAGGGAAGAGAGGGCACGGCCCGGTCCCCGGCTGGCCAGCGTGGCCGCATCCTGCTCTGCAGGGACCGCAGCGGGGAGGGGAGCGCTCTGGGCAGCGTGCTGGGATGGAGGAGCGGAGCAGGGGTGGTGCAAGGTGCCCTCAGCAGATCCCCCGATGGCCGTGGGGCGATGGGCTCCCACCCGGTGCCTTTCCATCCCCGCAGCGCACGGGGGGGCTCGGCCTGCTGGCGGGGGGGTCTCCGTCGGGATTAACCGCTTGGAAATAATTTGTTTTGTAGCTCGGAGGTGTTGGATGGAGGGCAGGGATCGGAGCAGCATCCCAGCTCTCTGCCGGGCAGGCTCAGTCGTGGGAGAAGGGGCTGGTGGAGGTAAAGCCCAGGTTGAGGCGCTCCCCAAGGTCGCGGCACAGGGCAGCGGGGACCAAACCCCTCGTGTGCTCCATCCCGGTGCCGCCACGCTGCTGATCGCCGTGGAAAAGCCACGCTGCCAGCACACGGCCGCCCCACGGCCGCCCCTGACGCTGCCGCGCCGGGGCCCAGCTGGGCCGCCGGGACGCGGAGCGGAGCCGGGAGCTCCCGCGGTGCCACCGGCCGCGGCGCGCCGGGAGCTGGGAGCCGCTGCGTGGGGAGGTGCCGTGTCCCCGCTGCCGGCCTCGCCCTGCCGCCTCCGATTCGGCGGGGTCCGTCAGCACGCAGGGGCTTTCGCGGGTGCCCGCGGCGGGGCACGTGCGAGCGCAGGCGTGCGGGCGGCGGCGGCGGGGCGCGCGCGCAGCGGTTGCCGGCCGGGTAATGGTTTAGACGGCTCGGCGCGGGACAGGGGCGCCCTGGCGGGGGTCTCGAGCGGAGGGCGAGGGTGGCTCGGTGCCCGCGTGTCCGTCCTGCTGCTTGGGGGCAGGCAGACGGACGGACGGTGCCTTCGCAGGACGCCCCCAGGGCGGCGCGCGGAGAAGTTCAGATGCTCGCTGACATTGTGAATCGGCTTTGCTCTGCGAGGGGAGCGGGTGACGCCGAAGACGCGGCTCTCCTGTTTCCCTCCCACGCGGGGAGCGGCGACGGTGCCCCACGGCGTGTGGGGAGGGACGGGGAGAGGCCAGGCCATAGGGTGGGGGGTCCGGGGGGGCCTGGAGCCCCAACCCTTCCCCAGGGAAGGGAAACTCCACACACAGGGAAAACCCCAGTGGATGGAGAAGTCTGTGGGTGCGTCTCTGTGACCCTCAGCAGGTCATTCAGTTGCAGAGCGGGCAATGGGGGGGTGTGTGCATTTAAAATAAAATGAAACAATACGAAATGAAATTGTAAAAGTGTAAAAATAGAAGTAAGAGAATAAATTAAAATAGAAAAATTAAATTAAAATAAAATAATAAAAGACAATAAAGTAATAAAAATTTAAAATAATTAAAAAATATAAATAAAAATAAATAACAAAATAAATAAAAATTTAAAATAATTAAAAAATATAAATAAAAATAAATAACAAAATAAATAAAAATTTAAAATAAAAAATAAAATTAATAGAATAGAATAGAATAGAATAGAATAGAATAGAATAGAATAGGAATAGAATAGACTAGAATAAAATAAAATAAAATAAAATAGGATAAAATAAAATAAAACAGGATAAAATAAAATAAAATAAAATAAAATAGGATAAAATAAAATAAAATAGGATAAAATAAAATAGGATAAAATAAAATAAAATAAAATAGGATAAAATAAAATAAAATAGGATAGGATAAAATAAAACAATAAAATAAACTAAACTAACCCCCCATCTGCCCGAGTCAGGCAGACGGGGACCCGGCGGCGGCACGGCCGGGGGCACGCGGGCACCTCCCGCCGGGCTCTCGGTGTCCGCGCTGGCCGGAGGCCCTTCGGAGACTCTCCCTGCGGCGAAGGCTGCCTGGGAGCGGGGGCGGCTGCCGAAGGGCTTCTCCTGCGGCCACCAGCGCTGCTTCTGCGCTCCCCTTGCCCTTCTCCTTGGCGGTCGGGCAGCGCTGGCCCTGGGGCGGCTGCGCCACGGGAAGGCTTTCTTTGGGAAGGTGGGAAGAGGAAGATAATCAGCCTTTACTGCTGATATTTCTGCCGAGCTGCTGCGCGGCGCCGCCGGCTCCCGCGACCCTCCTCCCGGCGGTTTGGGGCTTGTTTGGTGCGGTTTCTGCGCCCCTCGCTCCTGGCAAACGGGAACGTGGTGGGAGTCACGTAGCCCGTGAGGGGTGAACGTACAAGCCGAGGTCCTCGGGGGGTCGGGCCCTCTCCTGCGCCGCTGGGTGACAGCAGGACTTGCGAGAAGGGGAGAGGGGGACGGGGCGAGAGGCTCTGCAGTGCTGCGGGGAAGGTGACGGGGGGGGGTGGGTGCCGGCTGGTTTTCACACCCCGCACTAGGAAGCATCTCCTGAAACGATCAGGCAGCAAATTTCCGCCTTCCGCACTGCTTTTCCACCCGCTGTGCTGTTGGGGTCTCATACTCTTGGTCATGGCTAGTTGGACACCATCTCCACCAGCAAGAAAGGGATTGATTGATTGACCTTGCCCCAAGGAGTAGGTGCCTTCAGCTTCTGATGTGGTGAAGAGGGTGGGTGGGAAGAAAATCTTGCAGGAAAAGGGTATCTGGGACGTGCAGCTGTGAGCGGGACGGTGAGGTGGTGGTGGTGGTTTATTGTATGCTGAGGGCTGTTGTAGCAAGTCCTGAAGGCTTTGGGTGACCCTGTCGGTCTGGGACAGGCGCATCACGGCACTGGGGCTATCTCCTTCCCTTCCTGCTGGTTCTCGTTGCGGTTCATGCTCCGGTAGCCCCTGCGGGTCCTCGGGGAGGTGGCGACCCACCGTGCTCAACACCCAGACACCGAAGCAGGAGCGCTGCTGTCCCCAGGCAGCACGTTTCCCTGCAGGGCTGGGCAGAACGCAGAGGGGTGAGAGGCGCCGGCGTCCCACCTGGTTGGTGCCAGCGGTGGGAACTGCGCGCCGGTGTCCCCGGTGGGTACCTTCGGACCGTGTCTTGTATCTACAACAAGGCAGGCTTAGACCTGGGTAAGTCTTCCAGGGAAGGAACATGCTTTTTCACCCTCTGGTTAGAGTCCCCGCTGCGGAAGGCGCCTCTCCTCCGGAAGAGCCGTGTTTGCTGTGTTTAGCGCGATGCCGTCTCCTGCCCCACCGCTCGCAGGGCTCAATGCGCACGACGGCGTGACCGCGTGGGTCACGCGTGACCCGAAACAAGTCAAGGCCGGACGGTTGTGGTGAGGAGCTACGGCTCCCCCGCGGCTCCCTGGTGCGTGCACAGGTGGCTGGGGGCTATTCGGGTGCGGAGACTGAGGTCTCTGGCCCCGCTTCTTTATGGAAACATCTAGCCCAGGGCAGAGCAGATTCTCCTGCTTGACGTTCATGCTGCAGGGCCGAGGGAAGTCGTATGCTTCCGAGCTCAAATGGACTCGAAAGGCAGATGGACCTTTCTGATCAGCTCGTAGGACTTTCCTCCTCACCCCACTTGACCCAGGGCATGTATCTGAGGAAGACCTCCCGTGCTAACCAGTCAGCTCCGTGTGAAGGTGGGCACACTCCTGCCCCAGGAACGGCCCTCCACAGCCGTTCTCCCCATGGTCCACCTGCTCTGTCTCTGCCATTTGAGTCTGCCTTGCTTCAGCCCGGGGACCGTGACCTACCTCCACCTACTCCGACAAGAAGCCCCCTGCTCTTACCAGCCTCTCTCCTGCGGCAGGGACTGAGCAAAGCAGAGTTTCCAGATCCACAACACGAGGGGCTTTATCCTGACATCCCTCCGCCCAGTCACTTACCTTATGGAAAGGGGGGCACTCTCCTTCTCCAAACCCTCATATGGATTTATAGGTCTGCAGATCATGCCTATCCTCATACCCTCAGCATCACGCTGTTGCTCGCATGCCATGTCTCCTAGGGCTTTCAGAGACATCTGCCCTCCACAGCTTGCCTCCTCCCTGTCCTCTGAGAGTCACCTTCCTTTCCTGGTGAACGCATGACCTCTCCTGTCCCGCTCTTCGGTCACATCCAAACGCAAGCCGTTGTCTCTTTGCATCCAGGCTTGACCTGACCGGCCTGTCACGTGCGGTCCTGGATCCCGCAGCCCCAGGCAGGGGATTTGCAGCTGCCTGGAGCCATGGGCTCTTCCTGGGACTCCTCCGGAGCAGGGGGAGGCTTCTCCCCCCCGCCCCTTGCCCTCCCCAGCAGCTATCCTGGCTGTCCCCCCAGGTGACACATCTGGGAACTGGCCTTTCTCTCCATTCCTATGGAAAGGGTGTCCTTGGTCTCACTTTCTTCTCCCCGCCGCAGTCTGGCAGGAGAGCTGGCGGTGGCTGGGTTCCTCCCGCAGCCCTCCAGTTATTACCATAGCTCACGGGGTGGGTAACTGAGAAACAAGACATTGCACACGGGGCTGCATTACCTCCTCCACCGATGCTGGAGGCGTGCCCACCAGGGATGTGCCGGCAGGGTCCTCCCTGCCTTTCCTCCAGGCCAGACTGGGAAGGGCATCACCGCCACCTCACAGGCACGCACCAGTTCACCCAGTAACTTGGAAAGATGCTTTTTAAGAGAAGGAAATGAAGCCGATCTCATCAAAGCAGACTTTGGCAAAGCCTTGGTGGCTGATGGGGAGTTTTGAACGACACTGGGTGAGTGGAGAGCTTGCAGCGTGGGGAAACTGTAGTTGAGGGGAGGTGGTGGAGGATATTGCTGAAAGACGAAGGATCAAGGCTGGAGGGAAATTACTCACGGGCTTGTCAAGGACTGCGTCTGGCGGAGCTTATTTACATCTCCAGTGATAGGAACTCAGGGCTTGATCATAATGGAGGATGAAAAGGACATGGATCTACTAATTAATGACAAGCTGTATATGAACTTTAGCCATGAAGGCAAATGCGATCCTGCTCATCTGAGATGTCACCAGGGCAGATGGGGAAGAGCTCACGTCAGTCTGCGAGGCAGGAGGAGGCCTTTAGCATAGCACGTTCAGCTTGTGCCGTGGTGTTCAGGGGTGATGGGTGCAGAGAGGAACCGCAGAGGTGGGCTGAGGGTGGGACGACCCCCTGCAAGAGGATCAGATGCAGAGTGCAGGCAGGGAGGGCTGCGGAAAGCTTCTGCCTGTACCGATAAATGGAGGTGCCGTCACCACCGAGGGCATCAGCGAGCCCCAGAGGAGTGAGAGCAGAGGATATCCAGGCTGGGAGGGAGGAGGTGCTGGGACGGTCTCCCAGCAGCAGGACCCAATGGGTCCTCTTCCCCTGAGGACCATCTTGCCACCCTTCCCCCGCTGAACCCCATGTCGGGACGTTTGAGGCCGGTGCCACCGCAACCTTTTCTCCCTCCTGTCCTTTAGCGTTTCCCCCCGTGTCCCTGGCGGTGTGCAACTGGGTTTCAGCACCAGAAATTCATGCGCATCAATATCCACTTCAATTTATATTGATTTATTTATTGGAGTCGGCCATCTGTATTTCTATTTATTGTTGGCATTCAGCTTCATACCCAGGCAGGTGACGGCTGGCAGCTCCTCCCCAGCTGACCAGGCGCTCCCAGGAGAGGCAGCAGCGCAGACCCAGCACAGAACAAAAGCCAAAACACCCCGGAA
This sequence comes from Phalacrocorax carbo, assembly GCF_963921805.1. NCBI lineage: Eukaryota > Metazoa > Chordata > Aves > Suliformes > Phalacrocoracidae > Phalacrocorax > Phalacrocorax carbo. The sequence goes on from NC_087516.1 coordinate 650,141, forward strand.
AAATGAGGTGCCACGGGAAGCGGAGAAGGAGGGGGAATCGGTCTCTGGAGGCCCTGACAAGGGCCCTCTGCTTTTATTGAGCTGTGTTTGGTTTTCACAACCTGTAGAAGACAACCAGAACATAAGAGCTGACCTTAGGGGACACCAGGGCTGAGGAACCTGTATCTACTGGTGGCCAGTGGTGGAGGCGCAGAGAAAACAGCACGTGGGTATAAAGTGGTCCCATCCTTGCCGTGCCTTTCCAGCATCTTAGGGAGCGCTCACCACGAGGCGGTACCCAGATTATCTGGGTTAAATCTTGTTAAATCTTGACGGCTCTGTTCTCCCATGGGGTTTTTTTTGCTCAGGTAGCTTGCTCCAAAGTCAGTAAGAGTGGTAACCGATGGACTGACACCCTGCCCGGGCTAGCGCTGCTCAGCGAGGTTCAGACTAGATTTAAGGAAGAAATTCCTTACAATGAGGGTGGTGAAACACTGGTCCAGGTGGCCCAGAGAGGTGGTTGATGCCCCATCCCTGGGAACACCCAAGGCCAGGCTGGACGGGGCTCTGAGCGACCCGGTCTGGGTGAAGATGTCCCTGCTCACTGCAGGGGGTTGGACTGGATGGGCTCTAAAGGTCCTTCCAACCCAAACCATTCTGTGAATCTGTGATTCTATGTCCTGCAGCCACCTCCTGCTGCCTTAGGAGCTGTGACTCGGAGGCTTAGCAATGCAGAGAGCTTCCAGGGGCTGTCTGTGCCTCAGTTTCCCTTTGCACTGAAATCCGTGTGCAGCTGGGGAGGGTCTCTGACACCCATCGGCATCTCCGGGTACCTGGAGACGATGCACTCAAACCGGGAGGGTGCAGGCACCGGGGAGAGGGCAGGGGGGGAAGCTGGCGGTGGGTTCCCAGCCCTGGAGCCTCCGCAGTGGGCTCAGACACTGGGCTGGAGGAAGCAGGGTTTGGGTTGGGCTTGTGGCAGCAGGGCTCTGGAGCACCCTGGTTTGGGGCTCAGGGATGGAGATGGCCCTCAGCCGAGAGGACAGGCTCCAACACATCCCTTGATCTCCATCTTCCCCGGCACAGCGAGGCGAGGGCTGGGCTGCTGCACCCAGGAAAGGCCAGGAGATGCTGAGCCCGATCCGTGGGCGGTGGTGTTGGGTGTGGGAAGGGTGGGTGCTGGTGCACCCTCCCTGCCGAGGAGCCGAGGAGCCCGCTGCCACCTCCCGCTGCGCACCCGGCTGGGCTTGGAAAAAGCAGCCTTCGGGGACTTCATGCCCATCCTTGAGGACATAATCATGTTTTTTGAGGTTTTGCTCTTGCGGAGTTGGCTGCTTGAGGGATGCTCTGAGTGGAGAGCGCGGGGGCTGTGCGTGTCTGTATGGGCTTACACCAGACCTTCATTAAGACATCAATAATGATGTGGGATTGTGGGGCTGTGGGAGTCCCATTCAGCCCTGCTGCCTGTGCTGGGGGGGCTCTGTGCTCCCCAGAATTTGTCAGCTCGAGGAGGTCCCTGCCAGAAAAGCTGGTGGTCTGATAATTCTGCATCAGGTCACCGTGCCCTGGGAAGTGGGATTGGGAGCACTCAGCCCTGCCCAAACCCATCCCGCTCGCCGGCATGGAGGGACCGACAGGGATGTCAGCCCTGGGGACCTGGGGCTGTGACGAGGGCCCTGCAGCCCCGGTGGCAATGAGGGACCCAGGATCCCTGTGCGGGGCCGAGGCGTGCATGGACAGGGAACCTCCTCAAGAGCTTCCCCGTGGGACCCTGTGGGTAAGGGGCGGGTAGGACGTGGACTGGCAGTGGCCTGTGGTCCTGGGAGGTTTTGGGTGTGGGATACTAGCTCAGCCCCATGGTCCTGGTGTCCCCATATCGCACGGGAGCACCTCGCACCGCTCCTCCCCGAGCATCCCCAGCCTCCAGCCGGCTTCGCCCAGACGTCGGCTCCACTATTATGTCCCCAGAAAGGGGCCGGGGGGCTGAGACCTCCTCCACCCCCACGCTCCATTAGCTCTGTACTGTGGGTCTATTGTGCCGGAGGACGCGCGAGGGCTGTGCCAGCGAGCGACTGTCCTGCCCCGATGAGTTTCCGATGACTCGGATGGGTTTGAGACCCGCTGGTCCCAGAGCAGACGGAGACGAAGCCTGTGCCGATGTGCTGGGGTTTACTCCCGGGGTCCCGGCCAGCGCCCGGCTTGTCCACTCCCATCTGCCATGCTCTAATCTGAGTATCTTCCCATCCGTCTCCTTCCCTCACCTCCACCTCCATCCATCTGTCTGTCCCTCACGCCTCTCTCTGTCTCTCTCTCTGCCTCTCCTACCCCTCTGCTCTGCCAGGGAGGGACAGAAGCGGGGGGGCTGCCCTCCCAGGGGAGAGGTTAGGGGGTGCGGGGACAGCCGCAGGGGGACGGGAGCCGCGGGCTGGGGTCCACATCCCACCTGGGTGAGTCAGGTGCAGTTTTGGGCAGGGGGTTCCTTACTTTGGCCAGAGGCAGGTTGGGGTGGGGATGCCCCCAGCTGGGTTCGGGGGCAGAAGCGGGTCTGCGCCCAGAGATCCAGGGCCACCAGAAGCCATCCTGTCCCCTAACATGTCCTCCTGCACTGTAGCAAGGCCAGGGACCCTCCACCCTGCCTCAAGCCTTGATCTGGTGAGGGAAGGGTTTGCAGGTGGGGACACAGGCTTGGGTTTGGTGACCATCACAGGGAGAACCCAGCACATCCCATGGCAAAGCCAGCACAGGGCAGAACCAGGCAGCAGCAGGGTGGCTCAGCCCTGGGCTCCTGGCTCTGGGCTCCTACCCCGGGGTCCTAACCCAGGCTCCCGCCCCCAGGCTCCTGTCCCCAGGCTCCCACCCCCGGGCTCCCATCCCACTCCCCCCTGGCACCCGCAGGAATTTGCCTTTTCCCTGGAAGCGGCAGGCGGGAGTGACTTCTCCGCAGTCCCTGTGGCGGGGAACGGATCTCGCTTGGGCATTTATTTTAATACGTCTCTCTCTCTCTCGTATCTCTCACTCTCTCCTGGTTCTCGCCTCTCTTTCCCTGGACCCCCTGCGCTCTTTTCTGTCCGTGCCTTTCTGTCCCCCTGCCCCGTCCCCCCACTCCCCCCCCCCCCCAGGTCAAGGTCTGGTTCCAGAACCGACGCACCAAGCAGAAGAAGGACCAGAGCAGGGACTCTGAGAAACGCTCCGCCGCCACCTCCGAGTCCTTCGCCACCTGCAACATCCTCCGGCTGCTGGAGCAAGGCCGGCTCCTCTCCATCCCGGCCCCCCCCAGCCTCCTCTCTCCCACCTCCAACCCCATCGGCAGTCCTACAGGCAACGGATCCAGCTTGGCCACCCCAGGAACCACCTCCCCGGGGCTCGGCGGTGGGAGCAGCCCCCCGGGGCCTGGAGCCTTCAGCTTGCAGGTCCCTTCTCTCGCCTCCTCCTCCTCCTCCTCTTCCTCACCCAGGCTGCCGGCCACCCCGCTGTGCTTTGGGGGGCCGCTCCTGGGCAGCCTACACGACCTCCCGGGCGCTTACGGACTGGGCACTTCTGCTTTTGAGCCTTACACGCGGCTGGAAAGGAAAGACAATTCTATACCCAGCAAGAAGCCAAGCCCTTAAATCAAAACCAGTGTCAAAAGGTCTCCCCCCTGTCCCCATCCCCGCGGCCCCCGCACACCCCGTGCCCCGCACCGGGGTTCGATTTGGCAAGTGGGATGTGGAAGACCGTTTAGCGCCCGCCGTGGGGGTGCGGGGGTGTGTGCGCGAGTGCATGCACACGCGTGTGAGTGTGCACGGCCGGCCCCCGCCCCAGGCACACCGACACGGCCGTGGGTGACACCCTGCAGCTCCTTGCCCCAGGACTGACGCTGGTCACGCCTCGGGGGGGGGTCCCTGGCTGTCCCGTGTCACCGGCGCTGTGTTGTCCCTCGCAGATGCCACTGGATCTGCCAGGGTCACGTTCCCCCCCCCGCTCCACGTATCGCCCCTGCACGGTCTGGAAGACGATGCTGTGGTCTGTGCTGGATGGGCTGGGAGAGGAGCAGCTCTGGGGGGGGATGCTGGGGGGTTGACGATGCCCCATGGTCTTTCGGTGCCTCTTATGGCTGGGAGCACAGAGCCCCAGTCCCTCAGGACTGTCACCCTAGGGCCCGTGGTGCTGGGGTCACCGCCAAAGCCCCGGGGAGTGGGAGGGCACCCCAAAAGGGAAAGCGCAGGGCAGCACTGGGCTCTGTCCCTGCCTGGCCATGGTGTCCTTGGGCCTCGGTTTCCCCACCTGCAAATGGCTTCGTGTTTGGGCTGAGGTTGTCTCAGAGCATCCCGGTGGCTGTGGGGTCCAGGTCCCCTCTGCTGGCAGGGAACACTGCTCCCATGGGATGCTTGTCCTCCCGGACCCCCAGCCCGGGGCCAGGGGAGCTGGGGAGGTCTGAGGGGGACCGATGGTGCCGGTGATGTCTCCAGCCCCCTGCACCAGCGGTCCCTGTGCTCAGGAGCAAGGAGCCACCCTGACTCATGAGCCACCCCCAGGCTCCCCTGTGCTTGCTCGTGCAGAGCCAAACCACTGTCCCAGACCCTGTTTTGGTGCTGTCCCACCCTGGCAAACCCCTGGGGATGCTGCAGGAGCCTCTGATCTCCCTTGGGGGGGCTGTGGTGAGCTGGGTCCAAGCCACCATCCTGTCCCCCACCAAGGCAACCCCACCGAGGGGGACGTGGACGCATGGGCAGCTGTGACGCTGGGATCTGCCCCTCTGGGTCAGCCTGGGCCACGGAGGCTCTTTGCCATCAGTGGGACCCCCAGCCCTGTCCTGGGTGCTCAGCGCAGGCGCTGCAGTGAGCCCCATCCTGAGCACTGCTGTAACAGCACCCCACGCCCCTCGCTCCCATCGCCTGGCTCCCATCGCCGGGCTGGACCTCCCGTCGCCTGGCCCGGAGAGGTGCTGAGCACCCATTGCCTGCGAAGGCACGGCCATGTCCTGACCCTCGGGCAGCCTCAGCTGCTCTTCCCACCTCAGCACCCTGATCCCAGAGGGTGACGAAGGCATCCCGCGGGGCAGGATTCGGCCTCAGGTGTGCAGTGCCGGGGCCGTTCGCAGGCAGGGCACGGCTTGGGAATGAGCTCCACAGGGTTGACGGTGGGCTTGGAGCCGTGCTGGTGGCAAAAACGAGAGGGGCATTGCACGAGGGGGCCCTTGGGGAAGGGGGCAGCATGTCCCCCGTGGTATCTGCTGAGGGAGGGCTACGCTGGGCAGAGTCTGGCCCTTCTGTGGTGTGAGCATCGCCTTGGCAGGGCTCCCTGTGGTGGCATCGCCTTGGCAGGATGCTCTGGTGGCACAGCCCTGGCAGGACACCCTGCAGGGACATCGCTGTGGCAGGAGGGGATGATGCCCCGCGCCCCTCCTAGAGCCCAGGAGCTGCCATGGGCCTCGTCCCCCCTTCACACCCCCAAGCCGAGGGGGTCCTGCATCCCTCCGCTGCTGTTTAATGTGTAATAACAGTAATTACCACTGAGCAACCCCCCAGCCTGGCCCGGGCTGAGCATCGCTGCGTGGGCTGCAGCCCCCCTGCCCAGGCCCTGTAGGGACCAGTCCCTAAGGGGACACAGCCGCCAGCCTGTGTGTTCCCAGGATTTTGCAGGGAAATATTTAAAATAAATGATTTTATGAAAAGGTCTCGATGATTTTTATTTTTCCTTTAAATCAAGCATTTCTATGAAATAGTATTTATTGTTCACCTCACATCTGGAGCACTTTATGGGAGCGAGCCCTTTGGTCTCGTGCTGCTCTGCGGAGCTCGGAAGGGGTCGGCACCCCCTGGCCGCAGGTGGGGAAACCGAGGCAGGGTTTGCCTGGGGATGCAGAAAGCAGGGACAGAGTTTGGTTCTCGGTGACGCGCTGACGAGCTCCCCTCCCCCGGCCCGGCTCAGACCACAGCTCGCTGCCAGCACCTCCGTACCTCTCCCTAAGTGCAGTATTTGCCAGATCCTCCCGGTGCCCTGGGGTGCCCAAACCCCGACACCCCGATGACGTGTTTGACTGAGGTTTTGGATTTTCGACAGGACAACGACCTCCCTTCCGCTCGTCACTTAATTTATATTTATATCACTGTTCTTCATCCTCTCCCGGTCTGCAAACGTGGTATTTAGAGGCAGTGAGCTGAGGCGGGCAGAGCGGGCAGTGGGGCAGCCGTGCCCACCCAGCCGTGCCGGTATGGAGGGATCCTGCCCACAGGCAGGACCGCCTGCAAACCTCTCCCGGGGCTTGTTTTGCTTTGGTTTTTCCCTTTCCCCCACCGGGAGCAGCTGAATTTGCCAAGGTTATGGGACCCCGATTCCCCCCACCCTCATTGGGAGGCACCTTGGTCTGATGGAGAAGCGACCCCCTTGCACCTGCGCAGGCGGAGGAGGTTCTGGGGCATTTCAGAGAACTCAAGGTCCACTTGTGTTTTCAAAAGAGCCCCCAAAGCCTGGGCGCAGCCAGAGGGAGAGGTGGCAAGCGAGGCCGGGAGGCCACGGGCTGCCCTGCGCTGAAATGGCAAGCAGAACACTGCAAATTTAAACCCAAATGCTGCTTTCACAAGGGTCCCAAACCTGATCCAAAGCCGCTGTTTCTCCAAAATTTCTTCTCCCAAAGCAAAGATCCCCAGCGAAGCTGTCCCGGGGGGATTTGGGAAGGTCCCGCGGGGAAGCTGGCTCGCTCCCAGCCCGCCCCACTCTGCTCGCTGCCAGCGGCTCTTCCTGCCTTGTACAGTTGGGAAGGGGAAAAAAAACTGGTTTTTTTTTTTTAAAAAAAAAGAGTACTGGATGTAAAACTTTAACGAATAATGTGTTTTTTTATGGTTTCTCAAAGTTAATAAAAGTTATGCCCTGCCTCCTGCCTGCCTCCTCCCCCTCCGTCACCTTCGGGAGCGGCAGCTCGCCCACGCTCTCCCAGTGCCACCAGCCTTCAGTGGGTGCCTTTGCAGGGGGGGGCTTTTGAAGCCCATCGTTGCCTGCTCCTCCTGACTCCAGCCATTGTCAGAGCCCCCTCCGTGTGTGCACGCTCAGAGACACCCCCGCTACACTGCCACCCTCCAGCAGCACCCCCAGGCCTGACCCCCCCCCATTCCCCAGCAGGCAGGGGGGTGCCCCGTGCACAAGCCCTCCATCCCAGATTCCCTACAACCCCCCCCACACCCACCATGATCCCCCCGGGCCTGATCCCAGCCCTGCTCCACCTCTGCCCCAGCACCCAGAGCCCGCAGGGGGTGGGGGTGGGGTGCAGACCCATTGCCCCTACCCATAACCCCACCTTTCCCCCAGCCCTCCCCCCACCATGGCCCCACCCTTCCCCCTGCCCCTAAAGCCACCCCAAAATCCACCTTTACCCCAACCCTGGCCCCACACCTGCCCCAGCTTTGTCCCCACCCCATCCCCATCCCTATCGTCATCCTCCGTGTCCCTGCCCCTGCCCCAACCCCTATCCCCCTCCCCATCCCTCTCCCTCTTCCCCCTCTTCCATCCCTATTCCTACCTCTATCCCCCTCCCCATGCCCGTCCCTAACCCCCTCCCATTCCACCCCTATCCCCACCCCTATCCCCACCCCCATCCCTACCCCTATCCCATCTCTAACCCCCTCCCTGTCCCCCCTCCCCACCCCCCCTTTCGGCTGACCCCCCCGTTACCCCGTCCCGCTCCCTCTCCTCCCCCCGCCCGGCCGAGGGGCCCCGGGATGGGGGGTGAGGGGTCCCGGGGCGGGGGTGAGGGGCACCGGGGGGGGGTGAGGGGCCCCGGGGGGGGGTGAGGGGCCCCGGGGGGGGTGAGGGGCCCCGGGGGGGGCCGGTCCGGCCGGTCCCGCCGCTCCCTCCCGCCGTTTACAGCCAACACGGGGCTGCGGGCGGGGCCGGGGCGGGGGCGGGGGGTACAAATCCCGGGGAGCCGCCGCCGCCCCCGCGCCCTGCCCGGCCGCAGCCCCCGCCATGGCGACCCCCGAGGTGCGGGCAGCGGCCCTGCCCGCCGCCAGGCAGCACGCGCTGGCCGCCACCCGCCCCGGCGGCACCGGCCCGCGGCTCAGTGAGTGGGGGCGCGGGGGCGCGCCTCGGCATCCGGGCGGGGCCGCGATGGGTACCCCGGCGTGGCGGGGAGGGGTGGGTGGCACTGGGGCAGGCAGGGGTGGCGGGCAGGGGTGGGTGGCACTGGGGCAGGCAGGGGTGGCGGGGAGGGGTGGGTGGCACTGGGGCAGGGAGGGGTGGGTGGCACTGGGGCAGGCAGGGATGGCGGGGAGGGGTGGGTGGCACTGGGGCAGGCAGGGGTGGGTGGCACTGGAGCAGGCAGGGGTGGGTGGCACTGGGGCAGGCAGGGATGGCAGGGAGGGGTGGGTGGCACTGGGGCAGGCAGGGGTGGGTGGCACTGGGGCAGGCAGGGATGGCAGGGAGGGGTGGGTGGCACTGGGGCAGGCAGGAGTGGGTGGCACTGGGGCGGGCAGGGATGCAGGGAGGGGTGGGTGGCACTGGGTCAGGCAGGGGTGGGTGGCACTGGGTCAGGCAGGGGTGGGTGACACTGGGGCAGGGAGGGGTGGGTGGCACTGGGGCAGACAGGGATGGCAGGGAGGGGTGGGTGGCACTGGGGCAGGCAGGAGTGGGTGGCACTGGGGCGGGCAGGGATGCAGGGAGGGGTGGGTGGCACTGGGTCAGGCAGGGGTGGGTGGCACTGGGGCAGGGAGGGGTGGGTGGCACTGGGGCAGGCAGGGGTGGGTGGCACTGGAGCAGGCCGGGATGCAGGCAGGGGTGGGTGGCACTGGGTCAGGCAGGGGTGGGTGGCACTGGGGCAGGGAGGGGTGGGTGGCACTGGGGCAGGCAGGGGTGGGTGGCACTGGAGCAGGCCGGGATGCAGGCAGGGGTGGGTGGCACTGGAGCAGGCCGGGATGCAGGGAGGGGTGGGTGGCACTGGGGCAGGCAGGGGTGGGTGGCAGGGGTGCGTGACACTGGCGCTAAGAGGTGCTATGGAGGGACCACCCGCCCGTGCTGCTGCTCCGAGGCCTCTCTGGGTGCCCACCTCCCCAGCGTGACCCTCTCCCTGTCCCTGGAGCAGGGTAGTGCTCCTGTCCCCTGCCGAGGTGTCCCTGGGGTCACCCGTGCAGATGGGAGCTGCGGGCACCGCCGTGCAGGGTGGCGGCCCAGGGGGACGGGGACGAGGGACCTGCAGGGAGGCCTTTGCCAAATGCGCCGTTTCCCATGGCCTCTCCCGGCACGTGTGCTGGAGCCTGTGAGGACGGCTGCATCCGTCAAGGGGATGTCTGTGTGTCCGGACTGTGTGATGCGCCGTGTGGGTCACCACTGCGTTGCACCCATGGGTGCCGGCAGCTCTGTGCACCCTGTTTGCAGCAGCCCATGGGAGCTACGGGCAAGCACGGCGCTGCTGGCTCAACGCCAGCACCCTCAGCCCCCCACCCTGGGCTGCACCCCCATCCCACCCCGACCTCGGGGTGCACAGCGTCACGCCAGCCCCACATCTGGGGGGTGGCCTGTGACACCCCACCCCCCCCCCGGCTTCCTGGCTCTGAGCAGAGCAGGCTCGGAGGCATCAAGGACGTTTGCTGTGACCTTTGTGCCTCGGCTCCCGGATCGGGATGGCTGGGGGGAGCTTTGCCCCCACCTCCCTCACCCTGAGCCGGGTGGCTCCGGGCTGGCAGGGTCCCGGCTGCACCCTCCCGCCACGGCTGAGCGCAGCCGGCTCTGCCCGCCCGTGTTTGCTGTCAACACGGAGCAGGGAGCAGCCACCCGTGGGTGACTTCTCTCCAGTCCGCACCGGGTGAGAGCCAGCCCTCGTCCCGAGCAGGGGCACTGGGTGGCAAGGAGGGGGCTGCAGGGAGGGGCTGTTTCTCATCGCGTTAGGGGCAGGTCCAACCCTCCCCATGGGCTCCCTGGCCGGATCCTGCAGGCGAGGCTCCTGCTGCTGCGGCTGCCCCTTTGTGCACCCATGGGAGACGGTTTGCTGGGCTGGAAGAGCAGCCACCCCCGTTGCCTGCCCGGAGGGTCCCAGCCTCGAGGGGTGACCCCTGGAGCAGCCCCCAGTGAGCCTCTGCACAGCTGGGAGGGGATGGGGCAGGGACCAAGGGCTGGCATGGGGGGTCCCAGCCGGCACCCACAGGGTGGTGGGTTGTTCCCGCCCCGGGTGCAGCTGGAAGAGTGCGAGAGGTGGGTGCCAGGGCAGCAGGGACCCTCTCCCCAGCCCCACAGTGGGGTACGCGGCAGCACGGGGTACCCCGGGGTCCCGGTTGCGTGGGGTGCCAGCATGGTGCCGGGCACAGGAGCAGCTACGTGATCCCCAGTTCCAGCCCAGCACCCCGACCCCCAGCCCAGCACCTGGAGCTTGGGGGTGCCGGGGGGGCCGAGCAGGGCCGTGGGCAGGCAGGGCTGGCTGGCAGGAGCAGGCAGAGCGCTGCCTGCACTGCTCTGCTGGGGCCGGTTCTCCTGAGAGGCGGGAGAGGTATTAGCAGCTGCTTCCCCGTGCTGCAAATCCATTAGCACAAGTGAGTGGAAGAAGCACTTATCACCTCCTGGCCTTTGGCTTGACCCACCTTTAGGAAAAAACAACGCAGCGAGCAATGCACGTGGGCTCAGCGGCTGCTTGCGCAGAGTGGGGTGCCCCAAGCCCTGCCCCACAGTCCCCACAGCCCCCACGGCCCCAGGGTGTGCTTTAAACTCAGCCAGCACAGCCTGGGAGCAGCTTGGGGGCCCGTGGTGCAAGGAGGTGGATGGATGGATGGATGGATGGATGGATGGATGGATGGATGGATGGATGGATGGATGGATGGGGACAGCAGGGGATCGCTGTCAGCCAGCCCTGTGACGCCATGGTTTGGGGGACACATCTCAGCTTCTCTGCCGGGTCCCCCCAGCTCTGGGGAGGAGCGAGGGGCTTGCGGGGCTCAGCACCGAGCCGCAGGAGCGTTAAATTGCCGCGGCAGCAATGCTGCAGCAGTGCTGCAGGTGGGCGGGTCGTGGATGACCCGGAGGAGAAGCCGGGAGTGCCTTGCCCTCTGCAATGGAGCTGCCGAACCGCTCGGAAGCAAGGCTGATGTCCTTGGTGTGCCTATGGGAGATGGCAGCTGCTGCGGCTTTGTGGGGATGGCGACGGGGCTGGCGGGTTCCTGGGGGCTGCAGCCATCGCATGCCACGTCCGTCCCTTCCCCGCGCTCCAGCCCGCGGCTGCAGGAGCCGTCCATCCTCCCACCCCGGCAGCAGCATCCCCGGCACCCCACGGTCCATCCCGCCGGGGCGGGATCCTCTGGCCCCATGGCATGGCCCCGCTCTCCATCACTTCCCCTTTCCTCTTGGGGCCATCTCAGCCCCTCAAAACCCCTCAGCCTGGCTGGTGCCTGCATCGCCCGCCCGGGGCCGGGGTCCACCCGCCTCCCCCAGGCTCTGTTTTGTCTGATAGAAAATGCAACAGCAAGCCCAGCGATTTTTTTTCTTTTTTTTTTTTTTTTTGTGTGTCTTTCCTTGGGTTGACTTGTTTGGTTCACGCTCGGCTGCTCCTGCCATTCTTCGCCTTTCCTCACATGACGTGCAGGTGTGTATGGGAACCCTCGGCCGCCGCCGGGGCCCTAATTAGTGGCATAGAGTGTGACCCCCCGCCGGGCTTTTCACCGGCTCCACCGGGCTGGGACAGCATCGGCACAAAGTGACACATGGCACAATGGGCAGGTTGCGGAGGGGGAAAGCGGTCACTTAGGGACTGTCGGAAAAGTCCCAGGATGGCCCTGGGCTGCTGCACTCGCCGCCCGGCGCAGGATGAGGCCGCCGGGTGATGCTGGCTCGTGGCACCGTGGCGTGCGTCTGCGTGGGTCGCTGTCACGGTGCCGGGGATGGGCCAGGGCTGAGCGGGACTTTGAGCTCAAAGTTGCCGCCACGGCTGGATTCATGCCCCTGGCCCGGGAGCTGGGCTGCGGCACCACGAGCATCAGCCTAGCCCAGGATTTTGGTTAAAAACTAGGTTTGCGGGTGATAAAATGGTGAGCGGCATCCAGGGGGGATGCCCATGGCCACCCTGCACCTCCTCCTCGGCACACCCAGACCCCTCTGCCCCACAGGGTGCCTGCTGCCCATCGCCGTGGGGTGCCAGGCGTGAGCTGGGGGTGCCGGAGACCTGTCCCGCTGCCGCCTGGGCTGGAGGGGAGAGGTTTGGGGGATTTCAGGGCTATTTATGCGTCCCGTTTCCTATCTTTGCTCTGGTTTGGTTCCCCTTCAGCCTGCGCATGGGGCTGAAGACGGGAGAGGGTGTCCGAGGCTCTGATGGCTGCGTGCAGACCCCAGATCTGTAATTTGGGGTTGGGGATGCACAAAGCCCCTGGGGCAGTGAGCGGGGATGGGCATCACTTGCTGCACGCCCTGTCCTAGAGGCCAAGGTGACCATCAGGCAATAAATTTGTCCAAAATCAGCCTCGATCACTTCTGCAGAGAAGGTGACACCCTCGGCAGGGTATTTTGCTGGTCTCCACGCCATGGCCGAGGCTGGAGGAGGATGGGGCTGGGGTTGCGTCCATCCCCTCGCCGTGGCAGACGGCGGGTCCTGGGACCACCGGCCGTTCTGGAGGTCGGGAGCGAGCCCCCAGAGCACTTTGGAGCAGAGCCCTAAGGCGTGTGTGTCGGGCCAGGGGAGCCGGAGGCGATGCCCGGGCAGGGGCAGGGGGCTGGGGAGAGCAGGGCGGGTGAGTGGGAGCAATTAGCGGCGGGTGTAGTTGGGTCGGGTCCTCTTTGTCACCGGGGGCCCTTTCCCCCCGCTCCGGCCGCGGCGATGGTTAGTAGTGCGTGAGTGTCAGGGCTAATGGAGATTGCATCTGACAGGAGCTGTGAATTTGGGGCTGGGGGTGTGGAAAGGCCATGTTGAAAGACTTTTCTTTTCTCTTGGCCCCTCTGCCCCTGCCTCCCGCTCCCTGGCCGTGCCCCCCGGCAGCCTCCTGGCCCGGCCGGCCACTGCAGCCCACCCACCCCGCCGTTCCTCCCCCCACCCTGCTTGTTCATAACAGCTCAACATCTTAATTATCTGAATTAGTGCTTTCCGGTAGCAGGGGCTCCCCCTCCTCTGCCTGTCCCTCCCCATCCTTCTCTTCCTCCGCCTCCTCCTCCTCCTCCTCCTCGGTCCCCCCCCAGCCCCAAACCCCTTTGGTGGGGTGTCTACTGTCGTGATTTCCTTCTCTATTGCGATAGAGCCCTTTGCACCGTAGAGATGGGCATGGGCTGGGGGCTGGAGCCATGCAACAAGCGCCAGGCAGCTCCGGCTCTGGCTCCGGCTTTGCCGCGGTGGCCGGGGCTGGCCGGGCTTGGGGCGGGCAGGGGGCGAAGCCCTGGGACTGCCCCGTTTGCCAAGCCAGGAGCTGGTTCCTTTGTAGAAAATGAGACATTTTTTGCAGAAAGTTCCCTTGCAGGAGTTCAATGTTTTCATAATATTGGCGGGGGCGTTGTTTTGCTTCGGGATGCGGGGGCAAGCCGAGCCCGAAGGGAGTCCCCCGGGATGGCTGGTGAGGCGAAGCCCCTGTGAGAGTTTTGTAATGGGCTTTTCAGTGGAAATGGTGAAGAACAGGGAATCGTGGAGCAACATTTTTTATCACCCCTCCATTAATTTGTCCATGACTAAGCCTGTCCATCCATCCATCCGTCCATGCATCCTCTGGAGCCCCGATCCCCAAAAAGCCTTTTCTCGCTGGGGCTGTGGACTCTCCATCCCTGGAGATCTTCACCCCCCTGAGATGGGGCTCTGGTAGCGGCTCCAGGTGATGCTGTTTGAGCAGGGTTCGGACCAGAAGATGTCCAGAGGTCCCTGCCCACCTCCACTATGCCATGACCCCGAGAGCGAGACCGAATCATTGTCACCAGAGTCAGAGGTGACGTTGCAGGGCGGTGTGGCCAAGCCCAGACCCTGGGGTCACATTTCTCCCTCTGTCCTGGGGATGCTGGTGGTGTCGCCATCACCCTAAAACCCATCCCCAAAACAAGGTCATGGCGGGGAGGAAGGGGATCCAGTGACGGCAAAGGGCAGATCCTGTGCAAACGGACTGGTGTGGTCGGAGGGGGAAAGCGGCGCTGAGACCCTGCTCTGCCAGGGACCCCTGCGAGTCCAGGCTGGGGGAGCCTTCCCTGCCTCAGCTTCCCCCTGAGGAAATGAGAGGAACAGTGCTTCCTTCCTTAGGGGCGGTGGAGGGCAAGTGTATGTGTGTATATATGTTACTTAAAGACAGGCGGGCGGGTGGATGGGTGCAGAGATGGATGGGGGACGGTTGGGGGATGGATGGGTGGGTAGATGGATGGGTGGGTGGAAGGATTCAGAGGTGGATGGATGGATGGATGGGTGGGTGGATGGATGGATGGATGGGTGGGGGGGTGGATGGATGGATGGGTGGAAGGATGCAGGGAGGGATGGATGGAAGGATGCAGGGAGGGATGGAAGGGTTGAGGGATGGAGGGGTTGGATGGATGGATGGATGGATGGATGGATGGATGGATGGATGGATGGATGGATGGATGGATGGATGGATGGATGGAAGGATGCAGGGAGGGATGGAAGGGTTGAGGGATGGAGGGGTTGGATGGATGGATGGATGGATGGGTGGATGGATGGATGGATGGATGGATGGATGGATGGATGGATGGATGGATGGATGGATGGATGGATGGGCAGAGAGCTCAGCCAATGATCCAGTGTCACAGCCACAGGGCACCAGCAGTGCTGCCAGAGGGTCCGGTGCCCTCAGTGGGGGAAGACATCCCAGTGTGGTGGGAGAAGCCAGGAAGGTCCTGAGGTGGCCGAGACCACCATGCTCAGGGGAGAGCGACCTGTCCCACGTGGGTGGCTCCCCAACAGCTGGGGCTACGGAGGAGGCGCAGGGGGAGAAGAGCCCAACAAAGCCTCCCGGGGGAGGGGAAGCAGGCGAGGCGGCGGGTATTTGTGGAGTTGGAAGGGGAAATAAAAGGCAGAATGGTCACTTTGGGAATAAAGGAGACAAAAGAGGGGGAGGTTGGCGGCGGAGAGCTGGCTCCTGGTGTGCCAGCCCCCCAGGCTGCTGAACGGGCGACCGGCAGGAACTGGGCGTAACTGGGTAACGGGGAGAAGGCTAATTGCAAAAATGGCAGGGATTACCAGCACCGCCGACGTCTGTGGCAGGGCACGGGCCGGGTGAGGGAAGGTGGACACTGGGAGCCCGGTGTGCCTTGGGGGTGACCCCACGCTGGGCTGTGCGGTGGCCAGGGATGGGTGCTCCCCAACACAGGCTGCGGCCAGCGAGGGGCAAACGAGAGCAGTCCCCCAGAAATGAAGTTGCCAGGGCTGGGCTGCTGAGCATGTGTGTGGGACCAGCTCCTGCACCCAGGGAGCTGTGCCAGTGCCGGCGTCACCCAAAGGGCAGCAGGGATGCTGCGGCGCGGGGACCCCATCCCACTGCCGCGGCGTGGACCACCCATCCCCGCGGCCGGCGGGAGGGAGGCCGGCGAGCTCGCCAGCTGCCCCGGCCTCTCCAATCCTATTAGGATCATGAGTAAATCAGAGAACTTGGTGTGAGAAGAGGGGGCAGAGGGATGAAAGGGCCCGGCGGGGTCAGCAAAGCCAGGCCCTGCCATGGCAGGCGTTACGGCGTTTGACACATCGGTAAAATGATCAAGGAGCGGCTTAGAGCCGGATCAGTTCCCCAGCACCTGCATTCGCCTGGGAAGCTGCTCCCAGCCCTCGCCCTCCCCAGCCTTGGGGACCTGCCTCCTCTCGCTGGGCTCATACACCGGTTCATCCCTGTTTGTCACCCCAGTGCTTAACCTCCCAGGTGCCTCCCTGCCCCGCGGTCATCCCCGGGGGCCTTCGTAGTCTCTTTGGAGAAATCGCATCCCCAGCACCCTCATTTCCTCTCCCGAATGCAGCGCCATGGGAATCCCCAGTGCCCTGGGGTCTCATCCTGAACCCCAGGGTCCCAGGCCAGCACCCCGTGGCAGCTGGGCAGTGCCACCCTGCAGGCAGGACCAGGCTGGGCGCTCAGCCCTTGCCATGGTGGCCCCGAAAGCTCTTCCTTCCACTCGGCGGCATCCAGCTGGGACTGTCTGTCCGCGGGGTCTTCCCTGGGGACGAGGGGTGACCTCTCGGGCTGCCGTGGTGCAAGGGCAGCTCTGCCGATGTGCTGCCGGCTGAAGGCAAGCGAAGGCAGGAGGGCGGTGGGAGATGGCAGGGCTGTGCCCATCACCCACTGTCTGGGCTGCTGGCTCTGCCCGTGGCCGTGGTTTTCGGGGGATGAGCTGTCTGTCGCCAGGCTGCCCTGGAGCAGCGGGGCTGGGACGGTGGGGGATCTGCTGGAGCGAGTGGGGCAGAGGTGGGGTGGATGGGGACACCCGGCTGGGAAGGGAGCTGGGACCTGCAGGAGCTGCTGGAGCAGCCGGTGGGTCACTGGCTGTGGTGCCACCATGCTGGGGCCACCGTGCCACCGAGATGGGGTTGCCCGAGGCTGGAGAGCTCTCCTGGTGCTGCCCAAGGGGGTTTTGAGCCAAGGAAGCTGGGGATAAGGGGGGCATTGCTCATCCTGCGTGTAAAAAGTGCTGGTTGGGGTGTCCCCGGTTGTGGCATCCCTGCCCAGCGCGTGGGGGCACCTTGGGAAGGCGAAGCGTCCCCCCAGGCCGGCTCCTGTGCTGTCACCAGTGTCACCGGGCACCATGGCAGCGAGGCACCGTGGAGCAGAGCCATGCCACGGCGGGGGGGGGCACACGGACCTCCCTTAACTGGGCTGCGGGCAGCGTTTGGTGGGGGACGGCGGCGGGGGTGGGGTGCGAACCGCTGTCCGTCGCAGTCAGGGTGGGGGGGAAGGGAGGCACAGGGTGTCCCTGGGCGCGGTGTGGGGGTCCTATGGTGGGAGAAGGCGGGGGCCGACGGCCCGTTTTTGGGTGGAAACTGCCCCCCCCCAATTTTCACTGCCACAGCCCTGAGCTTGTCTCTGCCTGGGCGGGATGTGACTCTTGTTAATATGGTTTTTTCCACAAAAAGGTTTTTTTATTGTTTGGGTTTTTTTTTTTTTAAAAAAAGGCAAAATCTTGGTGTAATGAATAACTGTACTTGGAAAGGGAAAATAGTGATTTGCAGAAAGGCTTTCAGTTTGCTGGCTGGGGCAGGCTGCCGCTGCTGCCGCGCTCCCGGCTTTAAATGTCCTTCCTTTCTGCACATTTATTTCTATATAAATGTTTTATATGAAAGGAAGTGAAATTCATTTAGTAAAAGCGCCGCTTCCTGCAGGATGGAGGTTCTGGGTCTCCGCTTTAGCAGCCACCAGTCCTTTTAGCCCGTAGCTTGGCTAAGGAATGGGATGGCTGGTGCCGGGGTGGGAGGGATGCTGCCCTGCTGAGGCCACGGCCCCCCGACGCCCGTGGTTTGGGGGTGGCGGTGCCGGGAGCGGGGCGGGAGCACCCCCAGCTCCGGGGGGCTGACGGCGTGTCCTTCCCCCCCCAGCTTACAGGACGGTGTGCGGCGTCAACGGGCCGCTCGTGGTGCTGGACAACGTGAAGGTAGGAGCCCGTCTGGCGGCGGGTGACAAGGGGACCCCCCCGGGCGGTGTCGCTTGGGGCTGCGCGGGGACAACCGTGCCGCCGCGGGCGGGGCCGGGCTGCCAGCCCCCTTCCCGGGCAGGGAGGGTGCGATGGGGAGCGAGCCCCTGCCCCCCGCCGGGCTGTCCCCGGCTCCGCGGGGTCCCTGAGCCGGCCCCGAGCTCCCTCCTCTGGCCGCGGCCGGCAGCGGGCCCGTGTGCGGGCCTGCCCGCGCGGGGGGGCGCGCGGGGGGGCGCGCGTGTGCGGGGGCGCGCGTGTGCGGGGGCGCGGGGAGGCGTGTGAGCCTTCGGGTGGCCGTGGGGGTGCTCGGCACGGGCACCCTGCGCTCACCGTGTGCCCCGCACCCAGGCACCTCCTGTCCCCTGCGCCCCGCGCCCCGCCCGGGCTCTGTCCCCTGCCCCCTGTGCCCCCGAGCTCTGTCCCCTGCCCCCTGTCCCCTGCCCGAGCTCTGTCCCCTGTCCCCTGTGCCCCCGAGCTCTGTCCCCTGCCCCCTGTCCCCTGCCTGAGCTCTGTCCCCTGTCCCCTGTGCCCCCGAGCTCTGTCCCCTGCCCCCTGTCCCCTGCCCGAGCTCTGTCCCCTGTCCCCTGTCCCCTGCCCGAGCTCTGTCCCCTGTCCCCTGTGCCCCCGAGCTCTGTCCCCTGCCCCCTGTCCCCTGCCCGAGCTCTGTCCCCTGCCCCCTGTCCCCTGCCCGAGCTCTGTCCCCTGCCCCCTGCGCCCCGCGCCCCGCCCAAGCTCTGTCCCCTGCCCCCTGTCCCCGTGCCCCTCCCGAGCTCTGTCCCCTGCCCCCTGTCCCCTGCCCGAGCTCTGTCCCCTGCCCCCTGCGCCCCGCGCCCCGCCCAAGCTCTGTCCCCTGCCCCCTGTCCCCGTGCCCCTCCCGAGCTCTGTCCCCTGCCCCCTGTCCCCGTGCCCCTCCCGAGCTCTGTCCCCTGCCCCCTGTCCCCGTGCCCCTCCCGAACTCTGTCCCCTGTCCCCTGTCCCTTGTGGCCCTGCCCGAGCTCTGTCCCCTGCCCCCTGTCCCCGTGCCCCTCCTGAGCTCTGTCCCCTGTCCCTTGTGGCCCTGCCCGAGCTCTGTCCCCTGTCCCCTGTCCCCTGTGCCCCTGAGCTCTGTCCCCTGTCCCCTGTGCCCTGCGCCCCCGACCTCTGTCCCCTGCCTCTGTGCCCTGCACCCCCGAGCTCTGCCCCCTGTCCCCGTGCCCCTCCCGAGCTCTGTCCCTGCCCCCTGTCCCCTGTGCCCCCGAGCTCTGTCCCCTGCCCCCTGTCCCCTGTGCCCCCGGGCTCTGTCCCTGCCCCCTGTCCCCTGTGCCCCCGAGCTCTGTCCCTGCCCCCTGTCCCCTGTGCCCCCGAGTTCTGTCCCCTGTCCCCTGTCCCCTGTGCCCCCGGGCTCTGTCCCTGCCCCCTGTCCCCTGTGCCCCCGAGCTCTGTCCCCTGCCCCTGTGCCCTGTGCCCCCGCCCGGGCTCTGTCCCCTGCCCCCTGTCCCCTGTGCCCCCGCCCGGGCTCTGTCCCCTGCCCCCTGTCCCCTGTGCCCCCGAGCTCTGTCCCCTGCCCCCTGTCCCCTGTGCCCCCGCCCGGGCTCTGTCCCCTGCCCCCTGTCCCCTGTGCCCCCGAGCTCTGCCCCCTGCCCCCTGTCCCCTGTGCCCCCGCCCGGGCTCTGTCCCCTGCCCCCTGTCCCCTGTGCCCCCAAGCTCTGTCCCCTGCCCCTGTCCCCTGTGCCCCCGAGCTCTGTCCCCTGCCCCTGTGCCCTGCGCCCCCAAGCTCTGTCCCTGCCCCCTGTCCCCTGTGCCCCCGAGCTCTGTCCCTGCCCCCTGTCCCCTGTGCCCCCGGGCTCTGTCCCTGTGCCCTGTCCCCTGTGCCCCCAAGCTCTGTCCCTGCCCCCTGTCCCCTGTGCCCCCGAGCTCTGTCCCCTGCCCCCTGTGCCCTGTGCCCCCGAGCTCTGTCCCCTGCCCCTGTGCCCTGCGCCCCCGAGCTCTGTCCCCTGCCCCTGTGCCCTGCGCCCCCAAGCTCTGTCCCCTGCCCCCTGTCCCCTGCGCCCCCGAGCTCTGCCCCCTGCCCCCTGTGCCGTGTGCCCCTGAGCTCTGTCCCCTGCCCCGTTCCCTGTGCCCCCAAGCTCTGTCCCCTGTCCCCTGTCCCCTGTGCCCCCGGGCTCTGTCCCTGCCCCCTGTCCCCTGTGCCCCCGAGCTCTGTCCCCTGTGCCCTGTCCCCTGTGCCCCCGAGCTCTGTCCCCTGCCCCTGTGCCCTGCGCCCCCGAGCTCTGTCCCTGCCCCCTGTCCCCTGTGCCCCCGAGCTCTGTCCCCTGTGCCCTGTCCCCTGTGCCCCCGAGCTCTGTCCCTGCCCCCTGTCCCCTGTGCCCCCGAGCTCTGTCCCCTGTGCCCTGTCCCCTGTGCCCCCGAGCTCTGTCCCCTGTCCCCTGTCCCCTGTGCCCCCGGGCTCTGTCCCTGTGCCCTGTCCCCTGTGCCCCCGCCCGGGCTCTGTCCCCTGCCCCTGTCCCCTGTGCCCCCGGGCTCTGTCCCTGCCCCCTGTCCCCTGTGCCCCCGAGCTCTGTCCCCTGTGCCCTGTCCCCTGTGCCCCCGAGCTCTGTCCCCTGTCCCCTGTCCCCTGTGCCCCCGGGCTCTGTCCCTGCCCCCTGTCCCCTGTGCCCCCGAGCTCTGTCCCCTGTCCCCTGTCCCCTGTGCCCCCGAGCTCTGTCCCCTGTGCCCTGTCCCCTGTGCCCCCGAGCTCTGTCCCCTGCCCCCTGTCCCCTGTGCCCCCGAGCTCTGTCCCCTGCCCCTGTGCCCTGCGCCCCCAAGCTCTGTCCCCTGTGCCCTGTCCCCTGTGCCCCCGAGCTCTGTCCCCTGCCCCTGTGCCCTGCGCCCCCGAGCTCTGTCCCCTGCCCCCTGTCCCCGTGCCCCTCCCGAGCTCTGTCCCCTGCCCCCTGTCCCCTGTGCCCCCGCCCGGGCTCTGTCCCCTGTCCCCTGTCCCCTGTGCCCCCGAGCTCTGTCCCCTGTGCCCTGTCCCCTGTGCCCCCGAGCTCTGTCCCCTGTCCCCTGTCCCCTGTGCCCCCGGGCTCTGTCCCTGCCCCCTGTCCCCTGTGCCCCCGAGCTCTGTCCCCTGTACCCTGTGCCCTGCGCCCCTGCCCGATCTCTGGCTCTGTCCAGGAGCCAGGTCGGAGCGAGGCCACAGCACGATCCCCAGCTCAGCCTGTCCCCCCAGCTCCGGTGGCACGTTGGTGTCACCCTGCTGTTGGTGCTCTGGGAGCGGGGGCTGGGACCGCTTGGGTGGGCGCTGGGCGTTTCAGCATCCCCGCGTGGCACGGCCAGCCGGGACCCTCCGAGGGGCTTTGTTGGCCGGTGGCTCATTTCTATGGCCCCTTTCATGCCCAGCCCGGCAGGATGGGAATTAATAAGCTCAATTAAAGAGCCAGACTGTGGCGGGTGTTTCCTTCGCTTTGTTGTCCTTTATGCAAAGGTCTTTACGAAAGAATTAAAGTCCAAAGTTCACAGTGCCGGAGCCAGCCCTGGTGGCTGGGAGTGAGGAGGAGGAGGAGGAGGAGACTGAAGAGAATACAGAGCGTGCTGGCAGGCAGGGCTGGGCAGGCGTGCTCGTAGAGCGAATGCCCTTGGATGTTGTCCCCAGAGCAGCATGTGTCCCTCAGCCAAGGGGCTGCAGAAGAGTCCCCTCCACCCGCCCCGGTGGTCCCGGCTGGGCGGGAGGCCAGGGAGGGAGGTCGGTGTCCCTGGGGGCTGCAGCCCATACCCAGCACCAGTGCTGGGTCCTGCTCACCCCTCTGCCCGTGCGGCTTGGCTTGGCCGATGTGAGGTGGTTAAACTGGTGATCCCCTGACTTAACCTTTCTCATGGGGGGCTGTGGGGGATCCGGCGGCTCCCTGGGAGACACCCAGAGCCATCCCAAGGGGTGCCATCAACTCCGGGGGGTTTATGTGGGGCTGTGGATGCGGTGTGTCAGGCTCTCAGAGATGCTGCTTTATGCAGCTGAGGGGTCTGTCTGCTTCAGGTAGGAAAAGGGGTTTGAATTTGTTAGTTGTCAGGCTCTGGGCAGCCAGGTGTGTCTGAGAGCACCCTTGGGGGAAGGGGGGCACCCTGCAATGTTGGGGAAACTGAGGCACGGATCAGTGCCACAGCCTGGAGCATGTTTTGGGATGGGGCTGGGGCAGGCAGCACCTTCTCCCTGATACCTCCTCCTGCCTGGGCTCTGCCTGTCCCTGCCTGGTGTGGTGGGTGCTGCCTGTTGGCATCAGCTGCTGAATGTCCCCCCGCCCCGGTGTTTGGTGGCTGCAGGGAGCACAATCCCCCCGACCACAGGACGGGAAACTGAGGCAGCCCTGGCAGACAAGCCTGTGCAGGCAGGGGGTGTGAGGGGTGGTCTGGAGCGGGGAGAGGAGCCTCCACCACGCGTCTCACCTTGACCCTGCCCCTACAGTTTGCCCAATACGCCGAGATCGTGCACTTCATGCTGCCCAACGGCACCAGCCGCAGCGGGCAGGTGCTGGAGGTGATGGGCTCCAAAGCCATCGTCCAGGTGAGCCCAGTGCGGCGGGGACGGGGCGGGATGGGGACGCCTGGGTGCTGCATGGCCCGGGGCTCTGGCCCGGGGCTCTGTCCCCCTCCAGCGGTGGCTGCTGCAGCCGGCAGGGCCCTGGGACTCTTGTCCCAGCTCTCCCAGTTTGGCAGGCATGGCCCCGTGCTGGGTCTCCATCCTGCTGTGCCCATCCTCCCCTCGCCCGAGCTGCCCACCCAGGTCCCCCCCACCATGTCCCCACTGGGAAGAGACCGCAGCCTCCTCAGGACCCCCCATCCCTCATCCCCGTGTCCTCCCCGCTGGCATCCCTGGGCTGCCTCCTCTCCCATCCCAGCAGGAAAACTTTAACGACCCATCTGCCATCACCCCACAGCCACCAGCCCTCAGTGGGGCCGGGACCAGGGCAGGCAGCGGGCTCCTGGGGTGCCCGGAGCGGGTTTGGGGTGCCCCCTCAAACCGGGGCAGCCAAGCAGTGGGGTTTCACCATGAGCACTGGGGCTGTTTGGGGCTGTCCTGCCCAACTAGCCTGGGTCCCCTCCCACCCGGGTCCCCCCCAGATCAGCCAGCCCAGGGCTTGGGGTGGCTGCGCAGCAGACCTGGCTGGGTTGTGGCTGGCGAGCCGCCAGTCCTCGCTCCTCTAATGCTGCCCGGACCTCTGCAGCGCCCTTTTAATCCTATTAGGGAGTCAGCCTCGGGAGGGAAAGAAAAAAAAGGGGGGGAGGGGGGCGGGAAATTGAAAAAAAAAGAGCTTTTTGCAGCAGCAGCTTTTGCCAGGGGCTGACCTACATGCACCCACACGCACCCAGGTGCTGCGGCCATCGCCCGCCCTCGTGGCTGCCGCATCCCCCCCAGCCGGGTGCCCCCGGCTTTCCCAAGCCAGCCCTTCTCCCAGGGGCCACACGGCTCTAATTAAAGCCGTGATCTGGAGGTTAATTAATATAAATGGTGTCAAATATTATACCGATCAAAATGCCTTTGGTTTCCCTGCCCTGCCTGAGGCCCTTGAGCTGTGCTCACTGCATTAACGAGAGTGTGGTCCCCCCTCCCCTGCCCGCCCCCCCCCAAGCCAAAACCCCTGAGGAGGGAGTTTTCTTAACCCTGCGTTTCTCCCCCTCTTTTGTCACCTCTCCCTGATGGGTTTTTCGGGTAAGCACGTACCACATCACCTCCCTGCGGAGACCCCAGCCACCCCCGAGCCCCCTGGCCCCCTGCGCCTGCTAATCCCCACCCGCCTCATGCCCTGGGGTCTCCGCAGGTGTTTGAAGGAACATCTGGAATCGACGCCAAGAAGACCTCCTGCGAGTTTACTGGGGACATCCTCCGGACCCCGGTTTCTGAGGACATGCTGGGTAAGCCCAGTCTGCCGCTGAGCCCCGACACATCTCAGTGCACAGATGATGGGCTAACACAGGTGCAGGCAGCTGGGGGGGGGACAGGCAGTTTTGGGGGTGTTGGGTCTTGGGGTTCAGCTCTGCTGCTGCCCAGGGGCTGAGGCTCTCCCTGTCTGGTGCTGGGAGAGTCACAGCCAGTGTGGGGAGATGATGATGGTCACCCTCGTACAGGGCTAAAACGTCCCTCTGGGCCCACTCTGCCCAGTTATCCCTGGAGAAAAAGCTTGGACTGGACTGGGAAAAGGTTTCCTGGGTGAGGACAGGGGAACTTCAGCCCGTGGTTGTGCCGTTAGCGCTCTCATCACCTCGACCTTAGGAGAGCTGGGGGACGCCCAGCATCTTCCCCGTCTGTGCTGAGACCTGAGATGAGACCTGAGGGCGCACGGGGGGGACAGGTCACCCCTGTCCCCATGGGGACACTTGTCCGGGTGGAGCTGGATGCTGGCAGACCCCCAAGGCCCAGAGCAGCCCCCCGCAGGGCTGTTCAAACTCAGCCCCAGGCACTTGGCCCCCTCAAGCTACGTTAGAGACTCCTGAGGGTCCCCAAAGCAGCCCTGGGGAGTTGCAGCCGGTGACGGCGGTCGCTCGGGGTCCCGGCAGAGGGACCTTGGCTGACGCACGGTATCGCTTCCCGGTCGGGGGGCCAGGTGTCTCCTGCAATCTCCTTCCCATCTCTGCCGGCAGCGTGAAACCCGGCCAGAGCCCTGCCTGCAAAGGGCAGCGGTAAAGGGCAGCCTGTCTGGGAGGGGGCAGGTGTCGAGCGCGGTACGGCCGCATGCGGTGACGGCCGGACAGGTCCCGGCTCCCCGGCAGCGGGCATGGAGCCCCGGGCTCCTTTCCGAGGCAGGGTCCCCCTGTCCCCATGCAGGGTCCGGGCATGAGGCCCCCGGGAGGGGGGCTGGGCCGGGCAGGGGTGCGCATCACGGCTGCATCGCCCCTTCCCTCCCCTCTGCCGCTCTTTGTGCCGCGGCGCTGAATTAAGCCGCTGCGAGACGTGGGTGCCCAGCGAGCACCAAGGTTACTGACCTTTCATGCTCCGTGCTCCCGCGCCCCGGCCCCGCCGTCAGCTTGATCTGCTCTGACAGCGGCGATGCTTCCCTGGCCCGTCAGGGACCCGAAGACAGTCCCACAGGGGCGGCAGCGGCACGCGGGGGGGCCGGCACGGCGGCTTTGCCACTATCGATCCCACGGCTCGGAGCTGCTCGATGAGGCTGAGCGTGAACAGCGATGCAGCGGCTCTCTGGGAGCCTTGTACCCCCGCCCTGGGGCTGGGATGGGGGGGTCTTGGTGTCACCCCCACCTACGTGGGAGCTGGGGACCCCAAGGGGGAGGTGACGGCTCGGATGGCATTGCGGGGGGTCTCGGGCGACATGGTAGGACCACCACCTGGTAGGTGTCACCCAGCCCTTGGGTGCCAGGCTCCTCGCTCGCCCCGTGCAGTGACACAGGGACGCCTCGACCCCCGGCATGCGGGGCTGTGGGATGCAGCGCCGAGGGCTTGGGGTGCTCACAGCCACCCTGGGTGCAAAGCCCTCCGCTCCTCACCCGCAGACCCCCATCCCCTGTGGGACACCCCGGGCAGCGGGGACGCCCTGTTGCCAGCCCTGGGTGCTCTCCGTTTCCCGGGTTTCCCCACGGCTGGGTGTACTCCTGAGGAAGCCCAAGGGGCAGGATAGTCCCTGGGTGGCCCCGCACGCTGTGGGGGGGCTCGCAGGCGATGAGCAGCTCTCTCCTTGCAGGTCGGGTCTTCAATGGCTCTGCCAAACCCATCGACAGCGGCCCCCCGGTGATGGCCGAGGACTTCCTGGACATTAACGGTGACGGTTCCGGGCACGGCATCGCTTTGCTGGCTCCTTTTACCAGCTGCAGGAGATGCCGGAGGGTCTTGGGGGCAGCCCGGCATCCGGGGATGACCCAGGGCCCTGATGGCCAGAGCGGTCCCATGGTGCCGCCCCCACCCCAGCTCCCCGGGGGGGGTCCCTGTTGGGGTGTCCTGGGTGGGGGTATGGGTGCAGGGTTGGTGCCTGCTCAGCCCATCCCACCCCAGTGATGGTGCAGGGTGGCTGCACTGGTCCAAGAATGTGCTTCTTCCTTAGCTCCAGTGGCTCCTGCCTCCGTTTTAGCACCAACGGGGGCGATTCCTCCATTTTGGGGTGTCCCACGGGTGCCTCATTCTCTTTCCTGCTCCAGGCCAGCCCATCAACCCCCATGGCCGCATCTACCCCGAGGAGATGATCCAGACCGGGATCTCGCCCATTGACGTCATGAACAGCATCGCCCGGGGGCAGAAGATCCCCATCTTCTCCGCTGCCGGTCTCCCCCACAATGAGGTGGGTCCCCACGGGGCGCCGAACCCCCAGCACAGCCCCGGCAGCCGGTGGAGGAGGAGGATGAGGATGGAGGAGGCAGCGTGGGGGGGATTTGGGAGGGCTGGAGACTGTCTCCTGCGTCTCTCCTCCTCTCCTTGCTGTGCTCTGGCTCTCTGCTTGCCATGATGGGCCTTTTGGCGGGGGGTGTTGTGTTCCCTGACCCCTCTCCACGCAGCCACGCAGGGAGATGGGGTGGTGCCTGCAGGAGGAGGGAAGCTCACGTTACCTTGTGCCTCAGTTTCCCCATCTGCAGAGCGAGGGGTAAAGCAAACCCTGGCAAGAGCTGCGGTGGGAGGGGAGAGGTGATGTGGGCTTGTCCAACATGGGGTCCCCAAGCCTGGGGGGGGGTGGGGGTGGGGGCCATGGGCCATGCGAGCATGGCCATGCCGGGCATTGGAAATACCAGCCTGATGCGCAGTGGCTGGGCAGTGCCGCCTCGGCACCCCCCTGCCCTGGCACAGACAGTGATGCGATGGGATGGAAAACCAGCCCTGACAGATCGGGAGCGACAGAGGGTGACCACGGGTCAAGTCAGGGCCTGGCTCGATGGGTGCTGTGCCGCGGCGAGGGGGCACAGATGGCTGGGGGTGGGGGGAGAGCCCACTCCCCCCAGACCCACGGGGCTGGGTACCCACCTGCGGGCTGGGTGGGCAGCTGGGGGTGCCGGTGCCCGTGCCGGGACGCTCTCTCCTGTGCTGGTTCCTATTTGTCCTATCTCCGTCCCCTGCCCCTCGCTGTCACGGGGGCCCTAATGTGGTCCCAGGGGGGCTGTCGGCCCTCTGGGGGGGGCTTGGCCACGGACGCTGGCCCCGTGCTGCCTGCCTGTCCCCGTCCCGCCGCAGATCGCCGCGCAGATCTGCCGCCAGGCCGGCCTGGTGAAGAAGTCCAAGGATGTGGTGGACTACCACGAGGACAACTTCGCCATCGTCTTTGCTGCCATGGGGGTGAGTCAGGGACGGGCCGGGACGGCCCAGCCGGCCTCGGCAAAGGCGGCCGACGGGGAGCCCAAATCGCGCAGGACGTGTGGGCAGCCTTGCTGCCACCTCGGCCCTCGCCTGCCTCAGTTTCCCCACGCATGAACCACCCTGCTCCTGCTCACCGGCCTCTCCTCCCACGTGGGCAGGTGAACATGGAGACAGCTCGCTTCTTCAAGTCGGACTTTGAGGAGAACGGCTCCATGGAGAATGTGTGCCTCTTCCTCAACCTGGCCAATGACCCCACGTGAGTCTGCCCCATGGCTCCAGCATGTGGGTCTCCTCCTCCTCCTCTTCCTCCTCCTCCTCCTTTCTCCTTCTCCTCCTTCTCCTCCTCCTTTCTCCTTTTTCTCCTTCTCCTTCTCCTCCTTCTTCTCCTCCTTCTCCTTCT
Source organism: Phalacrocorax carbo (assembly GCF_963921805.1). Classification (NCBI taxonomy): domain Eukaryota; kingdom Metazoa; phylum Chordata; class Aves; order Suliformes; family Phalacrocoracidae; genus Phalacrocorax; species Phalacrocorax carbo. The sequence goes on from NC_087516.1 coordinate 677,287, forward strand.
CCTTCTCCTTCTTCTCCTTCTCCTTCTCCTTCTCCTTCTCCTTCTCCTTCTCCTTCTCCTTCTCCTTCTCCTTCTCCTTCTCCTTCTCCTTCTCCTTCTCCTTTCCTTCTTCTCCTTCTCCTTCTCCTTTCTCCTTTCTCCTTTCTCCTTCTCCTTCTCCTTCTCCTTCTCCTCCTTCTCCTTCTCCTTCTCCTTCTCCTTCTCCTTCTCCTTCTCCTTCTCCTTCTCCTTCTCCTTCTCCTTCTCCTTCTCCTTCTCCTTCTCCTTCTCTTTTTCCTTCTCCTTCTCCTTCTCCTTCTCCTTTCTCCTTTCTCCTTTCTCCTTTCTCCTTCTCCTTCTCCTTCTCCTTCTCTTTTTCCTTCTCCTTCTCCTTCTCTTTTTCCTTCTCCTTCTCCTTCTCCTTCTCCTTCTCTTTTTCCTTCTCCTTCTCCTTCTCCTTCTCCTTCTCCTCCTTCTCCTTCTCCTTCTCCTTCTCCTTCTCCTCCTTCTCCTTCTCCTTCTCCTTCTCCTTCTCCTTCTCCTTCTCCTTCTCCTTCTCCTCCTTCTCCTTCTCTTTTTCCTTCTCCTTCTCCTTCTCCTTCTCCTTCTCCTTCTCATTCTCATTCTCATTCTCCTTCTCCTTCTCCTTTCTCCTTTCTCCTTTCTCCTTCTCTTTTTCCTTCTCCTTCTCCTTTTTCCTCCCTCCTCACTGAGGACCTGATCTGTCTCGGGTGGATCGAGGTGCAGGGGCTGGCACTGGGTGCAGCTGGGGGTCATTAGGGTCCTGCTGTGCACGGGAACCCCAAAGGCTGCGGGTCCCTCTGCTCCCCAGGGGCCAGCCCCACTCCTGGGCACTTCAAGCCCTGCCCTGAGCAGCAGAGCGGGGGCTGCAGGAGCATGGGGGGGCCCTACCATCCTGCACGGTGCTGAGTCCCTCGGGCTCCTTCGTGTGCTCTCCCGGCACCCCCCACACCTGCCCCTGTGCTGGGACGGGAGCAGCCTCCAGCATGGCTCTGTGAGGGGCACCGTGGGGGTGCAGAGGGCTGCGCCCAGGCTGACTCCAGGGATGCTCTGGGAGGGTGTAATTGGGATCTGGGGGTGCTCGCCCTCTCCCCCGTGCAGGATTGAGCGGATCATAACCCCGCGCCTGGCCCTGACCACCGCCGAGTTCCTCGCCTACCAGTGCGAGAAGCACGTGCTGGTGATCCTGACGGACATGAGCTCCTACGCCGAGGCCCTGCGGGAGGTCAGCGCGTGTCCCCCGGGGCCTGCCCCGGTGCCGCGTCCTCCCCGTGTGGTGGGGAATGAGGACTGTCCTCTGCGGGTGCCCGGGGTGCCCAGGGTGCTCGGGGTGCTTAGGGTTCCCAGAGTGCTTGGGGTGTTTGGGATGCCTGGGGTGCTGGGGGTGCTCAGGGTACCCGAGGCGCTTGGGGTGCCTGGGGTGCTCAGGGTGCCCAGGATACTTGGGGTGCTTGGGGTGCTGGGGATGCTCAGGGTACCCGAGGCGCTTGGGGTGCCCGGGGTGCTTTGAGTGCTCAGGGTACCCAGGATACTGAGGGTGCTTGGGGTGCCTGGGATGCCCGGGGTGCTTGGAGTGCCCAGCTGCTGGGGTGCTCAGGGTGCCTGGAGTTCTTGGGGTGCTCAGGGGGCCCAGGATAGTTGAGGTACATGGGGTGCCTGGGGTGCTTGGAGTTCTTGGGGTGTCTGAGGCTGGGGTTGCTGGGATTGCCCAGGGTGCCCAGGTTGCCTGGGGTGCTTGGGGTGCTCAGGGTCCTCAGGGTGCCCATGATATTTGGGGTACTTGGGGTGCCTGGGGTGCTCAGAGTGCCTGGAGTTCTTGGGGTGCTCAGGGTGCCCAGGGTGCTGGGTGTGCTCGGGGTGCTTGAGCCCCTCCATCACTAACTGCAGCCCCGCCGTCCCACAGGTGTCAGCGGCCAGGGAGGAGGTGCCCGGGCGCCGCGGCTTCCCCGGCTACATGTACACCGACCTGGCCACCATCTACGAGCGGGCCGGGCGCGTGGAGGGCAGGAACGGCTCCATCACGCAGATCCCCATCCTGACCATGCCCAACGACGGTCAGCGGCGGGGGGGCACGGGGGTCCCCGTGGGGTGTGCGGTGCCACCGCTGTGCCCGCACCAGGCAGCCACAGGGCTGGGAAATGCCAAATTGTTTTGTTTTAAAGAGTTTTGCAGCGAAAAAGAGTCGGGGCAGCGAAGCTTTAGGGTTACTCCCCCGCAGCCGGAGCAGAGTGCTGGGTTGCAGCCAAAGGATGTGGTTGGGGGGGGACCTCAGACTTGGGGTGCCTGGTGGTGCGTGCAGGCGTGGGTGTGCCCACGGGTGTGTGCACACATGGGCAGGTCTAAAACAGGCTTTTCTCTGCCCAGTGATGGGGGAAACCGGCTCTTGCTCACAGCCACAGGCTGGTGCAGCTTCCCCATGGCCGTGCTGCTCTGGTCACCCCCCAGTGTGGGGCACGGCCGTGTCCTGAGCCCGGCCGAGCAGCCAGACACACTTTTGGGGTTCAAATCACCCTGCTTTTCCCCAGACATCACCCACCCAATCCCCGACCTGACGGGCTTCATCACCGAGGGGCAGATCTACGTCGACCGGCAGCTCCACAACAGGCAGGTTCGTCCCTGTGTCCCTTCCCAGCCCCATGCCACGGTGGAGTGGGGATGGATCCAGCACCGCCGTGCTCGCTGGCATCGTGTGGGGCTGGAAACCAATGGAGAGCACCGGGCCGGGGGGTGCTGAGGGCAGGGGGGGACCCCGAAGTGAGGGCAGTGGTCCCCTTGCCTGCACGGCAGGGCTGGCAGCAGGCAGACATGGGTGGGGGTCCCTCTCGCCCTGCAGATTTACCCCCCCATCAATGTGCTGCCCTCCCTATCCCGCCTGATGAAGTCGGCCATCGGGGAGGGCATGACCAGGAAGGACCATGGGGATGTCTCCAACCAGCTGGTAAGGGCTGGGCAGGAGGGGGATGATGATGGGGAGTGGGGAGCGGGATCATTTGTCGCTTCAGAGCCCTCCTCCCCCTGCTTGGGGCTGAGATCTTGCTGCCCTTGGCCGTGATGGACTCGAGTGCTTATTTTTGGCACCTCCTTGATGTGTTGGGGTCAGGGGGTGGGATGCTTTGCCCTGGGAAGTGGGAAGTCCAGGAGATGCAAAGCCCCAAAGCAGGGACGGAGCTGTAGCTTGTCGTGCTGCAAGAACCCCAAGCTGACAGCAAGCAGGACTTTTTTCCATGCAGCATATATTTTATATACAATCTAATTATTCAGAAATATAATTGTGGATGCTGCAGAGACCAGAGGGCTTTGAAAAGTGCCTGGTCACCCAGGCCGAGCCCGGGCGGGCAGACCCTGCTCGGGGCATCCCCCAGGCACAGGGTGACGCAGCCGGGCAGCAAAGAGCCGAGCGAAGGCTGGCGTTTCCCTAAGCCGCTCCCAAAGCCGGGCAGGGGGAAGCCTCTCGCTGCTACCCCTGCTCTGCCTGCCCGGCGGCTTGCACGGAGCGTCCGTCTGTCCTGACGGCCGCCCACCCGGCCCGCAGTATGCCTGCTACGCCATCGGGAAGGACGTGCAGGCGATGAAGGCGGTGGTGGGGGAAGAGGCGCTGTCGCCCGACGACCTGCTTTACCTGGAGTTCCTGCAGAAGTTCGAGAAGCACTTCATCACCCAGGGTGAGACGGGCGGCTGGACCCCAGCCCCAGAGCTGGGAGGGGGTTTTGGGACTGGACCAGACCCCCAGAATCTTCCCACTCCTGCATCTCCCTTCCCTGCATCTCATCCCAGGTCCCTATGAGAACCGGAGCATCTTCGAGTCCCTGGACATTGGCTGGCAGCTGCTGCGCATCTTCCCCAAGCAGCTGCTGAAGCGCATCCCCGAGAGCATCCTGGCTGAGTACTACCCACGCGAGGCCAAGGGGTCGGGCCAGGGGCTGGCCAGCACCGCCCTCTAACCCCCCCGAGCTCCAGGATGAGATGGTCAACGTTGGGGAGCGGCCTTGACTCCCCCAAAACCTCTCTGGACCATCCAAAAGTCCCTTCGGTGGGGCTGGCCAGGGTTAGCCGCCGGGAGGCTGCAGAGGGCTGTGGGTCCTCGGCACCGGCATCCCAAAGTGGTGAGAAACTTCTCCTTGCTCAATAAAACCAGCGTGGTCACCAAGACTGCTCCGTGCTCTTGCGCTTCCCACTGCGGCCGTTTCGTTCCCACGCCATGGCCGTTCCCACCCTCCTGCCTGCACCCTGCGGGAGCCGCTCTCCTCGCCCGACGCAGGCAGAGCTCCTCGCCCGGCAGGGCAGAGGTGCAGGGAGCTGCCCGAGCTCCCGCCGGCATCTCCAACCACAGCATTTTCCTATTTTAAGATGAACTGGGAGGTGTAAAAGCCATGGGGGGGGGGGGGGTGTTTGCTGCAGAGCTGCACAGGGAAGGACCTGAGCATCTCTCCACGTCAAAGCAACTCCCAGCTGGGACAGAGTGGGTTTCGGTTCCCCCTCGAGCCCCCGGTCGCTGCCGTGGCAGGACCAAACCTGCCTGGATCAGGGTGCTCAGCCCCCCTCGGAGCCGGCGGTGGTGGGGACCGCCCGGTTTCACTTCCCTGCAGTGGGCGGGGAGGACGAGGCGAGCTCCGGGGTGGGGGGCCGGCACCCTGCCGAGCTCGGGGTGCTGGGTGCCACCAGCCCCGCCGCCATGGCCTGGGCCGGGGAAGGCGTCGGGCAGCTCGCAGGTAAGGTCCCTCGCGTGCGCTCGAGGACGCGGTGGGCTCACACGCGGCCGGCCGACCCCGCGTGCCCCATGGCGGGGTGGCGGCGGGTGGCTGTGGCTGTCCCCCGTGACCGTCGCCGTGGCCTCTGGGCACCGCTGCCTGGACGGGATGGTTTGCAGCGGGGCAAAACCAGCCCAAAACCGGGACTGGAGAAGGATTTTCTCCACTCAGATGGATTGACCGCCCCTGGGCACCGAATGCATCTGCCCGCCTGTCCGTCTGTCCGTCCCTGTGCCGCTCTGGGCGGTGGGAGGTGCCCGTCGCGGCCGCCAGCTGTGGTTTAGGGCTTTTGCTGGCGTTCGCATGCTCGCACAGCTTCACCCGGCAAGAGCCGAGGCCTCGGCGGGGGGAGCAGCGCCTGTTGCGCAGCCCCAGCCCCGCCGCCAGCACGGGGGTCCCAGCCCGGGGGCCCCGGAGGAGGGTCCCAGGGCCTTTGCTCGGCAGCTGCACACCCATCCCGTGGGTCCCGTGGGGACCCCCAGCCCTTGCAGGCAGCGTGAGGTTGCAGGGGGCTGGGTTACAAACCGGGGGGAGGATTTAGATTCCAGCGCGCATTCCCCACCAGATTAGGTCTGTGGTGGGAAGGGTCGGAGGCAGGTGACGGATTCCTGCCCCGTGACACACCCCAGCCCCGCTGGGAGCTGCCCTGGGGGCAGCCGGATAGCAGCCACCCCCCCAAGCCCCTCGCCCTGGAAGGAGAGGAGGACTCTGGAGCACCTGGGGATGAAGCAGCTCCCCAGTCCCAACCGCCGGGGACCCCCAGTGACTGTCCCTGGGGTCACACTCCCTAGTACCTGCTCGTGTGTACTCAGTGGGGTGTTGCACATGGGTCCCCCCCCAAAGCAGTCACCCCAGTGCTGTGGGGGGGAAGTCTGGTGGTGCTGGGGACTGTCCAGCTCGCCATGTCATCCCCGTGTCCCCCTGCACCCTGCGGGCAGGGACTTGTCGGGGCAGCAGGACGCTCTGGGGTGGCTTGTCCCTCGCCCAGAATTGCTCACCGGGATTTTTCCCGGCTGTGCTCCCACCTCCTCGAGCAGCCCCTTCACTCCGATGCCCTCCGCTCCTTTGCTGCCGCTGTCAGTGTGTTGGTTGCTGTCGGGTCCGATTTTTGCAGGCTCTTCCTTGCACTCCAGGCCCTCCCGCTGTGCGGACATTCCCGCTTTCCTTAGGAGGACGTGACCCCCGTGGCCACAGAGGCATCGCCAGCCCCCCCAGCCCGCGGTGCAGGGGGTGCTCAGCCCCTCTCCTCGCGGAGCAGCACGAGGCTGAGAAAAGCAAAGGGGTTGTAACACCTCCTGACTTTCCACCTGCACTCGTGACCTTCAGGCGTGCTTTTGGTTCCCCTGCAGCCATCCTGGAGTCAGAAAGCAGCGAGGAGGTGGAGGAGGAAGAAGAGGAGGAGGAAGAGGCAGCTACGGTGCAGGTATCACTCACAGGCTCATTTTCTGTTTTATTTCTTACTCCTGCCCATGTAACTCTGGAGGTGATGAAGGGATGGTCCCGCCGTGCCCTCCCCTCCAGCCGCAGCTGTGTGCCACGGTGCCAGGGTGCTGATCACTGGGGTGTCACGGTCACAGCGTCCCCAGCGCGGCTGGCGGTGTCCAGGCGGCTCAGGGCTCAGCAAGACAGTGCCAACTCAATGCCGTGCCAATGCAATGCCAAAGCAACCCAATGCCGTGCCAACTCAATGCCAAAGCAATGCCAAAGCAATGCCAAAGCAACCCAATGCCGTGCCAATGCAATGCCAAAGCAATGCCAAAGCAATGCCAAAGCAACCCAATGCCGTGCCAAAGCAATGCCAAAGCAATGCCAAAACAACCCAATGCCGTGCCAACTCAATGCCAAAGCAATGCAATGCTGTGCCAAAGTAATGCCAAAGCAATGCCAAAGCAATGCAATGCCGTGCCAATGCAATGCCAAAGCAGCTCAATGCTGTGCCAAAGTAATGCCAAAGCAATGCCAATGCAATGCCAAAGCAGCTCAATGCCGTGCCAACCCAAGGCCGTGCCAACGCAATGCCACATGCGCATCTCTCCCCCAGCAGCACCCGCCCCTTGGCCAGGAGGTGGGCGAAGCGGAGGAGCGGCTGGCCGAGCTCGAGCAAGGTGAGCCCCGTCCCGCTGCGGTGTCACGTCCCGGCACGGTCCCGTGTGGGGACTCGGGGGCGGCTTCAGCCCCTCGCTGGAGCCGGCGGTGATGGGGTCAGTGGGAAAACCCCTGTCGTGGTGCAGAGCCGGGTGCAGTCCCTGGTCCTGGGTGACCTGGCAGGGCTCTCCGGGGTGGCTGCGGGCGGGGAGGAGGGCAGGGTGCCAGCTGGGACCCCCACCGGGCACCGGGGGCCGGGCGGGCGCCTGAACCCGGGCTCCGCCGCTGCCAGCGTCGCAGGCGCTGCTGGCCGAGCTCTCAGCGCTGGAGACAGAGTTTGAGATCGAGAGGACGTGCCGGCAGCGAGCCGAAGCCTACGCAGCCCAGGTAGGGGTGGGCAGCGTGCCCCCACCACTGTGTCCCCCCCCAGCACCCGGATGCCCACAGCCCCTTCAAGGGTGCCAGGGTGCTGGTGCATCCCCTCTCCGGCAGTAGAAACCCCAGTGCTGGAGGGGAGGGGTCTCTATCTCTCCATCCCACCCCAGGTGAAGCAGGAGAACAAGCAGCTGAAGCGGCTCAGCTTGGCCCCACCAGCCTCTCTGGCCGTGCCCGAGGAGGAGCCCCCCGCGGAGGACCCTGACCCTGACCAACACTATGGGCAGCAGCTCGAGGGTGAGCCGGGCTGGGGGTCCTGGCTACGCCCCAGCCAAAAATGGTGAAGCCGGAGGCAAAGCACCGGCCCCTGCCCTGCTGCCCCGTCCCGGTGTCCTCTAAGCCCAGCTCAGCCCGGCCCCGTGGTTTTGGGTTGTGCCTGGGCCTTGTTCCAGGAAAACAACAAGAAAGTGATACTGAAATCAAGAAAAGGTGAAATGAAAGTGCTGCTGGTCACGCTTCCTCCTTTCCCATCCTGTTTGCAGCCTGACGCTCCATCCGCCCGTCAGTTCTGGGGGTGTCCGGGGAATGCGCCCCTGGGGGGGGATGCGCCCCTCTGGGGGATGCGCTGCTCAGGGAGATGCACTCCTGGGGGAGAAGGCACCCCACGGGGGGATGCCCACCCCAGCTGATACCCCATGTTCGGGTGATGTTGTGAATTTGCCCATGGGCTGACCCTCGGGGGATACTTGGGGGCAGCTTTGGGCAGGGAGAAAGGTGCTGAGCACGGTCCCTGGTGTCCTGGGGGCTGCTGTCCCACCCCGTTGCCACGTGTCCGACCCTCTGGGTCACCTCCCAGAACCAGCTTCCAGCAGGGTCACTGGTGGCGCGGCCAGGATGGGGTGAGGGGGTTGCTGTAGCACCATGAGCCTGGTCTCAGGCTGCGCTTCCCTTTCCCTCCCCTCACTCCCCTCTTTCCCACCCCTCGCACCCCCCTTTCTCACGGCTCGCTCCCCGCTTTGCTCCCAGATTTGCAGGAGAAGATCTCCTGGCTGGTGGCGCAGCGGAAGGACCTCACGCTCCAGGTCCAGCAGCTGCAGAGACAGAACCAAGACCTGCAGGACCAGGTACCTCCTGGGACCCCCACTGGGATGCCCCAGCCGAGCAGGACCCCCACCCGGGGCAGGGTCCTCCTTCATCACCCTCCTTATTCCCCTCCTTCCCTGGCTCCTGCCCATCCTCGTAGCCCCTCGCCAAGCTCAGGACAGGATTTTTGGGAGGATAGGCCCCCCCTCTGCAGCCCCTCACCATCACCCTGATGTCCTGGGGGGATGTGGGCTGGGCACGGTGGGACCCCCCAGCTGAGCCCAGGGCTGAGCAGGGGCTTGTCTGGCTGCAGCTGGAGATGGGGCAGGGGGAGCAGCAGCGCCTGCAGGCAGCCCTGGGCACCAGCCAGCGGGCACTGAGGTCCTTCAAGAGAGGTGAGTTGGCTGCTGGGTCCCCAGGGCCGTGTCCCCTCCCCGCCTCGCTGCACCCCAGCAGGCCAGCCAAGGAGCAGCTGGCAGCTCCCAGTGCCACCAGTGCCACCCAGTCCAGCAAACCGGCGAAGCCAAAGGCAATGGTGCAGCACTGGGAGCTGCAGCCAGATCGCTGGGACGGGGGTGTCCCTGTTGGCGGGGGGTGGCTGAGCCGAGGCTCCCGGGGTGCCGCGCGCCCCGCCGTGCTGGCGCCGGCCCCCCCCGAGCCCCCGCTCTCCCCGGCAGTGTCCCAGATCGTCACCCAGGATTACTGCGAGGCAGTGCAGCAGCTGGAGCTGGAGCAGGACCTGCGCCTGCAAGCCGAAGCCTTCGCCCACGAGGTGCGGCCGGGCCCTGGGCCACCCTGCCCGTGGGTGCTGGGGTGGGGGGACAGGCTCCTGGGGGGGTGTGGGAGAGCAGGGGGGGCTGCTTGCTCTCATTGTCTCTCAGTGCAAACACCCCAATACTCATCCCACTGCTGGCTGCACCCTGGATCCCAAGAGGATGGCGATGCTCCCGGGCACCCATCGCGGTCCCCTGGGTTGAGGTCGGATGGGTTTTGCTCCCAGCATCCCCAGAAAGGGTTTTTCTCTCACTGGGGTGAGCCTGGGGGCTCGCTCCCTCCCTGACCCCCGTCCCCATGGGCAGATGCTGGTGCAAAAGAAGGAGGCGAACAGGCAGAGCATGATCCTGCTGCAGAGCGCGGGGCCCAGCGCCCAGCTGCTGGCAGCCCTGCAGGAGGTGGGACGCCTGACCCGGGCGCTGGAGGAGGCCAGGCAGGAGCAGCAGCGGCGGGTGAGGACCCGTCCCCATGGGTGGGTGACATGGGGTGGGGAGCAGGGATGGGGCACGGCACGGCTCTGGGGCTGGCGGTGGCTTCCCCTGGGTGCGGGCACCAGCTGCGATCAGGATCAGACCCCTCCGTGCTGTGTGCCAGCCCTGGAGAGGTTGTTCTTCCATGGATTTCTGCTAGCACATCTCAGGTGCCAGGGAGAGGGGGTCCCACGGGTGGGCTATCCCAGGGTGGGAGCCCCCACACTGGGCTGGCACCCTCCAGGCCACTGGGCTGCCATCACCCAGCTGAGAATTGCCCTAAAATTAGCTTCAAGTTCCTTGCAAGTGGCCAGTTTGTGGGGCTGTGGAGCATCCACGTCCCTGGCAGGGATGGCTCCGGGGGTCCCAGCTCCTGGGCTGCACCCAGCTCCCCCCATCCCCTTGCTCCCCCAGGTGAAGGAGCTGGAGGAGCAGCTGGGGAGGCGGCCGGAGCCGGCGGAGCTGGATCTGGCCCAAGCTGCCCTGGCTGTGGCAGAGGATGAGAAGTTGCAGCTGAAGAAGCAGCTGCAGGAGGCCGAGAGGCGGCTGGTGGGGCTGGAGGAGGAAGGTGGGTGGTTTCACCCCTGCCCGACGCAGGCAGGAGCCTGCAGCGGTGCCAAGGGATGCCCCCGGCGCTGCCCACCCGTGGCCGAGGTGGGCTCAGGCTCCGAGGGGCACCAGCCCCCCCACGCAGCCCCAACCGCACCCCGTTGCAGTGGGGTCGCTGCAGGAGAAGCTGGCCCAGGTCCTGCCGCCGCAGAGCCAGACCCCCGAGCCGGCTGCGCCCACACCGCCGCCACCGCCGCCGCCGCTGCCACCGCCTGCACCCGCTGTCCCCGTGGAGTAAGTGACACCGCCGGTCACCTCCTGCAGAAAGCAGCTGTGGCAGCCCAGCGGCTTCCAGCTTGTCTCTGTCCTAGCAAACAAGCCGGGCTGGTGGCCGACCCTTCTCCCCCCCCAGAACCCACCGCTCTCGCCCGCCGTGCCAGGCTGTCCCCGAGCCGTGCCCCGGCACCGTCCCCGGCAGGACATGCAGGGTGGGGGGGGCAGAGCTGGCCGCAGGGGCCAGACCCCGGCGGGATGTTGGGGGGGGGGTGAGGTGGGCCTGGATCCGCGCCGGGCAGGCGGTGGGCAGGCTGTTTTGTGGGCGAGGGGTGCAGCTCGGCCGTGCTCTCACCTCCCCTCTCCCTTCCAGCCCGCTCTCGGCGATCAGGCAGAGGAAGGGGCTGGCGAACGTCCAGCGCAGTAAGTCCCCCCCACGCTGTCCCGCTGCCCCCCGAGGTGGGGGTCCTGGCACCATGGGGGTTCCCCTGGCAGTGCCGTGGGGATGGGGGAGTCGCTGGGCATGGGGAGGACGGGGTTTCTCCGGGACAGAGGTTTGCCAACGCCGCAGTGGTTCAGGCATCTCCCACCCATCCGAAAGCGTTGCTCCAGGCTCCCGCTGCGGGGTGACGGGCACCCTGCCAGCCCCTCGCTCCCCAAAGGAGGGTGCTCGGGCCCCAGCACCCCTGTCCTGCCCAGCACGGGTGGGAGATGGCCGGGTTTGGGTCGTTGGGACCCTGGGGGTGCTGCAGGGAGGTGGCAGCTCCCCACCCCGGCAGGGACTGAGACCTGTCACGAGTGCGTGGGGTCTCAGCACGGCGCTCCCTGCGCAGGCAAGCCAGAAGCCGACGATGTTAAAGCTCGAGCCGTGCAGGAGATGATGGAGCGGATAAAGAACGGGGTGGTCCTGAGGCCCACGAAGGAGCGGGTGCTGGGCCAGGTAGGCTGGGACCAGACTCCCCGTCCCATGGGGGCGTGTCCCCAGGGAGCCCCAGGAGTCGGCGTGGGTTTGGGGAGCGTTGGCAGCCCCAGGGAGCTGTGGGGCCAGCGGGAGGCGGCCACATCTCCTCCCTCCCCTTCCGCAGGGTCCGGCGGTGGCGGCCAGCAAGCGGAGGAGCGCAGCGCTGGAGCTGCAGGGCATCCTGGTGAGCATCCCCATCCCGTGGCTACGCCAGGCCATCGCGCGGGGACCCGGGTGCCATCGTCCCCACCTGCAGCCGTCCTGCGTGGGGCTGCGTTGGGGCCATCCTGGCTCCCCGGGGGTCCCGGCGCCTGGATGTGGCCCCTCAGCACCTCGGCTGTGCGTGGTGTTTCCTAGAGCACCATGAGGAGGGCGAGCAGGAGGTCGAGCGGGCGGCAGAGCAGCCTGAAGAGCAGGGACAGGCAGCTGGAGGCCATCCTGCAGCGGCGGCGCCGGGCTGTGGATGCCTCCCTGCCCACAGCGCCGCAGGACCGCGAGGATGCGGGGAGGCCGGATCCCGGTACGGTGCAGGGGATGCGGGGGCTGGTGCCAGATGACCCCCCCCCCCCCCGAGCGAGAACATCCCCAGAGACTGGCACAGGGGTGACACCTACACATGTCCCCTCGCTGCAAGTCTGACTGATGCTCTGTGGTCCCCGTCCCATCACCGATCCCGGTGACAAACTGTCAGGCGATGGCACGGGTCCCCATGGGCTCTGCTCTTGCTCTCACCCCACTCCATCTCTCCTTTCCATGTGTCTGTCTGTCTATCCCCAGGAGACAAGGACATCGGCACGGCTCCATCCAGGCACTCGCCGGGGTGCGGGGCCGGGGTGCCGTTCAGACCCCGGGCAGTGGGGGGCCTCCCCAGGACCCGGCCCCTCACCCACCTGGCCGGAGGCAGGGGGGAGCTGGGGTAGAGGCAGCTGCCGTGGCGGGGCGAGGAGGGGACCCGGCGGTGGGGACGGCTGCGGCAAGCTTTCACCCTCATTTTCCAGCACGTTGCATCCACTTGTGCCTTAATTAAAGCGAGGTGGCACCGGGTGCCCGCACGCCGTGTTGTCACCGGAGAGGCATGTCTGCCCGGCGAGGGGGTGGCAGCAGGACGGGGCTGCGGCCGGCGTGGATGGCAGCGGAGCTGCTGCAAACTGGTCCTGGCGAGAGGATTTTGGGGACTGGAGCGGGGCACCCACCCTCCTGCCACCCTGGGGTGGGCGGCAGCTGGCAGGGACACCCGTAACGCGGCACTTAGCTGCTGCGAGGAGATATTTGTGTCGCCCTTCACCTTTGCAGCCTGAAATCTCCACATTTAAGGAGGTAAATGGTGCCCAGACCCCAACACAAAGGCACTTTGACTTGTGTCAGGGCAGAATAAGCTGCAGTGTCCTGTGCCCCACCATGCCACGGCCCCTCTCCGCTGGCCAAGCCGGGGAGTGAGACCTAAACCTCCTCCTTCTGGTGAAGGAAAACCCCCAGAGCCCCGAAGGTCTGGGGTTTTCCTTTGGAGGGAGGCTGTGGCAGCTCTCCCCAGCTCCCCCCGATCACACAGGCAGCCCCCACCAGGGGAGCCCCATCCCTGCAGGAGAGGTCCAGCCCCAGGAGGGGCTTGTGGGGCTCCAGCGGGGCCACGCTCCACACCCACCTTGCCGAGGGGTTCAGGTATTTCGGTACTCAGAGGTGAAGAGCATGGATGTGCTCCCAAGCACCCCTAGTCCGGAGGCACCCACCCTGCCAGGGCACCCAGGGGTGCCCCCTGCCCTGCCAGCATCCCCCCCATCCCCTCTCCCTGCCGCAGCCTGTTGCAGGGGTGTTTCGGGTGCTTTAAGGCAGTCCTTCGCCTGCAGCACCAGAACAGCTTCGTACAGCTTTGAATTCACCCACGGCAACTTCCAAAATACCCAGTGGCAATGCTGGAGCGTACTGGGAAGACGGGCGATCGCTGCTGGAAGGGTGGGGGTGAAGGGATGGCTCCCCAGACCCCACTGCACACATCCTCCCTCGGGCCCGAGGAGGTTTCAAACCACAGCTTGTCCTTCCACACCCAAAGAACAACAAAACCTTCATTTAATTGTGGTTTCTCCAGCTCGGCCGCCTTGTTGCGGGCAGGAGACGTGGGGCAGGGGGAAACCAAGCGAGAGCATCCTCCGCCCGTGCAGCAGGTGCTTAATGAGCCAGTGCAACTCCCTTCCTCCTCTCGGGGTTGGTGTTATTGCAGATAAATTGTACAGTTGGGGCCCTGAACCTGCGGCAGGGAGGAGAGGCTGGGCCTGGACTGAACACCCGGGAGAAAGCCGAGCTGGCGGCGGCGGCTTGGCCGGCAGCGCTCCCCCCCCGTAGCGTGGTTTTGGGGGGAAGCCACATGCCGGGGGAGGCCGGCGGGTGCTCAAACATCCCTTCCCGGGGTGGAGGGGCTCCCCCTTCCTCCGGAGGGTGCCGCAGGGACGTGCAGGGCGTCAGGATGCTAGTATGGGGTCAGGCACCTATAGAAGCGGGCACATACATCTGGCATCCCCTATAGAGGACTGGGCCAGGGCTGCTCAACCCTGGGGGACAGGCAGGACCCTCTTTCCTTTCTAGTTATTGGGTCACACGGTCGGGGGGGGGCAGCTGCTCCCGAGCGTCCCCCTTCCGCGCCACATCTCCTTCCAGGATAAACACACACGCCTCGGCTGCAGCCCGGATTTACGTTCCTTCCACTTCCAGCCAACGACCTCACGTTGCCTTTTTGGGTTTGTTTTTTTTTTTTGCAATAATTAAAGAGGTGTCTGGGATCAGAGTGAACGGCCCAAAGGAATAAGGACGTGCCCGGGAACCCGCTGCGGTGGCAGCGGGGAAAGGGCGAGCTGTTTCCTAAGCCTCCGAGGAGGGGACAGGTCCCTTCCCGGGGTGCCGGCGGTGGCTGCGGTCCCGGGAACAGCCAGGCCAGGTCACTGTGTTACAACACTCCAGCCCTCTGCTTTATTTTTTAAATACATTTTCCTTCTTCTCGAAGGCGTAGACAACTTGAACTAAAATATTTAAGGCAAGGAGCTTATCCTTCTAATTACGAAGCGTTTCTCGCCCCGGCCTTTCGATTCTCTGGGCACCTGAGGGCTGCCATGTGGAAAGCAGACAAGGAAAAGCTGCTCGCAAGACTAAAGCTCACCAGACTGAAGGATGAATGTCAGCTCGTTGAACAGATCCTCTTACTGGAAAAGAGAGAAAGAGCCGCAGGGACCGCACCACCAGGACCAGTTTGACCAGTTCAGAAAGCCCAGGGAGGCTGGAGCCAGGCTGACCCCCTGCTCCTCCTTCCCCGGCCAGAGCTGAATTTCTCCAAATCCAGCTTTTGGGGTGACTCACGTGGCGAGGGACCCGGCGCCACCCGGCCCTCGCGCTTCGATCCCCGCCGAGCGCGGCCTCCCCTCGGCGCCGGGGGGGGAAATGCCGCGGCCCGAGCGCGGTTACTCACCGGCAGCCTGCCCTTTCCCACCGCCGCGCTCTGCCCGCTCCGTATCGAGTGAATTCCTCTCCCCTGATTACATCCTCCAAACACCCATGAAAATCAATGCCGGCTCCGCTCCCGTGGGACGGGAAAGCCGTGCCCCGCCGGCCGCACCGTCCCCAAGCCGCCGGAGCCGGGGGAGAGGTGCCGAGAGCTGCCGAGCAGAGACGCTTCGCGGGGCGGCTGCGTATTAATATATGTGGCTTTTAAATACTTAATCAAAGCAGTAATTCATGCTTCTTTTTAAGCCGGAGCTTCTTGCGAACCCTCTGTGGGTGGATGCCGGGACACCCCTGCCTCGATCCTGCAAATGACAAAGGATTTTGTCTTATTCACCCGATTTGCCCCGTGTTTCAGGGCAGGGAACGGGGTGTTTTGACCCAAGCCGGGCTCCGGGGAGAGGGTGTGTTTTTGGTAGCCAGCCCCAGAGCTCTCTGCTCACAGCAGATGAAAGCCCAGCCAGGGAGCCGAGCGCGGTCCTCGCAGCCGTAGCCTTCGGGGCGGGAGGGAGGCTTTTTCTGATGCTCACCTTTGAAATATTTACAGGGTTTCGCTCGCTGCCATCCAGTTACACAACTTATCCGAATCTGGTTCAGCTCAGAGAAATGCGTGTCATTAACATCTTAAACACCCGACGATCACAAGCAGTACTCGGGGAAAAATGGACTTGTCAGCTGGAAAAATACACAGGGATCTACCCTCGCTTTCTGGCTAAGTGAACGGGAAAACGAGGCTTAAAAAGGCTCGGTAGAAGGGACGTTGAAGGTACCCGTCTTCCCCATTTTCACTGTTTCAGCAGTGGAGGAGTCCTGGGGCTCTGCTTTCACTGCTGTGCCCCAAGAAAGAGCCCTCCATCGCGCCCCACTCCCCCCCGCCCCGTGGCAGCGACAGCTCTCAAGGAGTTTTCCATCACTCCTGCCCCACGTTCGGAGAGACAAAACTAAATTTAAATCCCTGCCATCCTCGGCTCCGCGGCCCGCACGTCACGCAGCCCCAGCCCGGGGGGCTTCGCCTCGCCTGCCGCCCCCGGCCCGCGGATCTCGCCCGCCCCGGCCCATCTGGCTGCGCCCGAGGCGATGCAAACTGTTAAACGCAGCTTGGAGCAGAGCTGTGAACACACAGCCGGGAGCTTCCCGGCAGCCTGCTGCTCCCCACCTCCCTCCTCCGCGCCTGGAAAGCTATTTTTCAGTCTAAATTTGGTCACGCTTAAACCTGTCCATCAGGGAAGGGAGTAAAAGCATGCAGCTTGTCTCGCTGCTCGCCGCGGCGGGGACGGAGCACGGGCCCGGCCTCCCCCACGCTGTGGCCTTGAAGCAAAGTTACAGCACATCACCCAAGCTGGGGAGCAGCTCTTCCAGGAGCTTCCCAGCGCTCTGGGCGAGGCCGATGGTTCTCTCCCCGCCACGCCCTTGCATCTTGCACGCTTTACCTGCAACTAATCACTCCGCTTTGCCTTCAGTGCTTTTACCTTCATTTCTCTGACTCCCGGACACCAAAGAGCTTTGTGCTGAAAACAGCCGCCTCCTGCTAACCCCTCTCAGCGATCAGCGCCTCCCAAGGCCTCTGCGATGCGCCTTCTGCAGCCCTCAGGTCCCCTCGATCGCTCTGGCAGCCTCCGCTATTTCTCTAATAAAATAACAAAAACAACCAGCGCGCACAGAGGGCGATTTCCCCGCGCGACACCGACTCAACGCGGGAGCCGAACGCTCGTGAGCCGGAGGGACGACACCACATCCAGCCTCTCTAATAAGGCAAGCTTCATCCGTAGCCTTTATTAGACGAGCAGCCCTCCAACAGAAACCACATTTCTATTAAACCAGCATCAAAACCCGTGTTAGCGGCCCCTGAACAAACCCAGGGGCAGGGAGGGGAGCGGCGGGACCACGTGCATCACCTTCGCCTTCAGAACTGGCCGCAAAATGAGCCATTTTCCTTCCGAAACTCCCCAAAAAGCCTTCCCGAACCGTGAAATTGCGCAGCTGAGCTGGGGCGTCCCTGCGCTAGAGCCGCACGCAGCCCCGGCTCCTGGCTAGCACAGGCGGATCGAGCACAGGCTGAAAGTGACCAACAGTTAGGCAAAAAAAAAAAGGGGGTTTTTATGATTACAAGAACAAAGGGATCACCTCCTCCTCAGTATGATCCTTTTTTCCTTTCCCTTTAGGACAGAGGGGAGGCCCGGCGAGGTTAGCAGCCCAGGGAACACTGAGCAGACACCCAAGGGAAGCCGAGGCGACTCGCTCAGCGCCTCGCCCCCCTCACACGGCGCGGAGAATCGCGCTCTGTGAAACAGCTTGCCGGGGCCTCACCCGACCGGCCAGCACCGCCGCGGCGTCCCTGCCACGCGGGGAGGCTTCCCACAAAACCAGGGGAGAGTGAAAACGGTATTTCCAACATTGGAATCAAACAAAAAGCGACGTCGAGTCCTTCCAGGTCACCTCCCCGCAGCTGCGGGGCGCAGGGAGAGGCGCCCGCCCCCGCGCTCCCCTCCCGACGCGGGGCATCCTCCAGCGCTGGCCGGCTCCCAGCGGGCCACGCCGTGGTTTGACAGTTTGATTACTTTATTTTCCTTTTTTTTTTTCTAATTAATGGCTCTGCGTAAACCTCAGTTAAACGTTAAGCGCATTCTGCTGCCGCACCGAGGGAACCGTTCCCCCACAGCCAAACTACACAAACTCCTGGCTTTAAACCCCGGCAGATGACAGCATGTCCCGGGTCCCCGAGCGGGGTGGGCAGCGCCGGGGGGCCGGACCCCCCTCGCGCTCGGCCAGGGCCAAACATCCTCCTTGCGCACAGTCCCGGGGGATCAGCAGAGCTGTATAAAAAGGTGCGAGGCCTCCCCGTCTGTCTGTCCAGCGCCGCTGGCACCTCCAGCCATCGCCCAGTTTATTCATTCCCAGCAAAATCCCTTCTGGAGGCATCGAGGAGGGTCCGAGCGAGACCTGGGACAGTGCTGCCTCGCAGCCCTCTGCACAGTTTGGGTCTGCCTTGCTCCTTCACCGCAGCCGAGGCCGGCTGCATCCAGGGCTCAGTAAATCTTCTGTCGGCTGGGCAGGATGGCCTCCTTGATGAAAGAGAAGATGAGGAGGATGCCGGAGCGTTTGCCCCTCTTCCCCTTGGTGAAGTAGTTGGAGACCACGTCGTCTGCGGAGAGAAGGGAAGAACAATCAGACCCAAACCCACCGACGGCCATGGGAGCCCTGGGATGGGTTGTTTGGTTTCAGGGCAAGGCATGAGCTGCCTTTAAAGCACGGAAGTTTCTGGTTTGCTCACATCTGGCCTCCCTGGGTATTTCAGTAAGCCACTGCTGGGGAGCCCAAATCCCAGACTCACTGTCTTGAGCTGTAGGGAGAGTCCAGGGAAAGCGACAGGGCCCCAGGACTGGAGAGGTGCAGGGTGTAAAGCTGGAACAGCCCCCCGTGCTCCTCACCCTCACCCTGCAGAAGCCTCCCCCGGCCCTGCCTCGGCTTTTGGCAGGGTTTACCCGACCAGCCGCTCCCCTTCCGTCCTCCGTGCAACGGGAACGGGGCGCGTCGAGCACAGGCCCCTGCCAAAACCCAGCTCCCGAGGAGCGCTCACCTCCAGGCTGCACCGTGGAAGGCAGGACGTTCTCTCCAGCCGACAAAGAGACGAAAAACGCGAAAGGAATTAACCACAGGCAGAACGTGAAGTAGGCGAGAACCTGCGGGCAGAGCAGGAGAGGCGGTGAGAGCCGAGCCGCGGCGCGCTCGGGGCCGCTCCGCACGCTGAATTCTGGCCGGGCTGACGCCCCCGAGCGCCGCCTCTGCCCCCCTACGTACACCCCGGGTTTCAACCTGAACCCCAGGAGAAGCGTTAAACTTCATCAAAAGGTGTAGGGTTTTTTTATTTTAGTGGGTTTTTTTTCTTTGTTTTTAAAATTTGTGCTAAGTGGCAGCTACTGCTGGGCCTGAACGAGCCCCTCTGTGAATTCGCACCTTCGCCCTGGCAGGTGCGAGGGCGGGGACGCAGAAGAACCAGCACATCAGAGACATAAAAATAATGAGGAGCAATTACGCCAAAAGGGAAGCGATTTGTGGTTGGCTTGTAAAAAAAATATTTAAAATAGTATTATTTTCTAGTTTTCCTAAGTTTTTAGCATTTCAGAGAAAAAAAAAAAAAATCTGTGTTTAAGATTCAATATTTTTTCTGCCCTTGAGCTTTAAAAGCCCAAGTCCACGCCTGAGAAAAGAAACTGCGACTTCCCTGGTACTTCCGAGGGAACAAGCACAGGAACCCCCAGGGAAAGGCTGTGAAAAAATATCCTCCGCGTGTCTTACTGCTGACTGGAAAAATGACATTTTCCTCCTCGCCTCCCCCCGCAGCAGCTCCGCGCTGGCTGGAAGAACAGGGACCGACTCCTTCCCAAAGGCCTCACCTCAGAGAACAGGTAATACTCCTCGGCGAAGTACTGGAACGCTAAGTAGTGATTGAATATAACCAGCACTGCCAAAGGAAAACACAGCAAAGTCAGTCTCCAGCCTGGAAGAAACACCGTCGGTGCATTCCAAGGCCCCCGGAGGAGGACATCCACCTCCGGAGACCCCACGAGGAGCAGCTCCTCCCTGCTGCGCGCCCCCTTCCCCGCCACCCCTCGACACCTGGAGTCCTGCTGCTGCTAAAATATTTTCACGCGTCTGGTGAGAAACGGCGTGAGGAGCCAGCGCCCCCCGCCCAGCTCCGCTCCTCTGCGCAGCCCCAGGCGAGTCCCTCGTCCCGTCGGTGCTTTATCCTCCGTGTCCCCGAGGGCACCCCGGAGAGCCCAGCCTGACACTTGCTAATGCTGCGCGGCGCCGAGAGAAGCGAAAAAACCCCACGTCCCCAAGAGCTGCTGCGGAGAGAAGCTCTTCTGCCATCTGTAAACCAAGTCAAGCTGAAACGCGGCCAGGACGGTAGGGTTAGCGCTGCCCTCAGCGGTGAAAAAACATCACTAAGTTATCAAGAGGCAGGAGTCAGAGCCTCCTTTGGCCTTTTATTTGAGATGCCACAACAGCAGCCCCAGCCCAGGAGCACTGGGTCAGCGGAGCCCCGGTACGCAACGCTGCATCCCGCACTGCTTTATCGTCCTCTCCAGCCTGAGGACGGCACCGAAGGTCTGGGTCTGCCAGAAAACACAGCTCCTGATCTACGCACCACGGGAGAGCTACGCTCGCTTTCAAGGAGCGGACAAAATCCTGCCTAAGCAAATGCTTTAAGGAGCAAAGGTGTTTTAGTCACCACAGACAGTACCCTGAAATATGCCGAAGGACTGCAGAAAGTCAGGCCAGAAGAAATTTTGCCCGTTCACTACTTCAGGCATTGCCACGAATCACTCGGAGCAGAGATCTGAAGTCAGATCCACGCACGGGAAGCTAAAACACACAGGAGACTCGGCAGCTTGCAGCGGGAGGGAACCTTTTGGCCTCCTCAAGCAGCCAAAAACCAGTTTAGCTGGCAGAGCTCCCGGCCCAGCACCCCAGGCCCAGCGGCGGAGCTGCTCCAGGCTCAGCCTACGACACGGCTCCGGCCGTTCATCAGCCGAGCGTGGCAGGCAAGCGACTACGCTGCCTGCTTCGACCAAAACACCCGCGCTGCTAATTTAAGCCCCTGCCCGACCCCGCGCCGGCTGCTCGGGAGGGAGGAGAGGCCCAGGCAGCCTGCAGGCACGGGCTCGGCAAAAACCGCAGGGAAGGTGCAAACGTGAACAATAAAAATCCCTGATTTAAGCTCGGCAGCTTTTCTAACAGGACTTTCCCCCGTAACCCAGAGGAACTTCCACATTAGTTGCAGGCATGTGTCTCAAAGCTTTTCTTTCTCTAAACATCACCTCCTTACAATGACACGCACGGTGTCGCACAGTCCAGCATAACGTCAGGCTGTAATTACACGCGCCAGGTTTTTCAGCGTGCTTCAAAACGCTCCGGCTCTTTACCAAGACCCAGTGACCGCCCAGAACCGACCTGCAGGGTGGACACCGAGCCGGGATCTTGTTTTCCTGGTGCTGCCACCTCAGTCTGGAGCAGAGCCAGCCAGAGGGTGAAGCAGAAGGTGCCTGGGGAAGCCCAGAGCCCTTGGCTCTTCCCCGAAGGCACTTCGCACACCACCGGGCCCAGCCCACAATTATCGCAGCCACATCACAAACCGCAATTAAGAAAGTACCGCACAAAGCTCAAAGTCCTTTGAAAAGCCACAGGCTGGAAAAGCAAAACCCAAACCTCGAGAAGGCCCTGGCAGTGCTGGGGGGCAGCGAGGTGACCCTGAGCCAGCACCGGGCCCTTGGGGCCAAGGGGGCCAGCAGTGCCCTGGGGGGCATGGAAAGGAGTGTGGGCAGCAGGGCGAGGGAGGTTCTCCTCCCCCTCTGCTCTGCCCCAGTGAGGCCACATCTGGGGAGCTGCGGCCAGTTCTGGGCTCCCCAGTTCAAGAAGGGCAGGGAACTGCTGGAGAGAGGCCAGGGGAGAGCTACGGAGATGCTCAGGGACTGGAGCATCTCCCTCGTGAGGAAAGGCTGAGAGACCTGGGTCTGTTCAGCCTGGAGAAGAGAAGGCTGAGGGGGGATCTCATCAGTGCCTGTAAATACCTGAAGGGTGGGTGTCAGGGGGATGGGCCGGACTCTTTTCAGTGGTGCCCAACGCCAGGCCAAGGGGCCACGGGCACAAGCTGGAACATGGGAAGTTCCCCCTGAACATGAGGACAAACCCCTTCCCTGTGCGGGTGCCAGAGCAGGGGCACAGGCTGCCCAGAGAGGCTGTGGGGTCCCTTCCCTGGAGACATTCACCCCCCGCCTGGACGCGGCCCTGTGCCCCTGCTCTGGGGGTACCTGCTCCAGCAGGGGTGGGACGGGGTGAGCTCCAGAGGGCCCTTCCAGCCCCCGCCAGTCTGGGATGCTGTGATGAGGTTTCTTCCGCCCCGGCACCTGCTCCCGCCCCAGTGCCCGCGCCCCACAGGAAGGCAACGTCCCCACTCACCGCAGGACAGGATGAAATTGGAGGACGTCAGGACGATGAAGGGGAAGGTCTGCAGCAAACCAAAGTAGACCAGGTTGGTGAAGAGCCCCACACCCACCATGAAACCAGGAAAATGTTCGAAGAGGTAGAGGCCGACCAGCACGGCCGAGGAGAACTGGAAGAGAGAATGGGGCTTACCTGGGGTGCAGACGGGACTGCACCCACATGTGCAGGCAGGAATCCTGCCACTATTGAGGTGTTTTTTAGGTGGTCTGATGGCACCACATCTCCCCATGCACCTCCCGCTCAGCACCAGCCCCTTGGGAAAGGTCCAAGCGGGAATCTCGCTTCGCTGCTGCGGCTCCTGGTAGGACACACCACGGCTGGGCTGCAGTTTCCCCAGCCAAGGTATCGCCCAGGAGGGGTTACGGCAGGATCACCACCTCCCCAGTGAAGCCACATGCTGATCGAAGCAGCCCCTGCCAGCCTCCCTCCTCGGGAGCCGAAGCCACCCTGGGATGCGGGAGCTTCCCGAGCGCTCACCCCCTCCACACAGAGCCCACGTCCCACGCCACAGCCACGCTGCCGCCCCGGGGAGGGGTGGGGTTCGGCAAGGAGCCGCCCGTTTCTGCAAGCGCAGGGACTCACCCAGATCATGTATTTGATTATCCTCCTGGTGACAACCGTGTATTCCTCGATCAGCTCCGCCAGGTAATACAGCCCAGCAGCTGCGGGAGAAACGCCTGCTTCTGGGGTACCCACAGGACCCACGGGCACCCAGGGACCACCCCCCCCCAATCCTTGGGGCACCTACAGCACCTCGGGGGCACCCAGGGGAGCACCCCCAAGACCTGGGGTACACACAGGACCTCTGGAGCATCCAGGGGAGCATCCCCAGGATCTGGGGTACCCACAGGACCTCAGGAGCACCCAGGGGAGGCCCCCAATCTTTGGGGCACCTACAGGACCTCAGGGGCACCCAGGGGAGGCCCCCAATCCTTGGGGCACCTACAGAACCTCAAGGTCACCCAGGGGAGCACCCCCAGGATCTGGGGTACACACAGGACCTCAGGGGCACCCAGGGGACCCCCCCTCCCATCCCTGGGGTACCCACAGGACCCAGGGGATCCCCCCAATCCCTGGAGCACCCGGTGGCCCTCGGCACGCCCCGGCCCACGGGAGGTGCTGGCCCAGGCGGCCCCAAACCCGGTCCCCGCCGGAGCTTCCTCCCGCCCCCCCTTGCCGAGAACCATACGACATATCGCGACATCCCCGGGGAGCAGCCTAGGGCCGGGCCCAACCCCGCGGCGGCGGCCGCACCCCCCGAAGGTCGGCGGGCTCACCGATGGCCAGGGTGACGAAGGCCACCTGGATGAGGAGGGAGAACCAGCTCAGGGCGTAGATGAACCACATGGCGGGGAGGGAGAGGCCGGGCCCCGCCGCCCCCGGCTCCGGCTCCCGCTGCGGCGGCGGCCCTGACCACGCGGCGCCGGAACAAACAAGGCGCGGCCAGCGCGGCCACCGCCCGCTTTATAGCGCCCCCTGCAGGCCGGGAGGGCTCCCGCACCGCCCCGGGGCGGGGATACCCCAAAACGCCCGGGGAGCCCCAGAATCACACACGGACAGCGAACAGCGGGGCGCCCCGAAGCGAACAGGGACCTCCCTCCCCAAGCCGTATTTGAACCCCAAAAACTGTACAGGGCACCGAACCATACAGGGACCCCCCCCCCCAAACTGTACAGGGACCTCGAAGTATACAGCGACCCCCCCCATATTGTACAGGGACCCCCCCAACCGTACAGGGACCCCCCCAAACTGTACAAGGATCCCCAAAAACCGTATAGGGACCCCGACCCACGCAGGGACCCCCTGAACCATAGAGGGATGCCCCAAACCCATACAGGGTCCCTAAACTGCACAGGGACCCCCCCCCAACCGTATGGGAACCCCCAAAACTGTACAAGACACCAAACCATACAGGGACACCCCCAACCGTACAGGGACCCTGAACTGTTCACCGACCCCGACCCCTGTACTGTACAGGGACCCCAAACCATACAGGGGCCACCTCAACTGTACAGGGACCCCAAAAACAGTACAGCATCCCCAAACCGCACAGGGACCCCCCAAAACTGTACAGGCACCCAGAAGTATACAGCGACCCCCCCCATACTGTACAGGGACCCCGACCTGTACAGGGAACCCCTCAACTGTACAAGGACCCCCCAAAACCATATAGTGACCCCAACCTACACAGCGACTCCCTGAACTGCAGAGGGTTACCCCAAAACCCTCCAGGGTCCCCAAAACTGCATAGGAACCCCCAACAGCACAGGGGTGCCCTAAACTGCAGAGGCCCTCCCAAACCCTGTGGCAACCCTCAAAACTGTACAGGACACCGAGCCATACAGGGACACCCCCCCGACTATACAGGGACCCCCCAAACAGCACAGGGACCCCCAAAACTGTATAGTGACCCCCAGCCACACAGGGATGCTCAAAACTGCACAGGGACCACGCCCCCCAAAATAAATGGGGACCTTGAACAGTATGGGGACACCCCAAAACCATACAGGGACCCCCAAACCACACAAAGATCCCCCCAAACCGTACAGGGACTCCAAACTGCATGGGGACCCCCTCCAAACTGTACAGGGAACCCCCCAAACCTGTGTAGGGACCCCTGAAACCATATAGAGACCCCCTGACCTCTATAGAGATCCCCCTCCACATGTATAGGGACACCTCCTGCATGTCTATAAGGGTCCCCTGCACCTAAATATGGACCCCCTGCCCAGCCATACAGGCTCCCCCATAGGGACCCCTCTGCTCTTGTGCAGGGACCCCTGATGCCATATAGGGACCCCTGCACCCATTTGGGGATTCCCATATAGGGAACCCCCTGCAACTCATGTACAGACTCCCTTCACCTGTATAGGAGCCCTTGCAGCTGTATAGGGGCCCCACAACCTGTACAGGGACTCAGAAGCCATGTGGGGACGCCTGGGACCCAGCACCCATATAGGTACCCCTGTCTCTATACAGAGACCTTCTGCACCCATATAGGGGCTCTCTACATCCATATAGTGACCCCTACACCTACCTGGGGATGGCAGCACCCATATAGGTACCTCTATATCCATATAGAGACCCTCTGCACCCACATAGGGACTCTCTCCATCCATATAGGCATCCCTACATCTACCTAGGGACCCTGGTCTGGGACCCCAGCACCCATATAGGACCCCTTCCACCTATAGGGGACCCTCTGCATCCATATAGTGTCTCCTTGCACCCATATAGGGATCCTTGCACTCACATGGGGACCCCAGGCTGGGACCCCCTGCACCCACATAGGCACCTTGCAGCGCGCCCCACCCCAGCACCCTCCTGCCGGGCCAAAACCTGACCCATGGCATGTCTGGGGCTGACCTCTCCCCACCCCAAAGCTCGGGGACACCCCGGGGGTCCCTCAGCCTCTTCCCTCCCCTGCAGCTACACTGGAATGCGCTGGGCTGTACTGGGTTGGTACCGGGCTGCACTGGGTGTCACTGGGCCGCACTGGTGTCACTGGGCTGCACTGGTGTCACTGGGCTGCACTGGGCCAGCATGAGGTCCCAGTCTCGAGAGGGGACGGGACGAGCTCCCGGGCAGGACCCATCACACCTGCACCCCTTTCTGTGCATGCCCCCTGCACCAGCACCCGCACCCCACCGGCACCCACTCCCCACCGGGGCTGGCCGGGGCACGGGGAGGGGGCTCAGAAGAGCATTTTGCACCCACACTTCACCTCCCTGTGCCAGGCATCGCCCGGTTTGCACTCACCTCCTGGGGTCTGCAGCTTTGGGGCAAGCTTAGCGCACCCCTGGCACCCTCCTGCAGCCCCTGCATCCCCCCTGCACCCCCTGCACCCTGCTGCACCCCCCTGCACCCCCCTGCATCCCCCCTGCACCCTCCTACAACTCCTTCCACCCTCCTGCAACCCCTTGCACCCTCCTGCATCCCCCCAGCACCCTCCTGCAACCCTCTGCATCCCCCCTGCACCCTCCTGCAACCCCCTGCACCCCCCCTGCACCCTCCTACAACTCCTTGCACCCTCCTGCATCCCCCCAGCACCCTCCTGCAACCCTCTGCATCCCCCCTGCACCCTCCTGCAATCCCCTGCATCCCCCCTGCACCCTCCTGCAACCCCCTGCACCCCCCCTGCACCCTCCTACAACTCCTTGCACCCTCCTGCATCCCCCCAGCACCCTCCTGCAACCCTCTGCATCCCCCCTGCACCCTCCTGCAACCCCCTGCACCCCCCCTGCACCCTCCTACAACTCCTTGCACCCTCCTGCATCCCCCCAGCACCCTCCTGCAACCCTCTGCATCCCCCCTGCACCCTCCTGCAACCCCCTGCAACCCCCTGCACCCTCCTACAATTCCTTGCACCCTCCTGCATCCCCCCTGCACTCTCCTGCAAGCCGTGCATCCCCCCTGTATCCCCCTGCATCCCCCTGCACCCACCTGCATCCCCCCTGCACCGTCCTTCATGCTCCTTCATCCCCCATCCCCCTGCACCCCCCGCCCCCCACCCCCCTACAACCCCCTGTACTCCTCCTGCACCTCCTGCCCCCCCCGCACCCTTCTGCATCCCCCCCCGCACCCCCCTTGCAACTCCAGCACCCCCATCTCCCCCCAGCCTTGCAGGCACTGCCCCTCTCCCCCCAACTCCCATCTCCCCTGGCCCCCGTAGCCCTCTCGGTGCCCAGAGCACCCACAGGACAGTGGGGTGCAGCTCAGCCCCCCCCCGCTCCGCTGGGCAGAAGCAGGGAGACCCCCGGGGCAGGGGGGCAGCGCGGGCAGAGGGGGCGAGGAAGCAAACGGCTCCCGCTTGTGCCAGCAGCACGCTGTTATTGTAGGGTCGCCCCGTGCTGCGCCCCCGCAGCGGGGCAGCCCCTGGGAGCACCCACCCGAGGGTGGCCGGGCAGCACCCCCAGTTCGGGGCAGGGCTGAGCGGGGTGCAGGGTCCTGGGGCTGGCAGGGTCCAGCCTCGCTTCGAGCCGCTCCCCTGGGGCTCCCACAGATGCTTCGTCGCTGCTGCCGCTGTGTCCCCCCGGGGAGCTCAGGGTGCGCTTTGGGGTGCGTGACCATCCCTGTCCCCCCAAGCTCGGGGTGCCCCGCAGCGTGACAGGGAGCAAAGCAGCCTGCTGGGCTTCGCTGGCTTCACCCCGAAAGTGCTCGGGGCGCAGCAACGTTCTCCCGCCCACCGTCAGCTCCCCGCACCTGGAGCTGGGGGGCAAGGATGTTGCTCTCTGAGGGGTGGGTGGGCGTGGGGCTGCAGCACCCACGGGGCTCCCCCAACTTCAGCGGCTGCCGCCCCACCACACCTCACCCACCCAAACCTTGCTGAGGCTCTGGGGAGCACGTGGGGGGGTGCATGTGCGGGGGGTGTAAGGGCGGGGGGGTGCAGTGGGGTGAGTACTTCTGCATGGGGGGGGCGCAAGGGTTGGGGGGTGGGGGTGCAGAGGCCAGGCCCACGGTGCCCGCGCTGCTGCGGCAGTGGCAGCCCGGTGCTAATGCACCCTGGTACTTCTGGCGGTGGCTGCCAGGCCTGGCGCTGACCCTGGGGACTCAGTGACCGAGCGCTGACCCTCATGTGGGGGCTCCAGACCGGCCCCCCCAGCCCCGGCCTCGGGGCCGCTCCGGGCAGCCAGGAGCTGGGTGGGGGGGAAGGGGCAGCGGGGCCGGTGCCCGGCACCGGGAGAGGGTGCACCTGTGGGTGCAGGTGTGGGTGCGCATGTGGGTGCAGGTGTGGGTGCTGTGTGGTTGGATGCTGCTGTGACCCTCGGATGCCCCTTCTGCTCCGTGTCACCCAGCCTTGCCCCGCTGGGTGCAGATCGTCCCTGTGCAGCCCTGGAGCATCCCTCGCCAAGCCACTTCTTCCTGCCTGACGCTGCTGCCCTGCTCCTGCCAACGCCCCTCCTGACTGCAATGCTTCTACCTGTGCTGCTCCTGCCCACCCTGTTCCTGCTCCTGCCTGTGCTGCTCCTGCTCCTGCCCCTGCCCCTGCCCCTGCCCCTGCCCCTGCCCCTGCTCCTGCCCCTGCCCCTGCCCCTGCCCCTGCCCCTGCCCCTGCTCCTGCCCCTGCCCCTGCTCCTGCTCCTGCCCCTGCCCCTGCCCCTGCCCCTGCTCCTGCTCCTGCCCCTGCTCCTGCCCCTGCCCCTGCCCCTGCCCCTGCCCCTGCTCCTGCTCCTGCCCCTGCTCCTGCCCCTGCCCCTGCCCCTGCCCCTGCCCCTGCTCCTGCCCCTGCTCCTGATCCTGCCCCTGCCCCTGCCCCTGCCCCTGCCCCTGCCCCTGCCCCTGCTCCTGCCCCTGCTCCTGATCCTGCCCCTGCCCCTGCTCCTGCCCCTGCCCCTGCCCCTGCTCCTGCTCCTGCTCCTGCCCCTGCCCCTGCCCCTGCCCCTGCCCCTGCTCCTGCCCCTGCCCCTGCTCCTGCTCCTGCTCCTGCTCCTGCCCCTGCCCCTGCCCCTGCCCCTGCTCCTGCTCCTGCCCCTGCCCCTGCTCCTGCTCCTGCCCCTGACCCTGACCCTGACCCTGACCCTGACCCTGACCCTGCTCCTGCCCCTGCTCCTGCTCCTGCCCCTGCCCCTGCCCCTGCCCCTGCTCCTGCTCCTGCCCCTGCCCCTGCTCCTGCTCCTGCCCCTGCCCCTGCCCCTGACCCTGACCCTGACCCTGACCCTGCCCCTGCTCCTGCCCCTGCTCCTGCTCCTGCCCCTGCCCCTGACCCTGCCCCTGCCCCTGCCCCTGCTCCTGCCCCTGCCCCTGCCCCTGCCCCTGCCCCTGCTCCTGCCCCTGCTCCTGCTCCTGCTCCTGCCCCTGCCCCTCCCCCTGCCCCTGCCCCTGCTCCTGCCCCTGCCCCTGCTCCTGCCCCTGCCCCTACCCCTGCCCCTGCCCCTGCCCCTGCCCCTGCTCCTGCTCCTGCCCCTGCCCCTGCCCCTGCCCCTGCCCCTGCCCCTGCCCCTGCTCCTGCCCCTGCTCCTGCCCCTGCCCCTGCCCCTGCTCCTGCTCCTGCCCCTGCCCCTGCCCCTGCTCCTGCCCCTGCCCCTGCTCCTGCTCCTGCCCCTGCCCCTGCCCCTGCTCCTGCCCCTGCTCCTGCTCCTGCTCCTGCCCCTGCTCCTGCTCCTGCCCCTGCTCCTGCTCCTGCTCCTGCCCCTGCTCCTGCCCTGCCCCTGCTCCTGCCCCTGCCCCTGCTCCTGCCCTGCCCCTGCTCCTGCTCCTGCCCGTGCCCCTGCTCCTCCCCCTGCTCCTGCCCCTGCCCCTGCCCCTGCCCCTGCCCCTACCCCTGCTCCTGCCCCTGCCCCTGCCCCTGCCCCTGTCCCTGCTCCTGCTCCTGCCCCTGCTCCTGCCCCTGCCCCTGCCCCTGCTCCTGCTCCTGCCCCTGCCCCTGCCCCTGCCCCTGCTCCTGCCCCTGCCCCTGCTCCTGCTCCTGCCCCTGCCCCTGCCCCTGCTCCTGCCCCTGCCCCTGCCCCTGCCCCTGCTCCTGCCCCTGCCCCTGCCCCTGCCCCTGCTCCTGCCCCTGATCCTGCTCCTGCCCCTGCCCCTGCTCCTGCTCCTGCTCCTGCCCCTGACCCTGCCCCTGCCCCTGCTCCTGCCCCTGCCCCTGCCCCTGACCCTGCCCCTGACCCTGACCCTGCCCCTGCCCCTGCCCCTGCCCCTGCTCCTGCTCCTGCCCCTGCCCAGGCTCCTGCTCCTGCCCCTGCCCCTGACCCTGCCCCTGACCCTGACCCTGACCCTGCCCCTGCCCCTGCTCCTGCCCCTGCCCCTGCCCCTGCCCCTGCCCCTGCTCCTGCTCCTGCTCCTGCCCCTGCCCCTGCCCCTGCCCCTGCCCCTACCCCTGCTCCTGCCCCTGCCCCTGCCCCTGCCCCTGCCCCTGCTCCTGCCCCTGCCCCTGCCCCTGCCCCTGCTCCTGCTCCTGCCCCTGCCCCTGCCCCTGCTCCTGCTCCTGCCCCTGCCCCTGCTCCTGCCCCTGCCCCTGCCCCTGCTCCTGCTCCTGCCCCTGCCCCTGCCCCTGCCCCTGCCCCTGCCCCTGCCCCTGCTCCTGCTCCTGCCCCTGCCCCTGCCCCTGCCCCTGCCCCTGCCCCTGCTCCTGCTCCTGCTCCTGCTCCTGCCCC
The DNA here is from genome assembly GCF_963921805.1 of Phalacrocorax carbo. Taxonomy (NCBI): domain Eukaryota; kingdom Metazoa; phylum Chordata; class Aves; order Suliformes; family Phalacrocoracidae; genus Phalacrocorax; species Phalacrocorax carbo. Next base: position 707,183 of record NC_087516.1, read on the forward strand.
TGCCCCTGCCACTGCTCCTGCCCCTGCCCCTGCCCCTGACCCTGACCCTGACCCTGCCCCTGCCCTGCCCCTGCCCCTGCTCCTGCTCCTGCCCCTGCCCCTGCTCCTGCCCCTGCCCCTGCCCCTGCCCCTGCTCCTCCCCCTGCTCCTGCCCCTGCCCCTGCTCCTGCCCCTGTCCTGCCCCTGCTCCTGCTCCTGCCCCTCCCCCTGCCCCTCCCCCTGCTCCTGCCCCTGCCCCTGCCCCTGCCCCTGCCCCTGCTCCTGCCCCTGTCCCTGCCCCTGCCCCTGCCCCTGCTCCTGCTCCTGCCCCTCCCCTGCTCCTGCCCTGCCCCTGCTCCTGCCCCTGCCCCTGCCCCTGCCCCTGCCCCTGCCCTGCTCCTGCCCCTCCCCCTGCTCCTGCCCTGCCCCTGCTCCTGCCCCTGCCCCTGCCCCTGCCCCTGCCCCTGCCCCTGCTCCTGCCCCTCCCCCTGCTCCTGCCCTGCCCCTGCTCCTGCCCCTGCCCCTGCCCCTGCCCCTGCTCCTGCCCGTGCTCCTGCTCCTGCCCCTGCCCTGCTCCTGCTCCTGCTCCTGCCCCTGCCCCTGCCCCTGCCCCTGCTCCTGCCCCTGCTCCTGCCCCTGCTCCTGCCCCTGCTCCTGCCCCTGCCCCTGCTCCTGCTCCTGCCCCTGTCCCTGCCGCTGCTCCTGCTCCTGCCCCTCCCCCTGCTCCTGCCCCTGCCCCTGCCCCTGCTCCTGCCCTGCCCCTGCCCCTGCTCCTGCTCCTGCCCTGCCCCTGCCCCTGCCCCTGCCCCTGCCCCTGCCCCTGCTCCTGCCCCTGCCCTGCTCCTGCTCCTGCCCCTGCTCCTGCTCCTGCCCCTGCCCCTGCCCCTGCCCCTGCTCCTGCCCCTGCCCCTGACCCTGACCCTGACCCTGCCCCTGCTCCTGCTCCTGCCCCTGCCCCTGCTCCTGCCCCTGCCCCTGCCCCTGCTCCTGCTCCTGCCCCTGCCCCTGCTCCTGCTCCTGCCCCTGCCCCTGCCCCTGCTCCTGCTCCTGCTCCTGCCCCTGCTCCTGCTCCTGCTCCTGCCCCTGCCCCTGCTCCTGCCCCTGTCCCTGCTCCTGCCCCTGCCCCTGCCCCTGCTCCTGCTCCTGCTCCTGCCCCTGCTCCTGCTCCTGCCCCTGCCCCTGCCCCTGCCCCTGCTCCTGCTCCTGCTCCTGCCCCTGCCCCTGCTCCTGCCCCTGCCCCTGCCCCTGCCCCTGCCCCTGCTCCTGCTCCTGCTCCTGCCCCTCCCCCTGCTCCTGCCCCTGCTCCTGCTCCTGCCCCTGCCCCTGCTCCTGCTCCTGCCCCTGCCCCTGCTCCTGCCCCTGCCCCTGCCCCTGCCCTGCTCCTGCTCCTGCTCCTGCCCCTGCTCCTGCTCCTGCTCCTGCCCCTGCCCCTGCTCCTGCCCCTGTCCCTGCTCCTGCCCCTGCCCCTGCCCCTGCTCCTGCTCCTGCTCCTGCCCCTGCTCCTGCTCCTGCCCCTGCCCCTGCCCCTGCCCCTGCTCCTGCTCCTGCTCCTGCCCCTGCCCCTGCTCCTGCCCTGCCCCTGCCCCTGCCCCTGCCCCTGCTCCTGCTCCTGCTCCTGCCCCTCCCCTGCTCCTGCCCCTGCTCCTGCTCCTGCCCTGCTCCTGCTCCTGCCCCTGCTCCTGCTCCTGCTCCTGCCCCTGCCCCTGCTCCTGCCCCTGCCCCTGCCCCTGCCCCTGCCCCTGCTCCTGCTCCTGCTCCTGCCCCTCCCCCTGCTCCTGCCCCTGCTCCTGCCCCTGCCCCTGCCCCTGCTCCTGCTCCTGCTCCTGCCCCTGCTCCTGCTCCTGCTCCTGCTCCTGCCCCTGCTCCTGCCCCTGCCCCTGCTCCTGCCCCTGCCCCTGCCCCTGCTCCTGCCCCTGTCCCTGCCCCTGCTCCTGCTCCTGCCCCTCCCCCTGCTCCTGCCCCTGCCCCTGCCCCTGCTCCTGCCCCTGCCCCTGCCCCTGCTCCTGCTCCTGCCCCTGCCCCTGCTCCTGCCCCTGTCCCTGCTCCTGCCCCTGTCCCTGCCCCTGCTCCTGCCCCTGCCCCTGCTCCTGTCCCTGCCCCTGCTCCTGCCCCTGCCCCTGCTCCTGCCCCTGTCCCTGCCCCTGCTCCTGCCCCTGCCCCTCCCCCTGCTCCTGCCCCTGCTCCTGCTCCTGCCCCTGCCCCTGCCCCTGCTCCTGCTCCTGCTCCTGCCCCTGCTCCTGCTCCTGCTCCTGCCCCTGCCCCTGCCCCTGCCCCTGCCCCTGCCCCTGCCCCTGCTCCTGCCCCTACCCCTGCCCCTGCCCCTGCCCCTTCTCCTGCCCCTCCCCCTGCTCCTGCCCCTGCCCCTGCCCCTGCCCCTGCCCCTGCTCCTGCCCCTGTCCCTGCCCCTGCTCCTGCTCCTGCCCCTCCCCCTGCTCCTGCCCCTCCCCCTGCCCCTGCCCCTGCCCCTGCCCCTGCCCCTGCTCCTGCCCCTGCCCCTGCTCCTGCCCCTGCCCCTGCCCCTGCTCCTGCCCCTGCTCCTGCTCCTGCTCCTGCCCCTGCCCCTGCCCCTGCTCCTGCCCCTCCCCCTGCTCCTGCTCCTGCCCCTGCCCCTGCCCCTGCTCCTGCCCCTGCCCCTGCCCCTGCCCCTGCTCCTGCTCCTGCCCCTGCCCCTGCCCCTGCTCCTGCCCCTGCTCCTGCCCCTGCCCCTGCCCCTGCTCCTGCTCCTGCCCCTGCCCCTGCCCCTGCTCCTGCCCCTGACCCTGCTCCTGCTCCTGCCCCTGCCCCTGACCCTGCCCCTGCTCCTGCCCCTGCCCCTGCCCCTCCCCCTGCCCCTGCCCCTGCCCCTGCCCCTGCTCCTGCCCCTGCTCCTGCCCTTGCCCCTGCCCCTGCTCCTGCCCCTGCTCCTGCCCCTGCTCCTGCTCCTGCCCCTGCCCCTGCTCCTGCCCCTGCCCCTGCTCCTGCTCCTGCCCCTGCCCCTGCCCCTGCCCCTGCCCCTGCCCCTGCCCCTGCTCCTGCCCCTGCCCCTGCCCCTGCCCCTGCCCCTGCCCCTGCTCCTGCCCCTGCCCCTGCTCCTGCCCCTGCTCCTGCTCCTGCTCCTGCCCCTGCCCCTGCCCCTGCCCCTGCCCCTGCTCCTGCCCCTGCCCCTGCCCCTGACCCTGACCCTGACCCTGCCCCTGCCCCTCCCCCTGCTCCTGCTCCTGCCCCTGCTCCTGCCCCTGCTACTGCTCCTGCCCCTGCTCCTGCTCCTGCTCCTGCCCCTGCCCCTCCCCCTGCCCCTGCCCCTGCCCCTGTCCCTGCCCCTGCTACTGCTCCTGCCCCTGCCCCTGACCCTGCTCCTGCCCCTGCCCCTGACCCTGCCCCTACCCCTGCTCCTCCCCCTGCCCCTGCTCCTGCTCCTGCTCCTGCCCCTGCCCCTGCTCCTGCTCCTGCCCCTGCCCCTGCCCCTGCCCCTGCTCCTGCTCCTGCCCCTGCTCCTGCTCCTGCTCCTGCCCCTGCCCCTACCCCTGCTCCTGCCCCTGCCCCTGCTCCTGCTCCTGCCCCTGCCCCTGCCCCTGCTCCTGCTCCTGCCCCTGCCCCTACCCCTGCTCCTGCCCCTGCCCCTGCTCCTGCTCCTGCCCCTGCCCCTGCCCCTGCTCCTGCCCCTGCCCCTGCTCCTGCTCCTGCCCCTGCCCCTACCCCTGCTCCTGCCCCTGCCCCTGCTCCTGCCCCTGCCCCTGCCCCTGCCCCTGCTCCTGCTCCTGCCCCTGCCCCTACCCCTGCTCCTGCCCCTGCCCCTGCTCCTGCTCCTGCCCCTGCCCCTGACCCTGCCCCTGCTCCTGCTCCTGCCCCTGCCCCTGCTCCTGCCCCTGCCCCTGCCCCTGCCCCTGCTCCTGCCCCTGCCCCTGCCCCTGCTCCTCCCCCTGCCCCTGCTCCTGCTCCTGCTCCTGCCCCTGCCCCTGCTCCTGCCCCTGCCCCTGCCCCTGCCCCTGCTCCTGACCCTGCCCCTGCCCCTGCCCCTGCTCCTGCCCCTGCCCCTGCTCCTGCTCCTGCTCCTGACCCTGCCCCTGCCCCTGCCCCTGCTCCTGACCCTGCCCCTGCCCCTGCCCCTGCTCCTCCCCCTGCCCCTGCTCCTGCTCCTGCTCCTGCCCCTGCCCCTGCCCCTGCTCCTGCCCCTGCCCCTGCCCCTACCCCTGCTCCTGCCCCTGCCCCTGCCCCTGCCCCTACCCCTGCTCCTCCCCCTGCTCCTGCTCCTGCCCCTGCCCCTGCCCCTGCTCCTGCCCCTGCCCCTGCCCCTACCCCTGCTCCTGCTCCTGCCCCTGCTCCTGCTCCTGCCCCTGCCCCTGCCCCTGCCCCTGCTCCTGCCCCTGTTCCTGCCCCTGCCCCTGCTCCTGCTCCTGCTCCTGCTCCTGCCCCTGCCCCTGCCCCTGCCCCTGCTCCTGCCCCTGCTCCTGCTCCTGCCCCTGCCCCTGCCCCTGCCCCTGCCCCTACCCCTGCCCCTGCCCCTGCTCCTGCCCCTGCTCCTGCCCCTGCCCCTGCTCCTGCTCCTGCCCCTGCTCCTGCCCCTGCCCCTGCTCCTGCTCCTGCCCCTGCCCCTGCCCCTGCCCCTGCTCCTGCCCCTGCCCCTGCCCCTGCCCCTGCCCCTGCCCCTACCCCTGCTCCTGCCCCTGCCCCTGCTCCTGCCCCTGCCCCTGCCCCTACCCCTGCTCCTGCCCCTGCCCCTGCTCCTGCCCCTGCCCCTGCCCCTGCTCCTGCCCCTCCCCCTGCCCCTGCCCCTGCTCCTGCCCCTGCCCCTGCCCCTGCCCCTACCCCTGCTCCTGCCCCTGCCCCTGCCCCTGCCCCTGCCCCTGCCCCTACCCCTGCTCCTGCCCCTGCCCCTGCCCCTGCCCCTGCTCCTGCCCCTGCCCCTGCCCCTGCCCCTACCCCTGCTCCTGCCCCTCCCCCTGCCCCTGCCCCTGCTCCTGCCCCTGCCCCTGCCCCTGCCCCTACCCCTGCTCCTGCCCCTGCCCCTGCCCCTGCCCCTGCTCCTGCCCCTGCCCCTGCCCCTGCCCCTGCCCCTGCCCCTACCCCTGCTCCTGCCCCTGCCCCTGCCCCTGCTCCTGCCCCTGCTCCTGCCCCTGCCCCTGCCCCTGCTCCTGCTCCTGCTCCTGCTCCTGCTCCTGCCCCTGCCCCTGCTCCTGCTCCTGCCCCTGCCCCTGCCCCTGCCCCTGCTCCTGCTCCTGCCCCTGCCCCTGCCCCTGCCCCTGCCCCTGCCCCTACCCCTGCTCCTGCCCCTGCTCCTGCTCCTGCCCCTGCCCCTGCCCCTGCCCCTGCTCCTGCCCCTGTCCCTGCCCCTGCTCCTGCTCCTGCCCCTGCCCCTGCCCCTGCTCCTGCCCCTGCCCCTGCTCCTGCCCCTGTCCCTGCCCCTGCCCCTGCTCCTGCCCCTGCCCCTGCTCCTGCCCCTGCCCCTGCTCCTGCTCCTGCCCCTGCCCCTGACCCTGCCCCTGCTCCTGCTCCTGCCCCTGCTCCTGCTCCTGCTCCTGCCCCTGCCCCTGCTCCTGCCCCTGCCCCTGCTCCTGCTCCTGCTCCTGCCCCTGCCCCTACCCCTGCTCCTGCCCCTGCCCCTGCCCCTGCCCCTACCCCTGCTCCTCCCCCTGCCCCTGCTCCTGCCCCTGCTCCTGCCCCTGCCCCTGCTCCTGCTCCTGCCCCTGCTCCTGCTCCTGCCCCTGCCCCTGCTCCTCCCCCTGCCCCTGCTCCTGCTCCTGCTCCTGCCCCTGCCCCTGCCCCTGCTCCTGCCCCTGCCCCTGCCCCTACCCCTGCTCCTGCCCCTGCCCCTGCCCCTGCCCCTACCCCTGCTCCTCCCCCTGCTCCTGCTCCTGCCCCTGCCCCTGCCCCTGCTCCTGCCCCTGCCCCTGCCCCTACCCCTGCTCCTGCCCCTGCCCCTGCTCCTGCTCCTGCCCCTGCCCCTGCCCCTGCTCCTGCCCCTGCCCCTGCCCCTGCCCCTGCTCCTGCCCCTGCCCCTGCCCCTGCCCCTACCCCTGCTCCTCCCCCTGCCCCTGCTCCTGCCCCTGCTCCTGCCCCTGCCCCTGCTCCTGCTCCTGCCCCTGCTCCTGCTCCTGCCCCTGCCCCTGCTCCTCCCCCTGCCCCTGCTCCTGCTCCTGCTCCTGCCCCTGCCCCTGCCCCTGCTCCTGCCCCTGCCCCTGCCCCTACCCCTGCTCCTGCCCCTGCCCCTGCCCCTGCCCCTACCCCTGCTCCTCCCCCTGCTCCTGCTCCTGCCCCTGCCCCTGCCCCTGCTCCTGCCCCTGCCCCTGCCCCTACCCCTGCTCCTGCCCCTGCCCCTGCTCCTGCTCCTGCCCCTGCCCCTGCCCCTGCCCCTGCTCCTGCCCCTGTTCCTGCCCCTGCCCCTGCTCCTGCTCCTGCTCCTGCTCCTGCCCCTGCCCCTGCCCCTGCCCCTGCTCCTGCCCCTGCTCCTGCTCCTGCCCCTGCCCCTGCCCCTGCCCCTGCCCCTACCCCTGCCCCTGCCCCTGCTCCTGCCCCTGCTCCTGCCCCTGCCCCTGCTCCTGCTCCTGCTCCTGCTCCTGCCCCTGCCCCTGCTCCTGCTCCTGCCCCTGCCCCTGCCCCTGCCCCTGCTCCTGCCCCTGCCCCTGCTCCTGCCCCTGCCCCTGCCCCTACCCCTGCTCCTGCCCCTGCCCCTGCTCCTGCTCCTGCCCCTGCTCCTGCTCCTGCCCCTGCCCCTGCCCCTGCCCCTGCTCCTGCCCCTGTCCCTGCCCCTGCTCCTGCTCCTGCCCCTGCCCCTACCCCTGCTCCTGCCCCTGCCCCTGCTCCTGCTCCTGCCCCTGCCCCTGCCCCTGCTCCTGCCCCTGCCCCTGCCCCTACCCCTGCTCCTGCCCCTGCCCCTGCCCCTGCCCCTACCCCTGCTCCTCCCCCTGCCCCTGCTCCTGCTCCTGCTCCTGCTCCTGCTCCTGCCCCTGCTCCTGCCCCTGCCCCTGCTCCTGCTCCTGCCCCTGCCCCTGCCCCTGCCCCTGCTCCTGCCCCTGTCCCTGCCCCTGCTCCTGCTCCTGCCCCTGCCCCTGCCCCTGCCCCTGCCCCTGCCCCTGCTCCTGCTCCTGCCCCTGCTCCTGCTCCTGCTCCTGCTCCTGCCCCTGCCCCTGCTCCTGCCCCTGTCCCTGCCCCTGCTCCTGCTCCTGCCCCTGCCCCTGCTCCTGCTCCTGCCCCTGCCCCTGCCCCTGCTCCTGCTCCTGCCCCTGCTCCTGCTCCTGCTCCTGCTCCTGCCCCTGCCCCTGCCCCTGCCCCTGCCCCTGCCCCTGCCCCTGCTCCTGCCCCTGCCCCTGCCCCTGCTCCTGCTCCTGCCCCTGCCCCTGCCCCTGCTCCTGCTCCTGCCCCTGCTCCTGCTCCTGCTCCTGCCCCTGCTCCTGCTCCTGCCCCTGCCCCTGCCCCTGCCCCTGCCCCTGCCCCTGCTCCTGCTCCTGCCCCTGCTCCTGCTCCTGCTCCTGCTCCTGCCCCTGCCCCTGCCCCTGCCCCTGCCCCTGACCCTGCCCCTGCTCCTGCCCCTGCCCCTGCCCCTGCCCCTGCTCCTGCTCCTGCCCCTGCTCCTGCTCCTGCTCCTGCTCCTGCCCCTGCCCCTGCCCCTGCCCCTGCCCCTGCCCCTGCTCCTGCTCCTGCCCCTGCCCCTGCCCCTGCTCCTGCTCCTGCCCCTGCTCCTGCTCCTGCTCCTGCCCCTGCTCCTGCTCCTGCCCCTGCCCCTGCCCCTGCTCCTGCCCCTGCCCCTGCTCCTGCCCCTGCCCCTGCCCCTGCCCCTGCTCCTGCTCCTGCCCCTGCTCCTGCTCCTGCCCCTGCTCCTGCTCCTGCTCCTGCTCCTGCCCCTGCCCCTGCCCCTGCCCCTGCTCCTGCCCCTGTCCCTGCCCCTGCTCCTGCTCCTGCCCCTGCTCCTGCTCCTGCTCCTGCTCCTGCCCCTGCCCCTGCCCCTGCCCCTGCCCCTGCCCCTGCCCCTGCTCCTGCCCCTGCCCCTGCCCCTGCTCCTGCTCCTGCCCCTCCCCCTGCCCCTGCTCCTGCTCCTGCCCCTGCTCCTGCTCCTGCTCCTGCTCCTGCCCCTGCCCCTGCCCCTGCCCCTGCTCCTGCCCCTGCCCCTGCCCCTGCTCCTGCTCCTGCCCCTGCTCCTGCTCCTGCTCCTGCCCCTGCCCCTGCCCCTGCCCCTGCCCCTGCTCCTGCCCCTGCCCCTGACCCTGCCCCTGACCCTGACCCTGCCCCTGCTCCTGCCCCTGCCCCTGCCCCTGCCCCTGCCCCTACCCCTGCTCCTGACCCTGCCCCTGACCCTGCCCCTGCCCCTGCCCCTGCCCCTGACCCTGACCCTGACCCTGCCCCTGCCCCTGCCCCTGCCCCTGCCCCTGTCCCTGCCCCTGCCCCTGCTCCTGCCCCTGCCCCTGCTCCTGCCCCTGCTCCTGCTCCTGCCCCTGCTCCTGCCCCTGACCGTGACCCTGCCCCTGACCCTGACCCTGCCCCTGCCCCTGACCCTGCCCCTGCCCCTGCCCCTGACCCTGACCCTGACCCTGCCCCTGACCCTGACCCTGCCCCTGACCCTGACCCTGCCCCTGCCCCTGACCGTGACCCTGCCCCTGCCCCTGCCCCTGACCGTGACCCTGACCGTGACCCTGACCCTGCCCCTGCCCCTGCCCCTGCCCCTGCCCCTGCCCCTGCCCCTGACCGTGACCCTGACCCTGACCCTGACCCTGACCGTGACCCTGACCGTGACCCTGACCGTGACCCTGCCCGCAGCCGCAGGCAGGACAGGCCCAGCGGCCCCGGGGGCTGCTCTCTGGCAGGTTGTGCCGTTGGGGCAGAGGCACCTGCCCCCGCACCCAGCGGGGACCCCCCAGAGCGGCCAAAATGCCAAGTGGGTCTATTGCAAAGTACGTGTTGTTCTCGAAGTAGTGCCCAGCACCTGGGATTTGCCGGAAAGGGCAGGTTTTCACATCGCTTCTGGAAACATGATAAAAAATAGTCACTGAAAGCTGCCGGGAAGCTCCTTGGAGAGACGACGACCTGGATTTCGGGGGGTCAAACTGGGAGCACTGGTCGGCAGAGCCAGCGGTGCCCAGCTTTCCTGGGCTGTTGCTCTCTCTGTGTCCCCCTTATCTGAGCTGTCCTCTTTTCCTTGCAAAACCCCTTTTTTTCTCCCCTTTAGGGGGTGCTGCTCACATGCGGGGCTGCCTGCTCCTGCGGGAAGCTCCGCCTGAGCGCCCCGGGCACCCCGGGCACCCCGAGCACCCCAAGTGCTCCAGACACCCCAGGCATCCTGGGCACCCTGAGCGTCCTGAGCACCCCGAGCACCCCAAGAACCCTGGGCACCCTGAGTACCCCAGGTGCCCCAAGTGCTTCAGACACCCCAGGCATCCTGGGCACCCTGAGCATCCTGAGAACCCCGAGCACCCCAAGAACCCTGGGCACCCTGAGTACCCCAGGTGCCCCAAGTGCTCCAGACACCCCAGGCATCCTGGGCACCCTGAGCATCCTGAGCACCCCGAGCACCCCAAGAACCCTGGGCACCCTGAGTACCCCAGGTGCCCCAAGTGCTCCAGACACCCCAGGCATCCTGGGCACCCCAAGCACCCCGAGCACCTGAACAGGGCAATCCTCATCCCCCACAGCTCCCATGCCGCCTCCACCCGGGGACCCCCACGCTGCAGCTCTGAGCAGAGCACCCACGTCACCCCACTCCCCGTCCCGCTGGCACCAGCGCCCCCCGAGCCGCCGTGTCCCCGTCCTGCAGCCCCCGCAGCGGCGCTCGGCCTCCGCGCTCAGGACCAGAGGGTGCAGGATCCGGCCTGGGGCGCCCCGGGGGATCCCACCTGGCCCCAGCGAGGGGGTTTGGGAGCGGCGGTGGGTGGGTGGGCACGGCCCCGCGCTGTCGGTGGGGCTGGGCTGTGCGGGGGCTAATTTTGCAGGGGGGGTTCCCCTTTTTTTCCCCAATTCAACCCAACAACAAAATGGCTGCAAGTTCACCTCGGCGCCCCGCCGGGAGCTGCCTTCCCGCCCGCGCTGCCGGGGCACCCAAGCACAGCTAATGCGTGAGAGCACCCCGGGAGCAGGCGCGATCGGCTTTTTCCCTTCTCGTTTCGAGCTTTTTATGTATTTGACAGAGCTTTTTGCTGTCGTTACCCCCCTCCCCCCTCCTCTGCCTCCCCGCTCCCTGCCTGCATGGCACCAGGCACCCCGACTCCTGCTCCCCTGACCCCCCGACATCCCCGGGCATCCCCAGGTATTGGGGTTTCTTTGTCCCTCCCCAGTCCCTCGGCATCCTCGTGGACCAGGGTGGGGGGTTCCCCCATTCCATGGATCCCTATGGATCCTGCCTGCCGCCTCCCAGCCCTGTGCATCCCCGTGGGCTGGGGGTTCCCAGCCCCCCTGGCCCTGCTCACCCCCACAGACACGGTGTTCCTGGATCACCCAGGCCCCGTGTTTTGCTACGGACCAAAGTTGTTCCCCCCCCCGCCCCATGCAGCCTCAGAGCTGGGGGTTTCTCAGCCCCTCCCCAGCCCTGCACACCCCTTTGGATGGGGGCTTTATGCCCCCCAGTGCTGTGCATCCCCATGGACTGGGATATCTTCCCTCTCCAGCCCCATGCATCCCCAAAGCTGGGATTTTGCGCTCCCCCCGAAGCCCTGAGCATCCCCATGGATGGGATTTTGTCCCTGCCCAAGCCCCACACATCCCCATGGGTGGGATATTGACCCCCCCCAAGCCCCGAGCATCCCCATGGATGGGGCTTTCTCAGCCCCCCCACCCCACAGACAGGGGTTTTGCACCCCTTCCCACGGACATCTCCCCCAGCCCTCTGGGTCTGGGGGGGGCAGGCAGGAAGGGGGGGGTTGCAGCAGCTGCACAGGGCCGAGCCCCATTCCTTATGCATCCGTGCCCTGATGCAGCCTGACAGGCCAGTTGCATTTGGTACCTCGCACATAAGCGGCCGGAGCCGCCTGCTATTTTGGTTGATGCTAATTTGCTCCGTGTTGGGCGACGGTTCACGCTCCGGTCAGCCTTGCCTGATATTATATTCCCGTTTGTTCCACTAAAGGTTTTTCTGTCAGCTCCCCTTAGCCTTGACGTGCTCCCCGAACTGTGAATGCAACGCAGTTGGGGATCGGGCCATGTGAGCCTGTCAGCTCCGTTCTGCTCAGCGGCCAGTGCTGGGGGCACCCCGGGGTGGGGGGCACCCCGCTCCCCTCGCCCCCGGATCGCCATGTCTCGGGGAGGGGAGAGGTGATGGGGTGAGGGAGGGGCGGTGTCAGGAAGGGGGAGGTATGGAGGCTATAGGTGCTGGTGTGATATACCCCCACCCAGCCACCTGCAAACCTGCTCCCCTGCCCCAGCATCATTCAGTTCACCCCAGCTTGGCCCAGCACGTCCCCACAGGGTGGCAGGGGGGACCAGCACGTCCCCATGGGGTGGCAGGGGGGACCAGCACGTCCCCATGGGGTGGCAGGAGGGACCAGCACGTCCCCATGGGGTTCTAGGGGAGCCTAGTACATCCCCATGGGGTGGCAGGGGGGACCAGTGTGTCCCCATGGAGTGGTAGGGGAGCCCACACATCCCCATGGGGTTCTAGGGGAGCCCACACATCCCCACGGTGTTCTAGGGTAGCCTAGCGTGTCTCCATGGGTTGGCAGGGGGGACCAACATGTCCCCATGGGTTTCTAGGGAAGCCTAGCATGTCCCCATGGGGTAGCAGGGGGGACCAGCATGTCCCCGTGGAGTTCTGGGGGAGCCCAGCACGTCCCCATGGGTTGGCAGGGGGGATCAGCACGTCCCCATGGGTGGGCAGGGGGGATCAGCATGTCCCCAGGGGGTTCCAGGGGAGCCCAGCACATCCCCACAGGGTGGTACAGAGGTCCCCGCTGTGGCCCTGCCCCACACCGGCCCCATGCAGTGCCACTGAGGTCCCCAGCCCACGGAGGCTCCTCCGGGAGGGATGCCACGGCGGGCCGAGGAGGTGGCCGAAAGCCTGGCAGGGCTGGCGAGATGTCCCAGGGCCCCCCACCCTGGCTGTGTGCTGTGGGGTGCTGGCCCTCGGGGGCTGGGTGTCCCACTGGTGACACAGCCGGGCCCTGGGACACCGCTCCGGGGCCGGCAGCCCTCGGCGCGGGGACGTGGGCTTGGGGCCACGGCATCATCACCCACCAGCTCTGCCTCGGGTCCCCTCCTCCCCACAGAGACCCCCACGGGGAGTGGGTGGGGGGCGCTGGGGCCCATCCTGCACACACCCCGTTACTCAGCACCCAGCACCCAGCACCCATGAATGCCCCACACAGCCGGTGGGGGACCCCAGTGCCCTGGAGGGAGCGTGACCCCCCGCTGCACACCAGCATCCACATGGCACCAGCACCCACATGGCACAGCCACACACCAGCACCCATCCAACCTACCAGCACCCATCCAGGTCACCAGCACCCATCTGACCCACCAGCACCCATCTGACCCACCAGCACCCATCCGGAACACCAGCACCCACCCAGATCGCCAGCACCCACGTGGCAGGGTGCTGCTGCAGCACCCCTCCGTGCCCCGCAGCACCCCTGCGAGACGGGCGGGGGGCGCAGGCAGGGTGGGCAGCGCAGTTCCTGCCCTCCCCACGGTCACGGGGGCTGCGGGAGGACCAGGGGCCCACTGAGGACCCTGAATCCCCGTGGGCACCCTGGGTGCCAAGGCGGTGGCGGCCTGGGGAGGGCCAAGGGCTCAGGCTGTGTCAGCCGGGATTAGCAGGGCCGGGGTCTGCCTGAGCCCCCGGTCCCGCTCAGCACCTGGCCCAGGCGCCCGCCCGGGGCTCAGTGGCCCCTGATGCCACCCGAAGCTGTCACTGGGTCCCCATACCCAGAGGAATGTGGGGACACAAAAATGCGGGGGGTGGCAGAGCCGGTGTGACCTGTGGGCTCCTGGACTGACCCCCAAACCCTCCCCCAGGCCAGGCACCGGTATCCCCTGCCGTGGGGGGGGGGATTCTTTGGTGGCTAATACAGGGTGGGCACCCTCCTCCCTGCCCCACCGCAGCTCTGCATCCATCGGGATGAGAGGCGGCTTTTTTAGGGGACCACAGTGAGGCATCCCAAGACCTTGCCCCCTCTGCCAGCCACAGGCACCCACGGGTGCAGGGGGCCTGTACACCCTGATGGCACCATGGGACCCCCGTGCCGTGCCCGGGAAGGCAGCGGGTAGCCCAGTGACACCGGCTCGGTGACGCCGGCTCGTTGACGCCAGCTTGTCTCTAAATCCCTCCTGTGAGCCGGAAAAACCCTCCTTCGGAGTTTATTAACTCATTTTCAGAGCCTGGCCCCGCCGGCTGCCGGCGCCGGAGCTAACTAGGTCAGGCGTGTGCCTGTGCCGCTGGCTAAACGCGGCCATGCCGGGCGCCAACCGCCCTCCCGCGGGGCAGGGGACACGGGGGGGACCCGGGGAGACCCGGGGGGACACAGGGGGATGGGGTGACCCCAGCACCCCGCAGCCGGCACCCACTCTCGGGGCTGCGGGGCAGGCTGGGGTCGTGCATATAGGCAGCCACGTGCGCGAGCGCAAGCCTTCCCACACGCGTGTGCTCGCTCATGCACGCACGTGCCTTCCTATAGATGGGGAAACTGAGGCGCGGGGGCGGCAAATGATGTACCAAAGGCACCCTGAGCCCAGGTGGGCTCGGGGTGTCCCTGTCCTGGAGGATGCCGCACACCCCCCCAGCCCTGCCCTGCAGTAATATCGATTGGGACGCGCAGATCAGCTTTAACGAGCGGTGTCCGGCATCTCGGCCGCCCGCTGCCCCTGCAAATGCTCTGCCTCTTGAAAAGCGGCTCCACAGTCCCCGGGACCCCCACAACAGGACCCCCACACCGGGGCTGAGCCATGGGGGAGTGGGGTTGGGAAACGCTGAGTGGGCAAAACCGCTTGGAGGGGGGGGTTGGTGTAGGAGAGGGGACGAGGGTCTGGCCTGATGGTGATGGGCACCTGCGGAGCATCCGTCGGGAGCCGGGATCCATCCCTGTCCCCATCCCCGTCCCCATCCCCGTCCCCACCCCCATCCCCATCCCCATCCCTGTGTCCCCATCCCTGTCCCCATCCCTGTGTCCCCATCCCTGTCCCCATCCCTGTGTCCCCGTGGCTCCTCTCTGCCGCTGATCAGAGGGGACGAGCGTGGTGCACAGGGCAGGATAGGCTCTGGGGATGAGGGACACAGGTGACATTCCCAGGCGGAAAGGTCTATGGGGACCGGCCCCATGCCCATCCCCAGCCCTCGGGGCTGCTGCTGTTCCCCAGAACGCGCTGCAGCCCCCCGGCATGGACTGGTGCCACAGGAGCCACCCTGAACTCTGGTGGGACCATCCGGGTGACCCCGGCACTGCCACTCCGCAGCTCAGTCCCTGCTGCTGCCTCCCCCATGGCCTCCCGTGTCACCTCCCCATGGCTCCTACCACCTCCCTGGGCCCCCCACCACCTCCCCGGGCCCTTCCAGAGGTCACATCCACATCCCCTCTGCAGCTCTCTGGGTGGGAGGTGGCCGGGACAGCGCGAGCACGAATGCCACCGGGCTGGCTCCCCGGGGCGGCCGTCGCGCTGGCCCCCATCAGCACCGGGACAAGCCACCCCTGCGCCCCCAGCGCCTCATCCCGCCGGCCCAGGGCCTGTTTCGGATGGTTCTTCCAACCGGCACAAGCTCCTTCCAAGGGGGACGGGGTCCAGGGGACCCCCCGGTGGGCGCAGCCACAGACAGGCTGGTCGCAACACCCTGCGCTGAGCCCGTCCCTGGGACAGGCACGGGGGGCTGGAAATACGGGGGGTGGAGGGACAGGTGGACGGATGGAGGGATGGAAGGATTGAGGGATGGAGGATGGAGGGATTGAGGGATGGATGCAGAGCTGAATGAATGGATATATGGAAGGACAGGAGGATGGATGGATGGATGGATGGATGGATGGATGGATGGATGGATGGATGGATGGACGGATGGACAGACATGTGGATGAACGGACAGACGGACAGATGGGTGGACAGGACGCTATGGGAATTGCCAGCGGGACAGATACAGTACCTACCGTGCAGACACAATCTTCGGGACCGGAGAGGGGTTACGGAGCTGGAGGAAGGTGGCCCAGCACGAGGAAGGACAGACGGACAGGGCCTGCTCCACCTGCATGTCGCGGTTCTGCTCTCCCAGAGCTCTCCGGGCCGGCGCCTCGTCCCGCTGGTGCCGGTGCCGGTGGCACGGAGGTGGCCCCGCGCCGTGCCGGACTGGATGCGCCGCAGCCCCGGCACCGCTGTGCCGGGACGGGGACGGCTTCGGGGAGTCGGCTGCTCGGGGTGGGCGCTCCCAGCTCACCCCGAATCCATCCCCAAGGGCTGCCCGGCCGCGGGGCAGCATCCAGCCCCTCTGCACCCCCCGGAGCTGGGCAGTGCCGACTGCCGACCCCATCCCACAGCTGCCCCAAGCCCCATTTCGCATCTCACCGGCGTCTTCCTCCACGCAGGGTGTCCCCGGGATGGAGCCGGTGCCGGCTCCGGTCCCCGGCTCAGCACCGCACCCAGCCCACTCGCCGCCACGGCCCAGTTCCCGACCCACCAGCGGTGGGATGGATCCAGACCCCCAAAATATATCTCAGCCGCTCCAAGGTCGGTGCTTACATGTCGGCACCGAGG
Organism: Phalacrocorax carbo; assembly: GCF_963921805.1. Lineage (NCBI taxonomy): Eukaryota > Metazoa > Chordata > Aves > Suliformes > Phalacrocoracidae > Phalacrocorax > Phalacrocorax carbo. The sequence continues at coordinate 722,786 of NC_087516.1, forward strand.
GCGGCAGAGCAGAATAAAACCGCTCCCAGCGCCACGGCGGGGCCTTCCTCCCACCTCTCCCTCCTCTGCCTCCCGAGCCAGGTCCTGCCCGGCAGCGGGTGACCCCGGCACCCACGGGATGCTCGAGGTGACGAAGCGGGGCTCGGGTGGGCCAATGAAGCAGGAGTCAGCCCACGTCCCTGCGTGCCGACGTCCTCTCTCCGCCCCGGTGCCCTCGCTCGCCCTCCCCACGCCTATCCGGGACCCACAGTGGTTTTGGGGCCAGAGCCACCCAGGGGCATCTAGGGTCCCCTGGGGCTTTCCTGGCTCCTACACCCCATTTCAGGGGGGTCTGCAGAGGGGCACGGCAGAGGCACCGGTGGGATTTGCTGACTATTTGCCTGCAAACCCCAAATCGCCTTATCTTACCCCGAGCCGGAGCGGGGCCCACGCGCCTCCCACCTGCCTGGGCTTCGGTCCAGCCGGTGCCACCTCTCGCCCTGGTCGGATCCGAAATGGAGGGAGCCACCGCCGCTGTGGTGGGGACAGGACTGGGACGGGGTCGGGAGGTCCTGGGGACCGCTGCCCTCCAGTCCCCATCCCTGCGTGGGGTGGTGGGATGCAGTCGGGGTGCTCCCAGTGTCACCCCACCGGCTCCCTGGCACCGAGGGTGGCATCCAGCCCACGCGGGGACATCGCTGTCCCGTCCCACGGGCCTCATGGGACACACGCCACGGCCCCACGGACTCACCCGCAGCTCCCGGCCGCCGGCTCCGCTCAAACTTTGCCACAAGTTGAGACAAAGGCAGCGGGGCCGTCCCCTGTCCCCTGTCCCCGCTGTCCCCAGACAGCCTGGTGCCACCAGGACTTAATGAGGGCACGAGGGCGGTGGGCTCCGGGGCTGCACAAACACACACACACACACACACACTGTGGCTTAACCCTTCCCCTGCTGCTCCTCTCCACTCTGTCTTTGGGGCAGCTGGGGACTTTTTGGGGGCTCCTCTGTGCCCTTGGTGCTCCCTGCACCTGGCGTTGGTCTTGGGGGGTCCCAGCCACAGCCCCCTGGGGCTCCCCACCCTGCAAAACACTCCCAGGATGCAGATGCCCCGGAGCATCTTTGTCCCCCAAGCCATGCAGAGCGGGGTGGCCAGGGTCCCCATCACACCGGCGCCCTCAGCAGCACCCCAGGGTCACTGGGCACCCCCAGCCCCATGTCTCTGCGTGTCTCGCCCCGTGCCCCACAGTGCAAGAGGGTCCCGGGAGGGCTGGAGCCGGCAGGTGGCCGGGGGGGACCTGACCCCTGTCCTGGGCTGGCTGCTTTGCTGGTGTCCCTGTCCCAGCACCCCGGGACCGGGAACCCCCAGCAGCAGCGATGTCATGCGCCACACATGGGATGGCCTGGCTGGAAGGTTTGGAAGCTGAAAGCTCCTGCTAGGCTGGAACCAGCCCCCCGCCCACGCTGGGCCACCTGTCCCCACCACCCCGTCACTGTCCCGTCATCCCCATCTTGTGACACCCCCTTTCTCACCTCCTCCCGCTCACCCCATCTCCCCCCACCTCCTCTCTCCGTTCCGATATGCCCATCCGCCCACCCACCTGCTCAGCCGTCCACCTCTCCGTCCCAAACATCCACCCCACCGTCGTCTCCAACCCTCTGTCCTTCTGTCTTAGCCATCCATCCATCCTCTTCATCCGTCTCCACCTCTGCCTTCTCCGCTGCCCCTTCGTCTTCTCCCTCCATCCCTCCATCCCTCCATCCCTCCATCCATCCATCCATCCCTCCATCCCTCCCTCCATCCATCCATCCATCCATCCATCCATCCATCCATCCCTCCATCCCTCCATTCCTCCATCCCTCCAACCCTCCATCCATCCCTCCATCCCTCCATCCCCCCATCCATCCCTCCATCCATCCCTCCCTCCCTCCCTCCCTCCCTCTCTCCATCCATCAATCCACCCATCCATCCCTCCCTCCCTCCCTCCCTCCCTCCCTCCCTCCCTCCCTCCCTCCCTCCCTCCGTCCATCCATCCATCCCTCCATCCCTCCATCCCTCCACCCATCCATCCATCCATCCCCCCATCCATCCCTCCATCCCTCCATCCATCCATCCATCCATCCCTCCATCCCTCCATCCATCCACCCATCCATCCCTCCCTCCATCCCTCCATCCCTCCATTCCTCCATCCCTCCAACCCTCCCTCCATCCCTCCATCCTTCCATCCCCCCATCCAT